>NC_137891.1:167295130-167895130 GCF_963455335.1 Martes martes | reverse complement strand
GAGGAGAGAGAATAGGACAGAGGCAGTATTTGAAGATACATGGCTTAGACTTTTCCTGAATTGGTAAAAAACGACAATTCACAGATTCAAAAAGCTCAGTGAATCTCAAACAGGATAAGAAAAAGTAAAGCCACAGCTTGGCACCACGTAGTGAAATTGCCCAACACCAGCGAGGAGATCCTAAGAACATAAAGAGAAAAAAAATGACAGCAAACACTTTAATAGCACTGAAAATGTGCCACCACTCCTGTGAATGTTTTCCACTAGCTCATTTAATCCTCACCAAAACCCTATAAGCTTAGGTACTGTTACTATTATCGTCCCGCTTTCACAGAGGAGGAAACTGAGGCACGCAGAGGCACTCAGAGGCTAGTCAGTTTGCCCAGTGTCTCAAAGCTACCAGACCAAAGAGCTGGGATTTAAATCCATGCAGTCTGATTCTAGAGGCCACACCTTTAACCATCTGCTATAAATGCTTCTCACCAAGACATTTTTAGCTACAAAGGAACGGCAATTAGACTAACCACTAACTTCTCAACAGTCACAATGGAAGGCAAAACAGCGTAGAATAGTATTTTCAAATGTGCTTAAAGCAAATAACTATCAACTGGGGACCCATACATTTGAGAATGAGGATCAGACAAAGATATCCTAGTGAAAACCGAGAGAATTATTGTTATTCTTAATAATTTTATTTTTCTCAAGAAGGAAAATGGTTTTTTTAATTAATTAATCTATTTGAGTGAGAAAGAGAGAGTGCAGAGGTGGGGGGGCAGAGGGAGAGAGACAAGAAGACTCCCTGCTGAGCAGGGAGACCGACAGGGGGCTTGATCCCAGCGACCCCGGCGACTCCGGGGACCATGACCTGAGCCAAAGGCAGACACTTAATTGACTGAGCCACCCAGGTGCCCCACAAGAAACAAAATGTTAAAAGATGAACTTGAGGCAGAACAAAGGAAATAATACCTGAGAGAAAAGCCGAGATGCAAGGAGGAATTTTGAGCAAAGAAAATAACAAACAGGCTGTTAAGTCTATATGAACATTGATCATATGAAACTTTAACAGTGTGTAATTGGGGGATTAAAAATGAGATAGGACCAATTTACTGGATAATAGCACGTATATTGGGAAGGTGCATTTAAAGCAATTAAATGTAATTAACTGGACTTAATTAAAGCATCCCAGGGTACTTATATCATTTCAGAGGCAGTAATAGTAGTAACTACCTTTCAACTTTGACAAGTTAGGTATTGGTTTTAAAATTTCCAGAATTGCCACCAAAAGAACATAAACAGGGCATAGAAAATTCCAAACTACTAGAGGGATAAAAAAGGAATAAGGAAAAATAATCAGGGCTCCTGGGTGGCTCAGTCAGTTAAGCATCTGCCTTAAGCTCCAGTCATGATCCCAGGGTCCTGAGATGGAGTCCTGCAACCGGCTCCCTGCTCAGCAGGGAATCTGCTTCTCCCTCTGCCCTTCATCCCACTCGTTCTCTCAATCTCTCTCTCTCTTTTTCTCAGATAAATAAAAATCTTAAAAAAAAAAAAGAAAAAAAAATAATCAATCTAAAAGGAGGCAATAAAAGGGGAAAAGGTATTGAAAAGGCAGGATATATATGCAAAGCTCAAAATAAGACAGTAGGAATAGATACAAATAAATGAGTAGCTACAACAAATGAAAATGGACCAATCCTTGAGATAAATACAAAAAAATTAGGCCTTTAAAAAAAGAAAACCTGGGTGCCTGGGTGGCTCAGTGGGTTAAGCCTCTGCCTTCAGCTCAGGTTGTGATCTCAGAGTCCTGAGATCTAGTCCTGCACCCAGCTCCCTGCTCAGCGGGGGCCTGCTTCCCCCTCTCTTTCTACCTGTCTCTCTGCCTACTTGTGATCTCTGTCTGTCAAATAAATAAATAAAGTCTTTAAAAAATTTTTTTAAAAACCTAATTAAAGGATATTTATAAGACCCACTTCTAAAATACAAAAATGCAGGGTGCCCGGGTGGCTCAGTGGGTTAAAGCCTCTGCCTTTGGCTCGGGTCATGATCCCAGGGACTTGGGATCGAGCCCTGCATCAGGCTCTCTGCCCAGTGGGGTGCCTGCTTCCCCCTCTCTCTGCCTGCCTCTTTGCCTACTTATGATCTCGGTCTGTCAAATAAATAAAAATCTTTTTAAAAAAATGCAAAAAAGAGTATAAGAAGAAAATAGAATAATATGTGAACAGGCAAATACCAAGCAAAATAAAGCTTCATAGCCATATTAATAACTGACAAGGGGCGCCTGGGTGGCTCAGTGGGTTAAAGCCTCTGCCTTCGGCTCAGGTCATGATCCCAGGTCCTGGGATCGAGCCCCGCGTCGGGCTCTCTGCTCAGCAGGAAGCCTGCTTCCTCCTCTCTCTCTCTGCCTGCCTCTCTGCCTACTTGTGATCTCTGTCAAATAAATAAATAAAATCTTCAAAAAAAAAATTTAAAAAAAAAAAATAACTGACAAAACAGACTTCAAGGAAAAAAATAACTAGGGGCAAAGACCTCACTACATAAAGATAAGCAGTTTCACCAGGAAGCTATCACATCTCTAAACGATAAGCATCTAATAACATAATCTCAAGAAATATAAAGCAAAAAGTGACAAAACTGCGAGAAAAAAAAATCCACCATTATAGCAAGAAATGTTAATGTACTTCCCTGTTGATGAATCTAGCTGACAAAATAGTAAAGATTAAAAAGATTTGATAAAAACTATTTTATTTATTTATTTGACAGAGAGAGAGAACAAGAGAGCACAAGCAGGGGAGGGGCAGAGGGAGAGGGAGAAGCAGACTCCCCACTGAGCCGGAAGCCTGACCTGGAGCTCCGTCCCAGGACCCTGGGATCATGACCTGAGCCCAAGGCAGACGCTTAACTGACTGAGCCACCCACGTGCCCCTGATAAAAACAGTTTAAAACCTTCATCGTGTACATATATAGGACGTGTACATATATAGAAGACTTTTCCTAACAAATAAAAAATACATATTCTTTTCAAAGATACATGGGATAGATAACATTAACCACAGCCTGGACAATAAAGCAGATCTCAACAAATTTCAAAAGATCGGCACTTTTTGCACCAGCAGCCCAACAGAAGCGTAAACATGAGCTGTGTGCATACTTTCAAGTTTTCTGGTAGCCACATGAAAAAAAAAAGAAGTAAAAAAAAACAAGTTAAATTAATTTTAAGGGCACTTGGGTGGCTCAGTCGGTTGAGCGTCCGACTGTTGACTTTAGCTCAGGTCATGATCTCAGGGGGCTGAGATCAAGCCCTTTGTCGGGCTCGACCCTGGGTGCGGAGCCTGCTTAAGATTCTCTCTCTCGGGACACCTGGTTGGCTCAGTTGATTAAGCTGCTGCCCTCGGCTCAGGTCATGATCCCGGGGTCCTGGGATCGAGTCCCGCATGGGGCTCCTTGCTCAGCAGGGAGCCTGCTTCTCTCTCTGCCTCTGCCTGCTGCTCTACCTGCTTGTGTTCTCCCCCACCTTCTGACAAATAAGTAAATAAATAAAATCTTTAAAAAAAAAAGATTCTCTCTCTCCCTCTTCCTCTACCCATCCCCCCTCAAAAAATTAATTTTATATTGTATTTAACTCAACATATGCAAAATACTACAATTTCAATATGTAATCAAAGCAAGAATTTAATAGATTTTTACATTTTTTGGGTACTAAGGCTTTGAATTCAATGTGTACTTTACACTTACTCAGTTTTGGCCACCCAAATTTCAAATGCTCAATAGACACAACCGGCTGGCAGCTGCCATTTCAAACAACTCAGATAAAAATTGCATATTCGGGGTGCCTGGGTGGCTCAGTGGGTTAAGGCCTCTGCCTTCAGCTCAGGTCATGATCTCAGGGTCCTGGGATCGAGCCCCACATCCGGCACTCTGCTCGCTGGGGAACCTGTTTCCTCCTCTCTTTCTCTCTCTCTCTCTGCCTACTTGTGATCTCTGACTGTCAAATAAATAAATAAAATCTTTTAAAAAAAATTGCCTTCTCACACCACACTCTGATCAAGCTAGAAAGCAATAGCAAAGAGAAAGAGAGGAAGAAAAGAAAGGAGCCCAGAGGAATGAGAATTTAAAAAAAAAAATCTTACTTCTGAACAATAATATGTAAGTCAAAGACAAATTATAATAAATATTATGAAATAGTAGTAATTGAATGATAATAAAACTATGCATTAGAGTCTCTGCATGAAGCTAAGGTGATAATTACAGGTTCCCTTATAGCTTCTAATGACTTTAAGAGAAAGGAAGAAGAAAGAAAATTAATAAACTCAGCATAATTCTTAAGATTTTATAAAATAAGAAAATAAATTGAAAGAAAGATGACACTAAAGACAAATGTACAATGGAAAAGATCAACAAAACCAAAAATCAGTTATTTGAGAAGACTCAAAACACAGACAATTCTCTGACAAAATTACGGAAAAGAAGGATGACACAACTAGACCATATCTAGCATGATTAATCATGAATGCACCGATTTTTTTTTAAGATTTTATTTATTTATTTGACAGAGATCACAAGTAGGCAGAGAGGCAGGCAGAGAGAGAGGGAAGCAGGCTCCCCGCTGAGCAGAGAGCCCGATTCGGGGCTTGATCCCAGGACCCTGGGACCATGACCTGAGCCGAAAGCAGAGACTTTAACCCACTGAGCCACCCAGGCGTCCCTGAATGCACTGATATTAAAAAGATAAGATGTTATCATGAAATAATTTATGCCAGGGGCATCTGGGTGGCTCAGTCTTTAAGCGTCTGCCTTCAGCTCAGGTCATGATCCCAGGCTCCTGGGATGGAGCCCCGCATTGGGCTCCCTGCTCAGCAGGAAGCCTGCTTCTCCCTCTCCCACTCCCCCTGCTTGTGTTCCCTCTCTCGCTGTGTCTCTCTCTGTCAAATAAATAAATAAAATCTTAAAAAAAAAAAAAGAAAAGCAATGCTTCATGCCAACTTGCCAATAAATTTGAAAACTCAGATTAAATGGATATATTTTTAGAAAAATATAACTTGCCAAAATTGATTCAAAGAAAAAAACTGAATAAACCTATAAACATAGGATGAATTTAATCAGTAAGGAGACATCTTTCCTAAAGAAGACACAAGTCCAGCCTCTTTGTTACCAGTGACTCCACCAAAATGTTCAAAGAACAAAATAATTCCAATCTTATACAAATTCTTACAGCAAGCAGAAAAGGAGAAAACACTCTGCAATTCATTCTATGAGGCAAAAACCTGGACACCAAAACCTTAGAAGGCAAGTGAGAATAAATAATTTCAGGCCAATTAACACATCAATAGAAATACAAAAATCCCAAACCAAATATTATGAAAATGAATTCAAAAAATATAAAAAAGAGAAACATGATCAAGTTGGGTTTATTCCAGAAATGCAAGACTGAGTTAACATGAAAAAAAAAACCCCAACTCATTAAATTTACTACAATAATAAATTAAAGAATAAAAATCATATTCTCTCAAAAATGCAGAAATCATATTTGATCAAACGTACTGTCCATTCAGAATAATGAACAAACCAGCAATAAAAGGAAGCTTCCTTAACTTGATAAAGAACATATATATATATAAAAAGAGCAAACAAGGGTGCCTGGGTGGCTCAGTTGGTTAAGGATCTAACTTCGGCTCAGGTCATGATCTCTGGGTTTTGGATTGAGCCCCACGTCAGGCTCCACGTTCAGTGAGAAGTCAGCTTCTCCTTCTCCCTCTGCACCCCCCAACACTTATGCACAGGCACACTCTCTCTGTCAAATAAATAAATAAAAATCTTAAAAACAAAACAGAGCAAACATATTCTGGTGAAGATGACCGCATTCCCTGTAAGGTCCAGAACAACACAAGGCTCTCCATTATCATTTCTATTTGACGTTATACTGAAAGTCTTGCCTAGCACAGTAAGGAAAGAGGGCAGAGAATATGCAAAAATTGGAAAGGAAAGAAAAAAGCTGTCATTATTTGCAGATGACATGATTGTCTACATAGAAAACAGAATTTTAGTAGGCAAATTATATGAATTAATAAAAGAATCTAGCAAGATTTCTTTAAAATTAATTGCATTTTTATACACCAGCAACAGTTAGAAACTGCAATTTTTATTTTTATTTCTAAGATTTTATTTATTTATTTGACAGACAGAGATCACAAGCAGGCAGAGAGCCAGGCAGAGAGGTTGAGGGGGGGAAGCAGGCTCCCTGTTGAGCAGTGAGCCTGACATGGGACTCAATACCCTGAGATCATGACCCGAGCCGAAAGCAGATCATGACCGACTGAGCCACCCAGGTGCCCCAGAAACTGCAATTTTTTAAAGTTACCATTTTATGATAGTATCAAAAGACATAAAATAGTACAATTAGACATGATGTGGTTTTGGGTTGAAAGACCACATGACCACCTATAAAATAGTCAAGCCAAAAACTATGAATCCAAACCTAATCAAAGTTCCAGATTCAAACACAAATTCACAGGAAATACAGAAGACAGAGAAACGGGTGTCATTAAATGACAGGGATGCAGTAAGCTACAAGACAACCTAATTGCTTCAAAAATAGATTGCAGAAGGGGTGTCTGGGTGACTCAGTCAGTTAAGCCTTTGGGTCAGATCATGATCTCAGGGTCCTGGGATTAAGCCTCACTCAGGCTTCCTGCTTAGTGGGGTGTCTGCTTGTCCCTCCCCTTCTGCCCCTTCCCGCCCCATTCATGCTCTCTCTCTCTAATAAATAAAATCTTTTTAAAAAACAGATTACAGGAAAAACAAGATATGGAGAGAGAGCCTAAAGGCTAAAAGAGACTTATAGGCATATTAACCAATTACAATGTGTGTATTTTATTTAGATCTTGACTTTTAAAAGACAAAGCATAAAAATAATCATCTTTATAAGACTATTGGAGATTTGGATACTGAATGGACTATTAGGTGATATTATTAGAATATTGGATAATATTAAGTGATATTATTGGAACTATCAACTTTCAGACAAAATAACAGATGGTTGGTAGAGTTGGGTGATGAGTACTAGAAATTTCATGCCAGGGCCCAGCAATTTTCTTCTGTAAAGAACCAGAGAGAAAATATTTTAGGGTTGCTGGTTATCTGGTCTCTACTGCAGTCCCTCGACTCTGCCTTTGGGGCATTAAATTAGTCATAGATAATATGTAGACAAATAGTTGTGCCTGTGTTCCAGTTTATTTACAAAACTAGGTGAGGTGGCCAAGCCCTTCTTACCATTCAGTCTATTTTTACAGATATTTGAAGTTTTCCATAACAAGTTATATAGAAATATAGTATTTAGGAATAAATCTGAAGAAGATATACAATATTTTTTATGAAGAAAATATAAAACTTTATTGAAAGACAATAAAGATGATCAAAATAAATAAAGGAATATACCATGTTCATGGATTGACATATTATACAATACTTCACATCTTTGCAATATTGTAAAGATGCTGTAAAGATGTTAGTACTTCTCAAAATGATTTATAGATTCAATATCTTTCCATTCAAAATCCCAACAGGTTTTTGTGTATGTGGAAATTGACAAGCTGATATAATACTTATATGAAAGAGCAAAGGAATGTAAGAGCAAAGATCCTCCTGAAAACAACAAAGATGGGAGACTTGTCTTGCCAGATATCAAGAATTATTAACAAGCAACTATAATTAATATTCTATAATATTAGCAAAGGGAAAAATTTTTGCAAAAGAGTACAGGGAAACCAAAACCAACCCCACATACACTGAAACATGATTTGTGACAGATCAGGCACTGCCTATAAGTAGGGAAGGATAGAATTTTCAGTAAACAGTGTTGGAACAACTGGGTATCCATATAAAAAACACATAGTCCATATCATTAAAAAAAATTAATTCTAGGTACATTATAGACCTTAGTGTGAAAGGCAAAACAAAACAATGTACAAGAACATCTTCATAACCTTGAGATAGGAAAGGAATTTCTTTGAAAGATTTTTATTTATTTTTATTTTATTTTTAAATAATCTCTACACCCAACATGTGGCTCAAACTCACAATCCCAAAATTAAGAGCCACATGCTCCACTGACTCAGCCAACTAGGTGTCTTAAAGATTTCTTAAAACACATAATGTAAGTGAAATAATGGATAAATTAGGATACATTAACATTAGGAATTTCTCCAGCAATTCTACCTCTTTTCAATTCCACTTTGATTCAACTGCCACTTCGGAGCAAAAGAACTGAAAGCACAGACTTGAACAGATCTTTGTACACCAATGTTTATAGCAGCATTATTCATAATGGCGATGAGGTAGAGACCACCCAAATGTCCACAGACAGATAAACAAAATGTACTATATGCATACAATGGAATATTATTTGGCCTTAAAAAGGAATAGAGGGCACCTGGGTGGCTCAGTTGGTTGAGCGACTGCCTTTGGCTCAGGTCATGATCCCGGGACTTCCAGGATCGAGTCCCGCATCAGGCTCCCAGCTCCTTGGGGAGTCTGCTTCTCCCTCTGACCTTCTCCTCTCTCATGCTCTCTCTCACTCATTCTCTCTCAAATAAATAAATAAAATCTTTTAAAAAAAAAAAAAGGAATAGAATTCTGATACATGCTATGACATGAACCCCGAAGGCATTATGCTAAGTGAAATAAACAGTCACAAACGGAGGCATATTCCAGTTGTATGAGGTACCAAGAACAGTGAAGTTCGTAGAGACAGGAAAAAGAATAGTGATTATCAGGGGCTGGGGGAAGAAGGGAATGGGGAGTTACAGTTTAATGGATACAGGATTTTGGTTTGGGAAGATGAAAAAATACTGGATAGTGGTGTTGGCTGTATTACTGTGAAGGTACTTAATGCCTCTGAACTGTACACTTAAACAAGGTTAAAATGGTAAGTTGTATGTTATGTATATTTTACTACAATGAAAAAAATTTTTAAATGATTAATTTCTGCTCATTCACAGACACTATAGGGCAAGCAAAATATGAGCCACACTTTGGGAGAATATATTTGCAAAACATAGACAAAGGAATAGTATCTAAAATATATAAAGAAGTCCTACAGGGGCATCTGGGTGCCTCAACTGCCTTCAGTTCGGGTCATGATCCCAGAATCCTGGGATTGAGCCCCATGTTGGGCTCCCTGTTCAGCAGGAGAGTCTGCTTCTCCTCTGCCCCTCCCTCCACACTCATGCTCTCTCTCTCTTACTCACTCTCTCTCTCAAATAAATACATTTTTTAAAAAAAGAACTCCCACAGATAAATAAGGAAAAGTTAAACAAACAAAATAAATTTTTTGGGAAAAGAGTTAACAGAAATAGCCAAAATGTATGCAAAGATTCTCCTTAGTAATAGGGAAATGAAAATCAAAGTAGGGGTGCCTAGGTGGCTCAGTCAATTAAGTATCTGCCTTTGGCCCAGGTCATGATCTTGGGGTCCTGGGACCGAGCCCTGTGTTGGGCTCCCTGCTCAGCAGGGAGTCTGCTTTTCCCTCTCCCTCTGCCCCTCCCTGCCAGCTCTTGCCTGTGTCAGTATATGTGGGGTCTCTCTCTCTGTGTCAAATAAATAAATAAAATCTTAAAAAAAAAAAAAAGAAAGACAAGATAAATGAAAACAACACTGAAACCCTCTAACATATCCCCACTTTGGCATAAACTTCAAGTGTTGGAGCAGATGGAGAGCTACTTTACACACTGCTTGTGGAAGTATCTACTGTTTCAACCACTTTAAAAAAACGTTTGGTGGGGCACCTGGGTGGCTCAGTCAGTTAAGCATCTGCCTTCGGCTCAAGTCATGATCCCAGAGCCCCACATCAGGCTCTCTGCTCATTGGGGAGCCTGCTTCTCCCTCCCCCTGCTCTTACATTCTATCTCTCTCTCCTTCTCAAATAAAAAAAAAAACTTTAATGAAAATTAAAATAAAAAATTGTTTAAGTAAAGCTGAAGGTGTGTATACCCTATAATCTAGCAATTCCAGTCCTAGGAATATTCCATGGAGACACTCTTGCTCATATGTACCCAGAAACATATACAAAATTGTTCATCATAGCATCACTAGATGTAATAGCAAAAAAAATGCAAACAACCCAAATGTCCATATGGAGTCAATAAATAAACTGTGGCATATTCATACGATGGGACACTTGCTGCCAACACTTAGGATCTGTATAATCTTGGGAAAATTACTTGATCTCTCTGCGCCTTAGTTTTTATCAGTGAAATGGGCATAATGCCAGTATCTACCTCATAGTGTTGACGCAAGGATCATCATTATTCAAGGTTCTTAGAACAGTGCGTGGAACACGGCACGTTCTCTCTGTAAACACTGATGTTAAGCTTCCTTGGCTCATGCCCTGACACCTGACCACACTGCAGTCTCTCCCGTTGCATTCAAGCAACTTTGCCCTTGCTGATCTCTCCCACCTCACTCCTCCCCCTCCAGACCCCATCCCACCTCCTGTTCCACTCCTGTAACACTCCAAACTGCCTCCTGCCTCTGGTCCTTCACCCGTGCTCTGCTCTCCTCCTGATGTGTCTTTCCTACCTTCTCCGCCTGCTGAACACCTAATTCCTTTGCCCAGACCCAACTCAGACAGCCCCCTCCTCTGCCCTACCTTACTTTAACCCCTCCTACCCACCCCTACCCTGGGTAGACTCAATTGCCCTCTGGGTAATCTAAGGTCTGCTGGGCCTCAGTTCATACCTCTGGTTGCTTGTTTACCTCCTCCCACTGGACCATGAGTTCCCTGTAGGGGGTCCCCCTGCTTGTTGAACAAATTACAATAAAGTCCCATAAAAATCCAAACCCCTTAGCCAGGCCTTTGGCAGCCTGGCTCAGAGCACAGACTCTGGAAGCCTCCACGCCTGGATTCAAATACTGGCCCCAGGGGTACCTGGGTGGCTCAGTCAGTTAAGTGTCTGACTCTTGATTTCGGCTCAGGTCATGACCTCAGGGTGGTGAAATAGAGCCCTGTGTCAAGTTCTGCGCTCAGCACAGAGTCAGCTTGAGATTCTCTCTCCCCCTCCCTTCGTCCCTCCCCATCCCCCACTGGCATGGTCTCTAAATAAATAAATAAAATCTTTAACAACAACAACAAAATACCAGCTCTACCGCTTAATTGCTGGGTGACCTTGACTGAGTCACTTAACTTCTCTGAATCCCAAATGGGAGTACTGAGTATTAACACCAACTTTTAATGTTGTTGTGAGGGTTGATTATGAGATGATGACCTTACGTGAAGCTGCTGGTATACAGTAAGCGCTCAATAAAAAGCACTATTCTTAGGCTACCCATCTGCCAGAAGGACGCGCTCCTCTCACACAGCTCCTGACACTTCCCAGCGGCAGACAGAGAGCCCCCAGATGGGGCCAAAGGAGCTCTGTGCCTCCCCGGTTGTGGTGAGTAGAGCAGGGGGAGCTAGGGCCGAGCTGCCCTCCCCACACCACCTGCTGCTCCACCCTCAAAGCAGCGCCAGACCTCACTGGCCACAGCGGGGCTCGGGACAGAGAAGAAAATGCCATTTCCCCCGCTGTGTCATCCAAAGGTCTGTATCTCACACCAGAAGAACACAACACAACCAACTTCTCATACTGGATGGCCATTTCATAGAGGAGGCAACTACGGTTCAGGGCAGAGACATCTCTCATCCAAAGCTGCCCTGCAGTAAGAAGCAGAGACTAACCTTGAACCCACCGGTCTGCCCCTGGCACGAGCCAGGCTGCCTCCAGGAGAAGGTGCTAGCGCCCTGAAAGGGGGCCAGACCGGCTGGACCCTATGCCCACGGCCCACTCAGCGCTGGCCTCGACCACCTGTCTGTCCCTGTTGCAGCCCCGGCTCAGTTCTTCTCCTGCAGCTGGCACCCGTTGCCATAGCAACGGGTGGTTTCAGAAGCTGCACCCGCCGCTGAGTCAAAGATGGGCCCTGGAGGAGGGAGCAGCTGTGGGCTCCTTCAGTCAAGGCAGGTGGACACCTGGAGCCTCCGCCGCACTCCCACAAGCCCCTCAAACTGCTGCAGGCCCCTGAGTCCCAGTGCTGGCCCAAATAAATCATCGGAAATGAGGAGAAACCAGAGGCACAGCGAGGTTCTCTGCAGCATTATTTAGAGCAGCACACAATCGTATATGCCAATAACAGGTAACGTTTTTGAGTGTTTATCTTGTACAAAGCACTGTGCTAAACGCCAAGCATGTGTCATCTCATTTGCTCCTCACCACCCCGCTGTCGGGTAAGTGCTCCCTCCCAGACCCCCCCCCCAGTTTGCAGGTGAGGAAATGATGCTCAGAAAGGTGAAGCCGCCTGCCCAGGTCATTCAGATAGAGGCAAAGCCAGGACGGAATGCCAGGCTGGCCGCCTCCAGGCTTCGTACGCTCAACTACACGACGGCGGTCGGAAATGAGAAAAGGAAGTCCCAGCCCATCCTCTGGTCCGGGCAGCGCCCGTGGCTGTGACAAATATGTCTGCAGCCCACTGCGAGCCAGGGCTCCAGAAAGGCACAGATTCGGCAGAACAATGTGTACCAACTTGGAAAGATCCCCAAATGCTATAATGCTTGAAAAATAAAAAAGGACAGATCCCAGAACGATGAAGCGTAGAATGAGCTTATTTAAATATGGGCGCCACAGAGGTGTAGATGTTCACAACAAGGGGGCTGGAGGGATTCCAAGCGTGAATACCGATTATCTTCAGACGAAGGCAATGGGGTCTGGAAGAATTTAAAGGGACTTTCTCTTTCTGTGTTCACAAATCAATGGTGAAAAAAAAATTTTTAAGTAAACTCTATGCCCAACATGGGGCTTGAACTCACAACCCCAAGATCAAGAGCCACGTGCCCCGGGCACCTGGGCCGCTCAGTCGGTTAAGCATCTGACTGTCTGACCCTTGATTTTGGCTCAGGTCATGATCTCAGGGTCATGAGATCAAAATCCATGTCAGGCTCTGCACTGCTTAGGATTCTCTCTTTCCTCCTCCCTCTGTCCCTCTCCCCGACACTCACGTGCTCTCTCTCTCTATACACCAACTGAGCCAGTTAAAAAAGCCAAGTCATACATTTGACACACACAGTCCTAATCTAGGTGAAGAAAAGATATGTATGTACAGGAAAGAAATGAAAGGAAAGACATACCAAAAAGTTGGCATTTGGGGTTTTTAAAATTTCTAATTTTCTATCATAAACACATACTAGAACCTTTTATTAAAAATTGTTTTTGAGGGGCACCTGGGTGGCTCAATAGTTAGGTGTCTGTCTTTGGCTCAGGTCATGATCCCAGGGTCCTGGGATCGAGCCCCACATCGGGCTCTCTGCTCAGAGGGAAGCCTGCTTCTCCCCCTCCCACTCCCCTTGCTTGTGTTCCCTCTCTCGCTGTCTCTCTCCTTCTGTCAAATAAATAAATAAAATCTTTAAAAATAATTGTTTCTAGTGATGTTTACAAAAGCAATGTAATAGCATTCTCATGGAATTGTAATACCAAATTGTGGTACATCACAGAGCAACTCACTTGTTCCCATCCCCATTCTACAAATTTGCTCTTCGGCCTTGAACTAGTCATCTCACCTCTCTGGGCCTCAGTGTCCACATCAGTAAAATGGGTATATATCAATAGCCTCTACCTCGTCAGGTTGTTAGGAAGAAAAAGCGCTTAGTATAGTACCCAGCACACAGTAAGCAGGCTAGATCCTCTCACTAGCGTGATGCCAACAGGGAAGAGGCACAGGCAGACAGGGAGGTGTGCTCTCAGGACAGTCTATCCGCATTTATGCACCGGTTCTGTCATTTACCAGATGTGTGACCTTGGGCCAGTCACCTTACCTCTCTGGGCTTCAGGTGAATATTTAAACAAAAGTGCCTAGCACAGAATACATATTCAAGGAATGTGGTAAAAATTCCACTATGTGAGAAGGCGCCACCTTCTGCCTTGGATATAAACATGTGAGCCACTGGGGTGCCTGGGTGGCACAGTCCATTAAGCATCTGACTTGGATGGGGCACCTGGGTGGCTCAGTGGGTTAAGCCTCTGCCTTCGGCTCAGGTCATGATCCCAGGGTCCTGGGATTGAGCCCCGCATCGGGCTCTCTGCTCGGTGGGGAGCCTGCTTCCACCTCTCTCTCTGTCTGCCTGCCTCTCTGCCTACTTGTGATCTCTGCCTGTCAAATAAATAAATAAATAAATAAAAAGCATCTGACTTGGCTCCCACTCAGGTCATGATCTCAGGGTCGTGAGATCGAACCCCACATCAGGCTCTGTAGCGCAGTCTATCTGGGATTTTCTCTCTCCCTCTCCCTCTGCCCCTACCCTTGCTCGTGATCATGCACTCTCTCTCTGTCTCCCTAAAATAAACAAATAAAATAAAATCTTTTATTTATTTATTTTATTTTTTAAAGGTTTTTATTTATTTATTTGACAGACAGAGATCACAAGTAGGCAGAGAGGCAGGCAGAGAGATGGGAAGCAGGCTCCCCGCTGAGCAGAGAGCCCGATGCAAGGCTCGATCCCAGGACCTGGGATCACGAGCTGAGCCGAAGGCAGAGGCTTTAACACACTGAGCCACCCAGGCGCCCCTAAAATAAAATCTTTTAAAACAACATGTTAACTATTATTAATAAAATAACAATTTAATTAAAGAACAATGGAGAGAGAAGTAGTAAATACAGAGAATATGGCCGGGCATTGACTCTCGCTGTGTGAGTTTGGGGGAGTATGTTAACTTCCCTGAGCCTCAGTTTCCCCATCTGGAAACATGGGGATAACGGGCTATTGTTAACCCTAAAGGAAACACAAATTTAACATAAATTAAGTAATTTACTTTGCTCCTTAGGCGTTGCTAGGCACATTACTTTACACCATCATCTCACTTAATCCTTAAAACAACCCCCATTCAATTGGAATTAGTTATCCCCTTTCTACAGATGAGGAACTTAGTTTAAAAAAATATTCCAAAGTCACTCAGCTAGGAAGTGGACAGAGGCAAGGTTTGAACCCAGAACTCACCAACTCCAAAAGATAATGAACCCTCATAAGGTATCAGCAAATGAAGTTCATTTTCTCGTTCCTGACATGGTGGGCCTCAGTTTACTCAGCATAAAATGGGTGGGAAGGATAATGCCCACTCAAATGCTCTCTAGCTTACCTCTATTAAACTCCACTGCCAAGCATGGCGTTAAGACTGGCCAAGTCCTCCCTAGCCCAACTTCTCAGACTCCACTTACCGGTTTGGGGAAGCTTCCTGGGTGGGATTTGTCCGGCTGGTCCTCGCTGAAGTCATCCGCACTCCTGTCTGCGCCCTGGTGCTGGGCGCGGGGCACTGGGACTCTCCTCAACTTCTTAGCATACTTGGATCTTCTCTGTCCCATGGATGGGCCCGAGTGAGCCCTGCTGGTTGTAGGCTCCAAGGAGCTGGAGGGGCTGTCAGTGGGAGCAGGGGGTCCTTCTCCCAGCCTCCCCCTGGACTCTGGCTGAGCCTTGACCTCTAGCTCCTGCTGACCGTGTGGGACAGCAGAGCCATCATCACAGCCAGCCCCGACTAGGTGCTCAGCTTCTCGCCACACTGTGGAAGCCTTTCCAGATGCTCCCAGGCCCAGTGCAGAGCTGGAATCCCAGACAGCTGGCCTGAGGGATTCCCCTCCATCAGGTGGTAGGACCCCTACAGGGTCAGAGGGGCTGCCTGGCTGGGCCCCATTCTCTGCAGCAGGCAAATATTCAAACTTTGCAGTCCCTGAGACACATCCCACACAAGTTCCACCTGGATCTCCTGAACCAGGCTCAGTATCATTGGGAGAGAGAGGACCGCAAAGGTCTCCCAAGGACCCCATGTCAGCCCCTGGTGGGGGGTCTCCCTCACATGGGGGGCTGTCCCCACCAGGGCTCTGACCAGACCGCAAGAAGCCTCCTGCCCCCTCCCCACCCTCTGAGCAGGCCTCATACTTCCTGCTGTTCTTTCTTGCCCCCATAGGGGCTGGGCCTGGGGAGGATGGTAGCCTCCTTTTGGGAGGCCCCTCTTTACTGAGGGTAGGGCCCCTTTCATCACTCCAACCTCCTCCCGTCTCTCCTGGCCCCGGGCAGCTCCTCCTCCCCACCCCTCCCAGCCTCTCCCTGCCAACCAAAACTCTCTCTGGAAAACCCACACACATGGGACAAGGGTTCCTGGGCCAACTTTCAGCAAAGATGTCATGCAGAGAAACCTGGAGCCTCCTGAGGGCCGGACTCTTCCCCTGAGCAGACACTCCGGGTGGCTGGGAGAGGAGCTGGGGGCCAGGCACCAACTCCTGGCTGGGTCCCGTGCCTTGTAGCTCCAGGGCCATCGAGTGGGCCTCAGCCTCCAGGCCCGCCCCAGGAGTACCTCCAGCCCGGGAGCGGGTACCTCGATGGGTCTCTTCCCTCAGGACCCTCTTCCTGCTGCCAACCCAAACTCGGGCCCCAGAGCTTGCCCCTGGCCTGTGTGATGTCAAGCCTGACTCGGAGCTGGCTTCTTCCACATCGTCCTGGAAAAGTGCAGCAATGCAGCGGGGGCTGAGGGCAGGGTCCTCTGAGCTGGAACCCCCTGGGGACCCCTCCTGAGACATTTCTGTCCACCTACAGGGACGAAAAGCAGAACGCAACCCCCCTGAGGAGACAGAAGGGAGACTGTGTCACACGGTGTCTGGCTGCCAGCGCATTCAGGACACCAGGCCAGGGGCACCTGGGAGGCAGCCTCCCTGCCAGGGGCTGGGCAGAGGCTGCCCAGAAACCACAGGGAGACAACAGCCAGTCAGGTAAGCCTCCCCACCCTGTAAGCCCCAGGGGAGCAGCGGAGGCCTGGCACCAAACAGGGTTGAGCTACTGCAACCCTTAGGTCTTATCTCTAAGGGGTCCCACTTTTGCTTAAAGGGGATGTAATTTTAACAGGTGCTGTTTCTTAAGTAGCTACTATGTGCGTTATTTCATTTCATGCCGGCAGCCACAGGGGAGGAAACTGAGATATAGGGACTTTAGCGACTCACCAAAGGACACGCAGGAGTGGAAGAGGGGATGCTCTCCCCCTCCCAAAGCCCAGCTCCTAACCACTGGGCGGGGAGCAGGCAGTGACTGGAGCTAATTCCCCTCACACCGATCCTGCTCCGATGGATCCCCCCGCCAGGTTCCTAGGCCTGATCCGGACAGTCCCCTACCACCCAAGCCGTCCAGGAGCTCTCACCTGGGCTCCCCGAGCTCCCCCTACCGAACCACCCGCAGGCTGGGAGGGAGCTGGGGTCACGTGAGGAGGTGGAGCCCGGGGTGAGGGACAGGGGTGGGGCCTCTGAAGAGGCGCTGTGGACCGCACCCCAGGCGTACTGGCGCCCTGGCACCGGCAGAGGGCGCGCTCTTCCTCCCGAGGGCTTCCCGGCGGAGGTGCCAATCCCTTGGGCTTCTGGGCAGGGGTAGGTGGGCGCCTGAAACAGAGGGCTGAAGCGTTGAGGGGTCTTGAATCTGTCTGACAGTATAAACTTGGTCCCAAAGCCATGGGGAGTCACTAAAAGTGTCTGAACCCCAAGGAGAATCAGAATTACCCTTCTGCCTAATTATGTATTATTTTCATTGTCTCAAATATAAAAATATTACTCATATGGAGGAAAATGCCCAATACCCAAGTCCAACTGAAAGGTTAGAAATTAGCTCAAACGTCCTCTCACTTCCCGACTCTTGGGAGCAAACTTTCTTCCTTTCACCATGTTTTAGTTTTCTATTCTATTCTATTTAGTTTTCTATTCATGCCACTTTCATAACTGTAAGTGATATTATACTCTATTACTAATTAATAATATTAATAATAGTCTCATACTCTATTACTTGACTTATTCGTGGGAATAGCCTCTCTGGACTCCCTGCCCTGGTGATTGCATTAACCACCTGTCCTCCTTTCTCTTCCCAGTTTTTCTCTTTCATTTTTATATTACTATCGTTTCTATTGATTACTCTCACCCCTCGGAATAACAGTCTTAAAATGTCCACTTGTTCCTTAGACTGCGTGTCTTGACTCTCCTCTGCGTGAAATGAACTGTTTCCCTCCCCTCCCCCCCACCCCCCACCCCCATCCCCACCCCCACCCCGCTGCCCTTCCTCCAGCCTCCACCTTTTGTCTTTGTCAAGTTCTGTGGCACGCCCATCCCATCCTGGGAAGATGATTCAGTCTGCCATACTTTGCCTGTGGATTGATTCTTAACATTGAAACCAGATGACATTGATGACATTACAGCTACATAAATATTTTCACTGCGGAACTAGGAATCTGATAGACATCGTGGAGAAGGAAGTGAAATTCACAGGCAGTAAACCTGCACCGCCACATGAGGCCAGGAGCCGCTTTGGGGCCGGTGGAATAGCTCACCGCGGTCAGAGCGAAGGCGCTAGATCTGTAGATCAGCATGGCTGTATCTCAGTGACATAATGTTGGATTTAAAGAACAAGATAACGTCAGGGCGCCTGGGTGGTGCGGTCGATGAAGGCTCCATCCAACTCTTGCTTTCCGCTCAGGTCCTGATCTCGGGGTGGGGAGATCGAGTCCGGCGTCCAGACCCGCCTTGGACTCCGCACTCAATAGGGAGTCAGCTGGAGAGTCTCTCTCTCCCTCTGCCTCTGCTTGCACATGCCTGCTCCATCTCTCTCTCTCTCAAATAAATAAGTAAATAAATCTTTGAAAATCAAGATAATGTTAACAGTAAGGGAAACAAAGGGCCAGGTGTATGGGAAATCTCTGTACTAATCTTCCATTTTTTTTTCTGTAAATCTAAAACTCATCAAAAATAAGGTTTGCTATTAAAAAAAAAGAGAGAGAGAGAGAGAGAAAGTAGGTGTTTTGTGACCCATATGGAAAGCTGTCAGTCTCAATCTGGCTGTCAGGGTCACAAATGAGGTAGGAGTTGAGACTGGATGCCACTAATGACATCCAATACTGCTCGAAAGAAATTATTTTTTTAGGGATGCCTAGGTGGCTCAGTCAGTTAAGCGGCTGCCTTCGCTCAGGTCATGATCCCAGGGTCCTGGGATCAAGTTCCGCATAGGGCTCCTTGCTCATCCGGGAGCCTGCTCCTCTCTCTGCTTCTGCCTGCCACTCTGCCTGCTTGTGCTCTCTCTGACAAATAAATAAAATCTTCAAAAAAAAGAAAGAAAGAAAGAAAGAAAGAAAGAAAGAAAGAAATGATTTTTTTAAGTGAAAAGACTTCCCGTCCTATGGAATGTTCCAGTCATTGTGGCAAAGACTTGACCAGGTCTCCTGAGACCAGGGAACTGTTATTCTGGTCCATTTCAATAATGGAAGTCTCCCCCCATTGGCAAAGAAAGGGGGAGTAGCTGTGTTATTAGTACCATGTGGCACTGAGGATAGAAAGACAGTGATCACCAATGTATATAATGCTACTTTGAGCCAGAGACTGATCTACGTGCTTTACCTGCATTTATCAATTTTAATTCACCGATTTAATCCTTATGCCAGACTCTCAGCTTTTAAATCATCTTCTTCGAATCGACAGTAACCCATAGTAACTTGGAACTGTAGAAACCAGTGTTGAAGGCAGAAAACAGTCACAAGGTGTTGGGTGTTTACCAGGTCGTGGAAGGGCCACAAGAGTGCACTCTAAGCTGGGCTTGGGGACACCGCCACCAGCGCTGTCTACAGATATAGGCTGGTGGTAGCCAGCCAAGACAGGGACCCAGCTCGGCCATTGCTGCACTGTGTCCCAACATTCACAAAACTGGAAGCCAGACACGGACACAGAGAACCCCAGCGGCTCCCGCACTGAGCCTGTAAGCAGAAACCGCCCACGGGAAAGGACACTCATCTGCCTTCCAGATCCCGCACAGGGGCACCTGGGGCCGGAACCGAATCCACATTTGGAACGCTAGCTGTAAGGGACTCTGGGAAATCGTTTTTGGCTTTCCATCTGCTGCAAGATAAGAAGGCACGCTAGCATGTGGGAACAGATGTGGAGTGACTCAGTCTGCGTTATCCTCTATCATATTTTAAATTACTTTTTATCTCCTCAATCTACCCATTTCTAAGAGGTGTGCATTTTTTTTTAAAGATTTTATATTTATTTATTTATTTATTTGAGTGAGAATGAGAGTGGGGAGAGAGCACAAGCAAGGGGGAGCAGCGGTGGGAAAGGGAGAAGCCGAGCCCCTCCCCCCCCACCCCCATCCCCCCAGCAGGGAGTGGGATCTTGGGCTCCATCCCAGGACCCCTGAGCCAAAGGCAGGTGTTTAAATGACTGAGCCACCCAGGTGCTCCAAAAGGTGTGTTTTTATTTTATTTAAAGATTTTATTTATTTATTTGAGAGAGAGAGAGTGAGAGAGAGCATGAGAGCAGAGACGGTCAGAGGGAGAAGCAGAATCCCCATGGAGCAGGGAATCCCTCTGATGCGGGATTCGATCCCAGGACTCCGAGATCATGACCTGAGCAGAAGGCAGTCACCTAACCAACTGAACCACCCAGGTGCCCCAAGAGGTGTGTTTTTAAATCTCATGTTATTATTGTGGACTTGTCAACTTTTCCTTTACTTTGCTGAGTTCCTGCTTTGTATATCTCAACCCCCCCTTCTTTTTTAAGATTTTATTTATTTATTTGACAGACAGAGATCACAAGTAGGCAGAGAGGCAGGCAGACAGAGAGAGAGGTCGAAGCAGGCTCCCTGCGGAGCAGAGAGCCCGATGCAGGGCTCGATCCCAGCACCCTGGGATCATGACCTGAGCCGAAGGCAGAGGCTTTAACCCACTGAGCCACCCAGGCGCCCCTCAAACCCCTTTTAAGGTGCATACAAATTCATTTATTTTTACGTCTTTCCGGTAGATTGTATCTTTCGTCAATGCCAAATATTCTTCTTCCTTCCTATTAATGTTCTTTTGCTTTAATTCATTCATTAGTTCATTCATTTATTATTAATAACAAATTTTATAGTAATTATTTATTCATTTATTGTTTGCTTGAATTTACTAATACCCTGCTTGCCTGTGGTCAGTGTTGACCAGGTATAGTTTTTCTGTCTTTTTATTTTCAACTTTCATGTGCAGGTCTGCTTTTCACCGCACCTCTTGTACAAGACATACAGCTAGACTTGAGAATTCCAGTCAGAGCATCTTTGTCTTGCATTGATGTGTTTAACCTAGTCATATGCTCGGGATACTGATATACTCGGTCTTCCTGCTACCATTGCTCTCTATGCCTTGCTACAAATTCTCTGCTTCTTTTGTGTTCCTCCTTGCCTTCTTTACAATGTATCAAGTCACACTCCCTTTCTTTTCCTCAAAAGATTGGAAATTAGATTTTACTTTTTTTTTTTTAATTTTGTTTATTTGTCAGAGATCGAGAGCACAAGCAGGGGGGAGCAGCAGGCAGAGGGAGAAGCAGGCTCTCCGCTGAGCAGGGAGCCCAAGGCAGAACTCGATCCCAGGACTCTGGGATCATGACCTGAGCCGAAGGCAGAGGCTTAGCCGACTGAGCCACCCAGGCGTCCCCAGGTTTTCTTATTTCTAATCTTCAGTAGTTACCTTTAAACTTACAACATGTGTACTTTAATTGCTCCCTGTTAAGTGTGCACGGCCTCTGTCAGAGCCCTCCCGGGACAGCCCTGGATGTGCCTGCTCCTTGAAGTCCTGGTTACAGCAGAAGGGACTAGATTTCCCGTGTGCCTGAGCTCCCAGCCGTTTAGGCAGTGGTCGGGTCCTCCAGGGTTCCTCATCCCCATCCTGCAGGATGTCCTGTGGACAGCCAGCCAGGGATGAACCAGACCTGTGGCTCCTTGCAGGTGGGTGTGCTTGTGTTTATGAAAAGCAGACCTTTTCCAAGGCTGCCAGGGGCTGCTGGCACCCTGACCGGGGCTGCCGATGGACGCACATCATATCTCTAGGACTTATCACTGTTGATGTTGACCTTGATCACCTGACTGGGTCCTGTTTGCCAGGTTTCTCCTCTGAAAAGTTTACTGTGCCCCCCCACCCCCCGAGCTGTGCTCTTAGGAAGAAAGTCACTGTGTGCAACTGTGAACCATCTCCTTGATAGTGGCATAGCTACATAAATTATTTGGAATTCCACATGGGAGATTTGTCTCTTTTCAATCATTTATTTATATCATTTATCCAATCATTTATTTATATCAGTAGAGATTCTTGGATATTTATTTCATACTTTGGACTGGAACCCAACGCCGCCTTATTTATTTTGTTGCTCAAACTGTTCCAGCTTTGGCCACTGGGACCTCTTCTAGTTGGCTCTTGTGTCTCTTTACATTTTGACATATCTCCAGTTGGGGGGGGGCACGGGGGAGGGAATTGGTATATTTCCTACCTCCTTGGAGACTTTTGACCCTAATGATATCAGATGTCAGATGCAGCTGGGACCCAGCCCAATCCCTCCTTCACTCACCCCTGCCATTCTCTAGGGGGCCTCTGAACCCCGAGCCCTGGCTGCACCTCTGATCAGGGGAGACCTCAGAGCTGCTGGACACACTGAACTCAAGACCCTGCCCTTTCCTCCCTCCTGTAGCCATTGCCCTGAAGAAACAATGCCCTCTCCCCTGGCTGAGTCTGCCGGTTAGAGACCCCCAGAGTGTTTTGTAACCTTAGTAACATAACTGCTGTCCTCAGTGTGAGAATAAACTTATTTAAAGGACAAAGCAAAACAAAAAAATCTTCATCTTGCTTATCTTTGAAAACATACCTTATCGTCTCCATTCCTGAGACTTCAGATAAATGTCCTTTCCCTGGAGACACTCCTATCTGGCCAGTGTGGCACCAAGGTCTCTGGGGCCATTCCAGGGGCCCTGGGTGGTCTACTTGACCTCACAAAGCCTCTGTTTCCTTGTCTGTAAAAGGGGGACAATGAAAAGCCTTCGCAGAGCTGCCACTGACAGAGCACCTGTTACGTATATTAGGGGATCTTAGGTGATCATTTATGAAAAGCCCCTAATAGGAGGCCGGCCACACGGAAGCTGTTACCACTGTTAGTAGTGGGGATAGCCTTTCGTCTCCCAGTCCCCGGCCTCTTCCTTAACACTCCCCCCACCCCGTTCCCCCACCCTCTGAAGCTCAGACAGGACGCCACCACTCTTCCATCCCCCCCAGTCCTTCCAGGATCCAGAAGACGGAAACTCCCCGTTTCCGTCTGGGATTGAAGAGCTTTCAGAATCTTGCCCTGCTCCCTGCGCCTGGCCTCATCTTCCTTCTCAGCCCAAATCTGGCCAGATTATTCATGGCGCCCAGAACATTTCTTTGCCTTTGCTTATGCTCTTCCTCCTGCCCACAGTGCTCTTCCAGCCTTTCTCCATCTGGGGATGCCCAGGCCTGAGTTTCTGTTCTCAGTGACAGAAACCAACAAACCAGCTGGAGCTTGTGGCTCCTGTCCGCCTCCCAGGACCTCTTCGCTCCCTGCTTACTGCTGCCCGTGTGCCCTGCCCCCACCCCCGCCCCGCGAAGCTGCCCCAGATGCAAGGCAGGGTGAGGGGGGTGGGGGGGCAGTGTCACTGGATCCAGTGAGCGAGGTAAGGAGGCAAGCGCATGGACTCACGGTCCCACAAACCTGGCCGTGACCTGCATGCAGATCCCGGCTCTGCAGTTGATCTGCTGTGTGGTCTCAGGCAAGTGCCCTAAAGTCTTTGAGCCTCGTTTTCCTTATTTATAACGTGATAATAATAGTAGTTGTTTCATAGGAATGTCATAAAGATTTCAGTGGATAATCCATGTGAGGCACTTTGCATAATGCCCAGGACACAGAAAGCTCTTACTAAACTGTCCCAGTCTCTCTTCTTATTAATACCAGGCAGCCGGGAGCTGCCTGCTCGGCCGGACTCCATTTATTGATGGATTCAAGGCTAAAAATAGAGCTGCAGCTTTGGGGAGTTGGTCCTTCCAGAGCTAGGAAATGATGCCCTTGCTAGTGTAGATGGGGAAGGAGCCTGCGTCTCTCTCCAGGGGCTCTCAGAGGAACACGCGTCTTGATGCCTTTCTCCCGGGGATTCCAGGGCAGGCATGCTGGGGCCAGACCCACCCAGGCTTCGGATCTCTCCTAGCAAGGGTTTCTGGGGTCCCACCAGCCAGGCTTCTAACTCCAGCCCTGCCATTTCCCAGCTCTGTGACCTTGAGCAAGCAGCGTTCCCTCTCTGAGGGTCATGATTACTCTCTAGCCTGGGGAATCAACAACGGTAATAACAGAACTTGTGATAACCTACAACTTGCATGCACTGAGGTCTGAGGCCAAGGATAAATTCTGGGATTCTGGGTCATGACGTCCCCTCTCTGAGCCTCGGTTTTCCTAGCTCTGAAAGAGGCACAGTAGCCCGCACTGTAGAAGGCTTTTGTGAGGACCCAGAGAGGTCACGGACAGTAGTAACATCTGATGGGAGCCTGAGTTATCCAGGGGCGCATTGTCTCCCTGTCCGAGGGTATGGGGAGCAAAGACGGACATTGATTGTAGCTGTTTTTAGTTATTGATCCACCAGCCTTGGAGAATGCAAAGAAATGCATCCAACAGAAAAACACCTCTCGCCTTGCACTGTTAACAAACTGACAGTGCCAGTGGGGAAACCATTTCTGGGCAAATGACTCCCCTGCTGTCAGTTCGGTGCTCTTGGCGAGCTGTTTTGTCTCCCTGGACAAGATCTGATTTGATTAGAGCGGAGCCTGAATTGGGGGCAGGAGCCCCCATTTTCCCTTCTGCAGCTAGTCTCAACAGTGACATCAAAGGGCAGGAATCTGGCTTCCAGAGGCATTGAGCCGGACCCCTTCCCACAGCTATGCAGGGCTTGGATGGCCCACAATCCCAAGGCCACATACCTGGATTGTCTCTCTCCTTCTTCCCTTCCTGGGACAGGTCCAGGTGGACTCTAGCCCCTTGGTTCCTTCTGACTATAAGATGAATACATAATGGTATGACAATACCATTAATAAAAATATACAGTCTGGAGTACCTGGCTGGCTCAGTTGGTAGAGCACTCAGGGTTGTGAGTTCAAGCCCCATGTTGGGTGTAGAGATTACTTAGAAATAAAATCTTTTGAAAAATGAAAAATAAATTTAAAAAAATACACATCACTTTGTAGTCCTCAAGGAGGAGGACAGAATAGTATTCCGTGGGAGAGATCAAGAGCCTTTCTTTGGCCAGAGCACAGGTGCAAAGGCTCTCGTCCCAGCCACCTGTGATCTGCACACTTGACAACGGTGGGGGAGGCAGCCACGTTCTTCTCCCCAGGCCAAGCATGGAAGAAGGAAGACTGGATGATCGTGGGAGGGTGCCAGCAAGCCCTACAGGACTGACCCGCCAGGTGGGGGAATCACACCAGCAGCACCTAGGATGGGAGGTCAGGGTCTGGATTCTCCCTCCCGGATTTGGATCCCAGCACCACCCCTGGGGAACCCTGGGCCAGTCTCTTAGCCTCTCGACTACTTAGTTTCCTCAGTGTGTCCATTTATTTGTTTGCATAGTCACAGTATTTTAGCTTGCAGACAACAGAACCCATTCTGGCCGGTTGAAATAGAAAGGGAATTTACTTAGGGATGTTAGGCTTGTCGGAGGATAGAGAAACAGGCTCTAAATACAGGTTTCAGGAGCATCTCCAAAAGGCACGCTAGAAAATCAGACCAATGGGGGAGCTGCTGCCACTGCTGTCACTGCCTGCCGCCACCCAGCCAAGCCACGGTGTCCCCCACGTGCATCCGTTCCCACCCGGAGCTCACCTCCTGGTTGGTATCTCAGATGCGTGCGTGGGATCTGAGGAAAGGAGGTCAAACGCCTGCACCCTAGCTTCCGGGGAGGCAGGCTTCGGCTTTGGGAAGAAGGAACTCAAGATATAAGGAATAATCAAAATGTAGAAAGGAATTTTTAAGATCGTTGGGCAAGGCCAAATATCAGTACATTTTCTCTCTTGTCTATTTCCCCCTCCTTGAATATAAACTCCACGGGGTAGGTGTCTTTGAGGGTCTTGTTTACCTCTGTGTCCCCAGCACCTAACCTGGAGCCTGTGGGGAACAAACAAATAAAACGTGGGTCATGAAAGAGCCACCTGGACTTTGAGGCTTTGACAATTCGCAGTCACTCAGGGGGCTGGAGCTCCCTTTCCCAGGGGGGAATCTGCTCCTTCTTAAATCAAACAGTACATTTGATTTAGCGAACTGCGATGGGACCCCGATTCCTCCCCAGCCCCTTGCCTGATGGTGAAATTGTCTTCATCTTCTATTTCCCAGTTCTGACTCATCTCTTCCTGGAGGCTTTCCTTGATATGCAACTCCATCACTACCACCACTGTCATCACCACCATTAGCACCTTGCCCCTGGGAGCTGGTTTGGTGTGGTGGTTAAGGCAAGCTCTAGGGACACCTGGGTGGCTCAGTGGGGTAGGTGTCTGCCTTTGGCTCAGGCCATGATCCTGGAGCCCTGGGATCGAGCCGGTGGCGGACTCCCTGCTCAGCAGAGAGCCTGCTGCCCCTCACCCTGCTTGTGCTCTCTCTCCTTCTCAGTTTCTCTTTCAAATAAATAAATAAATAAATAAATAAAATCTTAAAAAAAAAAAAAAGGGAAGGCAAACTCGACAGTCTAACTGGCTGACTTTAAATACTCGGTGCAGCTCTTACTAACTGCTGGAGCGTGGATAAGTCATGGTAGCATTTTGAGGATCATTCTCCCCATCCGTAATGATTTTGAAGATGATTCTCCTCATCTAAGTCACAGAGCTGTTGTGAGGTTTAAATGAGATATTGTAAGAAAGTTCTTTGAAAGGGGCTGGGTGCAGAGAGCTAGCTCGATTGCTACAGCTGCCTTTGCAATCCTCACAGTTCTAGCCTGTACTGGGACAACACTGATTGTTTTCATGGCTGCAGCCCCAACTTAACTGGAAATCAGGAACTGGGGTGTCCTTTACTCCCCTTCTCCATACCTCTCTATGCACCTGTTGTATGGATCAGGTGCTCACTCGGTGTTTGCTGGGTAACCAACCAACTAAGTCAAAGAAATCACAAATGCAAAGGCTGATAGATAAAACACCCGAAGTTTGTATATTAGAAAAGTAAGAGATGTAAATGTCACCTGGGAGTGGGGAAAATGACAACTGGTTAATGTCTATATTATGTAAGGATTTCATACACACCAATGAAAAATAGGTTGCTAAGAGATATCTGGACAAAGGTCACAAGCAAGCAATTCAAGTGAAGAAATAGAAGTAGTAAGTAAACACGGAAGAATATTCAACCTTCAGCAGGAAATAAAAATGAGATACCAATGAAAGCAAGAATAACATAGGATATATAATTCAATAGGAAATTGTAACACCACAAAATGTCCAGTAGCAGAAGGATGGTTCCCTAAATAATGACACCTTGATTCAATGGCATGGTGTTCCACCATCAAATTATCACAAAAATGTGGAAACAAATGCTTACAATACAGTAGGTTTCCAAGCGGACTGCAAAATTGGATTCAAAGCATGATCACAAGTGTGCAAAATAGTCATCTTGACTCGATGAAAGCCTGGCAGAAAATACAAGAAAATGAAAGCAGTCACCTTGATAATGAAGCAGAACTGCACAGCCTACACCATACACCAGACATTATGCCAAGGGCTTATTTCTACTAAACAAGAGTACAGAGAAGAGATATAAGAGCTCACGGAAATAAAAACAAGACCACTGAAGGAAATAAAACAAGCTGTCAGGATTCAGGAAAATTATGATAGCGCAGAATTAGAGTCAGCGTGAAAACAGCATCAAGAGCATAGACACTGCTGAAACACCACAAGAATGTGAGAAAAAATAGAATGAAAAGACTTTTTTAAGTTTAAATGATGAGAGAAACGGACAGAGACCATATACATGTAACAGAAAAAGTAAACAGAAAATGACATCAAACAAATCATCTAAGATATCATTCAAGGAAATGCTTTAGGAAAAAAAGGAGACATTGGAAAGGCAATGAGACTCAGGAAAATTTATTCATAAAGATCAATATCAAATCTATCCTAATAAAGGTATTAGATCTCAAAGTCAAAAAAAAAAATAGTAATCCTTTGGGCAACTCGACAAAAGGGAACCAGTCACTTACAAGGAGGGGGGAGGATGCCAGGCTGGTCTCTGGCTTCTTCATGGCAGCATTCAGCATGAGAGCTCAACAGAGCCCCACCTACAAAGTCAGCAAGGAAAGAAAGTGTGACTCAAGTGTTTTATTTTGAGGCAAACTGCTGATCAAGAATCAAGGCAGAAGACAACATTTTTGAACATGTGTGGGAGTTTGGAAGCTGAAGTAAAAGCACAGTCTGGATTTGTTGGAAGAACAGGACTGCTTTCCTTTTGGTGACCCCAAGTCTTAGACTGGGGTTCGTTTGTGCGTTTCTTTGACAGATGCATAAAGACCCTAGTATGTGTTGGGACCTGCGCCCCAGACTATAAATGATCTTCTACCAAGTGCTGGAGAGTGTGGAAGGAAAGTTTCCTCGAAAAGGTGAGTTGGCTTTTCCAAGATAAGTGGGAGTGAGTACATGAAGGGAAGGATATTCCAGACAAGGAGAAGGGCAGGCAGGCACGAAAGCATAGGACAGATATTCCGAGATAGAATTTAAGATCTCAGCAAGGGTATGTTCCGGAATGTCCAGACATCTGGAATGGGATGAGTGGGTAAATCCTAAAGACTCAGGATTGGGAAAGGGTAAGAGGCCTTGCATGCTAGGTTTTAAAAAGGCTTAAGCTTCTCTGCACAGAGACTCTGGAATCTTGGAATGGTTGAAGCATGAAAACCACTGTGTAGTTGCAAGAAGAAAAAGATGAGAGGTTCTGTGAGGACTCAGATTTCACGATTCCCACAGCTGCTTAAGCTGGCATTCATACTTGATGATGCACATTCGAACCGTTCCCTTTAAAGTCAGGAACAAAGCAAGGTTGGCCACTAATGCCGCTTTTGTTCAATGTTGCGCTGCTAGTTCCGGCCAGCACAGAAGGACTTGAAAAAGAATTTAAAACCTTAAGGATTACTGTCACCATCTAAATATTATTCGTTGCTGAGTTAAGAAGCGTGCTTGTATATTTTCTTCCTTCTACGTCCTTATGTTTTTCCTGGAGGTGGTTTTTGTGGGTTTTCTCTCTCTCTGTCTCCCTCTCTCTCTCTTTTTAAGTAGGCTTCACGCCCGGTGTGGACGCCAACCTGGGGCCTGAACTCACAACCCTGAGATCAAGACCTGAGCTGAAATCAAAAGACAGACGCTTAACAAACTGAGCCACCCAGGCGCCCCTTTCCTGGAGTTTTTAATTGTCTTTTCCTTTGTTCTTGGACTATTTGCCTTTTTTATTGAGGGCAGAATCTTCCCAACAACTTGGTAAAGTCAATTTTCTCGCCCCCAGTTTATGGATGGAGAAGGAGGCTGTAAGGGATTGACAGAGACCACAGCCAATACATGGCGGAGCTGGGATGCCTGTCAGTCTTGGTGGGATGACCCTTGTCAACCCTGGGCTGATGCTGACGAGACGAGGTGCATGTCAGGGAGACGGGGTGTGCAGGGAGGGTATGTCTCCATTATTTGAACTTCACCAAGTTCAGAAAGAGGAGGACAGTGTAGAAAATCCCACAGGGCACCTCATTCATGAAAAGTCTATGAAATGATGCCCGGACAGGTAGCCAAATTGGCCAATATATAGCTTCCCAAGGGGCCACCCTGTCCCCAGCATCACAACTTTTGCACATTCCATCCAACACCCAAGCACATTCCAGACACACTTCTTGTGCCTGAATCCCCCTCATCCTTCAGGTCACCACATTCTTTCCTTCTTCAGAAAACAGCCCACACACACCTTGTCTCCTCTTCATCTCCTCTTCCCTGGATGGCTCACAGCTCAGGTACCAAGTCAGCCTCCTTCCTCCCCGAGTGAGGATATTTCTCGGAGGCTCCCTAAGGCCTGGGGTGTCCATCCCACCAGCTCATCAAATTGGCCCATTCCTATAGAGGTCACAGTCTCAATGCTAGTGGACACCATCCCCAGCACCTGCAGCATTAAGGGAAATAAAGTACTTGGAATAATCCATGTGATTTTGCGCCTGGAAGCAGAGGACTTCTTTTTGAGCACAAGTGAGAACCCCTCGGGGGTTCCCTCCCTCCTTCAGAGCCCCCACATCTAATCATCTATCCATTCAATAAATTGCTTGAGCACCTGTCCATGCCAGGCCCATGCCAAGCACTGGGTATACACACCAGGACAGGCCACCCAGTTGAGAGACAAGTGGGAGCCAAGATTCAGTCGACAGACCGATCACCAAACTAGGCTCATAAAGCTGTGTCTGCTCAGAGGGGTGCCTTTTTCTAGTTCCTTTGCAAGCACCATATGGGCTAGAAGGAGCCCTTACACATGAATGAATTAAACCCACGTGGTACTTGGCCACGTGGAATTACAGGCCAGTGGGGGGCAGACAAGTGATTAAACAACTAAATATGTAATTGGAATTCACTCTTACTTTGCTGGTGAGGACACTTGGTTCCTGAGAAGCCAAGTCACTGGCCCAAGGCTGCTCAGCTAGTCAATGACAGAGCCAGGGTTCAGACTCAGGTCTCCTGGCTCTAAAGCCACAATCCGCTCTGCAGAATGAAAGAGGCTTTGGGGATACATCAGTATTCAAGGTGAGCATCAGTCCCAAGCTTCATCATCACAGTTTTTCCCTCTTCCTGACCACACAGGTGATAAACTTGGCCTTCTCTGATCCTGAAGGTCCCTCCTCTTGACCTTGCCAGCCTCTGCGGCTCAGCTCACTTGGATACACCTACTGCCTATTGCAGAGGCTTTTAATGAAATGACATTTTTTACTTCCTGACTCATGTGTCTTCTGGACCCCGTCATTCATCCCAGGGGCTGGGCTGAGGACGGACCTGAGTGATAGCGCCTCTGCCATCCCATGATTCCGTTCACCGTGGCAGCTCAAGCCATCATATATCTAGGAATAAGCTGATAGGAACAAAATTATAAAATTTTACTGAAGGGCATAAAAAAGGATCTGAATAAATGGAGAGACACACCATGTTCCTGAATGGAGAAGCTCAGTATTATAAAGATGTCAGTTCTCCCCAAGGTAATCTATAAATTTAATATAATTTCAATCAAGATATCAAAGGTCCTTTTTTGGGAATTTGACAATCTGATTCTCAAGTCTAACAGGAAAAAAAATACACAAGAATAGAAGAGCAAAAAAAATTTTTTTTAAGAATTTTTTATTGTAGTAAAATACACATAACATAAAATTTATTTTAACCATTTTTTAAAAGATTTTATTTATTTATTTGACAGAGAGAGAAAGATCACAAGTAGGCAGAGAAGCAGGCAGCGGGGGTGGGGGTGGGGAGCAGGATCCCCGCTGAGCAGAGAGCCTGATGCGGGGCTCGATCCCAGGACCCTGAGATCATGACCTGAGCCGAAGGCAGAAGCTTAACCTACTGAGCCACCCAGGCGCCCCTGAAACTCTGTCCCCATTAAGCAATAATTCCCATTTCCCTCTTTCTCTGTGAGAAAAAATAATTTTACTGAATAAAAACGAGGGGGAGCTATCAAGGCAGAAATAGAAGTACTTACAAAACAAGAGAGTTTTTCTCTTTCGCTTTCTCTCCTCTTCTTTTTTCCGTCCATCCATCATCTATCTTTTTTTTTTCCTAAGGAGATGGAAATTTTTGTTGTTGTTGTTGTTTTAAAGATTGTTTATTTATTTATTTGACAGAGATCACAGGTAGGCAGAGAGGCAGGCAGAGAGAGAGGAGGAGGAAGCAGGCTCCCTGCTGAGCAAAGAACCTGATGTGGCAGAACCCCAATGCGGGGCTCGATCCCAGGACCCTGAGATCATGACCTGAGTCGAAGGCAGAGGCTTTAACCCACTAAGCCACCCAGGCGCCCCAGGGAGATGGGAGTTTATTAAATACACAGCAAGGGAGCGTCAGGCAGGACAGCAGAGGAGAGACTGTCTGCCTGTTTATCTTAAGTGGAGCATTTCAAATCCAGGAGGAAAATGTATTTAATCAACAGCATTAGGACAAATGGCTCTCCAATTTGAAAGATAGAACATTTGAACTCTGCCTTACACCAGACACACATCCAAAGTACCTTTGATTTAAAGAACTGAATGTAAAAAACAAAACCCCATAAAAGCTTTAGAAGAAAAGTAGGAAAGGTGGGTAGACTCGACTACATTTACCTTCAGAACAACTGCGACTACGTGAGCCGAGTTAAAAGACAAGTAACGGACTAGGGGAAACACACCTGCCTTAGACACGCAGGAAGGCAGAAAACACAGATCTCAAAATAACAGTTTTGCTTTTAGGTTTTCCACTTCCTCCTGTCAATCAGAGGCTTCACTTTACCTCCGGGAGAATTAGTGCCTTCATAGCAGGAATAAAAAGAGAGAGAAACAGCCAACGTTCAGATGTCATTGTTTTTTAACTTCCCGGATAGTCAGCTGAAGCCCGCATCAGAAACCACACTTTGGAGAGGCAGAAGCTTTGATCTGCAAGAGGCTGCTTGTGCTGAAGGGAAATGCTCTTGAAAATCAAAAGGGTAGACCCTGAAGGAAGCTAGAGACAGAGTTTACGTGTTAACTATAGATTGAAAAGAGGGCAGAGAAGACCCAGACTATGTGCCACCTAGAGAAATCAATGAGGACACTGGGCTGGGAGGGAAGAAGGGAGTGGGATCAGACATGACCTTGGAAGAGGGCAAGGGGGACTGGGATGAGGGAACCAGACCTCTGGGGCCACAAGGAGGGGAAAGGAGTCAGTGCCCAGAGACAGCTAAGCCCTCCATCATCGCTGCCAGGGGGCTACCTGGGGGCTGGATCCTCTATGGCCACTTACGTGGGCAGGCCACTTTGGGCATTCAGCTCTTCACTCTCCAGATGGGGCCTTGGTTGACAGTTGTCTAGAGTGCTCAAAAGGAGTGATGCTCACCCCATCCTGAGATTTTGCTGAGGAGCTCCATCCACATTTATCCCTATCAATGCCCACCCCGATTTAAATGACTTAGGACTTTTATCAGTCTCCTAAACCCAGGGGTGGGATCTTTGACACCATAGAGGAGGTGGTACTATGGAAGTGAAGATCCCTGGCAACCTGTACTTGGCTAGAACTCGCTAATGAATGGTAAAATCTACTCTGGCTAAATAGAGCCACAATATATAAAGAACTCTTATAAATCAATAAAAAACAGATGAATAATCCAATAGAAAAATGGGCAAAAGATATGAAAAATAAAATTCACAGAAGAAATACAAACCTCTGATAAGTGTATGAAAAGATGCTCAGTGTGAGCTCTAATTAGGAAAAGGCAAATTAAAACCATAGGATGCATTTTGCTTATCACACTGGCAAAAATTAGAGAGGGAGATAAGGGGAGAAAGCACAATCACGTGCCACTGGTAGAAGTATTTACTGACGAAAACCTTAGTAGAAGGCAAGTTGCCAGTGACCCAGAAATTCTAAACGTGCATGCCTTTAAACCCTGCAACTTCCACTCCAACCAAAATGCCCCTTCCAGGCGATGGTTGAGAAAATCACGAGTCAAGGGGTCTCCACCACTTGAGAGCAGGAGAGTTGTTTCCCAGCCATGTTGTTAGAGTGAGAAATTGGGTAACAGATTGGAGTGCAGTTTGGGGTGCTGCCATTTAAGGAGGGTGGGCATGATAGCCTTGATGGACAGAGTGATTCTTCAGATGTGGGAAGTGCGAAGTGACCCATGCGGGCTTGGGAGAAGACATTCCAGGCAGCCAGTGACGAGAATAGCCAGTGAAGGCCCTAAGGCCGCAGCATCTTCAGGAAAAGGAAACCACGACTGGGGCTGGAGCAGAGCGATGGGCAGACAGGAGCCGTGTCTGGAAGGAGGGCACACCGGGCACCCGGGGGAGGCGGGGTGGGCAGGCAGGTCACATAGGGCCTCGTAGGTCACTGTAAAGGTGTTTGATATTTGCTCCGAGATTGGAAACCCGTGGAAGGATTTCTTATTAAAATTAAAAAGCAGAATATAAGATCAAAGTACAGGATGATATGTTTAGAAACTCATTTTAAAAAAGACTGAAAGGAAATAACCAAAATTGACCACAGCTGCTGAGTTAAGTGATGGGATTATTTATTTTTTCCCCTTGATCCAACTTTTAATGTCCCTTTATAGCGTGTTTGTAATTAGAACATTTTTATAAGAGTCGTTTTTTAACACTGGCTCTAGAGGGGGAAACTAGGCCGGAGGAGGAGGACGCAAAGAGCAACAGAGAGGGGCGTCTGGGCGGCTCAGTCACTAAGCGTCTGCGTTCGGCTCAGGTCATGATTCCAGGGTCCTGGGATTGAGCCCTGCCTCAGGCTCCCTGCCCGGTAGGAAGCCTGCTTCTCGCTCTCCCACTCCCCTGCTTGTGTTCTCTCTCTCTTTCTCTCGCTGTGTCTCTCTCTGTCAAATAAACAAATTAAATCTTTTAAAAAAAAAAAGAGTAAGACAGAGAGTTAGAGGCTGAGGAGAGGCCAAGATGGAGGCAGACATGGAAGGAAGCAGCGTTGAGGTGGGAGAGACAGGACTGGGTAGGCCGGATGGCGAGAGGAGAGATGGTCACCAGCATGGGTCAGAGAGGAGGCCCAGCCCACCACAGCCTCACCAGGACTTGGGCAGCTGAGCCGCATTCCAGCCTCTCACGAGGCCCCAGGGCTGCTTGGGTGACCCTAAGCAGGGAAGCCACATGAAGGAACCTGAGTGCTCACAGGGCCCCTCTCTGTGAGCAGGAACCGGGACAAGCCCTCTGAGAAGCAGCTGGTACTTCTGAGAGCCAGGCAGGGGCTGCACAGCGCTTTCACACAACACACACACACACCTACACACACACCTACACACACACCCCCAAAACACACACCCCCCCCGCGGAGGGCCCACAAGTCTGCCACAGCCTGCACGGAGAAATTCTGGTACCTGGTGAGAGCCGGGAGTCTGGGCTGGAGGCACCCAGCAGGGAGGGCCGCAGCAGCACCTGAAAGCAGGAATTCTTTTCAGAGGCTCTGTGGGCATCGGCCAAAATGGCTCCGGATGCTGGTGGTGCCCCTCCCACATCCCCATGACCCCTGACTGGAGGCAGTTGGGGAGACCGTTTTTCTCTGGGCGCCTTCCCCCTCCCCACATCAAACTGCCTGGTGTTCTCTGCTCTCTGTTTCACCGGGGAGGGCCTCTCAGCCCACCAGCTGGGAACAATTTAGAAACACAGGAAGCTGATGCCCCTGGGGCAACCGTTAACAAAGGGGGCCCAGAATCTTGGAGAAACACCTCCGCTTTCATGCAGGCCTCAAGTGGGACGATTCTGAGGCTCTTCTTAGTCCTCAGAAGGGCCCCAGCCAAACTGAGCCCCGTTGCCCACAGAGGTAACCGACTCCAAGAATAGTCTTGTTCGTGGCGCCTGGGAGGCTCAGTCGGTTGGGCGGCTCCCTTGGGCTCGGGTTGTGATCCCGGGGTCCTGGGATCGAGCCCCACATCGGGCTCCGTGCTCAGGAGGGAGCCTGCTTCTCCCTCTCTCTGCCTGTCACCTGTCTACTTGTGCTGTCTATCCCTCTGTCAAATAAGTAAATAAATAAAAATCTTAAAAAAAAAAAAAAAAAAAGGATATCCTTGTAAGGGCCTATTTAGCCAGAGCAGCTCCATCCTGACCCCGCACCCCACCCAGGGAACTTACTTAAAAACAAGTCCTGGAAACTAGTCCCAGGTAACAAAGCCCAAATATAACGGTGGGTCAGGCCAGGTGGAGGTATCCAATCAGTGGGGGCGCATACTGTCTCTTAGCTACCAAGGAGTATGGGCCCCGCCTTTTGGGTGCCCTTTGGGCGCCCATTCTGACCAAGGTGATAGGCTGGTTCAAATATCTACTATAGGGTAAATTGTAATTCAATTGGTCACTGATGTGTGACCTAGCAGGACTATGCACCTTTCTCTGTGTTACAATCTCATTGGCCACCTGTGCGTGGCCAGGCCCAACCACGTGGCCTTTGCCCTTAAAAGCTAGTCTGTAAGGCAGAGAGAGGTCGCCTCTTTGCAAGAGACGGCCCTGGTTGGTCAGTTTGATTCTCGATGCTTGGCGCGACATAAAGCTTTGCTTGACCTTCGCTTTGTATCAGTCTCGCTCCTTTGACCATGGACCCAACATCCTTGTTCAAGAAATCATTTGTCCTGTAGAATGTCCCCCCCATTCTGGATTTGTCTACATGCTTCTTTGTGTTATTATTTACCTTGTTTCTCCATTCCCCACCCACCCCCACCCCTGTTTCCCATAAATAGAAGGCAGCCCCAAATTCAACGCTCTGTCAGGCCGCCACGTGGCGGGGCGGGGGGGGGGGCGGGGGGGGTTGCTTCACCAAATCCTCTGGGCCAACCCTGGAAGCCACTTGCAGACAGGCCAGACCAATGCCTTTTCAAGTCTTGCACCCCGAGGGGGCAGGGGAGAGAATGCCTCAGAAGTAACCATTGAACAATGCAGGGTGGGAGCTGGTGGCTCAAGATCCTGCCTCCTGGCCTCTTCTAGGAGCTTCCTGACACTTCCCAATCTTTCAGAGCATCCCAGAGGAATTGGGCCCCCATTGTCTGAGTGGTGGCCGCTCACTACTTCACTTTTTATTGATTTTCTTCTTCCCCTGCCTCATTTCTCCACTCTTAAAGGTCCTCTCTGGGATCATCTCTCAAGTAAACCATTTGCACCCAAATCTTTTTCCTGGGGTGTGCCTTTGAGGGAATCCAAACTAAGGCAGGAACTTCACAGGTAAGGCTGTGCACCCCATAGGACATCACGTCAGGGGACACCCGTGACAGCGCTAAGAGGGGTCAGCGGGCCCAGGCAGTGACAGCCTGATGCCCTCCATTATAAAATTCCCTATCAGCCTTTCATACAATAATTTCACCCCTCCATGGTTACTGCCTAAATCCATTATTTCATTAGTCGTTGTAAAAAAAAAAAAAAAAGATAATTTTCTAAACCTATCAATCCTTCTACATTTATTAGTTTGAATTTTTAAATAAGGAACTACTGGTCATAAACGACAGCTTTAGGTTGAGATGAAATACTACAAGGATGACAGGATAAAGGCCTAATTATCTCCTTGTCACTGCTAATTCTCAGGATGAGGATGGTGGCCTGGTTACTGTCAATGGTGTTTAATAATATTTGGTTGATTTGAGGTTTTCTCTCTTTCTCTGAATGTCAATATGGACAAATATATTTAGTCAATATGGCTAATATATTCAGTGTGATCCCATTACCGTGACGATGTCCTCACTTGCTGACTCCACAAGATGTCCCAGGCTTGTGCGGTCTATTTCCTGCCTCAGATCTGGAATCAACCGCTTCTGCAAGGAGCCCTGATTCTGGGTGGTTGGAGAACACAATCTGGGCCCTAGGTGTGCTCATTGATAGTGGGTTTTCACAGCTTCCAAAGTTTTCAGAGCTGGAAGATACATAACTTTTGAACAGAAAAATGAGAGAATTATGAGCTTCTGCTAATATTTCCAATTCAAATGTCACATTAACTTCTTTGGTTGTATCCTCGTGTTTTTTTTCTTTTCCACTGAAGAATCTGGATTCTAGTATTAACATAATCACTTATTTCCATTCTGCTATGATTTATATAGAAGAGTTTCAAAAAAACACCACCAATATTTGTAGTGACAGTGAAACTTCCAAAGGCAATTTTAAAATTTCTTTGCAGCTCTTTTTGTCCTTAGAAAATATTTTCTGGGGCACTTGGGTGACTCAATCGGTTGGGCGTCTGCCTTCAGCTCGGGTCATGACCCCAGGGTTCTGGGATTGAGCCCCACGTCGGGCTCTCTGCTCAGCCGGGAACCTGCTTCCTCCTCTCTGTCTCTCTGCCTGCCTCTCTGCCTAGTTGTGATCTCTATCTGCCAAATAAATAAATAAAATCTTTAAAAATATATATATATTTTTAGGCACCTACCATCAATATATTGAGTTGTGGAGCCACTTCAGGCAATTATTTCCACTGAGTGTTTATATCACCAATTTGATACACATTTAAGGTCCTTCATTTCAGATTGTTTTTGAATTTTAGACATTGTTTTTTTTTCTTCTTTCCTTTAAATTTAATTTTTTCCCTTTTTTTTAAAAGATTTTATTTATTTATTTGACAGAGAGAGACACAGTGAGAGAGGGAACAGAAGCAGGGGGAGTGGGAGAGGGAGAAGCAGGCTTCCCGCTGAGCAGGGAGCCTGATGTAGGGCTTGATCGCAGGATCACGACCTGAGCCAAAGGCAGATGCTTAAAGAATGAGCCACCCCAGAGTCCCTTTATTTTTTTTTTAAATATTTTATTTATTCATTTTATTTGAGAGAGAGAGCATGAGGAAAGGCAGAGGGAGAGGGAGAGAATCCTAAGCCAACTGTGCTGAGCATGGAGCCCAACGCAGGGCTCAATCCCATGACGCGGAGATCACGACCAGAGCCAAAACCAAGAGTCAGACACTCCCAACGGGGCTACCCAGGTGCCCCTTGATTTAATATTATTTTCGAATGTGTGCAATATTTATCTGATTCCAAAGCCAAAACCACATATCAATATACATTTAGAAAATCTCACTTCGGGCACCTGGGTGGCTCAGTGGGTTAAGCCTCTGCTTTCAGCTCAGGTCGTGATCTCAGGGTCCTGGGATCCAGCCCCGCATCGGGCTCTCTGCTCTGTGGGGAGCTTGCTTCCTCCTATCTCTCTGCCTGCCTCTCTGCCTACTTGTGATCTGTCAAATAAATAAATAAAATCTTAAAAAAAAAATCTCACTTCTATCGCTATCCCTCCGTCATGTTCTTTCTTCCATAAGTAATCATTTTTATTGTCACTGGGTGCTTTTAAGGTTTTTTGGTTTATTCTTCCAGTGTTTCTTTTGGCAAATATAAACAATTTGTATACCTATTTTTACCCCTTCCTAACCCATTATTACACAAAAGATAGCATGCTGGATATTCAGTTCCACACCTTGTGTTTTTCACTAGCCATATATCCCGGAGATTGTCGCATTGCAATGCATGTTCCACAATTGTGTTACGGCCCACAGTATCCTTTGGTTCCTTGGTGTGAATGTATCACAGCTTATTCAGCCAGTCTCCCTAATGATAGACATTTGGATTGTTTCCAGTCTTTTGTTATCTCAAATTATGCCACAATGAATAACCTTGCGCATAAATCATTTTAATTTCCCCCAGTGTATCATTAGGCTAGAATCCTGGAAGTGGGATCGTTGGGCCAAAGGGTAAATGCATAAGTCATCAAGGACTTTTTTTTTTAAGGTATCGCCAAGGTCACCTCCCAAAGAGTTGTGCTATTTCACATTCTCCCTAACAACTAATTTTCAGTCATTCACTCAATAAGCACATATCAAAACAGTGACAAAGATCAGCTCGGTCCCTGAGTTCAGGAGCTTGCCTTCTGGTGAGGAATCGAGAAGGAACACACACGAAAAGTCGTCCATGACCGGTATCAGAAGTATCAGCTCTCAGAGAGTTTATAACCAGAAGCCCGAAGGTGATGGGGGTGGTCAGGCAGCCTACCCTGAGGAATAATGTCTAGGCTGAAGTCTGACGCACTAGTAGGTATTCATCAGGAAAAGTGGGTGGAGGAAAATACCCGAATAAAGAGGAAATAAAGGGCCACCTGATTGGTAGGATGACCATCCACATTCCAAAGAAATAAACAGTCTTGTGTTAAGAGATTCCATCATGGGGTACCTGGGTGGCTCAGTGGGTTAAGCCTCTGCCCTCGGCTCTGGTGATGATTTTAGGGTCCTGGAATTGAGTCCCACATCAGGCTCTCTGCTCGGCGGGGAGCCTGCTTCTCCCTTTCTCTCTGCCTGCCTCTCTGCCTGCTTGTGATCTCTGTCTGTCAAATAAATAAACAAATAAATCTTAAAAAAAAAAAAAGAGGAAATAAAAACAAACCACAGTAATCAAATCAAGGGAAATTTATATCAAAATTTATGGCACACAGTGATCTTCATTCAGAAGGTAATTTATCATTTGCAATTCCTTCGTTGTCAAATTTTGCTGAAAACGAACAAACTCCATAAGCAGCTTAAGACCCGAAAAAAAACAAGATGAAGAAAAGTTGAAGAAAATTCATAAAAATAAGATAAATTAATGAAGTAGGAGAGAAAGAAATAAAAAGCAGTGGAAAAGGTAAAGAAAAACTGCTTCTTTTGAAAATATTTTGTAAAGTACAAGAACCGCTAGCAAGCCGAATTAAGAACAGAAGGTATAGTGCTTTTAGATAGAGATCATGGGAAAGGAGATAGAGCTGTGGGGTCTACAGGGCTAAGGGAATTTATTTATTTATTTTTTTAAGATTTTATTTATTTATTTGACAGAGATCACAAGTAGGCAGAGCAGCAGACAGAGAGAAGGGGAAGCAGGCTCCCAGCTGAGCAGAGAGCCCGAATGAGGGGCTCAATCCCAGTCCCAGGACCCTGAGATCACGACCAGAGCCAAAGGCAGAGGCTTAACCCACTGAGCCACCCAGATGCCCCTGGCTAAGGGAGTTTAAAAATAACATTATGGCAACGCATTCGAAGGAAGATGACACTCTATCAAAATAACAATTACCAAAATGGACTCAAGAAGTAGAAAAGTTGAACAGTCGAAGCAAAGGTGTCTCTCCCTCCCTTCCTCCCTCATGTGCTCTCTCCCACCCTCTCAACTCTCTACCTTTATTCCACCCTTTACACAGCCCCTTTGTGACCAGCGAGAGACCCACTGGCGACCACAGCAGCCACCTCCTGGACAGCCTACCCCTCATCCCCTTGTGGAACAAGAAAGCCCACCAGTTGTCCTGTTCATTGTTATCATAATAATAACACTAATAGGGGTGCCTTGGTGGCTCAGTGGGTTAAGCCTTTGCCTTCAGCTCAGGTCATGATTTCAGAGTCCTGGGATCGAGCCCCACATGGGGCTCTCTGCTCAGCAGGGAGCCTGCTTCCCCCTTTCTCTCTGCCTGCCACTCTGCCTACTTGTGATCTCTGTCAAATAAATAAATAAAATCTTAAAAAAAATAACAATACTAATAAAAACTCCTGGCTGATTGCCCAACTGTAGTCACAACGTGGATCAGTCACAGGACCGGCCTCAGCTGGGTTACGCTCCCCGACTCCCTGGCTGTGGTGTCGGGACACCGTGCCTGACAGCTCCCCTCAGCTTGCCCGGGAGCAGTTACCCAAGAGACCGTGGAGGACCACAGTCCGCTGTAGCCATCTAGCACTTTCAGACAATGAAACAGGGAGGAGCCGAGGAGAGCAGGTAATAAACTGGAGAGCAGTGTAATGAATCATGACCTCGAGGCAGACAAAGCATGTGACTAGCTAAAATGGAACTAGATAGTATCCCAGATATTATTCACTCATCATGTAACAAATATGTGTGGGGCAGGACCTGGCTCCAGGCTCTGCTCTGAATCAGTAAAGAACAAAAGAGACAGACAGAGTAGCTAAGAACTCCTGTCCTCATGGAGCTTGTGTTTCCATAAAAACATGAGAGAATTTTTTTTTTTTTAAAGAGAGGGGCAGAACATTCGGGGAGACCTGCTGAGCACAGAGCCCTGGAGGAGGCTCGATCCCAGGACCCCGGGATTATGACCTGAGTCAAAGGCAGACATTAACCGACTGAGCCACCCAGGCACTCCAAAATATGACAGAATTTAAGTTCCCATCCAGTTCAAATGTCTTTACTGTAAAATGGAAAACCATGTTTATGTATCTTAAAAGATATAGAAATGCAAAATCCATCCCCAAACTGAGTGGGAGCACAGCCTTCTCTGAGGAAAGAGGGCTAGATAATCTGAGTGCCTAGAATCCAGAGAGTAGCCCACGTGAAGGTTCCCATGTTTTAAGCTACAAAGAGGCAGTCTAGAGTAATGATTAAGCACATGGATTCTTGGTTCAAATCCCAGCTCCACCACTGATCGGCTGAGTGACCCCTTAAGACAGGATTGCGAGTTGAAATCTTACTAAAGTAATGCATGATATTGGAAGAGCTAAGTGAATTTGGGGCTCACCATATTTATTAGTTTCATTTCCTAGATTGATAAGGATTACTTTGTGCTCAGAAAGATTCTGTTTGTTAAGTGAGAAAATTTAAACACTTAGAAATCAAATACAAGGAAATTTATCAGCACGGTTTTACAATGTGAAGGTGTTTAATTGAGTCTGTAAATGGGACCAAACATTTAAAGTCTTCTTAAAAATTATTCTGAAGATGCATTAGGCTTATAAATAGAATAATAAGATTTATGAGTTGAACATAAAAGTCTGAGAAGAACTAAGGTTTTTGGATTTGTAATTTTAACAAATTGACTCCATTTTTAAAACCAAAAATAAACCATCATCCTCAAGGGCACCAAAGAACAGCATCAACGATTTCCAGGGACAGCTGCTTCCTATGGGAGTAGCAATCAGAGCCCCAGATAAGCTACCTTGCTGGGGAGGCTGATGTTAGGGAATGGCAGTGGGGGGGGATGGGGAGACTGGACTGGGAGAGGAGACGGGGTGGGAATTGAGAGTGAAGGGCTAAATCTTCAAGGCCTCTGAAAGTTGTGGGTAAGACACAGGAAAGGAAAAGGAGGCAGCTTCAGATGGGAGTACTCTTCATGGAACTCCCTTTTACTCTGTTCAGGACCCACCACAAAAAATGTGAATTGCTTTTCACTTTGGCCACTGAACAGTTTTCCTTCCAACACAATCGCAGGCCAGAGGGACAGCATGGGGCCTTGGTTTAGGAAATTCCAAGCTGTCCAGGAAGCTAGCTGACTGTTGAAAAGGTCCTTGCGGCTCTGTCCTGGCAAGGGGTGTGAAATCTGGAAGTGCAGCACGTGGGGTGTGGGTGCGAGGAAGGGGGTGCTGCTCTAGGTAGAGATCATTTCTGAGGCTTCTCCTCAGCTTGGAAGGAGCCACCCTCAGGACCATCCTTCTCCTTTGGTCTGATTCCTGGTTCACCAAGTAGCCTTCTGGGCTTTGTTCTGTTCTGTTCTTCAACTCCTGTCTATTTAGTGTCTACTGTGTGCCAGGCATCATTCTCATCGTTCATCACTGCCACAATCTTGTTAAATTCTCATAAGAACTCTGGGTGGGGGTGGGTGGCCAGGGTCATTTAGCTGGTTAGTCTAGCCCTAGAGCCCAAACTCAACCATGATTCCACACTGCCTTTCATCGGCAGAGTTTGCTTCCCAGAGACCGTGATACCAGGCTTAACAAGGGCAATCTTAGCAGATCTCAGTCTTCTCAGGTAGAACATGGGAAAAATGCAGCCTACACATTGAGCAGTTACATGAAGCAACAGGGACAACTGTTGGATAAAGAAGGAAATATTTCTGGTTTCCTTTAGGAAGACCCTGTGCCCCAAACCCAAGAACAGTGCAGAAAAGGAAAAGCAAATAGACCAACCTCACTCATTCACATTGATGCAAAACTCCTGAATAAAATCGCAGCAGAATGAGAAATGTGATATTTCTTGTACCACTGGGATTGTAGACTGAGTTTATACTCTTTAAAAAATATTAGCAAAGAGAACCTAATAGTATATTAGGGGAGAAATATGCCATGAATAAGTGGCATTTATTATAGGAAAGTTAAAATACTTTGATATTAATAAATCTATTACTATAATTTATTGTAGAAAATGGACAATAATAATCATTTAAAAGAAAAATATACCATGACCAAGTGGTAGTCTTTGCAGAAATAAAAAGACCAATATGAGAAAATCTATTCATATAATTTATCTTATTAATAAGTAGAAAAAGAAAGCCATACCATATTATTAAAAGATAATGAAATTGCATGTCATCAATTTAATATCTATAACTAAGTTTTACAAATCTTAGTAAAATAGAAGTGATATGATGATTATTATTTTCAAAGGTCTCTAACTTTAAGTATCATACTTCACAATGAAACTCTAGAAAGAGTTCCATTAGATAAAGAATAATCAAGGATACTTACCACCATGCTTAATTAACAGTTCTGAACATTCTAGTTGATTTAATTAGGAAAACACATAAAAAGGTATAAATATTAGACAGAAGGAGGCTAAATAATCATTATTTAAAGCTAATAAGACTTTATATCTGGAAATCCTCCCCAAATCCATTAACAATATTGAGTGAGTCCAAGAACGTGGCCAATTACAAAATCAATACACAAAAATCAATAGCATTCCCGTCAAACAATAAAAAGCAGAGGTATCTTGTTTGGATGTGCTTGCATAGAAAATATGAGAGTTTTTTAATTTTTTTTTTTTTTAAGTAGGCGCCACACCCCATGTGGAGACCTATGCAAGGCTTGAACTCATGACCCTTGGGTCAAGACCAGAGCTGAGATCAAGAGTTGGACACTTAACCAAATGAGGCATCCAAGTGCTGTAAAAAACTGTTTTTGTTTAACTGGCGTGGAGGAGCTGATGGATAGTACAGAGACCTGTTTCAGTTAGGAACTGATTCAAGCAGGAGGTAAGACAGCTAACAGAGACTTACCTGAGTCAGGGTATTTTATTTTGGCCCCAGTGCCCTTACAGTGGCTTCTTGTGTCTCCCACTCTGCCATTCTGCTTCTCCAATAGCACAGTCACAACAAGGAAGAAGGGGGAAATGCATATAGAAAATGCAACTAGCAGAGTCTTCCACATGGGGGATAAAGTCACCAAGCCACACTTTGGCACCACCACTATGGACCCTTGATTGAAAAGAGGGGGAGGGGGAAGGGCCTAAGAGCTTTGAAAGTCTGATTAGAGGAGAAGCAGAGGGAAGTTTTGGAGAAACCCTGTAGCTTCAAGGTTCCACTCCATGTCTGTATCTACTGTGTGGGACGCCCTTACCTTCATCCTTGGCTCCCAGAGAGTATACGATCTGGCAGCCTTGCAGGGACATTGGCCTTTGCAGGATGGGCGGTGACAGTGGGCAGCATTCTCCAAGAGCCCTTGCAGTGGGGCCCCAGCGGGAGAAGGGTTAATGCCACCTGGAAGCAGTAGTTTACTTATTAGTTTGGGGACTCTTACACTGCTAAACTGGCTCTAAATTTTTTTTTTTTAATTTAAAAAACCATTCTGATATGTAGCATTCACCGATTTCCATGGTATAAGTACTCCCAGTGTGGCCAATTTCCAGCTACTACGGTATAACAACCAGCTCACAGAATTCCCGAATATTTAACATTCAGGAACCAGCACATGCTAACTCTAGCCTGCCACTTCTAGGAGCCCTTCTTTGGGGATTCCCAGAAATAACTGGAGGGTCCCTTTGAAGACAGAGGATTTGCCATCATGTGGACGGGGTGTTCAGTCATTATAAGTTGAGAATGAAAAGCCAACCAGGAAATTAAACTCAACTTTGTAGTAACAAGCTGATGAGGTTAGATACTTGGGCTACATTTGCATTAAAATCTTTTGATGTGTATCTCATTGTAAAATTGACAAGGAGGCAGATTCATCCATTCAGCAGATATTTATGGAGAATCTCCTCTGTGCCAGGGATGGTTTGAGACACTAGGGATGAATAAAGTGAATAAAATAAAGTCCTTGTCCTCATGGCGTTTACACTCCAATACATATGAAATCATGTCGGGTAGTTAACAGTTGCTATGAAGAACATTAAGGCAGAGAAGGGAGTAGAGTGATAGGACTTTATTTTAGAAAAGGCACTGGGGGAAGCCCTTGCTGATTAATTAACATTTGAGCGGGGGTGGGAGAGAAGTGAGGGAGGGAGCCAGGCTGGGTCTAGGGGGAGCACTCCAGCAGAAGCGAGAGGAAAGGCCCTGAGATGGAGCTGTAGGATCCTGGTGCAGCTTCTGGAGCTCAGCCAACAGGGACAGCATGGTGGGTAACGAAGTTAGAGACGTAGGTAGAAGCCCCATCAAGTATGGATGGAGTTTGCATTTTACTCTGAATATGATGGGCAGGCATTGGAGGGTTCTGAGCAGGGAAATAACAATGTCTCCTTTGCATTATATTGTGTCAACATCATGTGGGTGGTAAGAGAGGAAGCAGAGGGCCCAATTAGGAAGCTGTTGCTACACTTTGGGGGAGGGGGAGATGATGGTGGTTTGAGCCAATTAGTAGAAGTGGAGGAAGTAAGAAGTGGTTAGATGGAAATAGAGTTTACAAGACTTAACAAAGAACAGGATATGAGAGGAAGGAAAAAGAAGATGAATCTCAGATAAACTCCAATATTTTGGTACTTCTTGTCCAAATCTGGGGATTGTCAAGGAACAGCAGGTCTGGAGTAGGAAGAACTAAAAGTTCTGTGGATGATGATAGGACTTTATTTTGTCTTGATTCTTAAAAGATTTTTTTTAAAAGATTTTTTAAAAATTTATTTGACAGAGAGAAAGAGATCACAAGTAGGCAGAGAGGCAGGCAGAGAGAGAGGGGGAAGCAGAGAGCCCGATGCAGGGCCTGATCCCAGGACCCTGAGATCATGACCTGAGCCGAAGGCAGAGGCTTAACCCACTGAGCCACCCAGGCGCTCCTTGAAGGATATTTTTGTTGGATGAGTTCAGAATTGACCATTTTTCTCATCATCGTAGACTTGCAGAAGAAAAACAACCATAAAGGTAACATTTTCAGAGAGAGAAAAACTGAAACAGTGTGCCACTAGCAGATCTAAACATTCTAAAGACATTCTAAGTATCTTATCTCAGACAGATAGAAAATTATCCTGAGCAGAAAGTCTAAATGAATATTGAGTGTAAATAGTAATAGTTAATAATAATAATAATAATACCTTGAAGTTTCAAAACCAAATATCTCGGTCAAAGGGCAAAGACTGCCAGATTGGAAAATAAAAGTCCATTTATATGTTTATCATCTACAGGAGATACATTTAAATTGTAAATATACCAAAAAAAAAACGTTGAAAGTGAGAAGGTAGAAAAAGCATGTTATGCAAATACTAAACAAAAACAAGCTAACATAGCTAGTTTAGTTACAGAATAAAATACACCTTAAAGCCCAAAACACTTCACAATGGGACATGGGAGCCATTTCATAATGATAAAAATTTCATTTAAGAAGATATGCCAATTCGGGGCACCTGGGTGGCTCAGTCGGTTCAGTGTCTGCCTTCCGCTCAGGTCATGATCCCACAGTCCTGGAATCGAGCCCCACCTCAGGCTCCCTGCTCAGCGGGAAGCCTGCTTCACCCTCTCCCACTTCCCCTGCTTGTGTTCTCTCTCTTGCTGTGTCACTGTCAAATAAATAAATAAATCTTTAAAAAAAAAGAAGATATAACAATTCTAAATTCATATGTACCTACTAACATGCCTTTAAAAGGTATAAAGCCAAAAAATGGCAGAAGGAAAAACAGACACATCAACCATCATAGCAGAAGATTTCAACATATCCCTTGCAGTGACTGCTAGGACAGGCAGACAAAAAACATTAAGAACGGAGAAGATTGAATGATTAACAAGCCTGACCTAGCTGACCTGACCTACCTCTAGAACACGGTATCCAACAAACTGTAGAATTCATGATCTTTTTCAGGACACTTGGAACATTTACAGAAATCAGCCACATACTGGGCCATTAAGCAAGTCTGAACAAGTGTCAAAGTATTGAAATCATACAGGGTATGTTTCCAGGCCACAGTGAATTTATGTTAGAAATTAAAAAAGAAAGGGTAACCAGAAAACCCCTGTGTATTTGGAAATTAAGAATTCTGCTTCTAAATAATTCATGTTATTCATTGACTTACATTAAACCATAAAGAAAATGTCTTCCGGGGGTTAGAAAGAAAAATCAGATTGTGAAATACATAAGCAACAATGGCATACAAGTTGGAGGTTAGTTACTGGAGTTAAGGCGTTTTAAGGTTGTTACAAAGTTCAGGGAAAGAAAAAACATTGATTAATTTTAGACTTTGACAAGTCAGATAGCAAGGTGAAATTACGAGGGTAACTACTAAAAGAATAGGAACAGAAAGCATTTCTTTAAAAAAAAAAAAAAAGATCTTATTTATTTGGAGAGAGAGGGGTGAGGGACAGAGAGAGAAGCAGACCCCCCCACTGAGCAAGGACTCCCCCCCCCCCAGCCATGTGGGTCTCGATCCCAAGACTCCAGGATCATGACCTGACCTGAAAGCAGACACTTAACCAACTGAGCCACCCAGGCACCCCAGAACAGAAAGTATTTCTTCCAATCTGATGAAAGGGAGAAAAAAAAAAAAGAACAAGACAAAACAATAGACCTCTCCTCATTGACAGAAGTGAACAAAACTATTAAGAATGACATCTAAGATTTGAATACATGTGGGCTTCCTTGTGGATGATGAAAGTACTGTCTCCAGCTGTATCTGGGGACTGGGTGGGTAGGTGATGGGATGTAGGAAGACTTAGTTCCTGCCAGAAGCCTCGTCCTGGGAATGTTGGTATCAGGATGTGGCAGACACTGTTGATGTCCCCACCCTCCCCTCTCAGACTGATCACCTCTGTCTGCTCCAGTGAACTGGCACTTTCTGCATCTCATTACCTGAAGGCTTTTCCCAAAGCAGAAAAAGACCTCTCTGCCCTGAGAGTGACTGACAGGGAAGGTGTATAAATACCCCAGCTCCCTCACCTCTCTGGTGAGATCACCTTATGACATTCTCCAGAGTGTTCCCACAGACTTTAGCTCTGGTTCCTCAGAGTAGTAGCTGGTGATAATGTACCCTTCGCTGGCAGCCTTACCTTCTCTGGGTCATTTCCCCACCTCCCTGCTGGTGTTTCCTGACTTTCCTGAAAAACCGTGTAAACTAAGATCCACGTCTCAGGGTCTGCTTCTGGGGGAAGCAGACCCTGCATTAGAGAGACGCTACTGGACCCAAGTGGCTGTTGGACACAAGAGCCATCCCTTAGTGGCTGCTATTTCCAAGGAAGCCATTGACATGGACCCATGGGAGGATCCTCTCTGTTCGACAGGAAAGTGCAAGACTTAGGGTTGGGCTGGACAGCCTGGAGGCCTCAGCTGGTGAGATGACTTGGAGGGCCCAGTGTGCTTCTCTTGGGGCAGAGAGGACAACGGGAAAATCTGCTTCTGAAGAGCACAAGGCTTTAGGCAGTCCTGGGCCTGCTTGCTGACAGGGGTGGCCCAGATTGAAGACTTTCTGGATAGTCCCCAGGGAAGACTGGGCATCTTTGTTGACAAGTATATACACTTGCCTAAGGGGAAATGGAATTTTTGGAGCTCCATGTATGTTTCAAAAGAGCTAGAAGAGGGAACTTCCAGGCTCCTTGCCCACCTACCTCTTCCATCCTGTGGCTGCAAGAAAGGGAGTTTAAGGAGCCCTATGTCAGTGGTTAGGACACACCATGATTGGGAGGAAAGAGGGCAGGCTGGAGAAGGAGCAGAGCTCCATTCTAGTCCCAATGTTGTCACTTGCTGGGTGATGTAGATAGATGGCTTAACCTCTCTGACCTGCAGTTGGCTCACCCAAGAGACAGGGATTATAACTGTATTATCTTATAGGATTCTTGTGAGGATTAACTTAAATAATGCTTTTAACGTGCTTGGCAAGTATCTCTGGTACATAAAAAGTAATCAATAAATTGTACCATAATTATTATATTTGCCACAGACTTGTTTATTTTTTTAAAGACTTTATTTATTTATTTGACAGAGAGAGAGCACAAGCAGGGGAGCAGGAGAGGGAGAAGCAGGCTCCCTGCTGAGCGAGGAGCCCAATGAGGGGCTTGATCCCAGGACCCTGGGACCATGACCTAAGCCAAAGGCAGACGCTAAAGGGACTAAGCCACCCAGGTGCTCCACCACAAGTTTATTTATAATAACAAAAGAGAATAGAAACAACCAAATGTCTATCAAAGGGATATTGGTTAAATAAAGATGTTACATCCAAATATACAGGGGGATTCTGCATAGCCCTTAAAAATTATGATGCAGGGCTGCCTGGGTGGCTCAGTAGGTTAAGCCTCTGCCTTCGGTTCAGGTCATGATCTCAGGGTCCTGGGATCGAGCCCCGACTCAGGCTCTCTGCTCAGCGAGGAGCCTGCTTCCCCTCTCTTTTTCTGTCTGCCTCTCTGCTTACTTGTGATCTCTCTCTGTGTCAAATAAATAAATAAAATCTTTTAAAAAATTATGATGCAAATCTACACTTGTTAATGTGGAAAACTATTCATGTATAGCTGGCCCCTAACTTTGCGATTATGAGAAAGAGGTATGCGTTTAGTAGAAAGTGTATTTCACAATTTTAAGTTTTGATCTTTTCCTGGGCTAGTGATATGCTGGGTAGCCACAGCTCCCTGTCAACCACCACAATTAGGGGGTCAACAACGAGTACCTGTAGAACCATTCTGTACCCACACAACCATTCTGCTTTTCACTTCAGCACAGTGTTCACTAAATGACATGAGATCGTCACCACTTTGCCATAAAACAGGCTTTGGGTCAGATGATTTTGCCAGACTATAGGCTAAGTACGTATTCTGAGCATCATAAGGTAGACTAAGCTAAGGTATGATATTCTGTATGTGAGGTGTACTCAATGCGTTTACAACTTAACAATATTTTTTTTCTTTCTTTTTTTTTTTTTTAAGATTTCACCCCTCCATTTGTCAGAGGGAGAGAAAGAGAGAGAGCACAAGCAGGGCGAGTGGCAGGCAGAGGGAGAAGCAGACTCCTCACCGAACAAGGAGCCTGATGCGGGACTTGATCCCAGGACCCTGGGATCACGACCCAAACTGAAGGCAGATGCTCAACCAACTGAGCCACCCAGGCGACCCTCAACAATATTTTCAACTTACAATGGGATTTTGGGGGATGTAACCCCAGCTTTAAAAAAAAGATTTTATTTGTAAATAATCTCTACACCCAGTGTAGGGCTCAAACCCATGACCCCGAAATCAGGAGTCACATGCTCCACTGACTGAGTCAGCCAGGTGTCCTAAGGATGTAACCCCATTTTAAGTCAAGAAAGATCTGTATATATAATTTAGTAGAGCAAAAAAGCGGTTTACATCTCAGCTTATATACATCAACCTGATTTTATGTTTTTTTTTTTAAGATTTTATTTATTTATTTGACAGACAAAGATCACAAGTAGGCAGAGAGGCAGGCAGAGAGAGAGGAGGAAGCAGGCTCCCTGCCAAGCAGAGAGCCTGACGCGGGGCTCGATCCCAGGACCCTGGGATCATGACCCAAGCCAAAGGCAGAAACTTTAACCCACTGAGCCACCCAGGCGCCCCCTGTTTTTATGTTTAAACCCAACTTTGGATGACTGTATATAGACATATGTGGAATTCTACGTATTAGTGCTTAGAAAGATGTTTCCATTAACACTGCAGCGTGACGGGGCGCCTGGGTGGCTCAATGGGTTGAGCCTCTGCCTTCAGCTCAGGTCATGATCTCAGGGTCCTGGAATCAAGTCCCACGTCGGGCTCCCTGCTCAGCGGGGAGCCTGCTTCCCTTTCTCTCTGCCTGCCTCTCTGCCTACTTGTGATCTCTGTCTGTCAAATAAATAAAACCTTTAACCAAACCAAACCAAACAAAACAAAACAAAAAAAACACTGCATGGTGAGTACATGCGTAGAGTTGTGGTTTTTTTTCCGCTTATCTTTATTTTATTTTATTTTTATTATTTTTTTTTTGAGAGTGATCAAGGTGGGAGAGACAGAGGGGAAAGGAGAGGGAGAGAATCTTTTTTTTTTTTTTTAAGATTATTTATTTATTTATTTGAGGGAGAATGAGTGAGAGAGAGCATGAAAGAGGAGAAGGTCGGAGGGAGAAGCAGACTCCCCTGATGGGGGACTCGATCCTGGAAGTCCGGGATCATGACCTGAGCCGAAGGCAGTTGCTCAATCAACTGAGCCACCCAGGGGCCCAGAGCGAGAAAATCTTCACACCCTGCATGGAGCCCGAATGGGGGCTCGATCCCACGACCCTGAGACCATGACCTGAGCCGAGATCAAGAGTCGGATGCTTAACTGACTGAGCCTCCCAGGTGCCCCTGTCTTACCAGATTTTATTTTTTTTAATTTTTTTAATTTTTTATTTTTATTTTTATTTTTTTTGTCTTAGCAGATTTTAAATAAAATGTCACCATCCATCAGTCTCTGCCTGGCTTCTCTCCAATTGCTGATAAGGTTGAGATTCAGCTAACATTTAACAAGCGGCTGCTGAGCTCCGGAACTAGGCTAAGTGCTTGCAGTCCATCATGTTATGTAAAGCCTTAAAACAGCCCTGAGAGTAAAGTAAGCCACAGTCATTCCCATTTTATAGAAAAGGATACTCAGGTTGAAGTAGCATGTCCAAGGCCACTGTATCAGGATGGGCTAGGCTATGCTCTAAGCTGTAAATGCTCCCCAAATCTCAGAGACAATTTTTCTTCTTTGACAAATATTTATTTCCCACTCATGTTACATGTCATCGCGGGTCAGCTTGTCTGTCCTCCAAGTGACGTTCATGCCAGGCTGACAGAACAGTCCTTCTCAGTGCCATTGTTGGATTTATGACAGAAAGAAAAAAAAAAGATGGCAGCCCACAAGCTAACCCTTAGCATGGCTTAGCTTAGAAGAGGCATGGCCGTTTATACTGCATTTCACTCACCAAATCAACCAATAATTATATATGTAATACATGCATATAATGTATGTATGGTACATATATAATTGTATATACATTATTTTATTGGATATTCATTACTCATATATACATACGTTATTTATAGATACAATGCATGCATACATATAATGATCTTGCCTGACTATATTATATATATATATACACTATATATGAGATATATATGTTATATATTAAGCATAATATATAATACATAACTGTTATGTATATATAATATATGTGTGTATATAAAATGTTAGCAGACAAGATCAGAGGAAGGTCAAGAAGATTGTTTTTCTGGTGATTTAATTATAAATTTTTGATTATATGGATATGTAGATATTTAGAAAAAGCGATATTCTGGTCTGCACTGACGGGACATGTCCTTGCAGAGCTCTGGCAGTGGGAAAGAAAGACAATGAACAAGTGGTTTCCATAATGTGTCACCGACTCTCCAGAACCTAAGAATGGCGAAGAGCTTTTCCCAAAATTGCCCAGTGACTAAGTGGTTAAGAGCACTTAAGAGTGTTAAAGCGCAATCAATAGCTTTAGCTTTGAATTCCAAATACTGGTTCCCTGAACTTAGCCGTGTGACTCCCCGACCATGCAAACCACCCCCCCACCACCGGGCCCGGGCCTCCAGGCAAATTACCAAACCTCTCTCTCAGCCTTGGCTTTGCGCTCTGCAAAATGGGTTGTTGTAAGACTCACTGAGATAACGCTTGGAAAATCCTGAGCTCGGTGCCTGGCACGCAGCGAGTCGCTGATATTTTTTTTTTATTAAAGATTTTATTTATTTATTTGATAGAGAGATAGAGAGCACAAGTAGGCAGAGTGGCAGGCAGAGGGAGAGGGAGAAGCAGGCTCTCTGTGTAAGGACCTAACATCTGCTCAGCAGAGAGCCCGATGTGGGACTCCATCCCAGGACCCTGGGATCATGACCTGAGCTGAAGGCAGCCGCTTAACTGACTGAACCACCCAGGCACCTGAGGCACTGATATTTAAGAAGACCCTTGACCCAGGGCTTCCAAACTCAAGTCTGGGCTCTTCCCAGGCCCTCGCACTGTCTCTAACTAGGGACAGGGTCTACTTCCTCAGCCAGAATAGTGCTCCCTACAGTGGGGTAGGGACCTTATGTCTCTTCAGAGGTAATGACTGACAGGAAACCGTCATCTCCAGAGAGAGAGGGAGCAGGGACGCAGGGGAGAAGAGCCTTCACATTCTTCTGAACTGTTTGAGAAGACTATTGACTTGTTCAGAAATTCCTTTCAGGTTTAAAAGTATGGACATGAAATTATTTTAATGATTTGAATTCATGAACTATTCAGTTTCTCCTTCAGTGGAAAGTTCTATTCCCTCTGCAGAACATGGTTTCCCTCCAAGTTTAGTCCAAGGACCGTTCGTGTTAGAATTCTGTGCCCCCCCACCCCGCCCTGCATTGGAGCCCCCGCTGGCTCCCACGAACCAGAATTTCTGGGGCAGTGAAGGAGGTGGGAGCCTGGTTAGCCTCACTTTTAATTAGCTCCCCTGATAATTCTTAAAGACACTGAAGTTTAAGAGCCACTATTTTATGAATCCTTCAGCATATCAAGAGCTTAGAAATGCTACCTTCCCTTCAGTCTGCTTTCACTGAGATTATATCACAGTTCAGAGAGCATTTTGTCATTACTTACTGCGCAAACTGAAATTGTTCGCCCTGTCATCCCATTGTCCTCCCAGTACCAGTGGTCCAATGCTTCCTCAACCGGTTGAATAAGTGTGATGGAATATTATGTAAATATTAGAAAAGAATAAGCAGGCTCTTTCCACTGTACTGTGCACTAAACCTTGAGATATGTAAAGAGGAAGAAAATCAAAGTGTACCAGAATGTGTTTAGCCTGTGACGTTTTAGACAGTGACTTGTCTAAAAAGTGCTGTGTGCACACACCAGATATTTACACATATGTGCTTGGAGATGAAGTCTTTGTATATGCAGATATCCAGAAGAACATACAAGGGACTGAGGGCAGAGAACTGTGGTAGCCTCTGGGGTCAGGAGCTCGGTGGCTAGGGACATGGGTAAGAGAAGGGCTTTTTTTTTTTTTTTTTTTTTTAATTTGACAAAGAGAGAGAGAGAGAAAGCACAAGTAGAGGGAAAGGGAGAGGGAGAAGCGGGCTCCCCACTGAGCAGAGAGCTCGATGTGGGGCTCGATCCCAGGAAAATGGGATCATGACCTGAGCCATGGGCAGACGTTCAACTGACTGAGCCACCATACAGTTTCACGGTACTGTATATCCACTCTCACTCTTGAATTTTTTTTTAAAGATTTTATTTATTCATTTGTCAGAGAGAGAATGAGGGAGAGCACATGAGCAGGCGGAGTGGCAGGCAGAGGCGGAGAGAGAAGCAGGCTCCCCACTGAGCAAGGAGCCCAATGTGGGACTTGACCCCAGGACCCTGGGATCATGACCTGAGCCGAGGGCGGCGGCTTAACCGACTGAGTCACCCAGGCGTCCCTCACTCTTGAATTTTGAGCCATCTGAATGGATTCCTTTTTCAGAAATAAATTAAACTCAAATGTAAAAGCATGCTGCTCAGTGTCTTTAAAGCTCCGAATGTTCGAGACTCATCCTATGGCTCCTTGTTCCTCCAACCATCTTTTCTTTTCTTTAAAAGATTTTATTTATTTATTTGACAGACAGAGATCACAAGTAGGCAGATAGGCAGGGGAGGGGGGAAGCAGGCTCCCCGCTGAGCAGAGAGCCCAATGCAGGGCTCCATCCCAGGACCTTGGGGTCATGACCTGAGCCGAAGGCAGAGGCTTTAACCCTCTGAGCCACCCAGACGCCCCCGACCATCTTTTCCTTCAAGGCTCTGCTTCCCTGGAGTCAGTCACTGCCGTGGTCTATCCACAGACATATCTGATGGCACTGTTAGGACAGACAGCTCTGTTAGCACTTAGCATTCCAGTCCAGAGGCAGCAAGAGCACACTTGAAAAGGATTCGCCGATGTTAGATTTTGGCAAGGAGCAAGAGGTCAGTGTGCTTATGTAAGCCAACATTGCTCTCAAAGGCGACGTGCCCAGGAAGCTAAGGTGTTCGCTCAGCCTACTTCGAAAGCAGGGTCTGCACAGGACCAGAGGCAGCTCCGAGGGAAGCCACGGGGAGGGGACTGAGTTCCAGTCCTGCTGAGGGACCTTGACCAATCCTAAATTGATTGGGGAGGGGACTGAGTTCCAGTCCTGCTGAGGGACCTTGACCAATCCTAAATTGATTGGCTCAAGCAAAAAAAAGAAATATATTATTAAAATAACATAAGCGGGGGGAGGGGGCCTGGGTGGCTCAGTTGCTCTGCAGGGAAACTGCTTCTCCCTCTCCTCCCTACTTATGCTCTCTATTGCTATCTCTGTCTCTCTCTCTCTTTCAAATAAATAAATAAAATCTTAAAAAAAAAAAAAAGAACGACATAAGGGTAACCTATGATCCAGCAGTTCCACTCCTAGGTATCTACCCAAGAGAGAAGGAAATATACAGGAAAAGGAAAGATACAAAGACTTGTCCAGGAACGTCCACCGCAGCTTTATTTGTAATAATCCCAAACACGAAACAACCCGAACACCCAGCGACACATAAATAGATAAACTAATCATGGCACTTCCTTCCAACAGAATATTACTCAGCAGGAAAAGACAATGAACTATTGATACTCACGACACGGATGAATCTAAAAATAATTACACTGAGAGAAAAAAAGCCAGACACAGAAGAAGGCACACAGCATAATTTCAATAAATCTCTAGAAAATGCAGGCTAATCTACAGTGACAGAAAGCAGATTCATGGTTGCTCTGGGATAGGAGCATGGGGACTGCGAGGGAGGGGTTACAAAGAGGAAACTTTGGGGGGGTAAACGGGGATTGTGGTGAGGGTTTCACGGGGGCACACATATTCAAAACTTGTGAAATCCCACACTTGAAATATGCGCCATTCACTTCTATCAAATATTCCTCAACAAAGCTGTTTTGTTTTTTTTTTAAAAAGAGCCTCAGGGTATCATGTGTAACTCCAGAAACAGGTTATGCTTTTTCGGTTGAAAGAAATGTTCTGTGTCTTGATCGTAGTGGTAGTAACATGACTGTACGTTTGGTTTTTTATTTCGTTCTGTTTGGGGAATTTTATTTTTAGGGGATCTCCATACCCAACATGGGGACTGAACATACAACCCTGAGATCAAGAGTCCCATGCTCTAGTGACTGAGCCAGCCAGGCGCCCCGTTAAAGTTCATTACATTGCATACTTAAAAATCAGGGTTTCATTGCATATAAATTTTACCCCTGTGAAATTGATTTTTAACCAACAGGACATACACGTGAGCATGTACACACACACACACACACACACACACACACACACTCACATACACACACACAGAATGGGTCAGCAGGTGGACCGCAGGAACCTTTGGTACCCACCTACCACTGCGGCAAAGATGCTCGTTCTCCATCTTTGTCTCTTACCGCTAGTTCTCCGTATGCCCACATTATTCCGAGTCTCTCTCTCTTACTTTAATCTTCTCACCCATCGATCCCTTTCCAGTTCTCTGGTCTAAAAGGTAGAACCTTCAGCTGCCAATACTTTCTGAACTTTATATGTTAAGGTCCAGGCATCCAAAAAAGGAAGGAACTTTTCTCTGAGTCCAGCCACAAAATTCATGGGAAGGATTCAAGGTTGTGTGTGGGCTTTAATTCACTTATTCAAAAAATATGGAACAGCGCTTGCAGGCATGGGGCCAAGGCCCGGGGTCCCGTGGACAACGACACTAACAAAGTCCTCACTGTGGTGTGGCTTGTAATCCAGTGAGGAGACAAGCAAACAACACTCCCACTTCAAATCGTGATAAGCACTTTAAAGAACAAAATGGAGAGGAAGGGCATAGATTGTGATGGGGAGTGGCGTACCTTCAGACAAGGTGGCCAGGGATGGTCTCTAAGGAGGTGACATGGATAGACATGAAGGATAAGAAGTCAGCTCTCCAAAGACCGGGCTGAAGAGAGCGTAGGTCCCGGTAGAAGGCAGAGCAGGTGTCAAGCCCGGAGCCAGGCATGTGAGTCCCTGGGCCCAGAGCTTAGTACGGAGAACAGAGAGGGATGCGGGCAGGTCTCAGAGGGCCATACGGGGCCAGGAGAGGAATCCGCATCTCACTCCCAGTGTCTTGGAAAGCCTCTGGAGGAGCTAAAGCAGAGGAGTGGCTTGATGTGATTTTTTTTAAAGCTCCTTTGGCTGCTATGAGAAGAACAGGTTGTCATGGGGCAAGGGCGGAAGCAGGGAACCGGTAGTCGCCCGTGCTGAGGGCACAGCCCACAGGAGTGGTGACAGCTTGGGTGCTGGGGCCGAGGGAGGGAGAGAGAGAGAGAGAGGGGAGAAAGATGGTGTGTAGGCAAAGACAGGAATAAAGTGCCTAAATGTGGCCAGGGCGGAGTCCTGCGTACTGACAAGGCCCTTCCCACAGTGATCACGTGGCTGAAGACGGAGACGGGTGATCAAGCGTCAAAGGCATAAGGGCCTATTTTAAATTCCCTCTCTGAGTCCCCGTAATGAGGTCTGGAAGAGGAGATGGTTGGAATAACTTCAGTGGTTCTCAGTGGGGGTGGAAACACCCACTACCGAATACTGACATTTAGAGGGGGGGGCTGGGGCTTCTACACATCCAGAAATATGTAGGACATCCCACACAGTAACGAATGGTCCCGTGTCCCACTTTCAAATGCCCCACTGCACATTTATGAAGATGAAAAACCTGTCAAGCTATCTGAGCCCAGATCTAACTCCGTTTTACATACAAGTATGGTTTTAAAAAATATTTACCAGGAATGCAACTCAAGTGAAAACCAAATGATTTAATCTGTTTCATGATTTGCCTAAGGGGCGCCTGGCTGGCTCAGTCGGTAGGGCTTGCGACTCCTGATTTCAGGGGTCATGAATCTGAGACCCATGTTGGGTGTAGAGATGACTTTTAAAAAAAAAGTTGGGTGCCTGAGTGATGCAGTCAGTTAAGCGCCTCTTGGTTTCAGCCTAGGTTGTGATCTGGCAGTCCTGAGATCGAGCCCCACACTGAGCCCCACATCGAGCCCCACATCGGGCTCCATGCTTAGCACTGGGTGTGCTCGAGATTCTCTCTCCTTCTCCCTTGGCCCCTCCAGCTCATACACTCTCTTTCTCTCTCTCTCTCTCTCTCTCAGATAAATAAATAAATAAATCTTAAAAAAAAAAAAAAAAAGATCTGTCTGAGAATTGGTTTTGGAAGCGCATGTCATTAATGGCGAGGCTCAGAGCTTTTTTGTCTTGTTTTAAGATTTTATTTATTTATTTGAGAGAGAGACAGTGAGAGAGAGCATGAGAGGGGAGAAGGTCAAAGGGAGAAGCAGACTCCCTATGGAGCTGGGAGCCGAATGCAAAACTCGATCCCGGGACTCCAGGATCATGACCTGAGCCAAAGGCAGTTGCTTAACCAACCGAGCCACCCAGGCACCCAAGGCTTGGAGTCTTTGAAGCACAACTCGCCCCTATCCGTCCATGTTTAGAGCTGCAGCATCCAGGGTACTTCTGTGTGTAGGTACAAACACCTAACTACCTCAGCGTCTCCTAGAATAATCATGCCTAGGTATTTATAGGCTTAAAATGCATTTTATAAATTACTTTCTTTTTACTTTTTTTTTTTTTTAGTTAAGATTGCAATCCCGAACATATTACACATATAAACTCATTTAATCTGTAACACAATCCTGTGAGATAGCCACTGCATTGTCCCCATTTTATAGATGAAGAAACTGAGGCACAGAGTCAGATCCCAGTTCACACAAATAATAAGCAGCAGAGCTGGGAACCTAGGAACCCAGGAGGTTTGTTCCAAATTTTATATCATCTACAGTACAAACCCTACATCGTATAGACTTTAGGCAGGTTTTCTGCCAAGTTTACTTCGGGAGGGCACTAAGTATTTGTCTGCTAAGAATGCAGCCCAGGGGCCTAGATGCCCTCTGGGCCCCCTCCCAGCTCTACGATCTGTTAACTCTGGCTGTGTGCTTCAGAAGTTCTCATTCGATTTAAGCTTAGGCTAGGAAGCACTTCCTTGAGAGGAACAACGGTACATCAAATTCACGAAGCTGGCTGGTGGCAGGGCAGCAAGCGACCCTGCTCAAGAGAAGTTCGGTGACACACCACATCCTTTGACTCTGGCTTCACTTCAGAGAATCTTTCCTGAGGAAATATTTTTTTATCGTGCTGAAATACACATTCCATAAAACTTGCCATTTTACCCATTAAAGTGTGCGACGCGGTAGCATTGAGAACATTCGCAACGTTGTGCAACCAGCACCGCTCTCTTGTTCCAGAACATTCCATCACCCCAAAGGGAAACCTCATATCCATTACATAGCCACATCCCCCCAGTTCCCTCTGCCCTAGCCTCTGGCAGCCCTGAATCTGCTTTCTGTCTCTATGAATCTGTCTATTCTGGGTATTTCCTATAAATGGAATCATACAAGACGTCTGGATTTTTCACGCAAGATAATGTTTTCAGGGTTCATCTGCACTGAAGCAGGCATCAGTACTGCATTCTTTTTTAAAAAAACTTCTTGGGTGCCTGGGTGGCTCAGTTGGTTAAAGCCTCTGCTTTCGGCTCAGGTCATGATCCCAGGGTCCTCAGATGGAGCCCCACATCGGGCTCTCTGCTCAGCGGGGAGCCTGCTTTCCCCCTTCCCCCGCCCCTGCCTGCCTCTCTGCCTACTTGTGATCTCTGTCTGTCAGATAAATAAATAAAATCTTTTTTTAAAAAAACCAACTTCTTTATTGAGGTAAAATTCATGTAACATAAAATGAAACATTTGAAGTGTACAATTCTGTGTCTTTGAATACATTCCCCATCTGGTGCAACTACTACTCTACCTAGTTCCAAAACATTTCATTGCCCCCAAATAAAACCTGTACCCATTAAGCAGTTAATTCCCATTGTCCCCTCCCCCTTGTCCCTGGCAACCACCAGTCTGCTTTCTGCATCTAAGGATTTATCTAGTCTGGCTAGTTCACATGAGTGGAATCATATATTGTGTGACCTTTCGTGTCTGGTTTCTTTCACTTTACATGATGTTTTCGAGATGCCTCCACACTGCGGTATATATCAGTACTTTGTATCTTTCTGTGCTTGAGCAATATTCACTGCATGCACAGACCACATTTTGTTTGTTCGTTCATCTGTTGATGGACATCCGGGTCATGTCCACCTTTCGGTTCTCGCGAATCACGCAGCTACAGACATTCGTGTACACGTTTTTGCTTGAACACCTGCTTTCAACTCCTTGGGGCATCTACTTAAGAGTGGGATTTCTGTGTCATGCAGTCACTCTTATGTATAAGTCACTGACGAAGCTCTACCGCGGTCCACCATTTTACATTCCCGGCAGCAATGTTCCAATTTCTCCGACTGTGCATCCCTCCAACACTTTTTAAAAAAACTACTATGGCTATCCTGGTGGGTACGAGGTGGTGTCTCAGGATGGTTTTGATCTGCGTTTTCCTAATGACTAGTGACGTTGAGCATCTTTTCATGTGCTGATGGGCCATTTGTTTATTTTCATCAGGGAAAATGTCTATTCAAGTCTTTTGTCCATTTTTTCAAATTGGGTTGTTTGTCTTTTTGTTTTTGAGTTGTGCCTGAGGAAATAATTTTAAATTTGAAAAAGATATCTAAACATGAAAATATTCACCACAGTATTATTTGCAAGAGGGAAAAGATTGAAAGTGACATTAATGTCTAATAATGGGGGATACAAAGACAATCCCTGTTCTCAAGGGGCATTTTGTCCTGTCAGCAAGACACAAGAAAAACACTAAATTCAGTGATTCCTATATTCAGGGTGTGCGCAGAGTGCCAAAGGAACTCGGAAGAGGGGTGGGGCTGGTGTCAGGGAAGGTTTCCCCAGACAGGAGAATGTGAGGGAAATGTGAGGGTAGGTGTCTGCAATGCAGACAGTCGGCACCGGTCCAGAGCTATGAAAGAGAATGGTACAACTGGAGACCCACAGTTCTGGGGGTTGTGGTATAAGTTTCAGTGCAGTGGGCCAGGAAGGAGCTAGATCTTTTACCTGAAAAGTCAAAGAGCTTCCAAAGGAGGTGAATTCCAAACATCAGCTATGTTTTGGAAAGATCACTCTGACAGCCACATATAGGATGGGTGATGGTGGGGCTAGACTAGGGGCTAGTCAGGAGGTGTGCCAAGACAGAACGAACTAAGACAGTGGCTATAGGGAGAGAGGAGGTAAGAAGGTTGGGGATCAGATATAATCCCTAGATCATAGTTCCTGCGTGATATGCGTTGGACTGTCTCCCGTCAAAACAGATATGTTGAAATTCTAGCTCCCAGGACCCTAGAATATGACCTTATTTGGAAACAAGGTCATTGCCGATGTAATCATTAAGATGAGGTCATCCTGTCATAGGGTGGTCTCCTAAGCTGATAGGACTCATGTCCTGATAAGAAGACACCACGTGAAGACAGAGGCTCACAGGGAGAAAGCCGTATGATGGTGAAGGCCCAGACGGGGGATGTGTAGCTGTGAGCCAAGGAATGCCAAAGATTGGCAGCAAACAACCAGAAGCTAGGAAAAAGCAAAGAGAGGTTCTCCTATAGGTTTCAGAGGGAACATGGTGCTGCTGACACAGGGGTGAGGTGCTGAGGGAGGGAGAAAGAATTGCAAGCAGACTCCCCACTGAGTGTAAGACCAACGCAGGGCTCAGTCTCATGACTCTGAGATCATGACCTGAGCCAAAACCAAGAGTCAGATGCTTACCCTACTGGGCGACACAGGCGCCCCTCTGTCAGGCTGAGTTTTAAGTGTCCTACTCAGAGCAACCCATTCCATCCTCTCAGCTCTCTGCGAGGAAGATTCTATTATGATTCTCACTTTATATTTAAGGAAACAGAAACACAGAATGGCCATGCAAATTTTCCCAAGGTAACAAAGCTAGGTACACGGCGGAGCCAGGATTTGACGCCTGGCAGGCTGATTGCAAGCAAGCTCTTTTTGCTCTCGCCCAATATGCTACGCATCCATTCTGGATAAATATTTGCTCTAAGTTTCAGTGGATGGATGGATGAATGAGTGAATGACTGAATGAATGAATGAGTAAATCTGAATATGGTGCCAGCATGAAAAATGGGGGCAATGACGAAAAGAGAGGGAGGGAGGATAAGCCCTGGTGTTTGGTTCAGTTGACTTAGTAAATAAAAGCATCTGCATCCGTAGAGGCAGGAAAAAGAGGGGCAAAGTCAGATTTGAGGGGTGGAGGTCGAAGGCTGCAGAAGGAATGAATATAGTCTTGAATGCTGAGTTTGAGTTGCTGTGAGACAAGCAAGCAAGATGTCTGGTAGACGGCTGGACAAATGGATCCGGAGCTCCAGAGAGAGATGTGGTTGGGAATTACAGATCTGGGAGCCCTCTGGGTGCCTAATGTCGGGGAGTTGAATGAGATCGCCGAAGAAAGATGTATGGGAAGAGACAAGCAGACACCCACCGTAGAGCCCTACGGAAAACTGGGATTCAGGGGGCCAGCACAGGAAAAGAAGAGTTTAACCTACAAGTATAGGGTGTGCCATAGAAGTCAGCTTGTGGGGGGGTGAGAGTTGAATAGAAAAGTGAACCAGAGGGTAACCCGATGAGCTGCTGGTGAAAGAGTGAGACACATGGCTTTATGGGCTGGTCGGAGATGACCCTCCACAGTGCTTTGCTGGTACATTTTAGGAATTTGGTGAGCTGGTTGTTAAATACAGCCATTATTTAAAATGAAGTTGTAAAAAGTTATAATCAAATAAATTATATTTAAAGATAAAGTCATAGGGGCGCCTGGGTGTCTCAGTTGATCGGGCACCTGTCTTCGGCTCAGGTCGTGGTCCCGGAGTCCCAGGATCGAGTCCCGCATCGGGCTCCCGGCTCCACGGCTCTGCTTCTCCCTCTGACCTTCTCCCCTCTCATGCTCTCTCTCAAATAAAGAAATAAAATCTTTTAAAAAAAAAAGATAAAGTCATAAACTTTTCCAACTCATCTCTTCCTAATTATTTACTACATTTCACTATTATCTGTGTTATTTTTTTGTTGTTTCTGTACGGTAGAAGTACTACAAAGGGGCACCACTGCTCCTGTCTTCCCAGTTCTCTGTTCAGTGAGTCTACTGATAGCTTGAGATTGGCCATGGGGTGAGGTATTTATACCATGGAAACTGGCGAGTGCTGCAGATCAGAATATTATTTTTTGTTGATTGTCTATTAAAAAAGTAACAGAGAAAATGTTAGTAATGCATATTAAACTTTAAAGAGCATAGTGCCGTGGCATCTGGTTGGCTCAGTGGGTTAAACCCTCTGCCTCCGGCTCGGGTCATGGTCCCAGGGTCCTGGGATCAAGCCTGGCATTGGGCTCTCTGCTCAGCAGGGAGCCTGCTTCCCCTCTCTCTCTCTGTCTGCCTCTCTGCCTACTCGTGATCTCTGTCTGTCAAATAAATAAAATCGTAAAAAAAAAAAAAAGAGCATAGTGCCTATAGCCATTACCTTGTAAATGGCGCCAAAAATTGAGGAAATAGTCTTGCAGTATTCAAAAGCTATTATCCAATCCTGCAAAGAAGTCGCATCATTGATGGACGAGTGAAGCTTTAACATAAATTTTCATTTTTTTACTTTTGAATCTTTAACATAGAGGAAAATTTCAACCAACATTCATGTTGGGTTTGTCAAATGCAACCAGACTGGCTAGGATGTAAGAGTTTGGCAAAAATCAGCAAAAGCGTTCCGTGAGAATCAATTGAGGGCACCTGGGTGGCTCAGCTGGTTAAGCGTCCAATTCTTGGTTTCAGCTCAGGTCATGATCTCAGGGTGGTGAGATCCAGCCCCATGTTGGGCTCTGCACTTAGGGGAATCTGCTTCTCTCTCTCTCCCTCTGCTCCTCCCTGAGTCCTGTCTCTCTCTCAAACAAATACATAAATCTTTAAAAAAAAGAGGTGGGGAGCGGTACCTGAGTGGCTCAGTTAAGCATTTGCCTGTGGCTCCATCGGTTGAGCGTCTGCCTTCCTCTCAGGTCATGATCCTGGTGTCCTGGGATCGAGTCCCACATTGGACTGAGAGTCTGCCTCTCCCTCCTTCATCAACACCCACCCCCCCACCTCATGCTCTCTCTCAAATAAAGAAACAAAATCTTTAAAAAGAGAGAATCAATTGGCTACATGGAATTTACAATAAAAGTAATACATATTTTATTATTTTTAAATTGTATGTTACACATCCTTTGTATCAGTAAAATTTATAAATAATTATGTGTGGGTACACACACACACGTCAGTCAACCTCCTGACTCCGGCAGAGGCAGAACAGTCTCCCTCCTGGGAATGGGTCACTGGAGTTAGGGTAGCAAAGGCCTTCCATGCTGAGGGGCTAGAAGATGCACTGAATTTGCCCAGGATGAGAATGACTAGGGTTGGCCTTCAAGGCCCCAAGAACTCCATGCACTGAGAGATGGCGAGGGTTAACAGAAGACAGCAGCAATGAGGGGTAGTGGACGGAACAGCCTGATGGCCACTGTCACAAGCCGATGTTACCCAAGGGTGCAAGAGCAATGGTGTGGACATGGCCATGGATTGCTGAGCCCTCCTCTCCTACCGGCCTTTGCAGTACATGGAAAGATCGGAGTAGCTTCCATTTTTGAGGTCCCAGAGAAAGCAGTGTCCTCAGGGGATAGCTTGCTTGGTTTCAGTTAATAATAACAGCTTCCTCTTATCGAGTGCGAGGGTTGCTTAGTGCCACGATATGATCAGGATTTCTGAGTTAGATATTTCGGGTTAGAATTCTGGCCACTTCCTAGACATGTAATACTGGGCAAGCTAGGTACACTCTGAGCTCTCAATTCCCGAGCCATAAAATGGAGATAATATGACCTAACACTCAAAAGATAATACACCTAAAACACTAAGCACAGGGCCTGGCACGTGGTAAAGTTTCAATAAATTGTAAGTATTACCATGGCTATGTAAGCAAAGAAAGCAAAATACATAATTATAAAATTACGATTACACATGGGGGAGAAAGGGGGAGATGAAAGGAATATATCACAATGTTAATACTTTTCCCTGGATAGCAGGACCATGGGGTTTTTCTTTACTTCCTCCATACTTCCCAAAACTTGCCCAACAACCCTATTTTTATGTTTATTCTGAAAAAATATTTTTTAAAGCAAGGAAGGTGTATAGGAAGGAAAATCTTCCTTTATTTTTTTAAAATAGATTTTATTTATTTATCTGACATAGAGCACAAGGCAGAGGAAGAGGGAGGAAGCAAGCTCCCCACTGAGCAGGGAGCCGGATGTGGGGCTCAATCCCAGGACTCTGGGATCAAGACCTGAGCCCAAGGCAGATGCTTAACCAACTGAGCCACCCAGGCACCTTGGAAAATTCTTCACTTAAAAAGAAAGAAAGAAAAAAAGAAAGAAAAGGCCAGCGTTGTCTCAGGGCGTGAGAAAAATTTTTAAAGTCTTCTATATTAAGTACACAGGCCTATCACCCGAGCAAATGATTGCAAAGGGCAGAAAAGTCATTTGTAGAGTTTAGCATTTCCAAGTTATTCTTCTTCCCCAATAAAAAAATGGACTAAGTTCAAATGCTGTCTACTCTTCTCTATTTTCTGACTCATCCTGTGAATTTTACATTTCAGGAGGACTTAAAACAAATAAAAGTGTTATAAATTAATCTAAACATGATTCAAATCTTTAATTTATGTATTCATTAAAATTTTACCTGTTATCAATCTTAAGGTTCCAGGTGTTAATGGCAATTCTAAATGAAAGTCAAATATAGTCATTTGCATAAAAGCATTAGAAGATGATTAATTGGTATTTTCATACAGCTGTGATCCATTCTGCACTTCTAGAGCTGAAAAATCATGTTTCCCCTAAAAACGTTTACCTATGCCAGTCCTCATGAAGCCGTAGAATACCTCCAGTGTTTCATGTACTCAGCTACACCCACGGCATGTTCATTACTGGAGTCACATTTCCTATTTCCTGATTTTAAAAAGACATTACAGTTGTGTACCCATGAAAATTAGGCTGATTTCCATACCATTCCTTGAATATTTATGTGTTCCATTCCAACAGGAAGCTAAAGATTAAATCTACCCGTGTTAACAAATTCCCATTTGTGTGTTTTAGCATGATTTGGGGAATTTAGTCCAATTTCAAGGGAATATATTCCAATTTCAAGGGGCCTATGCTTGAGGTACCCGAAAAAAATGAGTCACAGGGCTTAGGTGGAAAAGTGTTTTCGGCAAAGTGCTTTATCTATGCTGGATAAAAGCTGTGGCCCTGGCAGCTCTGATCCAGTTACGATTGCTAAAGCATGTCCAGGCTGGTTAGCTAATGCCTCTGCAGGAATTTAGGCCACGCATTAATGCACTGAAGATAAAATCAATTTGAAAATTTCTTAAATCAAATACCAATCCTGGAGTAAACTCTATGTGGAGAACCAGCCAACAGCAATAGGAAGCCAATTATAAGCTACGAAACTCTCTGCTAAAACGTCCTGGTTTGTTCCTGGTAGGGCCCATTACACACAGTTTGCACAAGTTAAACCCACGGACTAGACATAACTGCTTGCTAGACACACACATGCCTATGCTACACACACAGACACACACACACACACACACACACTCTCTCTCTCTCTCTCTCTCTCTCTCTCATAAAGATGCAGCTCAATTAACAGGGACTTGTTAAGGGCAAAAACCCACAGCAACCTCCTGACTGGAAACGTCAGCCCCTTCTGCTATGGCCGTAGAACCAGGCATCTTAGAAATCAGGCCTGAACTCATACACTGGCCTGGAGCACTCCTTGCTATTATTTCCCTTCTCAGTTTCCTCATCTGTAAAACGGGGTTAGCCATGAGTGGAAGCCTATGGAGATCACCTGAGACAATGTATGTGAGATTCTGAGCATTGCTGTACTTGGCAGACGAGCCCCTTGCTCGTCTTCCTCACTGCCCTGAACCCAAAACAGCAAAGGCGTGGAAGGCGCTGAACTCTGCTACACAGCGTGGTTAGCAAGGTTGCAAGCCCCGAGGTATTCTGTTTGTTTCCATTTGCAAGTGGGATCTACAGAGAAAATCAAGAGGTGGAGGCTGTTTTACAAACCTTTCCCAAGGCCAGATAGCCCAACTGGTGTAAACCAATCCCTTGAAATGTGAATGCAGACATACTGGTCATCTCTTCATGGAATCCAGGCTCTGGTGGCAGAAAAAAAAGGATAGTTTTCGACCCTACTTCTCCGCTGCTCCCTTAGATGAGGCTCTCATCTCTGTCCTCGCCTACCATAGCCCATCATCAGCCCTTCAGCCATAACTGGTCTTCTGGCTTTCATTCTCTGCAATTCATTTTCATTCGTTCAGCTGGCATTTACTGCTTGCATAATACGAATCAGGCGCAGGTTTATAGGGACGGTCTCTAAAGAGCTTTCTGGATAACCTCTTTGAGCACACATTTGACAGTGTAACTGCTGTTGTTTACCAACATTCAAAGGCTCCCCATTGCCCAAAGCAGAGATTCCCAACTTGAGACCCTGATTTGGAAAGACCTCGGTGGTGCCTGGACGTGGATATTTTGAATAAACCCCATGGTTGAGTCTGATGGCTCCTCCTGATTGAGAAACAGTAGAAAAAAATTTTCAGAGTTCTTGCTCTGACTACATAATACCCTGTGCAACATGACCCCAAGCTCACTGAACACCATCTGGCCTCTGCCTGAATTTTGCCTTTCCTCCTTACTATAGTCCAGCCGTACTAGCCATGCTGTCTTGTGAGCACACCAAGCTCGTTCTTTCAGGTTTATACACACCACTGCAGGTACTACTTGGGAAGTGTTTCCAGCACCTTCACACAGCATTTGCACCTAGGAAGCTCCTTCGCCTTCCTCAGAGACCTTCCCTGACCATCCCGTCTAACTCCACGTGTAATTAGTAACTCCAGTCACTAATTCCTCACCTGCTTTCCTTTCTTCCAATCTTCGTAGCGCCCATCGTTATCTGAACATACATCACTTTTTGGTGTCCCTGTTTATTCTTTCATCTCAATCAGAAGGTAAGCCCTGTAAGGGCGGAGGGTTTGTGTAGTGTGCGGTAAGGGCTAGTCACGAAATCATCACTCGTCCTAAGGGGCTTTTACCCACAACACTCAACATGCTATCTGTATAATCAAAGTCTAGGTTCTATTCGATATTAAGAAACTGACTCCAAGTCTTTTACAAAAGGCACAGGGGAAGGGGCAGAAACTACTGAGAAGGCCTCATGGACAAGTGGACCTTGGCTGGGCCAAGGCATTTCTCGCCGGCTCCCAGGCTGTGGACTTTGTGTTCTGCTCTCTAGGCTGCTACTCCATCCTCCCCCTTGGCCTATGCTCACACAGGACCCAACATATGTATAGCGCTAACTGCCTTCTCTACATCGAAGAGTCTCCCTCAGTAAAAACCAGAACCTGCTGGTCCCTGATTAGCTTTGGGCCAACTGGCTCTGACCCTCGTTGTAGCCTTGGGGATGGAGAGGGAGGCACAAGGGAGGAATGTCCAGCACACCTCCTAGAGTTTGAAGATGACCAAAGCAGCAATCCAGGCCTTCCAGAGATATCAAATCGTGCCACTTCTCCCAAACGTACCTGGCTTTCACGCCTCCACTCCCTTTTATTGGTTTTTCTGCCTGAAATGTGCTTTCCTCATAATCAACCTTTTTTTCTAAGTGTACAATCCAGTAGCATCTAGTACATTCACACCGTTGTGCAACCATCACCACAAATTCCAGAACATTTCATCACTACAAAAAGAAACCCCATACCCATGAGCAGTCACTCCACATCCTCACCCCCAAGCCAACCCCAGGCAACCACTCAAGCGTTCAGTTCCCTCGGGTACATATCTAGAATTGGTTATTGGATATATTGGAATTGCTGGGTTACATGGCAATTCTATGTTTGACTCTTTGAGAAACTGCCAAACTGTTTTCAAAAAAAGGTTGTACCATTCTACATCTCCATCAGCAAAGTATGACAGTTCCAATTTCTCTACTCTTAGCAGGACTTGTCATCGTCCATCTGTCTTATCTTAGCCCTCCTAGTGGATGCGAAGTGGTACCTCGCACCATCAGCTTTTTCTACATCACACTGAACAGCCCAGCTCAAATACGACCACTGTGGAACCTCCTAACATGCTCCAGGACGGTTTTAGTAACTTGCTTCTCCACAGTACCATCATTTACTGATCAGCGCCAATTCATTCAATAATTACTGAGCACCTACTACATGCCAACCACTATTCTAGGTGAAGATAATAGTGAATGAAACAGACACACTAAAATCTCTGTGCCCTGTGGGGCTTCTGTCTGGTGGAAAGAGGCAAACAATAGTTTGTGAAATGGTGTTAAGCGGTATGGGGAAAAGGAAAGCACAGCAGGAGGACAGGCCGATGGCACGGGGGAGGCAATTCTTAAGTGAAGGTCATGGAAGGTCTCACTGAAATTACAGTTGAGCAGGAATTGAAATCGTTTGAACAACAGGACATCCACAAGAGATGTCAAGTAGGCTTTGGATAATGGGTCTGGAGTCCAGAGAAGAGAGTCTAGGCAGATAGAGCAGTAGTGGAGGTAATGAAGAACCAGAACTTTAAACTGAGGTGTTTGCTGCTAAACTAGGTGAAAACTTGGGTATGAGGTCTGTCCTAGAAAGCAAAAATCTGTTTTCTATTGCAGCTGTAACAAATTAGCACAAACTTAATGGCTTAAAACACAAATTTATTATTCTATAGTTCTACAGAAGTCTCACACAGGCCTAAAATCAAGCCCAAAATCCTGTTGGGAGGCTGAGCTCCTTTTTGAGAGACAGTAGGATTGAATGTTCCCTTGATTTTTCCAGGTTCTAGAGGCGCCCTTCCTGACCTTCCAAGCCAGCAACATTGCATCTCTCAGACCATTCTTCCTTAGTCCCATCTCCTTCTGATCTCAGCCAAGATCCTCTGCTTGTAAGGACTCAGGTAATTAAACTAGACCCATCCAGATAATGATATAATCTCAACTCAAAATCCTTAATCACAGCCATGAAGTCCCTTTTACCATGTAGCATTATTTAAAGGTTCCAGGGACTTCAAGTATGAACATAGGGTGGGGGTGGGGGTACCATTCCTCCTACAGTCAATGAGGAAAGCATTTCAAAAAGGAGTGCTCAGCCATGTTACATGCTAATATGTCAAAAAAAAAAAAGTTACAGATAAAGAATTAATCATTGGCTTAAGTACCATAGAGGTTCTAGTGATCTTTACATGGGCCATTTCAGTTGAATTAAACTCCTCATTGGAGTGGGTTCAAAAAGACAAAAGTACAGCATGCAGTTAGAGAACTCAGTTTTGAGTTTTGCTATAAAGAGCAAAGGGGAGGAGTGTGAGCCAAACAGGATATTTTTTCATTTTTAACATGGAAGAAGGAACAGTATGTGGTGGCCTGATGGGAAAGACCTAGCAGAGGGAAGTTAATGAACAGAATGTCTCAATCTGTGCCCTCGAATGGGGACGGAATCTAGTACACAACTGGAAGATCTTGCCTTGTGGAGGGCATGGACCATCTGTGTGACTGGAGGAAAGACAGAGTGTAAGCAGAGATGCAGGTAGGTAAGCAGATGTGATGGCAGGAGCCTGTGCAAATTTCCTTCTTTTTTCTAAGTTTAGGGGGGGAAAAAAAGGCTGGAAACTGAGAGAATGGGAAAAGTATTAACATCTAAGTGTTTTCAAGTTGAAGAGTAATTAAATAGCAGGACTGTCAGATGGTTCTAAGGCCTATTTGGGGTCATGACTTTAAACACAGAGACAGAATTGGCATGTTCAGTTGCACAAGTGCAGATAAGGTGGCGGACTGAACTTAACCAAGAATGGAGTTTAGCCAGGCAAGTATAATGAAACAAGAGATGGGGCAGGGCAATTTGCTATGCAACCATGAGTGAATTTAACAGTGGACCACTGAATCTAAGGTAGGTAATAAACAGGAGGTGGGAAATTTAAAATAGGTAAGAGGATCAATGAACTGTAAGTCACCCATGTATCCACTTACCCTGTTCTTAACATCTACAGCTCTAACTCCTCTTCTAGACTAGGAGCTGCCAAAGTGGGAAGTGTCTTCTCATTCTTAGTACCTTAGCAGATAAGCTTGTTTTCTGAATGGATGGATGGACACTTGCCCATAGTCTAAGGGAAATTTTCAAGCCCCCAGTCCTATGATATACAAAGTTCCTCTTTTCTCACTGTTCTCTAGAAGTCTGAGTAAAAAGCTGCTTCATCACAATCTATGGTATAAACAAATCCCTTGGAATGAGATAAGATGCGTAATTCCTACAGTATTGTGTCCAAGAACTAAACCACAAAATGTACCAGAAGTATCCCAACTCTAGTTAAGTTTACCCTTATTGAATACCTGGGTGGCATGAAATCTTTGAACTTCCCAACCTCTAATTATTTCACCTCCTTGCAGTAATTAACAGAACAGGCTTTGAGAATACCAAATTTTCTAAGGAGACATAAATGAAATTCAACATGAGGAGGAGAACGATACACAGACAAACAGCATGTAAAATAAGTTTTATTGTTCTTTAAAAGGGTTCGGGGTTTGGTTTTAAATCAGGCTGCACACGTTTCATCAGTCTGACATCTCTCTCACCATGTCAAACTGGCTTCAGCTAGCAATACTTCATTAAATCCAAAAGGAAAAAAAAAAACTTTTAATTTTGAGGAAGAAAATCCAGTTCTGAGAACAATTAACATTAGTATGTAATTTAAAACAAAATGAGGGATAATGTTTCTTGTCGCTTTATACACCCTTCTTCTCATACAGAACCAGGAATGTAATTTTCCTATCTCAGGCAGGCACTGATACTGCTGGACACTGCACACACATATACACACACATACACACACACTCCCCACAAACAAAAATCAGAGCATGTTAAAGGGAAAAAGTTTGTTACTGTATTGATCAAAACCCTTGAAGTCAATAGACAGTCTGAGTTTAGAGGGATGCTGTTTTGATCTTGAACCTATGTAAAGGAATCTATTGTCAGGTTCTAAAACAAAGAATTTTGGAGAGTACCATCATTTTTCACTATAAAATTCTAAAAAGTTTCAAAAAGCATTATTTTGTTTTGTTTTCTGGGATGGGAGAGGAGAGAATCTACAGATATTCATTTAGTTAAAAATCAAAACAACTCCGGCATAGGAAATAGGCAGTTCACATAGCCAGCCAACGTCTGAGGTATCATCAGTGTGAGACAAGGTCCCAGTCCATTCCTACTGGCCTAGCTGATCCTAAAAAAAAACGGGAAGTTTGTGGCTCTGCATAGCAAATTCCAGCAAGACAAGATGACCCTAAGCCTTTATTCAAATCCTTAGAAGCAGAGCACTACTAAGTAATATTTAGATGACGAGTGCAAGAGCCCTGGATGGTGAACTTCAACTTGCTTGGTCAATGCAGCCCGGTCACTACTGCCTTCTGCAAAGGAGAAGACAGCTTCTCTAGATCAGCACATTGAACCTGGCAAAGAAACCGTGAAAATGACAGTACACCATTGCATCAACAACAATCTCTTTGCTACTCATTGGGTTGCTTTCTGTCTCTCTTCTACCCTGTATGGCCTGTGGACACACACTCACTAGGCATTGCTGGTTTTAAACCAGCATTTTGTTTTTTAATCCCAAAAAGAACCTAGTAAGGAAATAACAAGGCAATCAGTGGTTAAACTGAACTGTACATATAGGGGGTGGTTTGGAAAGTACACATCCCAGGCATTTCTCAAGTCCAAAATATCCTATCTTTGCTGTTATTCCTTTTACTGTTCCTGAAAATTCATAGTACGAGTAAGTCCTAAATAAAAATTTTAAACTACCAGCATTCTCCAACATCATTAACAGAAAATCAGAGTAATGCTACAAACCCACAATTCTAGAAAGTGTAGAAGGTGTGCTAACTCTCTGCCTGGACACATCTTTAGTGATGGCCTGGAGTGCTCCCCTTCAGAAAACAGAAGTTTCTGGGATACCCACTTAGCTTCATTGGTTGGAAAAGAGAAAAATTCGACTCTCAGCCAAGTTCTTTGAGAAGAAAGACTATTCTTAAAATGCCATTTCCCCACTAATTTACCAAAATAAAAACCAAAACAAAAGGCTCTTGGCTACTTTGCCTAATGTTGAATAGGGTTTTCAAGAAAAGAAACTAACATGAACACCCCATCATCAGTAAAGACTAAAAACCACCTGGATCATATAATATATATGCCACTGCTTTTTTTTTTTTTTTTGGTGTTTTTTTGTTTCTTTTTTTGTTTTTTGTTTTTTCTAAAAGTGCCCAGGTGGGCTTAAGGCTGCCAGACTGCACACACATCTACAGCAACAAGGGCTTCTCCTATTCCATCTATAACATGTATTAGGGGAAAAAAGAGGGATGGGGAAAGAAGAGAAGAGTGGGAAAATATACACCCACCACCACCAAACAAAAGAAAGAAAGAAAGAAAGAAAGAAAGAGAAATCCCACATTAGGGAGATCTATGTGCCAAGCATAATGGAAAAGTGTGCTCCCCAAACAGATGGTTCTGCACAGGCTAATGTTCTGCTGGTTTTCCTTAGAGACCTATTTTGAAAAGTTAAAAAAGACAGGAGATTTTGATATAATTCAATCCTGGCAGAAATTCAAACTCCCAACAATTAGGAGCAAAATCATCCTTCACTGAATTAATCCCCTTTTTCTTTCTCTTTTTCTTTTCTTAAACATTTTATTCATGTTATAGAGGGATTTCTTTTTTGTTTGCTTTTTTCCAATCATTAGGAAAGTGGTTGAGGAGTATTGAATCCATCACTACTTTGGTGACACAGTTAAGATTCCAGATTCACATTTCCAGGTACCAAGAGTTCCCTCTAAATGTACAATCAAGTCAGCCTTTGTTTACACTTCTTTCTACTGAACACAGCAGTGCCCATTGGTGTCTCGGACGCGCAATCGCATCTTAGGTCGGTATTTCTCCAGGTAAAGCAGCTGTTTGGAATTGAATGCTCCCCTTCTTTTTCTGAAAATACAAGAATGACAAACTTGATCATGTAAAAAAAAGAGCTGTCTGACTCCCTGAAATGCATTATTTATGGCCTAAGGCCTTTCTAACTCCACACAGCTGAAAAAGGGCATATTTCCTATACCGTATCACTTCTTCAGAGGAAGGGCTGATGAGTGAGCAAGCAGTATATGAAGCATCAGGCCCAGATGGCATTCCTTGAAATATGTCACCTTCCTAGAGCTGCTACCATACATTTTATGCCCTCTTATGACAGTCTTTCTTTCCTTTTTTTTTTTTTAAAGAAAAGGTTGAAAGAGAAAGGACAAGATAGTGACTGCTTAAGAATTATGGACAACAAAATAACATGGCTCATTAGTCCAGACCGATGCCAAGATTCTGTTTGGGCAATACCATCCTGATTTTGTGCCTGAACAGGTCACTAAGAGTCCTAAGCAATTAACTGCTTCTTTATAGATTCTTCCTTGCCTCTTGGTCATAGTTACATTTGGAAGGTTATTTTAGACATCCATTAAAAGTCACTAGATCACTTAAGACTACTATCTAGCTATTCATTTTAAAGATTCCTAGATATTCAAGTTATATACTGGACATATCCTAGTGTCCAAATTTGCCACCTAAATTAGAAAATCTTTAAATCTGGGAGCCAACAGTACTAATATAAGCCTCTCTATCACTTGTTCCTTTTGATTTCTTCAACCAAACAATCTTTTAAGCCAACAAATTATTCCATACCACAAAGGGTACTTTCCAAAATTCCTTCTTCTTGTATGGTCTTGCTTTATGCGTTTCTGAACATAAAACTTCATACTCACTGTCTTATAAACTGAACTGCATCTTCATACTTCATTCCACATTCAATCAAAGCAAGTGCAACCAGCACAGGTGCCCTACAGAGAGAAACCCATCTGTAAATATCCACAAGTCTTTGGAATTAAAGGAATTTTTTTAAAAAGATTTATTTATTTGAGAGAGAGTCTTGAGAGGGGGTGAGGGATAAGAGGGAGAAACAGATTCTTCAATGAGCAGGGAGCCCAGTGCGGGGCTCAATCCCAGGACTTGGGGACCATGACCTGAGCTAAAGGCAGACGCCTACCCGAATGAGCCACCCAGGCAAACTGAAAGACTTTTTTTAAAACCCAGGATTACATACTACCAAAATAATGCAAAGCTTGAGCTTTCCTTTTTTCCCTTATACTAAATATCTGGTTTCCCTATACAGTAAAGGAGAGTGTCTATGGTGTCATCCACTTCTAGTAAAGCACTAAATTCTGTATCTTCATTAAGAGATCTTTATTCTTGGGGTGCCTGGATGGCTCAGAAGGTTAAGTGTTGGACTCTTGATTTTGGCTCATGTCATGATCTCAGCATCGTGAGATCAAGCCCTGTGGGGGGCTCCATACTGGGTGTGAAGCCTACTTCAGATTCTCTCTCCCTAACCCTCTGCTCCTCCCTGCTCCCCTGCAGGCATGCACTCTTTCTAAAAAAAATCTTTATTCTTTAAAACATCACGTTATTATCTCAAATTTTCACATTTTATGTCATCAAAAATTCTTCACTGGTCTTTAACCAACATCACAGTAAAAAAAAAAAAAAAGGACCAAATGTGTCATCTATATTGAGTGTCTCAGAAATTCATTACAAACCCATTTTAATATCTTTTCCTCATCAAATGCTAAAAAGGTGCTAAAGTTCTTCAACAAAATCCTTTCTGGAGCTAGTAGGGTGTTAGAGAATTGATCATTAAGAACAGATCTCTTTGTAAGTACGTGGGCTTAGTTTTTTTGGTTTGTTTTTTTAACATCTAACAAGGGACACTGAGGCCTGAGCGGGTCTCAACCTGTCTGTGGTTTGGGGATGCTATCTGCTTCATAAAGCAAAGTAGAGGGTTTGTCTTCTGGGAAGACAAAGCTGTCTTCTCCTCTGAAAAAGTCTCCAACATAGTTGGATCTGGCATCTTCCAGGAACAGGAAGGCAGGAATTGAGGCCTCATGAGTCTGGGTTTACAGCTGAGGTAGAGAGAGAAGACAGTGGTTATAACCATAAAGTCCAGGTAAAGTGTAGTTACCTCCAGGACTCATCACTGTTAACACCCAGTCTGGGTTTCAAGACAGTCACAAAAGTAGATTCCTTAACAATAAAATAATAGTAATACACACACAGACAAAAATCTAGCAAGGGAAATGATGTTTTAAAATGTCCACTACATGGTACCAACTCTGGACTACCTGCTAGGATAGCTGCCAGTTATAAAACTGCCCAAGTCAAGTTAGAACACTACCTTCACCCTTCAGAATAAGGACTGGAACTTCTGACCCTGAAAGAAGAAACTGTACCACACTAAACTGCAAAAAAAGGAAAAGGGCAAACAAAGGGCTGAGCAGGACTAATAATCTGAGTCACCACCACCTTGAGGCAAGAGCAGCCTGCACTAATGTTCTGAGTCAAAGTGCACATGATAAATTGGCATTTAATCTGCTGTTGATGAGAATGTTGCAACACCATTCCATGCAATGCTCAAGGAAAAAGGTTTTAAAATCAAAGTTAATTTTCGTTCTCCGTACATCTCCTTTCAGAAGTTTAAAGTTCAGCCATCTGCTCTGTACCTATTAACTTCCCATTCATCTCAATCCAAAATTAACCACATATAGATTCTTCAGAATCTAAAATTATTTCCATTTTGTTGCCCATTTCAAAGACCCATTTTCAAAGCCTTTTAGAATGTGAAATAATGAGGAAAAAAACTCATACTGAATTAAGACCAATTTTTAGCTCAAATATAAGATAATTACATTAAATCAGTTTCAAAACAATCTCTGAGCCACCATCCACTAAGTCAGAAGCAGACAACCCACGAAACACAAAAAGCTGTCTTAAGAAACCATTAAACCAGCTTCTGCTCTCATTTCCTTTTCCTCCAAGTAATTTAGTATTTGGTGTAATAAATACAAAACTTCTACCAAAGTGAAATTTTTGATAATGAACTCTGAGAGAGAAAGGTAAGAGCTTACCTTCCCAATCCTGCAACACAATGCACTGCAACACAGCAACCTGGCTCTTCACGAAATTTGGTTTTTAACAGGTTTAGCCAATCATCTACTATCTGATTAGGGGGTGGTGCTCCATCATCAAACGGCCAATCCTGGAAAGAAAAGATCTTTTATATTACACTGTTATTTTCTGCAGGATAGTATCTAATGCAGAACAGCTGCACAGAAACAGGGTGGATCTAACTGAACTAACTGTACTTTATATATCTTTTTTTTTTTTTTAAGGGGATGTGGATGCAGGGAGTGGGGGAGAGAATCTTAAGCAGGCTCCATGCACAGCACAGAGCCCAACACAGGGCTCAATCTCAAAACCCTGAGATCATGACCTAAGCCAAAATCAAGAGTTGGACACAACCGAATGAACCATCCAGTTGCCCCCACATACCTATTCCATTTTTTTTAAAAGATTTTATTTATTTATTTGAGAGAGAGAGAGAGAGAGTATACAAGCAGGGGGAAGGGCAGAGGGAGAAGCAGACTCCCTGCTGAACAGGGAGCCCAACACAGGGCTTGATTCCAGGACCCTGAGATCATGACCTCAGCTGAAGGGAGACAATCGACTAAGCCACCCAGGTGCCCCAATATATACCTATTCTTAATAACACAATTCTGATGACTACTGAAGTTTTTTCTAAGATCAAAATTGTTGTGTGCCAAGTAACTTAACCTTCTCGATGACATGTCAGCACTGTAAGCATCTAATTTTATCTTACAGAAATCTCTTATCAGAGTGGTAAAAAAAAAAAAACTAGTGTTCTTCAAATATTTTTTATTTGAATAAAGCAATAATTAGACATAATGGAGACTGTTATTAAGGCCTAGGCAAAGTATGAGAGAATACAACACCTGTCAATATAATTTAAAAGCCCCCTTTGGCAAAGAAGTATACCAAGTAGTATCTCATTGATCTCTACAAATATTTTGAGGATTATCCCTAAAGAGCTCTAAGCTATGATGCCTTTTCTTTAGAGAAAGGCTCTCTCATAAGAAATCTCCAGTAGTTAGCATATCATAACAGAAATATACTACCATCTTTGTGCTTATATATTTTAAAAATGGGGTGGGGAGGCACCTGGGCGGCTCAGTCAGTTAAGCATCTGCTTTCGACTTGGATCATGAACCTAGGGGCCTATGTATCTGGCTTCCTGCTTGGCGAAGAGTCTACTTCTAACTCTGACCCTCCCCATACTTATGCACACTCTCTAACAAAAAAAAAATCTTTAAAAATAAATAAATAAATAGCCAAGTACTAAATATTTTTGAAGCTCTGCCTAAATTATACATATCCCATTTAACGAGCACAGTGCCACAGGATAGGCACCTGAGCAAATGCCTTTTTTCCAAGTATCCCTTTTTCTTTTTACATTCATCAATTTGTTTATGTGTGTGTTTTTAAGTCATCTCTACCCCCAAGGTGGGGCTGAAACTCACGACTCCAAGATTAAGAGCTGCATGGTCTACTGACTGAGCCAGCCAGACACCCCTTGGGTTGTTTTTTTTTTTTTTTAAGATTTTATTTATTTATTTGACAGAGAGATCACAAGTAGGCAGAGAGGCAGGCAGAGAGAGTGAGACAGAAGCAGGCTCCCTGCTGAGCAGAGAGCCCGATGCGGGACTTGATCCCAGGACCCTGAGATCATGACCTGAGCCAAAGGCAGCAGCTTAAACCACTGAGCCACCCAGGCACCCCCCTTGGGTTGTTTTTTAATTAAGACCAACCCCATGAGCATCTAGGCAGGGTTTATCTTCCTTTCTACCTAGAAAAAGGGCCTAAGATACCAACATAAATCAGCTTTAAGGAAAGAGGGGAAGGGAATTCACATTTTGCATTCCCCTACTCCCATCCAGCTTCAAGGACAGAAATGCAAAAACACTGGGAATTTTTTTAAAACATAAGATTACTCTAATGAGGCTGGATAAGGATACTTTAAGATGCTAGAGAAAGAAAAAGAAAAAAAAAGTGACAAAGCACTAAATTGATTCTGCACTCATTACGGGCACCACTAGAACACTTCATGTAGCCCATTAGCCGTGACAACACATTATGTTTGATTTGTCAACTACACCCCATAATTAAAGGGCTGTCAATGTTATCATTATAAATGTCACTAAGTTTAACTATAAACAGCAGTAAAACCAGTAAGCAAGTACCTTAGAATACGAGCTTATTCCCTCTAATACTCCCTAAAATGTACCCAGTTAAGTAACAATAATGTGAAATGTGCTTCACTTGTTCATATAAAGCAGTTTCTATCAAAAAATCATTAAAATAATTATTTAGAACTGTCTGAACTTCAAAATGACATAACTGAAACACCATTAGTCTTTCCCAATATGCCTCTGATTTGCAAGAACATTAGTCAAAAGATTTTAAAGGTCTAATTTTGGGGATATCCTCTTATAAAGTATTCCAGGGGCACCTGGTGGCTCATTCAGTTGAGCATCTGACTTGGTTTCAGCATGGAGTCTGCCTGAGATTCTTTCTCTCCCTTTGTCCCTCCCCCCACTCACACTCTCTCTCTTTCTCTAAAATAAATAAATAAATAAAACCACAAAATATTCCAAACTTTCTTCACCTAGCAGAAGTAGATTAACAATCCACTTAAAATCTCTGGAAAAAGGGGGCGCCTGGGTGGCTCAGTGGGTTAAGGCCTTTGTCTTCTGCTCAGGTCATGATTCCATGGTCCTGGGATCGAGCCCCGCCTAGGGCTCTCTGCTCAGCGGGGAGCCTGCTTCCTCTCTCTCTCTGCCTGCCTCTCTGCCTACTTGTGGTCTCTGTCTGTCAAATAAATAAATAAAATCTTAAAAAAAAAAAATCTCTGGAAAAAGGAAAGAAATTCCAAGCTTAATTCTAAACGTTAGATTTTTAATTTTATCTGATCACAGCTATTTAAGCCAAAGTGTCGATTTAATGGCATAGAATAAATCCCAGACTCGCCATTATCTTCAACAACCTAGTTCAAGTTCTTTAGTTCACTTCCACTTCATAAAAGTGTTTACCAACATTACTGATTCAAACAAACTATAGTCAACCCACAGTTCATTTTCTCATCCATGCCATCTGTCAAAACAAAGTGATTTCTCATCTGCCCACTGTAAGAACATACTCCCAATATAGGAAAAAGAACTCATAGTCAGCCTAGTTTCAGAAGTTAAAATTTTGTTTTTATATCTTTAAACACAGGATTACATTTTATACATATCCCCAATGACTTCCAGCCAGGGCACCTTAAAGTCCTTTAGAAATGGGAATATAAGCAAATTATTACCACGCCATTCTATTAAAATACATTTTTTAAAAACACAATGCTTGGCTATTTAGTTTTTGTGTTTCACCAAATGGAGGTGAGAAAACTTTATGGATCAGATATGAGACCACTGCCTTACCAATAGGACATTTATTTTCTTTGCATGAACTGCCTTTCCAACTACTGACCAATGCACCAATGCATAAAGACTACAGAACTACCTTTCAAAAAAAAAAAAAAAAAAAAAGGAACATAACCTCCTACCACTATCTTCTTTATTACTTTCTTCCTAACCAACTACTTTAAAACTCTAATTCTCTTCCTACAACACTGTCTTCCCACAATTAAATCAAAGAACTCTACTAAAACACCTAAGACTACAAGGTCATTTCATTACATGCTCTTGCGGTTCAGAAAACTATTTATAGGCAAGAAGGTACAAAATTTTACCTAATCTGAGGCTCCTGTTTCCAATAAATGAAATAGTGTACTTAGAGACTAAGGAGGAACTTAAAATAATTCCAATCACTTCATGTTCAAATTGAAAATAAAAGAAACCTAATCACAGAAAACCTTCTTAGAAACCTACCACAAAGTGTCAGAAACTATGCTGATTACTCTGAAGCAAGATGCCCTCTCCCATCTTAACCTCTTCTCCAGGCTTTTCTGTCCCCTATCGGTTTATCCACAAAACAATAAGTAACTAATTAGTGCTTGCAAAGTCAGAAAGAATACAGCTGGCCCTCAACACAGGTTTGAACTGTGTGGGTCCACTTACAGGCAGACTTTTTTCTAATAAACACAGTATAGTACTATAAATATTTTCTCTTATTTTTTCTTAATAAAATTTTCTTCTCTCTAGCTAACTTTATCGTAAGAATATAGCACATAATACATGTAACATACAAAATACATGTTAATGTATTTTGCTATATAATGCTATTGGTAGGGCTTCTGGTCAACAGCAGGTTATTAGTAGTTAAGTTTTTGGGAAGTCAAAAGTTATACGTAGATTTCTGACTATGTGGGGGGGTTGGTGCCCCTAACCTCACATTCAAGAGCCAACTGTATTTCCATGTGACTTAAGAATTTCTGATGGAAATTACTTTCAGTTAGATTCAAACCAGCAGCCTAGATACAAAAGCTAAATATTGCAATAATATACTAGAGAAAACAAAATGTAAATTTCCATTTTCTTAAAATAAGTGTACACTCAATTTTGCTTTTCATTTGTTGAAAATACTCCACATACATAGACTTTAAGGGCACAAATGAAGAAAACTGCCAATTCAAAAATTTTTAAAGACTGTTTTCAACACTGTATCTCCTATAAGCTTAAAAAGCATACTACTGAGGGCCCGGTTTTAAAAATAGTTAAGTTTAAAAGGTACTACTTGTTTGTAGTGAAAGATGAAAACACTACACACTCACTAGAACGTGGATTCCTTCTTTTTCAACTGGAGCCTTATCGTATGTAGCATCACAAACTCGAACCAAAGTTGTCACTCCATACTTCTTAAGTTCCTTTAAAGAAGACAAATATAAGGGATCATACTTTTAGAATCTGCAACCGAAACTTTAAAAATAAACTGAAGCAATGAGACATCATTTTTAGACAAAAAAAAAAAATCATTCTCATTGTGGCAACATATAGAATGAATACTCAGGCTCTTACTGGAAGCATCAACACAATCACCTTTATAAAGGACAATTTGGTAACATATCACAAAAACTATAGAAGCACAATACACTTTGACCTAGAAATTCTACTTCTGAGAATTTATACTAACAAAGTAATTAAAGATATACCCAAAGATTCTGGTACCAGTGTGTTCAACATGGGCTGTTTGGAATGGTAAAAAGATGGAAACATGAATAGTCCAAAAACAGGGTAACAGAGTATGGCACATTCATACAGGATACTGTGACAGCTATAAAAATAATACTAAAAAGGTTGGGGGAAGATTTTTTAAAACACAGTGTGATCCTGGGGCGCCTGTCTCGGGTTGTGATCTCAGGGTCCTGGGATGGAGCCCCGCATCAGGCTCTCTGCTCAATGGGGAGCCTGCTTCCCCTCTCTCTCTGCCTCTCTGCCTACTTGTGATCTGTCAAATAAATAAATAAAATCTTTAAATACACACACACACACACACACACACGGTGTGTGTGTGATCCTATTATGTGTATATAAATAAATATACACATATATGCAGAGAAAAACATCCAGAGCCAGGTATTAAGAGTTAAGAATTTTCAAACTATCTTTTGTTTATGTGTATCTTCTGATTTTTACACAGTAAGTACTTACTGCTTTTTTAATTTAAAGAAACACAGGTAGGGCACCTGGCTGTCTCAGTCAGTGGAACATCCAACTCTTGATCTTGAGGTTGTAAGTTCAAGCCCCACAGTGGATATAGAGGTTACGTAAAAATAAGATCTTTAGGGGCGCCTGGAAGGCTCAGTTATTAAGTGTCTGCCTTTGGCTCAGGTCATGATCTCAGGGTCCTGGGATTGACCCCGCATTGGGCTCCCTGCTCAGTGGGAAACCTGCCTCTCCCTCTCCCTCTCCCACTACCCCTGCTTGTATTCCCTCTCTCACTGTCTCTCTCCCTGTGTCAAATAAATAAACAAAATCTTCAAAAAAAATACAAATTTAAAAACAAAATCTTTAAAAAAATAAAATAAAATGGAGAAACAGAGGTAATTTTGAAATTAAGATTTAAAAGTGGTATCATTATTACGAAGCCTACAAATATACCATCACAGCCAGAAGCCTTGCTCCTTGGGGCGCCTGGGGGCTCAGGTCAGGATCCCAGGGTCCTGGGGTGGAGCCTGCATCAAATAGGGCTCTCTGCTCAGCAGGGAGCCTGCTTCCCCCTCCCCCTCTGCCTGCCTCTCTGCCTACTTGTGATCTCTCTCTCTGTGTCAAATAAATAAATAAATAATCATTAAAAAAAAAAAGGCAGCAGCCTTGTTCCTTTAAAAATTTTCCTACTGCATGCTTAATCCAGTGACCACCTATCTTCAGTGGGCCACCAACATCTTTTTATAGTTAAAGGACAGTGGCCTCTGCCACTTCTGGAGTCTATGGCCAAGGAATCCATAGGCTGAAAATAGTATCACAGAATTCAACCAGGCTTAAAGGTGACTGAACAACCTAAGGGCACACAGGCCTGGAATCAACTTGTACACTGTGTACACAAAGTTAAGAAGCTCTGGAAATTAAGTATAAATGAGCAGGAACAATGCTATCCTATAAGAAGTGTCCATCTATCACTTGGTTATCTAAAGAGTAAAGTTATTTTAATTGCTAAAGGAATTTAATTCTCACAGAAAGGCCTTCTAAAACAGACTCAGGAAAAGTTGTTAGTATTAACAACTATGGAGTCAGTAATTTTAAAACATTTCAAAATACAGATAAAATCCTATTAAAATGAACTCCACAGTGGCCATTCACTGAAAGGTTATAACAGAAATTTTTATAGTAAATATTTGTGTCCTTAAGCAAGTGAAAACCTTTTCTGAACTGTTGTGCCATCTGTAATATGAGAGGGGTGGATTTAGGATCCGTAGGAGTTCATTCAGCTCTCTAAGACTACTCCATAAATATAGCAGAGAAAATGAAGGATCTGACTGACATAAAAATGTTATCTAAAATACCTTTCCTCCCTGTAAGGTTCTAATCCTATATATGATGGTGACTATTGCTAAGTAGTTCTGGAGTAGGTTTTTATCAAAAGAGGCTAGAATATTTGAGGTAGACATGGGTTTCTGAGTCAGAGACAGTTCTACCGTAAGCTGTATACCTTGAGGTAAATTACTAAATGACCATATTGCCCTGAAACTCAGTTTCCTCATCTAGAGGACGAAGACAATAACAGTACCTATACCTCATAGGGCTATTTTGAGTGGAAAATGATATAATGCACAAAACTGCTTATTGTAATGTTGGATACATACTAAGTGTTCAATAAATGTTAATTATTTTTATTATTAAAAATATGATGAACTGCTATGTAGAAAGGATACTGAAAAACACCTAGATAATTTCTAAAGTCTCCCCAAATTCCATAAATGTTCTTTTAAAAACCTGTAAACTAATTCAACCCAATTCGAACAAAGATTGGTAGGAGGACGATCCAAATTCCAAACAAAGAAATAAACAGCCTTGTGTTAAGAGATTCCTTCAAAATGCCGTTCATTTATAACTGTACCGATCAATCAACCCAAAAAGTAGACCAAACTGCAGTCTTACCTCTGTGAATTTGTTGAGGGTAGCATTGGTAGGGTTGTGAGTTATCAGAAAACGCATGTTCTCATAGGAGATCTCCACAGGGGCTGGACGGTTCATTATGGCAAATAAAAAGTGTGAGCGTGCGTGTATGGGTGTGACGGGGAAGATGACAAAAAAAAAATCAATAAATCTTGAAATGTTTCACAGCAGAAAACATTAAAAAAGACCACTAAAATGCCTACTATCGATCAGTGTTTGCTCTATTCAACTTGTTTATTCTTTAAGAAGCTTCTCTCTTCAAGGTAAGCAGAAGTATTCAATTCACTTGAATCCAAATTCAACTTGGGCCTCAATGTCTGCAGATGGATACCTTCGGACTCCAAAAAAATCCAACTACATACAAAACTTAAGTAGCCTTTACTACATTTAGGCACTAGTGAGACAAGTTAAAAGTGTAGGTTGCTTTCCACTTTTGTTTACTTGATGCTTAATTTTACTGGAGTCATTAAAAGAAATATGCTTGTAATAAAAAAAAAAAAAGCCAACTATTTCTGAGGCCAGTCTTGGTGTCCAGAGTCTTCAAGGCAAGGTTAATTATGGCACATAGAACCCCCAAGCTCACTTGTCAGCGAAAACGCTGTGCTGAGCCTGGCAGAAGTCTGCCCTCACGCTCAGAATCGCCATAAATGTGCAACGTATATTCCAACGAAAAACCTAGAGGAGAAAAGCATAAGTAAAATGAACTGGAGACTGACAGCACAGTAAACATACTCAAAGTCAAGAATACGTTCTCTATGAACCCAAAGACATCTGAAATGCCACCAATTCTTAATTACTGTCATCTACAAAGACAATAATAAAAATGTATACCAAGAATTTTAAAAGTCAGAAATTCAAAAGTATGTCTTTCTTTTTCAAAAAGGGGTTCAATGAAATTTCTGTATTAGTAAGATTATTTGTAACTAAAGTCATTTTTAAGTGACCTTATTTTCAAGTTCATTTATTTTATTTTTTTTTTTAAGATTTTTATTTATTTGACAGAGATCACAAGTAGGCAGAGAGGCAGGCAGAGAGAGAGGGGGAAGCAGGCTCCCCGCCGAGCAGAGAGCCCGATGTGGGGCTCGATCCCAGAACCCTGAGATCACGACCCGAGCCGAAGGCAGAGGCTTTAACCCACTGAGCCACCCAGGCACCCCTTTCAAGCTCATTTAAAAGAGTTATTAGGGTTGCCTGGGTGGCTCAGTTGTTAAGTGTCTGCCTTAGCTTGGGTCATGATCCTAGTGTGCTAGGATCAAGCCTTGCACTGGGCTGCATGCTCAGCAGGAAGCCTGCTTCTCCCTCTCCCACTACCCCTGCTTGTGTTCCCTCTCTCGCTGTCTCCCTGTCAAATAAATAAATAAAATCTTCTAAAAATTTTTCAATTAAAAAAAAAAGAGTTATTAAAAGATCCTTAAAGAAAGCTTCCCTCCATAGACTCTTCATAAAGCTCACAATGATTTTATTCTTCTGCTTTGATGGTTCAGTCCTTTATAGAGACACTTTGCTTAAAATAATATACATCTGTAGGGGCACCTGGGTGGCTCTGTGGTTAAGTGTCTGCCTTTGACTCAGGTCATGATCCCAGGGTCCTGGGACTGAGCCCCATGTGGGGCTCCCCGCTCAGCGGGGAGCCTGCTTCTCCCTCTCCCTCTGCTGCTCCCCCTGCTTGTGCTGTCAAGTAAAAAATAAAATCTTAAGAAAAAGAAAAGATACATCTGTAAATGGATGAAGGGTATTTACCAAAATTCCACTTTGAGGATTTAATTCTTTCTATCCAAAGGATATGCACTGGCCCCCAATTATAACACCAATCCATAAAGTACTTTTGAAAAAACTTATTTTCCTTACAACTCTAAGTAGTTGTTACTACCTACAAGGAATGAAGAAAGAGAAGTGACTTTTCTAAGCTGAATATCTTGTTAATCAAAGGTTTTTTATTCCAATGTACAGTAATGCCTACTGCCTCAACTAATGCATAAATCCCATCCTCTCATTTCTAGTCCAGTTAACCTCTTTTTTTTTTTTGAAAGAGAGAGTCAAAAAAATCTCAAGAAGGCTCCAAGCCCAGCACATAGCCTGATGTAGGGCTCTATCTCACGACCCTGAAATTATGACCTGAGCAGAAATCTAGCATAGGACACTCAACTGACTGAGCCACCCAGGCACTCCTAGTCCAGTTTACCTTTTTACTATTTCTCACATCACATCACTATCTCAAGAGTACAAAAGCACCTAAAGGTCATCGATTCAACACAGCATTCTCCTCCCCATACCAAAAACAAGGTGAGAAAGAAAAGTGGCAGAATTTTTAATATTATTTTGGGCCTGCTGTACTGAAACACAGTAATCTTTATAGTTAGCTCAGTCAGAGTATCAACAAAATCATAAGTTGCTCTGAGGGCACCTGGCTGGCTCAGTCAGTACAGCAAGAAACTCTTGATCTTCTGGTCATGAGTTCGAGCCCCATGTTGGGTGTAGAGATTACATAAATAAATAAATCTTCATAAATAAATAAACAGCTCTGGAAATAGGGACAACGTCTAAGTTCTTTCCCTTGCATTTTCTCTAATCCACCAATAAATGCTTATTTAGTAGTCTCTGAAAAGATGACTGTGACCAGATAGAAAAAGACATGAAAGGTAAGTACCACAGAACCATTTCAGGAGGAAACAAAAATACAATTAAGAATTGTAAGAAAAGGGGTGCCTGGGTGGCTCAGCAGGTTAAAGCCTCTGCCTTCGGCTCAGGTCATGATCTCAGGGTCCTGGGATCAAGTCCCACATCCGGCTCTCTGCTCAGCAGGGAGCCTGCTCCCCCCTATCCCCACCTCTCTCTGCCTGCCTCTCTGCCTACTTGTGATCTCTGTCAAATAAATAAATAAAATATTTTAAAAAAAAAGAAAAAAAAAGAAATTGTAAGAAAGAACCAAAGCCTACAAACTTTCAAGCCTATTCTATCCACAAGTCTTTTTATGATATTCTTATGACACTGTATTTTTAAAGTTACATACTTGTAACAATATTATCATGGACAGAAGCACAAAACTCAAATGTTCTTAAAATACGAAAGATATGCAAGAAATTAGAAATTCAAAACGGCATTCTAGGAACTTCAATACCTCAGCAGAAATTATACACTACAGTAAAATCATGAAACTTCTAATACTCAAACTAAGAAAAATAAAAATATATACCACCACTTTCCTAACTGGAACCCCAAAATAGAAACCTTAGATTACACATTTGATAAAGTACTCCTTGTACAGTCAAGAAATTTTAAAGCTAGGAGAAACTTAGAGCAATGACTCTGACCTTTAAAAAAAAAAAAGAAGAAGAAGAAGAAGAGAAGAAAAAGAAAAAAGAAAAAAATGATGTTTGGGAGCAAGAGAGGTTAAAATGACTTAACTAAGACCACATCACTAATTAGTAGCAGATCAAAGACAGGAACCCAGGTCTCCTAACTCGATTCATTTTTCCTTCAATTTTGACTATGGAGGTATCCACATATTTTTCAGGTCATAATCTTTTTCATGTAACTCTAACTTTTCTTCAAATATTTGCGTGGATGCTGATCTGCAACTCTGTGACCTTAAATAAGGGGAGAAAAGATTATTAAAGTAACCACTCAAAGAACAATGGTTTGCATGCAGTGAAAAGCAAAACACAAGGAAATTCTAACCTGTTTGAATCCCTTTGGTTTAATGATGTTATCGCAGTTAATATGTGTGTCAGCTGAATAAAGGCACTGAAAGACCGGCTTTGTAGTGATGGCCAGTTTTGAAAGGTTACAGCTCTAGCATTAAGTTTTCTACCTAGTCTCCAGTGTTTGTCCACTTAGCAAACAGAACAAGTTTTATCCCATCTTATTCCTTTTGGAAGGACCACTTCCAAGGATAAGGATAATTCATTATTAGATTTTCAATTCTTAACAAAATTCAATTCTTAAAAAAATTTACAATTTTTCAATTCTTAACAAAAATAACAAAATCCCCAGCAAAGGAATTTCCGCCAAATCAAACAGTATGTTCTATTAATGTTAAAAGATGTATGATAAAAACAAGCTTCTGTTCCATCTCCCAGCCCCAAGAGTTCAACTACACATCAACAGTTAAATACTCTTGCACCTGTCTATTCAGATAAACTAATGTTAATTTGTGTAAGAGACATAAGAAAACAAAGCAGTCTGTAAAAAAAAAAAACCATAACCCACCACAGCTGGAAGGTACTCAAAATAACAAAGCCCTATAGTTTACCATAAACTCAGCACCTACACATCTTACAGGAAAATTTTCTTCTAAACCCATCTCTCTGACATTAAGTAATTTTATCTTTTATAGAACCTAACTTTTAAAATGTTGAATTTGGGACATTCCCATTTCCTATACAATATTTGCATTTTTAACCAAAGAAGATAACTTCACTGCAGGATTAGAAGGAATGGTCTATGACAGAGAAATTCTTTTAAATTAAGGAGAAGGAAGGAGAAAGAGGAAAAAGATGAAGAAAGGGGAAGCTGGAAGAGCAAGTGAGCAAGAGGCCAACCAAGCTAAGACAATGTACTACTAGTAAGACTAAGTCAATAACACAACAGAGACTACTTTAAACTTTGAAGAGAGGTATGTCAGAGTTTAAATATCCTGTGTCAATACTCCAGTGCTAACATCTAAATGAAATGAGAATCAAATGCATGAAATAATATAATACCATCATTTAATCATGATATATTCTTAAAATGGAACATTATGCTGAGGTTAAAAAAAAAATCAAACAGATCTGTATGAAATATGGAAAGATGGCTAAGAGACTCTAATAACTGCAAAGAGCACATGATGGTATGAACAGTATATAGAGAAATATTTGTGAGTAATGTATAGCTTTCATACCCATCAACTATCTGGAAAGTTACAAAGAGATAACTGGTTGTCAGGGTCAAGGGGACCGGAGGTGGAGGCCAGAAGCATGATTTACTTTATCATAATACATCGCTTCTGAAATATTTTGCTTTTCCCATGGACATGTATTACCTTTTTCTTTTTATTCCAGGGTGATAAAGAACCCTACAATGATTTACAATTTAACCACGTTCTCAAAAGTGCTATAACCACAGGATTATAAAGAGCCTTGAGAGAGCTAGTCACTCTTAGTCCCAGGCAGGCCTGTTCCTACACAATTCCAGACAGTTTTCTTCTTTGTTAAAGATATTAAATTACTGAGTAAAATTCAGGTTCTTCTTTGGCAACTGTAATTCTAAGTTCAACTATAAATATAGAGAATTTGAGGGCAACACAAACTTATTAGGCATCCTTTTAAAAATTCTGTCAATCCACTCATATCAAGTTTTCCACTGAGAAATTCTCTATTTCCGAGTTAAAGTAAATGATAAAATAAACTCTCTAATTTGATGGGTTATGCCAGGATTCACCAAATTAAAACAGTACATTATAATATAAATATACAATAAAGAAGTCTAGATCTAAGAAAAAAATCTCAAAGCAAAGGTCTGGAAAAACAAGTAAGCATACATTTACTGTTATTTTTCTTACCAGAAATTCTACAGGAAGTCATGCAAATTTGAGTCAGCTTGGTTTGTACAAACAGGCAACATGAAAGCATTATACTGCATATACAGCTAAAACCTTGCAACAAGTTTTTCCTAAAACAAATTCACCTCACTTCAACAAAGACACCTGCACCTCTCTTAAATAAGTATGAATAACCTATCAAGAGTAAAGAATTCACTCTCATGAAGAGTTAAAACATCTTCCTTACAATTTGGCTAATTAAGAATTTATTAATAATTCAAGTTATTTATTAGACACATACTATGCATCCTAATACTCTTTAAAGTGCAGCAAGAGCAGTAAATGAAAATTCTCAGTAGGCAGAAAAAGATAAAATATGCCACTGTTATGGAGAAAAATGCAAAGGAGGGGACACTGCAGTGCCAGAAAGGAGAGGGCTTCTAATTTTAAATAAGGCTATCAGGAAAGGCCTCACTGAAAAAAGTGACATTTTATCCAAGACCTGGGGGTGTGAGCCAAACAGATATTTGAAGGAGCATTCTAGGCAAAGGGATTAGCTGTTGCAAAGGTTATGAGGTGGGGCCATGCTTGGAGTGTTCTATGAACAACCCTCTCTCTTCCCTCTCTCTGACAAATAAATCTTTAAAAAAAAAAAAAAAAAGATAGACTTTAAGGTAAATTTGTCCACAAACTGGATATGGGGTCTATGAAAAGACTCAAGGCCCTGAGTAACTCTAAGAACCCTAACTTAATATTCAGAAATTATTCAAACAACAGATGAATAAAATCCTCACAACTATCAAGGAAGAAAAATAGGGAATTTGTCTGTATAAGGGAATTTTATCTGTAAAGTACTACTGTATCTACTGCATTCTGACCAGTTGAGGAAAAAATGTATCTTATAGACTTATTAAAATGATCTTAACTTTGCTAATTAATCTTCTAGTTAACTGGTCTCAAAATGAAAGCTACTCATCTTTCATAACTTACACCCAAATTATCAGAGTTCTGTGGAAATAATAGTTCTTCTCTCTCTTTTTGTTCATCCCTGTAGTTCCACTTATCAAACTAAAACTATATACGTCTGGCTCCTTGAATTTATTAGACAATTTAAATTAATGTTAATTCCCCTCCCCTACTATACAGTTCCAGGTAGCTGATAAGGATAGAGGTATCATTAAATTCTACACAAATTAGGGTCCAAAATATCTGTAAACAAGGTAAAAATAGCTTCTTTACTGCTAAAAAAAAAAAAAAGTTTCATAGTTACTCTCTTGGTTATTCCCACTTTTCTACTTCCTCATTTAAGGAGGGAACTTGAAAATCAAGTTCCAGTACAGAAATCAATAATCACTTATATAAAAAGAAATTATGACCCTGATTGTGGGAAAATACTGTAACATTTCAGAACCAGCATGATATACATGGCCTGCCACTCAGAAAGGAAAGGAAAGCAATTAACCAACAATTGCACCTGCTTCTGAGAACAGTGACCGTTAGTGAAGTCCTGTGGGCCCAGTTCCCACTCAAATGAAAAGGGAGTGGTTTTCAAATTCATGTGTACCCTAGTGATTAGAAGTACTTGTAATTTTCTAGTAATTCCTACCTCTACAAATAACTATAAGACAAAAATTGCATTAAATATTTTCATGCCACACTTGAAAATATTTACTTTTCAATTCTGTACTGTTTCTCTAAAGATCAGCAATTCTCCAGTTGAATTTCTTGACCAAAAGTCTTATTTTCCCTTCCATAAATAAAATTTAAAAGAAGGTAACAGGACTATGGCCAATTTTCACTTTTTCTAAAAAAAATTATTCGAATACCAGTAATAACATTAAAAATCCTTTAAAAAAAAATCCTACCAGCACAATTCTAATATTGGGCATTAATATTATTGAGTTCAGTGAATTTTTAAAAAATTAAGCTAAACATTTAGCTCTATTAAATTGATTCTATTCATTTACACTTTTCATTTCCAGGCAAAGACATCATGGCTATCCCTCTTCATGGGCTTTATGCTTAAAGATTTTACTTTATGTGCACTTTCAGATTCCCAAGCCTCTTTATTATAAAGTTTAAGCACGTTATTTTCCTAAATAACTGTGGTAACCTCCTTTACATGATAAAAACTATCTCATATTCAGCAGCATTCCCATATAATTAAATTCTAATATTTGTGTTCTTCCTTTCTTACATCCTTCTTTTAACCTCAAAAGGCTAAGTAATTTTCCCAGAGAACAATTTAAGTCTTAATCATTTTAATTTAGCTTCCAACATCACTATATATACATTAACCCAGAACCACTAAGTCAATTATTTCATTAATAAAGAAATGTATTTGAGATTCTGAACTTCAATTGTAAAAAAAGCAAACTCAGTAGTGAAAATCCAGAAAAAAATAAAGAAAAGAATAGAAAAGGAAAGAAAGGGGTGCCTGGGTGGCTCAGTCGTTAAACGTCTGCCTTCCACTCAGGTTGTGATCCCAGCGTCCTGGGACCCAGTCCCACATCGGGCTCCCTGCTGGCCAGTAAGTCTGCTTCTCCCTCTCCCGCTTCCCCTGCTTGTATTCCCTCTCTCACTGTCTCTCTCTCTCTCTCTCTCTCTCTCTGTCAAATAAATAAATAAAATCTTAAAAAAAAAAAAAAAAAAAAAGGAAAGGAAAGAAAATCCAAAAGGACACCTGGATTCAACCTGTCAACACCGCTTTGAAATATTTTCTGAGCTATATCAGGACAGTTAGAATGACTGTAACAGCTGTGAGTTCCCTGAGGTTGCAAAATAGATACTTGGGAAAAGGTTATTTGAATCACCTTTCAAAATAACCTACAGCACAGGAGCAGCATGCAAAGTAAGAACTTCCAGGCTATTGTTAGCATTATTTAAAATACATGTTTTGGAGCGAGCAGTTTATAGGTCAGCTTAACTCTTTCATTTCCCCATTTTGTCAAGTGTATTGAGCATTATTTAAAGGTCCTATTCAAATATCCACCACCAACAAGGAGGGAAGGAAGCTCTCTATGTACAGGATACAGAATAAAAACATTCCAAATTACATCTTGTCAGCATAAATTCTTTGAGCCCCAGAAATTTTTCTGCTGTTAGGGCATTTTGGTCCAAGTTTCCCCTAAAACCGGTTAAGTTACACTTCACTTCCTCTCCTAAACTTTTTATAAATCACACTGCACTTCACAGCCATCTCTCTATGTACTGAGTATAATACAAGATAAACAGTCAAGAACACAAATCATTTTATTTGGAGCTGCTAGTGGCCTTTTAAAATATATACTGTCTACCCACTAACTGTCCGATTTATTTTGATAAAACACAACATTCACAGTCTTTAAAAGACATACAATGAAAGCAGTTGTTTTACATTAAAACACATCGGGGAAGGTATGTGCTATGGTGACTGCTGTGAAGTGTGTAAGCCTGATGATTCACAGACCTGTACCCCTTGGGCAAATAATACATTATATGTTAATTTAAAACAAACAAAAAAAAACACAAAAGTGAAGTTAAAATGGTGGAAATGGTGAAATACCTCTATAATGCCATGTCAAGAGATAATTATTCTTTGCTCACCAGCTTAGTTCAACATGAATTCGCCTTTATTCTCTTCCCATTTAAAGAATGCAAAATTTAATCTTTCTTGTCCTCTTCCTCCAAATGCTTAGTGAGATGGAGGACAATATGTCACCTCTGAATGATACTAAAATGCAGCACACCCAATCTTACAACAAGCATTTGTGGAGCTCTTTGAGCATGCCATACAAACACTATCCAGGATCAAGATACTAAAAGAATCCATGTGGGTGAAAAATATTTAATGAAGGACATTAAAATTTCATAATAATGCTATATACTTTGAAGACAAAAAATATAAGTAGAATGGAGTAGATTAGGACCTATGAGGAAAGGTAAAACTTTTATAGAGAAAGGAAAGGAGTCTCTGGTTAGATAACTCTAGGAGGCCTTGACCATGCTGAGAATTTCAAACCAATTCAAATGCAATAAAAACTCTCAGGAATTTAAAAGTATGAACAGTAGTCAGGGAGCAATTCTTTGCTCAATGATAGAAAACAAATATGTCACACTGGTGGGCATCTTCTGATCAACTGAGCAGCTCCATAATTAACAACAAGCTTCATAAAAATAGACTCTCAACTTACTAACTCCTACCTCATAGGTGAATTTGTTTTCTAGCAAACACATGCGAATTTAACTAAATTCTACTTGCTGCTAACCTCCAAATAGAGATCTCATTTCACTAGAAAAACAATTCAGGACATAGTCTATGACTTAAATTTGAAGTGCTTCTCATCTAGAAAGATGTAAGTTATTGGAATAATTTAAACAAATCACCAAAAGGAAACTTGTTTGTAACCACACATGTGGAATGAAGAGTAATGTCACTTAGAATCTATTGTTTCTCCATCACATCCTTCTCAATCTGCTGACAAATCCTGCCGATGACTCATATCCTTCTGCACTAACCAGTCACTCTGTTCCCTCATGACAGACTTTTCACCAATAATGGAAAGTAGAAAACACATTAATTTGTTTTGCTACTAAAAACAATAAATATCAACATATGTAGACAGAGCCAATTTACAGACACTGTGGTGATACAATCTAGTGAATATCTCCTGTAAAAGACTGCCCCCCCAAAAAGTTATGCTCAAATCTCAACTAAAACTAAAAGACAACTACAAGAAAGCAGACTGATTGTGAATTTGAATTCCTGTCAAACGATACATTAGTTAAGAGCCAACATTTTTGACCACTGCAGAAATAAAAACACAAAGCAATTTATCTGATCTGCTAAAGCAAATATATCATGTGTGCATTTTATGCCAAAAGAATTAACATTTCCTGAGAAGAATGAAATTTCAACCCAAAAATACTATGAAAGGAATTAAATATCTCTAAAGGTAAAGACCATTCTAATCGTCAAAATATTTTTTCAAAACAGGCTCAACTAGCAAAGAAAGGGTCGCAGAAGAGCTTAAAATTCTCTAGAGTTTAAAAAGGCAATGTTGTGCAATGTAAATATATATTCAAATGATGAGATTTAGTTTCTAAGCCACTTACAATGGAATGGATGCTGTGTCACAGAACCTATGGGTAAGAAATCAGTGCAGGCATACAAAAAACATTTGTATTGGGGTGCCTGGGTGGCTCAGTCAATTAGGTGTCTGCCTTAGGCTCAGTCATGATCCCGGGGTCCTGGGACTTAGCCCTGCATCAGGCTCCCTGCTCAGCCAGGAGTCTGCTTTTCCCTCTCCTTCTGCTCCTTCCTCCACTCGTGCACACACACTCTCTCTCTAACTTAAAAAAAAAAAAAAAGTATTCAAATCATATAAAAACTATTGGTATAATATGTCTACTCCTCATGGTCATTTCTCCAGGAAAGATTTTGTACTCTGTCAGTCTATGCTGATTGAAGAGATAGTTCGGGGGAAACAACGTTAACACGGGCAGTGCAAAAGGGTCATTTTCCCACCTGGGTTCTGGTAACTCCACAGGGTAACTGTGAAAGTGGACAGTGCCTGCAGTGCTGTGTAGCTTCTTTCTTAGAGGTGCTAGAATAGTGACAGTTTCTGGTTTAGCCTAGACCTCTACAACTCCAAGGAGGTAAAAAAAAAACAAAAATACCATATAATATCTACTTGATCTCTACACCAAGCAATTCTATAGGGCTGCAAGTCCCAAGACAGTGGCCAAAGGAGCTAGAAAATGTGGTTCAATCAATAAAACAAAAGATAACTAGAGAAAGCTACCAGACACCTCTACGCATACAATACCCCTAAAGATGAAAATGGATAAAAGTCTCTTCTAACATTCCAGATTAACAGACTCAAATCACCATTTCCCAAAAAAATTTTAATTGCTGGTATCCACTGTTCACTAACAAACCCAAGGTACAAAATTATGTGAAGTGCAACATCAGAGACTCTCACTTTATAAATTCAGCAAATTATCATCAGTTTCTATATAACCCAACTAGTGTCCTAAGAAAAATCTCAAAACAGCAACATTCCCAAAAGAACAAAAAAAAGTATGCAAGTAACTGAAGTATCTTTAAAAAAAAAACAAAAAAAAAAACTAAATTTCAGACAAAAAGGCCAACTTCTTTAATGTCCACTTAACTCCTATAGAGTAACAAGAGTTAACTCAAAAATAAAGTTTAGCAAGATATTTAAGTACCTTAACCCCCAAGGGAAAACTTTTTTTATCCACTGCCATCTATTTACTGATATCTTTAATCTGGATTTCAAAACCTGGAATTCACAAATTGATTCTATAAATCAATCTCCTTATCTGTACGAGTGAAAGTGCCACTTAGTCAAAAGATTATTATGAATTTTAAGTAAGATGTTTTATGATTCAGCATTATAAGATTCTCAAGAAGGGACTATTGAAACCTAAAGTATAATGATGGATTTCACAAGGTGTCCTAAGACCTCAAGATCTCTACCACTGCCCTATTGGTAAATATAACTAAGTCTACCATGTTAAAATTTTGGATGTTGACTTCCAGTTGCTCAAAATTTTTAAAGATCTCCAACTTCTATAAGTAGTATAGCCGATATTACAGTGTATGAAGAAATCAAGCTAACTTGGATTTCATTCTAACTTAGGTTTGGCTCTTGCAAGAGTAACAACTAAAAATTTATGTATTGCTCTTCTGCATGTTATTTGTAAATGCTTTTTCTAGAGACTCCACTGGTCACCAATCCCACATTCCAAAAAAAAGGAACAGTACAAACCCTGTTAAGTAAACCTCTACTAAATTTAAACTTTACAAGTCAAAATTCTACAACTACTACATACAGAAATACCACCTTGAAAAGACAAAATGTTAGCGTAAGAATTAAATCTTAAGAAAAATAAATATTTTACCTTGCTTCACACAAATGTCTTTTCAAGGAAATACAAATATGGGGCTTTCAAACTTTTTTAAAAAGTTATATGCAAAAGCATTCAAACATTTACTCTTCCCTAGTGCCACCAAAGTTCAATGATGTTATAAATGGTTTCTGCTTATAAATTTGGTTAGTTCAAATTAAATATTACTTGACTGACTCATGGAGGGAGTGGTTTGACTTTTGCTGTTCTGAGTCAGAATAGACCCAGTTCAGCAGTTCTAAACAATTTTTCATTTGTATAGGTGTCCTAAACGTTAGCTTTTTCCAGTTGCAAAATATAACAAACCGTTGCTTTAGGAGAAAGGTCTTAGTGGTAATAATAATTTGAATATGTAGTTCAATTTATAATTAACAAGTGCTTCTACAGATATTTTCTCACTTGATCTTCACAATCTCTTAAGTATCTCATACTGCTGAACAGAAAGACTTCCACATAGGAGTGACAAGTCCTAGTTGACTCTTACCCCAATAAATAACACTCTTCCTCTCTCTCCCCCAAAATAAAAAACATAAAAGACTGCTGGGTTTCTTTAATCAGACTTTCTTCTCCCAGACACATCCCAGGTGCCTCATAAAAACTATGTCTCAAAGCACACACCCTGGGGCCCCAAGAGTTTCAAGGCAGAATCTCCACCCACATAAAAGCCTAGCTTAGGCCCCAAAGAGCCTCAAGTCAGCATCTCCTAAATGACCCCCTTGCCTCCAGCCATCTAGTCTTCTGCATTAAATTCAACGTTTCTCATCTGTATGAGCTGCTAGGTCACTGTGTGGTTGAGAAACCTCAAAGTGAGACAACCTACTGTGAGGGTCATAATGGTAGAGTGGAAAAATCAAGGACTTTTGGAGTCATACAGACCTGGGTTTTTAATCCATTTCCAATTCTCACTATCTTATGACCTAGGACAAGTTACTTAAGCTCTTTGAGCCCGTGTATCTCTTCATCTCATCACTGTAAATCATTGAGGCCTCATCACTGTATCCCAAGTGCCTAGCAAATAGAAACCACTCAATATGTGGAAATAAATGCAAATGAGGACCCCTACCCCCTTTAGAGTAACTGCGAGAATTATACAGAGTGTATAAAAATGCCCGGTGCGTAGGAGGCCCTTAATAATAATGAATCCGGGGCATCTGGGTGGCTCAGTGGGTTAAAGCCTCTGCCTTCAGCTCAGGTCATGATCCCAGGGTCCTGGGATCAAGCCCCACATTGGGCTCTCTGCTCAGCGGGAAGCCTGCTTCCCTCTCTGTCTCTGTCTGCCTCTCTGCCTGCTTGTGATCTCTGTCTGTCAAATAAATAATTAAAATTTTTAAAAAGTTAAAAAAAAATAATGAATCCAGTCTCCCACTAAATATTAGCAATAGTATTCACTATTTCTAAAAGCACAAAGCATGCTAATGATTGAAAAGGACACACTAAGAAAAACATAATTTTGGACTTCTAATTATGTTTTGGCCTATAATTCTATTATGTCTACTACCAAAAGGACCACCATCTTTGCTTATCCTACTGAAAGACTCCCAACTTCTAAGAACCTTCTCATCATTAAAGTGTAAAATCCGTAACAAGGTACTTTTTATCAAGAGCCCCTAATTCCACAACACAAGAATCTGGCAAAAGTCCATAACAATATTGATTCACTACCCAATATGAAACAATTTTTTAAATGTCAAGATTAGAATACTGGCAAACAACTTCTCACCATCTTCAACACAATGGCATGCTGGCAAGTGATTCTGAAGCCTTAAAAATGTGTCATTCTTAGCCTTAATTTCCTTTTGCATGCTGAACAAGGCATAACTTCATTCACTTCCTGTCTGAAACTACTCTGTAATACAGAGCACAGCAGCAAATAACTACCATATTCTAACTCAGTAGCAGTTGTAGTCTGGTGATTCCAAACAGACAAGCAAGCCTACAGTGATGCTAGAACTGCTACACGCTTTTTATGTTTCTTGACAAACTCCAGGGAATAATAAACTAGCCTCTGGTTCTTCTTCATCATCAATGTTACATTATTTTTTTCTTCTCCAGAAGGGTAAAGAAGAGTTAGTATCTGATAAAAATTCTTTCCACCTACCTAACGATAAAATACCTTTCACCTGAAATATTAGCAGTACTTTATAAAACAGTCTATGGTTCTGAACACTCCAAGGGCAAGAGCCTAGGATCCTGGGCAATAGACAAGATTCTTTTAGTTAGCTCTCAGGTCGCCAGAGGAGGATGGGATGGCCACCACGTCCTTGGTAAATTTAGAAATTTGTATCGATGTCATAAAACATAGGGAAAACATTTATCCTCCCTCCCCCCGAAAAGCATGACCTTTCATTTAAAAATCCCAGAGCCAGAGGACTATACTGCCCCTGGGATAGACTCCTATACCGCTTCCTCATACTGGAACCCAAGAAACCAGGGGCACGACGCTCTTGGAAAGAACTCCCTAACCGAGGACCCCAGGGTTCACTATCGCCATACACAGCGATCACGATCACGGAGAGCCTCCAGGATGCCCGCTCACACACTGGACAATCGCAGGCACACCCTTTCCACGTTCCCTCATCTGCCATTCACCCCTCCCCAGCCTCCCTCTCTCACACTGCACTCATATTCCCCCCCACACACTCCCCCACTCTGCCCCGAACACTCAACGCTCTCCCTCTCCCACCACCTCACTCTCCCCCATTTACCCCTCTCGCCCACGCGCACTGCCCCCCCGCCCCCCCACACCCCCACTGTCCTCTACACTCTGCTGGCACTCACACTGCCCCCGGACACGGCCCCCAACTCTCTCATCCACACCCCCCCAACTCCGCCTTCTCTCATCCCTCATGCACACCCAGCCTCTCCCCAACTCACACTGGCCCCCTCAGGCACGCACATTCTCCCCCCACAACACTCCACATTCTTCCACACGCACCGTCCCCCTTCCTCACCCACCCCCGTTCTCCACGCTTCCCGGCCGCGCTACCCCCGCCCCCGGCCCGGCCCGGCCCTCCTTCCGGGGACGTGTCTCGGGCCTGCACTAATGGCTGCGGCGCCTCCCGCCCTCCCCTTCCCCGAGGCCCCGGGAGCCGGCTCGGGGGCCGCCCGGGAGGAGCGCACTCACGCTGGCGAGCTGGGGACTGGGCATTGAAGTCCGGCGGCGGCGGGAGCGAGGAGGCGCCTCTCTCCTCAGTCACCTCGGCGGCGGCGGCGGCGGCGGTAGCGGTGGCGGCGGCGGCGACGACTCCCCCCCAGCCTCGGCGCGCGACACCCGGCCCGGCCCGGCGGCGGCGGCGGCGCGTGTCCACGAGTCCGTCTTGCTGCTGCTGCTGCGGCCGCCGCTGCGTCTCCTGCTGCCGCCGCTGGCCCCGCTGCCGCCGCTGCCCTGTGGCGTCGCCTCGCGCCGTGCCCGGCCGCCGCTGCCGCTCCAGCCGCTACCGGACGGACGACGGTTACAGCCCGGCCGATCGCGCCGCCGCCACCACCGCTGCGCGCGCAGCCGGAACCAGCTCCCGCCGCCGCCCCTCAGGGGGCGCTGCGGGGCGCGGCGCGGGCGCCCACTGGCCCGCCCCCCGCGCCCGCGGACTGGCTGGCGTGCCGGCTCGCGGGGCGGTTGGGCCCGCCCACCTGCCCCGCGGGGTGCTGACCCACTGCCCTCGGTGCCTCCCCCGCTCCTCCTCGTGGTTCGTTCCTCTCCTCACTCCCGGCTGCGGAAGGCGCGTCCATGTGACCGGGAAGGGGGGGCGGAACGTGGCCAGAGGAGTCGTTCGCCCACGCCGCTGCCCCCCCAATCCCATCCGCACCTGGGCAGAGGCGAGGGCCAGCGGCCACGACGTGACCTGCAAGGTCGAAGGGCTTTTTCCCGCATCCCGAGCCGTGAGGACTGGGGCCAGATCCTGATGGGACTGGGCGGAGATCGAGCCCTTTGCTCGGGGATTTCCAACTCAGAAGTGACAACCAGGGCAGCTCAGTTCTTGGCTGCCCTTCCTCGAGGCCCCAAATAAATAGCGTGCGTGCGTGCGTGCGTCTGCAGTTCTGCAATTGCGAAGATTTGTTTCTGCGCCTCTCCCGGTCCCATCCCCGCGCGACACACACACACACACACACACACACACACACACACCCCATGAACCCTTCCTGACAGACCAAAATTCAAACTTCCGGTACGTAGCATCTTGTGCAAGTTATTTCCTCTCTTTTAGTACTCTAAATTATTAAATAGAAATAGTTACCAGCTACTTCATGAGGCTCTTTTCACGTATCAATGATAGGGTGTATGAGAAATGCCCAATAAAGAGAAAATCCTGAATTTAAAGTTTTCCAACGTAATGTCCCCTTTAACGACAGAGATTATCCTAGAGATTCCAGTATTCTCTCTAGCATTTGGAAGGTGACCAGAAATTCTTTAATTCTTTGTCAGACCACGAGTTTTGAGTTTCGGTTTGGAAAATGTGGTCACCGGTGAGTTTGGGAGACTGGTCTGGGCCATTGACTGGTCTGACGGCAGCCAGAAAGAGGCACGGAAGGCTGGCTTGGGAGGAAGAGGGGAGGCTCACCCATGAGAGTTGTGGGTGGGGGGATAACTCTTCCTAGCCACCCTAGGAAGTCAACCTGCCCAGAACCAGCTCCTATTGAGAAGGGGCTCTTGCCCCTTGGGCTGCTTCTCTTCCACCACGACCACACACAAGTTCATTTGGCCCTGTGGGAAGAAGCAATGGTCAGTAGACATCATTAGGCTGTCCCCACAAGGTAGACCTGGGGCATTGCTCCTGACCAGAAGGCTTCTATTAGAGCTTAGCAGTAAAAAGAAAGGTCTTATGACTCAGCCACATGGAGCCACAGAACAGAACCCAAGATGTTCACCACCAGCAGGTGGCCCAGGAGAGGGTATTCCAGGGCAAGGCTGGCTGGCAGGACTGTGTGGGAGTTGAGAGGCCCTGAAAGGAGGGGCTGCAGATCAGAATCAAGGCCGTTGGATGAGGAGCACCGGCTCAGCTGCTGCTTGCGTTCTGCCTGCCTCCAGCAGGCAGCATTTTCCACTTCCTGGAAGCACGGACTTGAAACAGAAAACTACATCCTCCGCAAAACTTTTTTGAGTCTCCTGGTCACTGGTTCTTCCACTAAAGTCTAAAAACACCTTATGCAATCGGCTATCCTAGCACTCATCACAGGGTATTGTAAACGCCTATTTTCGTGATTCTTCCCTCCTTAGACTGACCTACTTGGGGCAACCTAGTACATGGTTGAACAAATGAATGAATCTTCCCTCATCTAGCTCTCAGCCGGGCACTAAAATGTCAGTAAATAATACAATAACAACATAAGGAAAACAATAATGGCCATGAAAGCGGCTACCAATACTAAGCATCTACTCTATTCTAAGCCCTGCAAGCTGTTTCGAAATGTATTATGAAGTTTACTCTTAAAATTAACCTTCAAAATAGCCTTCAAAATAAGGAAGGTATTCTTACGTTCATCTTAACGGGGATTGGAAGTTCAGAGAGATTAAGTGGCAGACCCAGGATTCAGCACAGGTGTCTGCCTCTAAAGCCCAAATAAACATAATGTTATTCTCTGACTCCAATCAATGACAGGAGTCTCTCAGAGTGGGCTGGAACCCCTTCTGAGATATTGGAAACAGCTCCCCCCCCCCAACCAAGAGCTAAAGCCCTGAGACCATGACACCACCATACCTCCAGGTCAGCAGGGAAATGCTCTAACCTCTGTCATAAATGACCTCACCCAGATGGTTTCCCAGGGAAGACTCAACAACTCAAAACAGATCAGGAACTGGGCTGCAGGCTCCTTAGTACGGTGCAAACCTCCCTTGGCAGTGAGTTTCATACATAAGTGCCCCAAGTTTATCCAGTGCCCTTGCTGAAACCTTCAATTGCCTTTAGCTTATTAATCTTCCCAGTGCCCCTGTGAGGCAAAGCTGGCAGTATTCTGGGCCAATTTTATAGAGCATTAGCGTCTTGAGAGCAGGAGCTATGTGGGCCACACACAGGAGTTAGAAGAAGTGGTAATGGTGATGTGGCAAAGAAACAGAGACCCTTGAAGAAGTGGTTTTAGACAGAGGTGGGGACACAAACCAGGGCCTGGTTCCCACCCTGGGACTCTAGACTGTTTCATCTGGCATCCTTGCATTGCCTTTGAGTTCCTGGTTAGCCTTGGGAAGTTGCTTCTTCTAGTCTCAATTTCCCCATCAATAAAATGGCAAAGGTAACAGTATTTACCTCCAAAGGTCTTTCTGAGCATCCCAGGAAGTAGTATGTATAACTCAGGTCGAACCACACTGGACACGTCATAAGTGTTCAATAAATGTTACCTATTATTACAATGGTACTTGGCAATTATTAGATGGTACTTAACACTTATTAGAATGGTCCTTGGCACTGTGGAATGCATAAATGGAATAAGCTTTGCTATTACTGGTTCTACAGAGTCTTTTTCAAAATTGTAGGCTCTGTTACTGACTACTTGCATTGTGGCCTTAACTTCATGAATGAACCTTCTGTCTTCATCTGTGAAATGGGATAGCCCTGAAATGAAGATAATGAAGATCTTGAAAGTGCTTTGTAAACTGCCAAACACTATGTAAACATTAACCTTTGTTTTGTACTATGACTGTACAGAAATCCTAGCTCTGTCCCTTAAATTCCTGACCTCTAAAGTTTCTTCATGTGTAATATGGCCATGAGGATCACATCTATCTCAGGGGGTGGTTGTGAAAAAAAAATTTTTTTTTAATGATTCATGACGATATATTTGTAGTGCCTAGCAGGGTGTAGGTGGCCCGTGCGTGTTACTTCCCTACCCCCTGACAGGTGCTGCTTTTCAGTGTCCTGCAGTAAAGGAAGCCACAGGATCTGGTGGGAAATGTATGAAACCAATAGAGCTGGGATTATTCCTGCCTCTGCCGCTGTGAAGCCTTGGGCAAGTTACCTAACCTCTCTGAGTTTTCAGATTCCTTGCGTCTCACAGGAGATAAGGCATGGCTACTTTGCAGTTTCGGGAAGAGGAGACTGACTGACCGGACACAGACCTTAACTCAGAGCAAGGGTTTGCTCAGTAAATGGGAGTTACTGACAAATGGGCCGACAGACCTGTGAGCTACTCTTATGGAAAAGACCCAGTTGGAAGAGACCAAATTTCCCCCAAAATTTGGTCTTTTTCCCCCAAAAAAAGACCAAAATTCCCCCACCCGATACCAGATGGGGTCTTGAGCTGCAAAATAAGACATACAGGCTCTACGAAGGTCCGCAGAGCTTGGGAGGTTCCCGCCCAGCACTGCCTCTCTGGTCCCGACCCTGTGGACCAGTCCTGAGAGCCAGGAGACCCCACCCCTCCCAAAGTGATAACCGGGGAGGAGGAGGAGGCAGGGGGAGGAAGGAATGTACTGATTCACCGCCCCACCCATCCCCTGCCTCTAATCTCTCTTCCGGAATTTTACGGCGCTCTTGTGCTGGGGCGGAGGCGGAGGGGGCAGGGCGCGGGTTACCGCCGGCTGCTGGACCCCAGCACCCCACCCTTGCGGATCAGCTGCTACGGGAAGCCCCAGGGAGTGTTGCACACACCCCGGCGGTTTGCTCCCTGCTGTGCGTGCTTTTGGGGGGCGGGACCGGGGGAGCCCTGCGCGAAGGGTGAGGAGCTGTGAATTCTGTCAGGCGTTCAGGCTCGCTCCCGAGTGGGTCCCTCTCCCCTAACCGGTAGGAACTGGAGAGCTGGAGCTGAGTCCCGGCTCCGGCCTGAGTGCCCTGGAAGGCCGCGGCCTCCTTCAGGAATCTCCCCGTGGCCAATCAGCTCTCAGGATCCCCATCTCCACCGCAGTCAGGTGTAACTGGATTGCAGCCAGAAATCCAGAGAGCAAACAACTTGGAACTGGCCGAGAGGGAGAGAGAGAGAGAGAGAGAGGGAGAGAGAGAGAGAGAGAAGTTTAGAAGCACAGCTCAGCCACCTTTTTTATCTTCCTAAAGATGGGGCAAGTGCAGCGGGACAAGGTAGGGATTGGATAGAAGCAATAGAGGCAATAGATAGCGAGAGCCGGCGGTGGACTCCCCAGTACTTTAATCAGCCCCACCAGCTGGGTTCAGTTCACCGCATTCCCTCATAACCCTGAGACTTAGTTTTCCCGTTTGGCGGTCGAAAAATATAAAAGAATTTGTTAATAATTGAAACAAGAGCTGTTGGAAATTAACTCCCAACAGAGCAATTAGGAGGTAATGATGTTCACAGCCAGCATTTAGTGAGCACTTACTATGTGCCAAGGACTGTTGTTCTAAGCATTTTACCCGTATTAACTAATTTAATTTTCACAGTAATGCCAGGACTTGGAAATTTTTATTATCCCTGCATGGAAACTGGGATAACAGCAAAGCCACTTGGTCAAAGTCAACCCAGCCAGTATATGATAGAGGCAGGCTCTGAACACAAGGATTATTTTTCCAGGGCCCCCCACCCTCAACCACTATGCCATCTGCCTTTCCTAATGAGAATGTGGTCAGGATCTACCCACCTGGACATTGGTTTAACAGTGTAAGCACTTTTCATTATGGCAAGCTCTTTCAGAGTGACTTAGTATCTGTGCGTGTATAAATGTTTAATATGTGCTCTCTGACTGTGATAATGTTTCTACACACCGAGACATCAAAGCACCAGGTTCAATGGGGCAATCAAGGTCACATTGTGAAACCAAGAAGATTCCTTCCCCAATGCTGCACAGTTGTCTTAATTCTGTCAAGTGCTATGGCCAGAATCTTGACTTTCCCTCCACAGTGCGTCCCATTTTACCTAGTGGTAACCTGCAGTACCCAAGTCCACACCAGTGATCCTAATTTGACTACTGCTATGTTTTTCAAAGATGTTGCCCTGTCCTCCAAAACATATCCCCTACCCTATCCTCAGCTGTGTGCATATAAACCGCACAACTGGAAGTTTGTTACTTGGTTTCAAGCCAAAATGGAAGTTCATCTTTTGTTAAACTGTAAACATTGGAAGAGAGAAAAATAAACTGGATCTCACCAGTCATTTTCTCGTAATGAGAACAAGATGATGAGTACCTCCTTAATGTCTGAAAGTAGAGCTGATATTGTCCAGTGCAACACCTCCTTTTGCAAGCCCAGGTAAAGAAAAGTAATGTCTGAAGCCACTCAGAGATATTGAGATCCTGAGAAGGGGTGGGTGGAACCACTATGAGGAAGGGAACAGAAATACAGGCAAAGGGCAAAAAGCTAGATATTAGCCTCAATGTCAGAAGCCTTTTCTTCCAGTGGTGTTTTTTTCCCCCCCAAAGGAAGCTCTACACCCGATGTGAGGCTTGAACTCACGGCCAAGAGATCAAGAGTGGCATGCTCCATCAACTGAGCCAGCCAGGTATCCTTCCGGTGGTGTTTTTAAAAAATCTGTTCTCGGGATGCCTGGGTGGCTCAGTTGGTTGAGCATCTGCCTTCAGCTTGGGTCAAGATCTCAGGGTGCTGGGATCGAGCCCCATGTCCAGCTCTCTGCTCAGCTGGGAATCTGCTTCTTCCTCTCGCTCTTCCTCTGTGTTCTCCCTCTCTCTCAAATAAATAAACAAAATCTTGGGGAAAAAAAATCTGTTCTTGGGGTGCCTGGGTGGTTCACTCAGTTAAACAGCTGACTTGGCTCAGGTAATGATCTCAGGGTTCTGGGACCAAACTCCACGTCGGGCTCCCTGTTCAGTAGAGAATCTGCTTCTCCCTCTCCCTCTGCCCCTCCCACACCCTGCTCTCTCTCAAATAAATAAATAAATACAATCTTTAAAAATCCCCGAGGCCTTAAAAATAATATATGCATTTTATAGTATGTAAGTTATACTTTAATAAAGCTGTTGAAAAATAAGACATGCCTTTTATAAAATTTTCTTAATTATAGAGATGAATATTTAATAAAGTAAAAGTCCCCACAATCATACCCAGAGAGGGAACCACTTCCAACAATTTGTATTATACTGTTCCTCTAGATTTTTCTCTGCACATTCATATTTTTTCCATGTATTCATTTACACGTACATGCACACAACCGCGCGCATATGTATGTTTAACAAAAATGGGTTAGTTTCTCCTAACAATATGTCTTGGACAGTTTTCCATGTCAGTGCATTTAGATCGACTGTATTCTTTGAAAGGCCGCCTACATCGTATGGACGAACTATAATTTACTTAACAGGTTTCCTAGTGATAGATATTTGGGTGGTTTCCAATATTTTGCTATTACGAGCAATACTGCCGTGGACATTTTTGCACATGCATCTCAGAGTCCTTTTAGGGGAATTCTGTGTGATAAGTTCCCAGAGAGACTGTTCCTTTGAAAACAGCATGCTTCATAAATCACCATTTTCATCTTATTCCAAGTGCCTTGACCTAACAGCCCATTTCTGATTAAAATCACATAAAGGGCTTGGGATATCGTGTACATTAAATAAATGTTAATTATTTTCATGATTCTTTTTGCCTTTGTTTCACAAAATCATTGATCTGGTGGGGAGAAATCCATTCATTCAGTCAACAATTCCTGATGAGCTGCTGCCCTGGGATGGGCCTGAGGAGGCCCCAGTGAACAGACATAGATCCTGCCCTCAAGAGGTTGATGGTCTCAGAGCACCTGGGTGGCTCAGGCGTTGGGCATTGCCCTTCAGCTCGGGGCTCGGGTCATGTTCCCAGGGTCCTGGGATTGGCCCACATCAGGCTCCCTGCTTGGCGGGGGATCTGCTTCTCTCTCTCCCACTCCCCCTGCTTGTGTTCCCTCTCTTGCTGTGTCTCTCTCTGCCAAATAAATAAATAAAATTTAAAAAAATAGAAGTTGACGGTCTCATTGTGGATGGATGCTTCAACTGACAATTACAAGCCCTTGAGATAAGCACTCCAGTGGTAACCACAGGGGAGATAGGGAAGCACACAGGAGGGACATTAACCAGTCTGAAGAAAGGCAAGGGCTGATGAGAAAGAAGTAACAGCTTCACTTATCCAAAGAAGCAAGGTAGTTAGTTCATGCCCCTGGCCACCAGGCCAAGGCCAATACACCATCCCCAAAAGATACTGGTAGGAACCATAAACCAAATCAGTGGTTCTCAAACATCCATCCTCAGACTGGTGCTAGTGCGTGGGGGGAAAGGAGGAAAAGAAGGATCAAGTGGTGAATTTTTATATGTTAAATTTGTTGGATTTATTTATTTATTTATTTATTTTAAGATTTTATTTTTAAGTCATCTCTACACTCACTGTGGGGCTCAAACTTACAACCCTGAGATCAAGAGTCCCAGGTTCTGGGGCACCTGGGTGGCTCAGTGGGTTAAGCCTCTGCCTTCGGCTCAGGTCATGATCTCAGGGTCCCGGGATCAAGTCCCGCATCAGGCTCTCTGCCCAGCAGGGAGCCTGCTTCTCCCTCTCTCTCTGCCTACTTGTGATCTCTGTCTGTCAAATAAATTTTAAAAATCTTAAAAAAAAAAAAGAAAGAAAGAAAAGAGATAGTCTTTCATTCTGAGAGTATACCTTTCTTTCTTTTTCTTTCTTTCTTTCTTTCTTTCTTTCTTTTTTTTTTTGGTATTAAAATGTCCTTCCCTTTATGAAGCAGTGGTTGTAGTACATGATAGTTGTTTTTCTTCAATGTTCCTGTCTAGCCAAAATAAAAGCTGTCACAGCTCAGATACCCTCCTCATTTTTCAAACTTTTGCCCATTGATGACATCTAAAATTCTGGGGCCCTCTGAGCCAAGGGACTTCTTTTATCATTATTATTGAGGTATAATTAGCATACACTGTTATAGCTGAGCGAAGTGACTTGTAAGGCTCTTTCCATCCCTGTGGTTATAAGATTCTCTGCTCAACAGTGATTAAGTTCCAAAGTTAAATTAATTTTGAAATCTGTGAACCAAATCTTCTTCAACAGACCCAGGATAAAAACAAATACGTAAATACCTGAATAAATAAAAGAAAGAAAAATGATTTAGTATCCCCTCGAACATTTTCATTTTTTGGTTCCCAAACCATATAAGAGTGCCTCAAGTTTTCAACTGGACTTGCTCTCCTGCTCCCATGAAATGCAGCGCTGAAGGAGAGAAGCCACAGAAATAACAAAGAAAAGTGATACGGGAAAAATCAATTTGATGCCGTTTTCACAAACCTTTAAAATAGAGCAATTTAGGTGATGATGGGGTTTCATGACCAGTGGCGACAGAGCTTCTGATGGGAATGCGGGTGTTTTCCTGGCATTTCTCCGAGTGGGTTGGAAGAGGAGGAAAATGGGTTTTTTTCCTCTCCTTCCACTTATAAGAAAATGGAAGCAATGAAAAGCAAAAGTCTCCTGTAATGCCCCCATTAAGAGGCACAAAGGAAATGCAGCTCCCCTGCAGCCAGAAAATGCAAACCCTCAGACAGGCACTGGGCAGGCCCTCCCCGCAGATGCTGCGGGCACCAGCTAAGTATTCACCACCACACCTGGCCCTGCTGTTGCCATGGCGACTCCTCACCTTTTGCATTCCTTGACTTGGGGGTTGAGAGTGGTTCAGGGCGCACTTGAGCTTTCATGTTTCTCCTTGGCTTCTGGAAAAGCAAAAGGGAGGCAAGGGAAGGATTCTGAGTTAGCTTGGCCTGCCTTGGCTCTTTGCTCTTGAGCTGGTGTGACTAAGGCCTCACTAAGTGAGAGAGGCCTGCAGCAAGGGCAAGGAGTGGAAATGGCTCTGGCAGAGCCCAAAAGACCTAGGTTCAAGTCCCATCTCCTTGACAATCTGCTCGTTCATCCAAAATAGCCCTCGTCTGTGCCAGCACTAGCTGGTACAGAGAGATGCCTGGACAGCCAGAGTTGGCCTTCAGAAAGGCAACAGTCCAGAGGGACAGCTGGGTCAGCAGAGCCAGGATAAGTGACTTCACAGAAGCAGGTGCCCGCTCTAGCACTGCCCAGAGAAATGACCTTATAGGGAGGGGAAAAACGATATGAAACCCACACGGCATTGAGAAGCCCTCTTAGGAACACTCCAGCAAGGACTGCTTCCGCTTGAGCATGAAGCCATCAAATTAAGGGGGACTTAAGAACTGAGACTTCCACTATGACCCCAGGCAAGTTAATTCACTCTCCTGAGCCTCACTTTCCCCACTTGTAAACCAAAGCTAACAATGACTACCTGACTCTGTTGAGAAATTACATTCCTTGGGGCGCCTGAGTGGCTCAGTTTTTGCCTTCAGCTCAGGTCATGATCCCAGAGTCCTGGGATCAAGCCCTGCCTCAGGATCCCTACTCAGTGGGAAGCCTGCTTCTCCCTCTCCCACTCCCCCTGCTTGTGTTCCCTCTCTCTGTATCAAATAAATAAGCAAAATCTTAAAAAAAAAGAAAAGTTACATTCATTAATATGTAATGATGAAGCAAATATATATATATGTGTGTGTATACACACACACACACACAATGATGAAGCAAAGAGCAGATAGACCCAGATTCAAACCTCAGCTCTCCTACACTCAGCTGGGTGACCTTGGATAATTCCTAACTTCCGCCCTCCTGAGCCAGTTTCCTCACCTGTAAAAACGTAACCGTAATCATTCTAATTCATAAGAGTATTGCTAGAATTGCATGAGATAACTCATGTAAACCACATAACATCCGCGTGTAGCAAAATGCTGCTTGCTTCTCATTACAGAAGTAGAGCTTCCGATCCGGGGCTGATATGGCCTAAGTCAGATATCATTGCTGTTGTTACAAGGCACCTGCTCTGCGTTCTGTAAACATTACTTTCCCAGCCTTTTTGGAGCCTTTCCTCCAGCCACTCCACCTTTGTGCCCTCTCCAGCTTTCAAAAGTGTTGGCTATTTCTCTCGCAGGCCAAAGAGGAGGCAGCTTGAGGTCTGCATCTCTCTCTCCCCAGCATCCCCTTTATCACCTTGGCCTTAGCCTCTCTCCCGGGCTGAATGAAGGGGAGAGGGCCTGAGCCTGCCCCTGAGGGGCTCCCCTGAGAGTGAGGTGGGGAGAGGCAATGAGTGTGTCAGCCCTGATGAAATCATGGGCTCATTGCTTGGCCCACTTCCTTCTCTTTGGGTGTTTACAGGAGCCTGGATTCCACAGGAACCCAGGAAGTGTGTATACACAGCAGAGGCGAGCAGCAGAGGAAATTGAAATTGTGTGACAGAGCCCTACTGGGTGCCCACCTGGGCCTCAGAGCCCTGGCTCAGGGACACAGGAAAGAGATACCAGGTGTGAGTCCCAAGGGCGGGGCAGGGAAGGCAAGCTCCAGGAGGGAGGAAATAATCCCAGGCTGGCTAATGCCAGGGCCAGCTTCCAGACCCAATCCTGATGAATGGGCCCTTTATCCTTGAATTTAGAAGCTGAGGGGGAGGGAGCCACGAAAGGGGGTCTCAGGTGACATGAAGCCCTGAACAATTTCAGAGGATCCTGTCTCTTCCTTCCCAATAGAAATCCTAGCAGGAAAGGAGCTTGTTTTCCAGTCATTTGTGTAGGATGTTCCTTTGGGGGCCCCCTCACCAATCCCTCAGCCTGCTGGGTCACCTAGAGACATCCAAAGAAGCACAGGGTTGGCATAGTGGTAAAGAACATGGCTTTTGGCAGCCAATTCTCAGCTGTTCTAGCTACTGGCCAGATGCCCCAGGCAAGCCACTTTCCGTCTACCTCTCAACTTCCTCTTTTCAAATGGGATCAGAAGAGTGGTCGACTTCAGAGATCAAGACTGTAAGCTCACAGAACAGTACCGGGCAATGGTAGAAGTGTTCAATGACTGTTAGATATTGTTATTTCTATTCAGACCTTGGAGGGACGCAGAGACAAAAAGCATCCTGGCATTAGCTTTTTGCTCCCAGATCCAAGCCCTAGAATTCTCTAGTGCTTAGAGAGCCTTTTTCCCCCCCTGAAACTGGGGTCTAATTGTCCTTTCAATATCTAATGACTGTTTCCCAGTTATCAGAAGAATCTGACCTCCCCTCCCCCAGAGCTCTGAAACTGAGTAGCAAAACTTGCTCGAGCTCCTGAGTCATTCAGCAAAACCGGCCCAAGGTAATCGGTGGATCAAGGAAACAAGATGCAGAGTGGGGAAAACCCAGCCACAAAGTCGGGGCCTCCTCCTAGGGCAATTCCCTCTGTTGGCCCCTAGGATGAGCTTTCGGTTTTTTTCCGAGCAGTTTCCACAAACAACAAGGCACCTGATACCTGAAAGCTTCCCAGGCCCTCTAGGGCTGGATCAAGACATTGATCACACTGGGGTCTCCTGCCCATAGTCAGGCCTTCCCAAAGAATCTTGTTTGACACAAGGTCTTGGACAAACTCTCTCCTCTATCCCTTCATAGCGCCAGTCCAGGGAGAGTCGACGCCCTGTCCTCCCATCCTCCCCACCCACTCGTTTCTCAGCCCCTGTGACTTAACCCAGCCAATCCACTTCCTTCACACTCATCAGTGATCTCTTAATTGACAAAGACTATCTCCAGGCCTTTCCTTCCTGCCCTCTCTAAACACCCTGCACGGTTGACCACTCTACTCTGTAAAGTCTCCTTCCTGGGTTTCTCTGAGGCCACAGCTGCCTGGTTCTCCTCCCCGCTCTGCAACCAGCACTTTTTGGTCTGGGTTGTTGGCTGCTCTCCATGCTTTAAACGCTGCTCCCTGGTTCTGCTCTTAGCCCTCTCCCCTCCTAGTCTGCATTCCCCTACCAGACTTAACCTGTGCCCAAGTCTGTAACTTCCACTCTTTGCTGGTGACTTCCCGGTATCTCCAGCTCAGATCTCCCCCCAAATGTCACCTGCCTACCAGGCAGATCTATTTGCATGACCCCAGGCACCACAAACCACACAGACCCCACAGTGAACTCTTTATCTTCCTGCCCCAAACCTGTTCCTCCTCCTGTGTTCCCCTGATGAATGTGCTCCCTTGAAGAATGAAACCACCTTTTCACCCTGTTACCCAAGCCAGAGGCTCAAACGTCACCCCGTCACCCCAGCCCCCTTATCACCATGCTCTTAACATCTTTTCATTCTTCCCTACTTCTTTCCATCCCCTGGGTTAATGCTTCAGTTCAGGCCTTCATCATGACCTGAAGCCTAAATTACTATAGGTCTTATAAGTGGGCTCTAGACCTTAATTGCTCCCCCTTCATACCAGACTCATCTTGGAGTGTCTACCCAGCTAGAGTCCTTTTCCTGAGGACCCACTGTTGCCCACAGACAGTGCTGAAGAGGTCCTCTGGACCCTCACATTGACCTCACTGAAGCCTACCCTGCTATCACCAGTGTTTTGAACCACAGGTGTGTATCTGACCCAAGTTGAGCTGAATTCTATCTCTTGGGACTATGGCCTGGGATATAGCAACTCTAATCCAGATACCCCCAAGGGTTACATCAGTAATAAAACCAGTGCAACAACCCGAGGCAAGACAATGGGGAATGGGCAATTGTGGCGAATGGAGAGTATGTGCCTCATCTAAAGGTAGCAGCTGCTACTCCGAGCTAGCAGATGGTTGCCATGGGAATATAAGCCTGGACTTGTCAGATACTCTGATTTTCCAGGTTGTTGTTTTTTTCTGTGAAATTTACCAATTTTTGAATTTTGGGCACTAAGTCACTCTTTTAAATGCCACTGGCTAAGCATATCTCGTGCATGATATTCGGCCTACACAGCTGCCGGTCTGTAATCAGCACTAGGGAGTCAGGGTTAGACACTGAACCCCAAGCTGGGGACAGCAACTTTCTGCCACGTGCATGGAGAAGCAGAGACAGCCCTCTGCATAGAGGGAACAAAGCCTGTTCCTACTGGCTCCTTGCCCCGGGTACACCACATGCCCACATATCCTGGGCAACATCTCCTGCCCTTCTTTCCAGGCCAGGCACAATTTAATAAAGTTATGGGCTCTGAAGTCAGACAGATCTGGGCTCAAGTGCCAACTCGGCAACTCCTTAGTTGTGTGCCCTTGAGCAAGTCACTTCACCTCTCTGAGCCTCGGTTCCTTCCTCTGTGACATCGGGTACATTTTGAATAGGGCTGTTATTGGGATTGAAGGAGATATTACTCAGAAAGTCCTCAACACAGTGCTTGGCACCTGGTAAGCACTGAATGAACATTAGCCAATATTATTACTGCCATCAGCGGCAGAAGTGTCCTGCCTCAGCCCAACCCTTGCTGTCAGAACGCTCTCTTGTTTGTGTAACTCCCTGGGCTTTCCTCTTTGGCTCTTACTACATATCACTAATTTATCTGCCTCGGTATACTGTAAATTCCTAGAGGGGGAAAACACATTTTATCTCTCTTTGTATTGAGAAGAGAAAGGAAGTGTATATTTTGTACTTGGTAGGTGCTCAAGAAACGTTTATTTGTTAGTATTCTACTAGAATTAGGCTCTGTGAAAGCAAGGACCTTATCTGTCTGATTCACTCATGTATCCCAAGCCCAGCACAATGCTGAGCACATGTAAAACCTTCAATTAGGGGCGCCTGGATGGCTCAGTGGATTAAGCCTCTGACTCCTTTTTAAGATTTTATTTATTTATTTGACAGAGAGCACAAGTAGGCAGAGCAACAGGCAGAGACAGAGGGAAAAGCAGGCTCCCCACTCAGCGGGAAGCCGGATGCAGGGCTCCATCCCAGGACCCTGGGATCATGACCTGAGCAGAAGGCAGCCACCTAACCCACTGAGCCACCCAAGCGCCCCAAGCCTCTGACTCTTGATATCGGCTCAGGTCACAATCCTGGGATGGAGCCCCACGTCGGGCTCAGCCCTCAGAGTCTGCTTGAGATTCCCTCCCTCTGCTCCTCACCCCCTCCTCGTGCTCTCTCACTCTCTCTCTCTAAAGTGAATAAATAAAATCTTTAAGAAAGAACTCTCAATTAGCGTATATTGACTAAAAGAATGAAAGAGCTCTCTTCGCCCTCCACCAGGATTCTTTAACATGCCCTTGGATGTTACTGGTACAAATCTCAATCCACTGTTTTTAAAACAGTAAGTTCTGGAATCTCCGTTAATAACACCCCATGTCCGCTTTGGGGAACTGTCCTTCTCCCTTTTCCCCCCTTGCGGCTGACCCCCCTCAGCTCTAGGGAAAGTCATATGACTCAGGACTAGCCAATCAGAGACCGCTATCCCTTACTATTGTGATTGGCTCAGTCTGAGTTTATAATTCAATCAAAGCCAATCAGAACTGAGACTATTGGAAAGGGGAAATTTGCTCTCCACACAGGAAGCTAGGTCATGAGATTATAAGGCTAGAGCTGCTAGTGGTCGTATTAGCACCCTGAGGAGAAAGCCTACCCAGGAATGATACAGAAAAAGGTCTGAGAAAGGGAAAGAAATAAGTTCTGAACAGTATTTTTTGAGAAGTGGCTCTAGCCGTGCCTGAAGCCAAGCGCTTGACTGTCCTGTTAGACACAGTAAATTCCTTTGTTGTTGTTGAAGTTGACATAGTCCACTTGTCCGCATAGTGGACGTAGACTTACACCTTTTTAGGAATTTGCCAACCCCACAGTGATCCCCTTTCTCTAAGAACTGCCCCCAACCCGCAGACCAGACTAACCCCCATGTTTGTACTGTGGATCTCTGACTCCAGACCACGACCGGCTGGACCCAGAAGTGGACAACTATGGCAGCGTAATCAGATCAAATTCTTTGTCCTGGAGATTTGGCTTAGGACTCAGAGCTGCACGCTTAAACTGAAGGATATAAAATTGGGATCTGGGAGAAGGTCACATTCACAGAGCAGCTGAGAAACTGATCTGCTGAAGGAGAATGAGGCTGTCACACACGTGGAAGCCGAAGCTGGAGGCCATGTTTTCCCAGAGAGACGGCGGGGGGCCCTCGCAGGCTGCTTCCTCATCCCTCCTGAGACTAATTACTTCTCCTCTTGGGTTCCATGAGATTTCTCAGTGTTCATAATTCTCTTCCCTGCCATCACCTACTCCCCCTTTTTTTAAACCTAAAATAGCTCTAGTGGTGTTTGGTTTTGCTTTTTTTTAAAAAAACTTTTATTTATTTGAGAGAGAGAGAACATGACAGAGGGGAGGGGCAGGGGGAGAGGGGAAACAGACTCCCCACTAAGCTGGGAGCCTGAAACAGGGCTTGATCCTAGGACTCTGGGATCATGACCTGAGCCAAAGGCAAGATGCTTAATCCACCGAGCCACCCAGGCGCCCCTGTTTTCCTTTGTAACTAAATGGCCTTTAAACAACTGTCCCAGAAACAAGTCTGCTGCTAGTTGTCCTGTTCACTAGGCTGACAAAGACCCTGGCTCCCTGAATCAAGATCCTCTCACATCCAATCACTACATGTAACTGTGGCCAAAACACCTGGATTCACTGAACTAGCTTCCTCCTCTGTAAAATGGGAATAATAATGCCTACCCTACTGGGTTGTTGTGAAGACTGAATGAGAGAGAAGGTGGAAAGAAGAGCTTAGCTCATTTGGAGGCACCAAGAAGCCATGTAATTGCTGTGAGCTGAATGTAGGAGAGAGACTGGGTGGGAGCCCAGAGCCGGGCCATTGGTGGGTCCCACACAAGACTAACAAAGGAAGCTTAAAGGTGCAAACTCTCTCCCCATCAGTACCCTTTTCATCTCATTGGCACTAATTTTTCAAAAGTTTTGAGGAGGGGGGTGCCTGGATGGCTCAGTGGGTTAAGCCTCTGCCTTCATCTCAGGTCATGATCTCAGGGTCCTGGGATCAAGGCCCGCATCGGGCTCTCTGCTCAGTAGGGAGCCTGCTTCCCCCTCTCTCTCTGTCTGCCTCTTTGCCTACTAGTGATTTCTCTGTCAAATAAATAAATAAAAGAATCTTAAAAAAAAAAAAGCTTTGAGGAGGAAAGGAATATCTTTGTTTTTCAATGTGTCCATTCTGGAACTCTATTCTAATCATATAGTCAAGCAAGAAAATGTATATGCATTAGGTTGCTCACTGCAGTGGTGTTTATATTAGAGAAAAACTGGAAGTTACTTAAATGTCCAACACTGTGTTTTGCTTAATAGATGGTGGTACATATATACATACATACAACAGAATATTATGAAGATTTGGAAGAGAAAAAACAGTATTTTTAAATAAAAAGCAAACATGGAGTGGGATGAAAAATGTTATGGAATTCAGTGCAAAATTTGTCTGATTTTCAGGTAAAAGCCCCACATGTCAAAGAAATTTCTCCCTCTCTCTTACAATATTCCAGCAGCCCACGCATGGTCTCACTCACCAGTCATCCAGCAATTTGTTCATTCAACTTCTCAGCCCTTGGGGTAACTTGGGTAGAAAAATTTAAGAAGCATTTATGTAAGCAGAAGTCCTGAGGCCTCTAACATTAAAGGTATTGACAAGGATAGATGTCCACAACATGCTCCGAGTGAAAAAGACAGGTCACAAAAATATTGCAAAAATTGTGAATAGTGGTTATCTCACACCATAGGATTTCAAGCAGGTTTTTTTTCTTCTTTATATTCTTATATATTGTTTGAAGTTTTTTATAACGTGTGAGTATTATGAGAAAAAGTAAAGCTATTTTTATGACGCAGGGGAGGTTACCTTGATTTTATTCTCCCCAATATTGTCCTCGACGCACGTTCTACAAGATTTTCTCTGACACAACTTTCTTTATCAAGAATAGAGAGGTTTACCTTTCTGCTCAGTCCTCCCTGGAGCTGCTCCAGATTTAGAAGCAACTTGTATAGGGAGAGCCTTCAGAAGGCTGTCAGAAGTGCTAGGCAGCTCACTACTGCCCTCTCCTGGTCAGAATGGATCAGAGCCTGATGCAGCTAGCCATGTGCCCAGGGCACCTTCCAAGGTCACCCCCAGAGGTGTGACTTCTGGCTACCCCTGCAGTCATCAGTGTGCTGCACACTAGTGGCAGTAGCTCAGCACCTTATCCCAAAACAGACCATGACCTGGGCTTAACCAGGCTTAGCCTAATGACTGCAAACCCATCTGGACAGCGCTGTCCCCTCCAAGCCAGAGGATCCTAGGACATGCGCTATTCCAACTGCTAGAGCATGTGATGGAGAGCTTTCCTGTCCACTAGAAAGCACTGATGGGCTCGGGGTTTGAGGAAGTAGAAGACAGGGTTGCAGGAAGACAACTGCCATCATCCCGATCATAAAAGCCCTTATCCTTGTATAGTTCCTTTCTCTTTTTAATGCATTTCCCAAAGCTGTGTGGCATGTACAGATAAATTCATACAAGAATGTCTGCTGCAGAATTGTTGGTAACAATGAAAGACAGGGACAATCTAAATATCCCTCTGTGTGGGAACATTTGGACAAAATGGAATAGTATGCAGCTATTTTTAAAATGAGGTAGATCTGGGGGCACCTGCCTGGCTTAGTCAGAAGAGCATATGACTCTTTTTTTAAAATTTAATTTAACTTAATTTTATTTTATTTCAGTGTTCCAAGATTCATCGTTTATGCACAACATCCAGTGCCCCATGCAATATGTGCCCTACTTAATACCCACCACCAGGCCCTCCCAACCCCCCATCCCCCTCCCCTCCAAAACTCTCAGTTTGTTTCTGAGTCCACAGTCTCTCATGGTTCATCTCCGTCTCCGATTTCCCCCAACTCCCTTCTCCTCTCCATCTCCCCACGTCCTCCGTGTTATTCCTTATGCTCCACAAATAAGTGAAACCATAGAGCATGTGACTCTTGATCTTGGGGTTATGAGTTCAAGCCCCATGTTGAATATAGAGATGACTTTAAAATAAATAGATAAACTCTTTAAAAACGAGGTGGATCTGTATGCCCTGCTATAGAAGGATTTCCAAGATTCATTAAGTTAAAAAAAGAGCATGATATGGGGCTCCTGGCTGGCTCAGTCGGTTGAACGTCTAAGTCTTGATTTCAGTTCAGGTCATGATCTCAGGGTGATGGGATCAGGCCGCACCTCAGGGTCCCTGCTCAGTGTGGGGTCTGCTGGAGATTCTTCCCTCTCCATTTCCCTCCTTCCACTCAAGCTCTCTTGCTCTCTCTTAAATAGATAAATAAATAAATAAATAAATAAAATCTTAAAAAGAAAAAGCAAAATGCATAAGAGTCCATAAGTGTGAGTGTAGGTGTCTGAAATAAGGATCTGTATAACTGTAGAAATAAGTTTTTATATATAATCAGAAGGAAATAGCAGAAACTAATACTAATGACTGCCTCTGGGGAAGGAGGGACGGAGGATCATGGCTACAGGAAGGAGAACTACTTCCGCTATATATTTTACGATGCTAAATTCTTTAGCATGTATGTGTATTACTTTTTCAAGGTAATTTTTAAATTTTAAAATAATATTTTTCAAAAGACGTTTGATATAATGGCATCAGAAAGACTTGGGTTCAAAGCTAGTCTCTGAGATCTACCAGTTGTATGATGTTGAGTAAGTCACTTAGCTACTCTGAACCCCAGGTTTTTCATATCTACAATGGGATTAGTAACGTCAATCTCATGGGTTTATTGTGAGGACTAAAGATAAGCATTCAGCATCAGGACAATTTTGTTGCACACCTCCAGGGGCATTATTCGCATTACCTTCTATGTGATGGCTGCCCTCTGACGATGAACATTGTGATGGCCCTGTTGAATGTGGGGCCTGGTATGTAGTAGATGCAGGGGGGAAAATTTGTAATTTTCATATATAATTTCATTTTAAGTTGTCATTTCTTCAAAGAATTTTGTACCTAAAGAAACAGGAATGGATCAGCAGCCAAACTTAGCTTAAAACATAGGTCTCAAATTCCTACTCCAAATTAAAAGCAAAACACTAGGGAAATTAGCATAAAGGTTATACGTGAGAAGGAAGACAGGGTAAGAGTTGGAGATCAGGCACCTAGATTAGAAGGTAGGAAGTAAAACTATTTCTCTCTGCAGATAATATAAACTTATATATAGAACAGCCTAAGCAAAACACACACACACACACACACACACACACACACACACACACACACACACACTATTAGAACTAATAAATAAGTTCATCAAATTTTCAGGTTATAAGATCAATATACAAAAATCAGCTGAATTTTTATATACTAGTGTCTTAGCCCATTTGGGCTGCTATGATAGAATGCCATAGACTGACACAAAAAAACAAAAATTGACTTCTCACAGTTCTGGATGCTGGAAGTCTGAAGTCAGGGTTGGGTCACCATTGTTGGGTTCTGGTGAAAACCCTCTTCCAGGTTGCAGATGGCAATTTTCTCTAATCCCATTGTGGAGCCTAATCACCCTCCCAAAGGGCCCCCCTTCCTAATACTATCACACTGGACCTTAGGATTTCAACATGGATTTTGTAGGGACATAAGCATTCAGTCCATAATAATTAGCAATGAACAATCTAAAAACGAAATTGAGGGGCGCCTGGGTGGCTCAGTGGGTTAAGTCTCTGCCTTCGGCTCAGGTCATGATCTCAGGGTCCTGGGATCGAGCCCCGCGTCGGGCTCTCTGCTCAGCGGGGAGCCTGCTTCCCTTCCTCTCTCTCTGCCTGCCTCTCTGCCTACTTGTGATCTCTCTATCTCTGTCCAATAAATAAATAAAATATTTTTTTAAAAAAACGAAATTGAGAAAATAATTTCATTTATAATAACAACAACAAGAACATACTTAGGAATAAATTTAACAAAAGAAGTACAAGACTTATATACTGAAAACTACAAAACATTGTTGAAAAAAATTAAAAAACAACAACAACTAGGGACTGCTGGAGAGCTCAATCCTTTAAGCTCCTGACGCTTGATTTCAGCTCAGGTCATGATCTCATGGTTGTGGGATCCAGCCCTATGTCAGGCTCCATGCTCAGCGTGGAACCTGCTTAAGATTCTCTCCCTTTTTCTTTCTGTCCCCTGCCCCTGGCCATTTAAAAAAAAGAAAAACTAAATACACGGGGGCAGGGGGAATCTCATGTTCATGGATTGCAATAAACAGATGGCATTGTGGGGAGTAAGATGGTAATGGCTCCCAAACCAATCTACACATTCAATGCAATTTCTATCAAAATCTCTGTGGGGGGGGGGGGCGCCTGAGTGGCTCAGTTGGTTAAGCAACTGCCTTCGGCTCAGGTCATGATCCTGGAGTCCTGGGATCGAGTCCCATATCAGGCTCCCAGCTCCATGGGGAGTCTGTTTCTCCCACTGACCTCTCTCCTCTCATGCTCTCTCTCTCTCATTCTCTCTCTCTCTCTCTCAAATAAATAGATAAAATCTTTAAAAAAAAAAAAACTCTGTGGGGTTTTTTGGTAGAAATTGACAAACTGATCCTAAAATTTGTATGGAAATTCAAGGGACACAGAATAGCCAACAAAAAAAATTTTTTAAAGATTTATTCATTTATTTTTTAAGATTTTATTTATTTATTTGACAGAGAAAGAGAGATCACAAGTAGGCAGAGAGGCAGGCAGAGAGAGAGGGGGAAGCAGGCTCTCTGCTCAGCAGGGAGCCTGATGCGGGCCTCGATCCCAGGACCCTGAGACCATGACCTGAGCCAAAGGCAGAGGCTTAACCCACGGAGCCATCTGGGCACCCAGGCAATAATTTCTTAAATATGACACCAAAAGAACAAGCAACAAAAGAAAAAATAGATAAAATGGCCTTTCTAAATAGTAAAAAATTTTGTGTTTCAAAGGACACCATCTCTCTCTCTCTCTCTCTTTTTTAATGACCGAGAGAGACAGCAAGAGAGGTAACACAAGCATGGGGGAGCAGGAGAGGGGGAAGCAGGCTTCCCATTGAGCAGGGAGCCTGATATGGGGCTCGATCCCAGGATGCTGGAACCATGACCCGAGCAGAAGGCAGACGCCTAATGACTGAGCCATCGAGGTGCCCCAGAACACCATCTCTTGATGGTGAAAAGATAACCCACAGAATGGGAGAAAACACTTCAAATCATACACTGAATAGGGATTTGTATTTAGAATATATAAAGAAGTCCTAAAACTCAACAATAAAAGGACAAATAATTCAGTTTAAAAATGGACAAAGAAGGTTGCCTGGGTGGCTCAGTCATTAGGCGTCTGCCTTGGGCTCAGGCCATGATCCCAGGGTCCTGAGATCGAGCCCCGCAGCAAGCTCCCCGCTCAGTATGGAAGCCTGTTTCTCCCTCTCCCACTCCCCCTGCTTATGTTCCCTCTCTCGCTGTCCCTCTGTCAAATAAAGAAATAAAATCTTTAAAAATAGATAAATAAAATAAATAAAAATGGACAAAGAATTTGAAAAGCCATTTCTCCAAAGGAGATATACAAATGTCTAATAAGTACATAAAAAGAGGCTTGAAATCAAAACTAGAGTGAGATACCACTTCACACCCACAAAGATGGCTAAAAAAAATAAATAAAAACAGACAATAACAAGTATTGGTGAAGATGGGTTTTACTCTTCGGTATAACAGGGATAAAAACGGCAGCTGTACCACAAGGTTGTTGTGAGGATTGAATTTGATGGTCAGTAAAGTAACAGGTTCACAGGAAGCTCTGAATCAATGGTCACTATTATTAAGTTCAATTAAACATGCAGAAGTGGGGGCGTGTGGGTGGCTCAGTCAGTTAACTGTCTGCCTTTGGCTTGAGTCATGATCCCAGAGTCCTGTGATCGAGCCCCACGTTGATCTCCCTGCTTGGTGGAGAGCTTGCTTCTCCCTCTCCCTCTGTAGCTCTCCCTGCTTACTCTGTGTCAGGTGAATAAATAAAATCCTCAAAAAAAAAAAAAAAAGTGCAGAAGTTGCTGGAAACAAAAAAGGAAACATACAGCCTCTAGCCTCAATCCCAATGGAGAAAACTCAGCCGATGTGCTCAGCAAACAACCTCCCCGGAAACCACAGTCCTGTGGGAGGATCTTCCGGTCCTAGCACCTGGTTGGACAAAGAGAATAAAGGAAGAGCCAAAGATAGTGGACAACTAGCCCCAGGAAAGAAGCGGTCCAGGGGATTGGAGAGCAAACCCAGAATGTCTGTGTGGTCCTCACACCAGCTAGCCCAGAAACGCTGAACTCACCAGGCTTCTCCCTCTCAGGCCCCGATGGGGTAAACCCCAGCCCCCCCAGGGAAATGTCTAAAGACGCTCAGGGGAAAAACACTGACGCAGTGATGTTCATCCCATCACATCCCCATGTCTGATCTCCCTCCTGCTCTCCTCTGATTGGGCCCTGGCCCCCTGTGAGGACTTCTCCAGTGACTTGAGGGCCCTGCGTTGGGTTCCTCCCAGCTTCTGGACAGCAGGGGAAACACCTCAGAGACCACCACACAACATTAAAGAACCAAGAATGTCAAACACGGAGGAGCTTTTTTTTTTTAAGATTTTATTTATTTATTTGACGGACAGAGATCACAAGCAGGCAGAGAGGCAGACAAAGGGGGTGGGGGGGGGTGGGAAAGCAGGCTCCCTGCTGAGCAGAGAGCCTGATGTGGTGCTCCATCCCAGGACCCTGGGATCATGACCTGAACCAAGGTCTCACTGAACCACGCAGGAGCCCCCAGAGGAGCTTCTTGAACCAACACGAAAAGAAAAGGCTGGGTGCGTAAGGAGTGAGAAGCTACCCCTGAGTTCCCACCAGGCCTAGGGCTGTGCGAGATGCCTTCAGGACTGAGAGAGCTGTGGCAAGAATTAAACAGGAGTGCATGTAGAGCATTTGGCTCCGGGCCGGGCACATGGTAATGGTGCAATCAATGTTGGCTACATTATTTTTATTACACTTCTTTGAATCCTCACAACCACCCGAGAAGCCGTGCTCCAAATTGAGAGCCCGATTGTTATAATGGTGCATGCTCTTGAGTCAGATAAATCCGGGTCCAAAGCCCAGCTCCATCAAAACTTTTTTTTTAAGATTTTTTAAAAAATTTATTTGATAGATAGCGATCACAAGTAGGCAGAGAGGGAGGCGGGGGGGGTGGAAGCAGGCTCCCTGCTGAGCAGAGAGCCCGATGTGGGGCTCAATCCCAAGACCCTGAGAGTATGACCTGAGCTGAAGGCAGAGGCTTAACCCACTGAGCCACCCAGGCGCCCCTCCATCTAGGCTTTTGTGAGCCTGGGAAGCTACTTCACTTTTCTGAGTCTTGATTGGCTCATCTGTTACGTGGGGAAGGAAATGGTACCTGCCCACCAGAGATTCATCTAAAACCCTTAGTCTGGGGCCTCATCTCCAGTAATAACTGCTATTCTTAGTGTTCTTGGAGGAGGAGAAACCAAAGTTCCAGAGGTTGGGTTTCTTCTCCAAATTCATACAACCAAGTAGAAGATACTCTGGTAGTTTTGCCCTACTTGGCCTCCATTCGAGCACCTTCACTTTCTTTTGGAAACACCCCTCCCCCACACTCAAACCATGTGATCTGGGTGGGGTTGACACCTCTATTTCAAGCCCCAGGGGTGGGTATGTGACTCAGGTCTGGCCAGTTCCTTATTCCAGGGGATTGGTTTGAGAGTGGACTTGTAACCCATGCTGAGTCGGTAAGAATGCTGCAATTTGTTGAGTCCATTGGGAAAGCGATGAGCCTGCCTTTGGACTTGACATGGGGAGGAGATAAGCTTGGAACTGCTGCGGGTTGCTAGGTAGAGAACATGACTGCATGCAAAGCAAATCCAAAGGAAATAGGGCTGAAGTGTGGAATGAGAAGCCTGCACGCTTGGAGCTTTTACCTAAGCACTTGAACACGTATGTCTAAAGTCTATACCTCAAGTTTCAGGCACATGAAGCAATAATTCACATTCTCTCTCTCTCCCTAGAGTCAACCAAAAGAATCCTTATTTGGCAAATGCATCCATCAGGATCCCAACTGAAAACAGACGGCACGGTCGAGTTAGAGTAAACTGAAGAGGGTTTATTTATTAGTATGGATGGTAGAGGAGAACCCCAAGAGATAGCGTGGTGACCGGGGGCTAGTAACAACTGAGGAGCTATTGCCACCCTAGGCCTGAAGGGACAGAGGAGAGATAGTCATCTGAACTAGGAGAGAGGGAGCTTTGGAAAGGGGACCTCCAGAAGAAGAGCAGGGACTCTCAATCACACGACCAGCCTGCGGAGGGAGCCTGGGGAATAAATACACAGCCCTCTCTCTCTCTGCCTGTCTCTCATCCACAGACTCGCCATTGGCTGAGTCCTGCCAGAGCCTGGAAGGTAACGGAGGCAGCCAATGCATCAAAATAAGTCAGACTCTGAACAGAGTGAAGTGTGGATCTGGAGGGGCAGACGGGAGATAGGGAGCCCACCAGGAAAGCAGCACAGCCTGGTCTGGCTGTCCCTCCCAGGGTCCCACGATGACCTTTCGGAAGCTCAGACCAGCATTCAAACTCTCATCATTGACTTTGGTCTTTCCTGTAGAATGCTCTCCCCTCTTCCGTATAGAGGACCCTAAACGGTGGTATACAGGAGATAGGCACCCTGAGCATCTGGGAAGAAGGCACTAAACCAGACCTTCTAACTTGTGAGGGAGAAAAAAGCCTCCAGCCCAGCTGCCCACATGGCCAGAGAGTCCTGAGCTGACCCTCGAGCCCACACCCTGCCAGCACCCTTGCCCCCACACAAATCTGTCTGCTGGGTGGTTTGGCCCCAGTCTCGGGCAGCACCAGACAGCAGCTCTGTGACTTCCCTTTCTCTCCATAGGAGATGTCTGTTTTCTTCTGCAGCCAAGCCTGAGAAGCTTCTGGGATTCCCCGCTCCTGGCAAGGGCCCAACAGTGCCCTGAGGACAGGGCTGAGCTGCATCCAAGTATCTCAGTTTGGTCACACAGACACCTGTCCCCTCGCCTTCCTTCCCAAAACACTCACCCTAATCTTCTTCACCAAAATAGATTCCTCTCTACCTCTCAAATCCAGTTAAAACGTCCAAATATCCTCAGAAAACTTTTCTCATTTGGGGAACCTGGGTGGCTCAGTGCGTTGAGCGTCTGCCTTCAGCCCAAGTCATGATCCCAGGGTCCTGGGATAGAGCCCTGCGTCCGGCTCCCTGCTCAGCGGGAAGCCTGCTTCTCCCTCTCCCACTCCCCCTGCTTGTGTTCCCTCTCTCGATGTGTGTCTCTCTATCAAATAAATAAATAAAATCTTAAAAAAAAAAAAAAGGAAGGGAACTTTTCCCATTAATCTGCCTGACTCTGCACTCTTCTACTATTATGATGATGATCAGAAGCACACCTGCACGTACTATAACTCATAACAGCAATTCCTGTCCACTGAGTGTGTCTCTGTGCCCGTTCCCAAGCTAACTGCCATCCAGGAATCATCAGGAACCACAAGGAACCACAAGCAAAAGGCAGAGAGGGGACCTAAACCCAGGTATGGCCAACGGCACAGCCCATGCTCCTAACACTGCCCTGTTTTACTGTGTCCCAGAGGTAGGTGGCAGCTCAAGGAGTTTCTGAATCTTCTCTGTGACATGGACACACACAGGCTGGCATCAGAGTCAATGAAGCTCACTTACTACGTACAGGAAATCCATACCCTGTCCAGTGTAAGCAATGTAATCTCCCAAGATTTTCCAGTAAACACCACCCTCATGTCTATCTATGGTTAGCCCACTTGGCTACCACTCTGACTCTCGAGCCCCAGTGAGATGCCAAACACTGAAAATAATTTCATTATTTATGTCAGTGTGAGATTAAGAACACATTACAGGCGAGGGCGCCTGGGTGGCTCAGTCAATTAAGCGTCTGCCTTTGGCTCAGGGCATGATCTTAGGGTCCTGGGAGAGCCTCATGTGGAGATCCCCGCTGAGTGGAGAGTCTGCTTCTCCCTCTCCCTCTACCCCTCCCTGCCCCCTCTCATGCTTGCATGTTCTCTTGTTCTCTCTCTCTCAAATAAATAAACAAAATCTTTTTAAAAACACAAAACAAAAAAAGAATACTTTACAGGTGAAATACAGAACACAAAGGAACTCACTAGAGGTTACTGGTCAGATATTAGCTTATTGCATTTCCCGCCACCAATAAAGCCATCTTTAGTCACTTGGAAACTTGGCCTTGTTTTCACTTCCTTTGTGAAATGTCCTGTGTGGTATTTCCCCTTTCACCAAGTGAAAATAAGTGTTTTTACATTAACCAATTCATTTAATTCTCACAGCGACAGTATAAGGTACTATTCCTGTTTCCATTTTATATACGAGGAAAGTGAGGCACAGAGAGGTTAAGTCACTTCCTCAGAGTCACACAGCTGCTATGGAAGGGCTGGGATTTGAACCCTTGAGTCAGCCTCCTGAACCTGTACTTTTAGCAACTGCTACTCCTTAGTTTGACATAAAGCTAAATGAAAAAAAAAAAACAAAACAGAAAATCCTCCAAAGATGCAAAAAGTGCTGTGGAGGAGTGCTTTTTTGGTAGAATCTATGTGTGCCAGTAACATAGAGGACAGCTCTGCTACCTAGAATGTGTGACTGGTTGGACTGACCAAGAAAGAAAATCCAGAGAAGGGTGAGCTAAACAGTAGCCATCAGAGCCTTTAGTGGGACAGGTCGGTGCGATTAAGGAGGAATCAGGGAGCAGAGATCCATGCTGACAATGCGTGAACAGCCCTCAGACCAACAAGGGTACACACCTGAGGACGCTGGGCTGGCCCATCAGCTGGCAGGGGCAGTTGGGAGGAACAACCCAGCAAAGTGAAGAGGAGGAGCTCTTCCACGCTTCTTTCCTTAAACCCCTCTTTTAAGCTCCAGGCACTCCTAACCTTCACAACGTTTGTGGTCTAGTAAGGGAGTATATTAGTCAACAACATTTTTGGTCGCAAGTGACGGAAACCAATTCAAATAGGCTTAAGCAAAGGGGAATTTATTGGCTCACTTACTTGAAAAGTCAACTGGTAGGATGGGCTTCGGGCTGATTGATCCAAGGGCTCAAAAATGTCAGCAGGATTCAGTCTCTTCCCACCTTGACCTTGTTCTCCTCTGGGTTTCCTCCATTCCTGGGCAGACGTTCTCCTTGTGGTGCCCTGATGGGGGCCGACAGCTCCAGGCTTTCCTCTGGGCCTATCAGGAACCCACCCCCTGCCCCCCACCCGCCCCAGGAAAAGGTTTCTTTCCCAGTTGTTCCTATAAGGATCCTAAGATTGACTCTCATCAGCTACCTGGATTCCATGTTAAGACCCATTTAAGGGGGGACACCTAGGTGGCTCAGTTCGTTAAGTGGCTGCCTTCAGCTCAGGTCGTGATCCCAGGGTCCGGGGATCGAGTCCCACATCCAGCTCCTGGTTCAGCAGAGAGCTTGCTTCTCCCTCCCACTCTGCCTGCTACTCTCCTTGCTTGTACTCTCCCTCTCTGTTAAATGAATAAATAAAATCTTAAAAAAAAAAAAAGACCCATTTAAGGGGCTGAAGGATGGAACATGCTGACTAGCCTGGCCTGGAGGCTAGGCACATCCCTCTGTGCAGCCCTACCCGGACCACACAGACTGAGAATGGAGGGATGGTTCACAGGCCCCTAGAGTCCCAGGAAGCAGGGAAGTACTGCTGAGTAAGCAAAGCAACAGATGTCTGACCCAGAGATTTGGGCAACAACACTAGTAATTACACCACCATGTTGTCAATGACCTCAAGGGAAGAAACTGGAGCTGGAGGGGCACCTAGGAAACACATCACCCAGAGGAAGTGGCTTGCAAGCTGAGACTTGAGAGGACATTGCAGGGCAGGAGGGGTGTGGGGTGGGGAAAAGAAACAGGTCATGCAAATTCCTTGAGCCACGTGAGGTTGTGGCCCGAACCTTCACAGGGACAGTGAGAATGAAGATGATGGGCCAGATCGCGAGTGCGCATGAGCAGAAAGAAAAGCACATAGATTTGAGGCTCAAGAGGAGATTTCCATTCAGGGTGTTGATCTTGAGGGGCGGGTGGGGTCACCCCATTAGAGATACGAAGAAGCCAGCTAGACAGGTGAGCGTGGAGGTTAGAAGCAGGATCTCTGAAGGCAGCACAAGCAGGGGACCCGCACAAGGATGGTCGTTGACCCCAGCCTCAGACATCTCTGCGGGAGATGATCGGGGCTGAACAGAATCTTGGGAAAGAACATTCAACTGGCCAATAAACATGGGAAATGGCCATAAGTAAGTGAAGTATGCATATGAAAACAACATCATTACTTATCAGGGCAAACATAAGAAAACAGGGAGATGTTGCTACAAATCAACCAGAAGAGCCGACATTAAAAGGACTGACAATATCAAGTACTAGCGGGGACGTAGAACAAATGGAATTCCCATCCACCACTGATTGGAGCACAAATGGCGAACTACTTTGGAAAACTGGCGTGTTCACTAAAATGAAACATAGGTATTCTCTAAGACCAGCAATTCTACTCCCATATACTACATAGCCAAGAGAAATAAGTGATTAGTTCCACCAAAAGATGTGTAAGAAGTGTCCATGACCAGGGCACCTGGGTGGCTCAGTGGGTTAAAGCCTCTGCTTTCGGCTCAGGTCATGATCCCAGGGTCCATGGAGCTCTCTGCTCAGCAGGGAGTCTGCTTCCTCCTCTCTCTCTGCCTGCCTCTCTGCCTACTTGTGATCTCTGTCTGTCAAATAAATAAATAAAATCCTTAAAAAAAAAAAAAAGAAGTGTCCATGATCGCATTTTTCAGAAGAGCCAAAGCTAGAAACAAACCAAATGTCCACTGATATACAGTCATTCAGTAGAATACTGTACCACGCACACAAAAAAATTAAGTACTGACGTGAAAGAATCTTGCAGGTATAAGGTTGAATTAAAAAAAGCCAGACCTAAAAGAAAACCTGCACACTAACCACCAAAAAAAAACAAAAACAAAAACAAAAACCCAGACCTAAAAAAATACATACTGTGTGTGTCTGAGTAGTTGATGGTGCTACAGGTCAAAAATAGCAGTTTCTATTGTGGGAGGGGGTATTCCTAGAAGGGAGCCAAGGGAGCCTGTTGGGGTGCTGGAAACACTTTTGTATCTTGATCAGGCTGGTGGTTATAAAGGCATTCACAGTATAAAAATTCACCCAGTTGTTCATTTAAGATTTATGCACGTTACTATTGCTATTGTGCACCCAAAGGTGGGGGGCTTATCTCCTCCCCCAAAAGACAATACTGATCCAGGGGCTGTCGCTATTTTAGTCTTATGATATCACATTTCAAGAGGCCCAGCTTCATGGTGACATTTCCAGGGCCCAGAATTCTTGTTTTGATTTTTCTCTCTCCTGCTCCAAAGCATACTGGGGTTCAGATCACAGCAGGCCCCCAGCAGCCACAACCCCGGTGTCTACTCAGAGCGGCACACTCCAGCCCTTGAGCATCAGCTCATCGTTCACTTCCGGCGCATCTGCCTGGTGCCAGACCCTGCGCTGAGAGCTGGGACTATGAAGACAATTAAAACACCATCCCTGCACTTCAAAGCTGCCAGATCCGCTCAAACCAAGAGGTGGGTGCTGCAGGAGAAAGGAGGAGTTTCTGCAACAGCCAACTCATCCATCAGCCCATGTAAAATAATAATAGTAACAAACAACCACCATTTATGAACTGCCAGGTGCTTTTTGTGTGTAACAGATTTTTTTCCCTCTTAATTGCTATTTAAAACCACAACTGCCTGCAGCTACTTTTGTCTGTGAGGGGAATGGCATAATTTTTCTCTGGGTATATGGCTCTTTGTTTAGGAAAATACTTAGTAAGTTGCTTGGCATGAAGAATGAACGACTCCAAGGCTAGGGCAAGACAAAGGGAGCTGAATTGCTTTGCAAATTAGAGCGAGGGAAAGGTGGTAGTATAGAGAGGGAGGAGGGCCTGAGAACAGGAGGCCGGGAGCAGGTAAGAAGAATAGTTCAGGAGATCTGTGGCATTTTCATTTGCCCGGACTCTGCTCCTTAGAGAACAGCCCCTTGCCTCCCTAATCTCACTCATTCTCCAGGCTTTACTTTTCAAATATCACTTCCTCATACCACACACAGCCTTCAAAAAATAATGAGGCAAAGTTCTGTCTACTGACATGGAAAGAAACCCTGGATATATTGTGAAATGAAAAAAGTCACCAGCAGAATAGGTGCATAAGAACAATTCCATTTTTTTGAAGGTTTTTATTTATTTGACAGACCGAGAGAAAGAGAGAGAGAGAGAGAGAGAGCAAAAGTAGGCAGAGCGGCAGGCAGAGGCAGAGGGAGAAGCAGGCTCTCCACTGAGCAGGGAGCCCGATGGGGGGCTTGATCCCAAGACCCCGGGATCATGACCTGAGCCAAGGCAGCCGCTTAACCGACTGAGTCACCCAAGTGCCCCAATACAATCTCATTTTTTAAAAGGAGTGCTACAGGTATGTATTTACACTCGGCTACATAAGGAAAATTCCTTTAAAAAATCTGTAATACTATATGAATAGCTGTTACCACTATGGAGGGTGGTTGGGGATCATCAGAAGCTTCTATTTTCGGTTTTCACCCTATTTACCTTTAAACACCTTTTTTTCTAATTAAGTAGGTTCCACTCCCAACACGAGGCTTGAACTCACAACCCTGAGTTTGAGAGTTTCATGCGCTACTAACTGAGCCAGCCAGGCGCCCCTTTACCTTTAAACATTTTACCGTGAGATTATATCCCTTTTTCAAAAGTCTCTTCCTGGTGTGTGTGGGGGGGCGCCTGGATGGCACAGTTGATTGGGGGTCTGCCTTCGGCTCAAGTCATGATCCCAGGGTTTTGGGATCCAGGCCTGCGTGGGGCTCCCTGCTCAGCGGGAAGTCTGCTTCTTCTGCCCCTCCCCCAATGGTTCTTGCTTTCAAAGAAATAAATAAAATCTTTTATTTAAAAAAAAACAAACAACTCTTCCTCCAAGCAGTCTTCCCTGACTTCTATTGTAGATCAGGTCCTCACAGTACTCTGCCCTCCTCTGTTGTGACATTCAGAACCTTTCTACTTGCCTGTTCACACCTCACCCACTCCCCACCCCCTCACCTCCCACACCCACTGTGCTCTCCTCTGCCCCAAGAGGACAGGGGTCAGGAACTCCTAGCAGAGTGCTTGCCTTAGGTATTAAGCAAATGAATGAGTTCTTCCAAGGAGCTGTCTCCCGCCTAGCTTGGAATCTTCCAGAGAGGAGGGAGCAGCTCAGCCCCACCTGTGTGCCCTGCCCAGCCCTGGCTCACTGTGTTTCAGCTCATTCCCTGCCCAGGGCTGGGTGAGTTGTTCTCTCTCATTCTGGAGGAAAGAGTAGAAGGAGCTCCAGCCGTCTTCACTGCCTCAGCCCTGAGGGACTCCGGGATGCCTGAGACCATGACAATATGTGACAGGTGTGACTAGGTGGGGGAGCCAATTACTGGAACAAGCCAGAGTGCCCTGGCTGACCTTGGTAGAAGCAGGGACGGCTTCCCTTCCATGTTCCTTTTCTTTTCAGCAGTAGGAGGGGGAGGAGGGGATGAAGGCCTAATTGTTTTCACCTTGAGAAAAATCTGCTGCAGACTATATACAGAGAGAATCGCTCAGTTATACAGCAGGGGGCCCGAAATTAGATCAGATCAGGAAGACTGACATTCCCCTCACCGCCCCCGCCCAGGCCCTCTGACAAACGGCCAAGGGGAAGAGAGGTGTTTGGCCCAATACCCCTTCCTGGCTCTAGCTTCCAACCAGTGTTGGCCGAGCTCCTGCTCCTTTCTGCCCAGAACCCCGCAGGCAGATCTCTGTGCCCCCTCCCCACCCAAGCTGCTGTCACTAAGACGGAGCCTTCAGCAGGTCTTGCTCAGGCTACAGGAAATGTTGCGGCTAGAGAATTAGAGCTCGGTCTCACAGGCCCCCCGACTGCCAGGCAGATGCCTCCGTGGACCCAGCCAGGCTCTTCCCGCCGAGTTCAGACAGGAAAAGTGATGCCGGCCACGAGTGCCTGATTATTCTGCCCGAACACTTCTAACAATTAAGGCAGAGGTGAACTCTCATGCTTTCTCCATCCCTGATGGAAAGCAAGTTCAAAAGCCACATACTGTCCTCAACCCCTGGGGTGAGGAAAGAATGTGATAAAGAGAAAGCAATGTAACTCAATAAAGCTGCTTTGAGGAATACCGATGCTATGCAGGGAGTTGGCCACCAGCATTCCAGCCACTGGAAATCACCCAAGAAGTATGACACTGGCTTTGGGCAATTAATGACTTCTAGAGCTTTGGAGCGCTAGCTGGTCACCTACTGGGTCCCAAGAAGATATTTCTTTTAAGAAATTCTTTTTTTTATTTTATTTTATTTACTTATTTGACACACAGATTGAGAGAAAGAGATCACAAGTAGGCAGAGAGGCAGGCAGGGAGAGGGGAAAGTAGGCTCCCTGCTGAGCAGACAGCCTGATGCAGGGCTCCATCCCAGGACCCTGAGATCATGACCTGAGCTGAAGGCAGAGGCTTAACCCGCTGAGCCACCCAGGTGCCCCTTCCTTTAAGAAATTCTTGAAAGGCAAGAGAAGCCCACAGCTTCATTCATAGCCTACTTCAACTACTTTCTTTCTAGCTGTGTGACTTTGGTCATGCCCCTTAACGTCTCTGAGCTTCATTTTCCCCATCTGTAAAATAGAATTAATTATACCTACTTCAAAGGGTGTCATAAAATAAAATTAATGTATATCAACTACTTAGCACAGTACGTGGCACCCAGGAAGTGCTCATTCAATGGTAGGTGTTCATACAATTACTACACAACCACCAGTGCACACTCCAGCATGGACATTGTGATGAGGTGGAAATGGTGGGGCCTTTAGGACCATGCAGACCTCGTTTGAAGTCCTAGTTCCATTATTTGCAATTATGTGGCCTTGGGAGAGTTAATTAACTTCTTTGAGCTTCAGTCTCCCTCTCTAAGTAGACATTGATAATACTGGCTTCGTCAACAGGATAGAGTCAAATCATCACCTGAGCCTGGGCACGTAGAAGTTGCTCAGGAAATGTTAGCTACATCGGTGTAGACTCATCACCCTCTTTCCAGCATCCTTCACCTTGTTGGGTAGTTTATACTGAGAGATGAAAGCCTGCTCAAAGTGATTTGCTTTGGATATCATATTGATTTTCTCAAAGCCAGAAGTCTCTTTCCTACGGGGATTCTTCTTGCCATCTCTGTACTACGTGACCCTGGCAGTCACCTCTGACTTTTTTACTTCTCTGAGACCTCCTCCCTCTCCCCCATGGTTTTCTTGACTCTTTGATCCCCTGATATTTCTCTCGCTCTTTCTTTCTCTCAACCCTTCCTTCCCTCCCTCCCTCTCTCCCCGCTGTGTCCCAGGCTCTTCATCTCTCTAGGATTATTCCTCTGTCCTTTGCTCTCCATATTCTACCTGCTCTCCCCTAGAGAAAGGCCACAACACCGTCACCAAAAGCAAGCTCAGTCTGTTCTTGCTTCTGATCTCAAAGCTATCATTATCTCCTGGCCACCCACACATCAAATTCTAGATTCTGGTCTATTTTCTTCCCTCTCTTTCTGAATCCAATCAATTGCCAAGCATCTCTATTTTTTTCTTCAAAACATTTCTCACTCCACCTCCTTCTTTGCCATCTTTTCTTGTGTCAGTCTAGACCAATATCAACCCAGGTTTGATCCATGTTTAATGGCTAATTCCAATCCATCCTGAACATTGCAGCTTACGTTAAAAGATACTTTTTAAGCATGCCAGATATACTACCTTTATCCCTTCCCATCACCTTCAAAATCCTATTCAGCCTTAGTCCTTGGTAGATTTGAGTACTTTCAAGTCCTTCCATATCTGATTTTCTGGATTTGACTTTCCATTAGCCCCAATCCAGGCTTTCTATCCCATGCATGCGTCACCCATGTCCAACCCCTCTTCTTTGCCTGCTCTGAGTCTTCTGCCTGGAAAGTCGCTCCCTCCATTCCCTCCTCTGTTCAAATCCAATCCATCCTTTAAGGTCTGGTTCAAAACTCAACTCCTTCCCGAGGCCGCCCCTGCCCACTCCTGTCCGCAGTTATCACTTCCTCCCAGTTTCCTTTGCTGATGACACGGCGCCTGCCTGAGGATCTGATCAGTGCCTGCCAGCACACCGGCCTCTGCCTCCTTCACCTTGAACCCGTGGGCAGAGGTGAGATCTACATCCTCCTGAATGACACAGCATAGTGTCATCATGTCACAGAGATTCGGAACTGGACAGACTTGTGTTCCAATCCCAACCCATCCCTTTCCCACTGGTTGCAGGACCTTAGCCAGTGACCTAACCTCTCTTCAAGTCTCATGTCCCTCAACTGAAAACCAGGTCATAGTGGCCCCAGAGAGCTGTTGCGGGTATTAAATGAAAATGTGTGCAAATGGCTTTGCACAGTGCCTGGCACCCTATCTGCATTCAATAGAAGGTAGAGATTAGTATTGTCCCTGGCATCCTGCAGTCCCACATTACTTATGCAGCCCTGCTCATTTGCATAACCAAAGAGTAATTCCATAGACTGTGATATTTTACTATAGGTATATCTGCTTTCAAAACAGCTCTCTTTTTCCAACTTTCCATTTTTATAAATTGCACCACTCTTCCAAGTCTCCGAGACTCAAATGTTGGCAGTGGACTCAGCTTTTCCTGCTTTTCCATGGGCCAAACCTGTTGGCACTTAACCATGGGCTGTCTCTAACTGTTCTGTCTTCACTCCCCGTTGGGACTGTAAATACTTTGAGAGCAGGAACTCTCTTATACTTCCTTGGTATCTATTACACTGGAAAAGAGCGGGGACTCAATATATATTTGTTTTCTGACAAGATGACAGTTCTGACAATGAATGAATTTACAGAGGCAGGTATGAAGGAGGTAGTAAGACAATCTGAAACTGGGATAAGATACTCTGTGATTATGTTTTATTCTCTCCCTTTTCTCTACTCCGTGAATTCCTCCTACTCATTCCTTTTTTTTTCTTTTAAAGATTTTGCTTTTATTTTTTTAAAGATTTTATTTATTTATTTGACAGAGACAGAGAGATCACAAGTAGGCAGAGAGGCAGGCAGAGAGAGTGGGGGAAGCAGGCTCCCCACCAAGCAGAGAGCCCAATGCGGGGCTCGATCCCAGGACCCTGAGATCATGACCTGAGCCGAAGGCAGAAGCCTAAACCACTGAGCCACCCAGGCACCCCAAAGATTTTGTTTTTAAGTAATCTCTACAAACAATGCGGGGCTCAAAACTACAACCCTTAGATCAAGAGATTATATGAGCTTCTGGCTGAGCCAGCTGGGTGGCCCCCTCCTGCTTGTTCTTTTTTTTTTTAATTTAAAGATTTTATTTATTTATTTATTTGTCAGAGAGAGAGAGAGAGAGCGCGCAAGAAGGCAGAGTAGCAGGCAGATGCAGAGAGAGAAGCAGGCTCCCCGCTGAGCAAGGAGCAGGATTCGGGACTTGATGCCAGGACCCCAGGATCATGACTTGAGCTGAAGGCCACAGCTTAATCGACTGAGCCACCCAGGTATCCCTCCTGCTTATTCCTTAAGGCCCAAATCAATGTCCTCCTCTCTCAGATCTTCCATAAGCATTATTTCCTTTTCTTTCTTTCTTTCTTCCTTCCTTCCTTTCTTTCAAGATTTTATTTATTTATCTGACAGAAAGAGACACAGTAAAAGAGGGAACACAAGCAGGGGAGCAACAGAGGGAGAGGGAGAAGCAGGCCCCCCGCCAAGCAGGGAGCCCCATGGAGGGCTCGATCCAAGGGCCCTAGGACCACAACCCAAGCCAAAGGCAGACGCCCAACTACTGAGCCACCCAGGTGCCCCTTTCTTTCTTTCACTTATGCTACATTTTTAATTGCATAGAGTTTTAACCAATTTTTTAATATTTAATTGAAAAAGATTAAAATGACATAGGAAGGTATAAATTGATGATGAGGTTTTTTTTCTCATATTGCCTCTTCCCAAAAGTAAAAACTGGGAACACTTTGTTGGATATCCCTCCAGATCTTTTCCTGTTGCATTAAGAATTAATATCCTATCCCAAGACAGACTATGAAAACAATCTTTTTTTTTTAAGATTTTATTTATTTATTTGACAGACAGAAATCACAAGTAGGCAGAGAGGCAGGCAGAGAGAGAGGAAGGGAAGCAGGCTCCCTGCTGAGCAGAAAGCCCGATTCAGGGCTTGAGCCCAGGACCCTGGAATCATGACCTGAGCTGAAGGGCAGAGGCTTTAACCACTGAGCCACCCAGGCGCCCCAAAAATAATCTTTTTAAAATAATCGTGCTTCAGGGCGCCTGGGTGGCTCAATCAGTTAAACATCCAACTTTTTTTTTTTTTTAAGATTTTATTTATTTACTTGACAGAGAGAGATCACGAGTAGGCAGAGGCAGGCAGAGAGAGAAGGGGAAGCAGGCTCCCCGCTGAGCAGAGAGCCCGACCTGGGGCACAATCCCAGGACCGGCTCAGGTCATGATCCCAGGACCTGGGATCATGACCTGAGCCGAAGGCAGAGGCTTAACCCACTGAGCCACCCAGGCGCCCCAAACATCCAACTCTTGATTCCGGCTCAGTCCGTGATCTCAGAATCGTGGGACTGGACCCACACTGGGCTCCGCGCTCAGTGGGAAGTCTATCTCGAGATTCTCTCTCTCTCCTTCTGCCCCTCCCCCTCAAATAAATAAATAAATCTTTAAAATAATTGTGTTTTTCCAAGATTTTTCATGCCCCCCAAATGGCCATCTTATGGGCCAGGTGAAAGGGAGGTTAAAATAAACTCAAGGTGTGAAATAAATCAGTAAACATCTCATTTGTCCCACAGCACTTTGACAGCTCTATTATGGAGCACCTAGCCCACCACACAGTTTGCGAACCCTTCTGCCTCCCAGCTTTCTTGTACACTGGGGCAGCAACTGACATGAATTTTGATATTCCCAACACCTAATTTGTACACAGTAAGTACTCAGTAAACATTTAATGAAGAACAACTTAACTTTCATCTCCCATCCTTCTTAATATGTTTTTTGGCTTGATTTATTTTTTAAATAATAAACAGATTTACTTTGAAAATTTTGCAGGTCTCCCCTTTAAATGACTGATCTATCAGTCAGAGTCTCAGCAGGAAATGGAAACTCAGTTTCAGATGATTCAAGAAACTTTAATGAAGGGACTGTTCATGAGATGTGGGCACAGTTGAGGGAAACAAAAAGGGAGTTAGAGGAAACCAGAAGCTGACAACAGCAGCAAGTTATTATCAGGCTTGCTGAAAAAGACGGGGGGAAGGAAACGAAGTTTTGTGAACCTAGTGAGACCCTGAGTCATGGAAGAGGTCTGCTGCAGGAGCTGTTGCCTCAAAGAGAAGCAACTGCTGCGAGAAAATAAGAAAATGCAGCACAGAGCAGAGGGAAACCCCAGAGGCTCTCTCCTCCTGCACAGCAATCTCTTGCCAGTACCTCCCATTGGTAGAACTCAAATGAGGAATGAGTCCAGGTGATACAGTCCATGGAGCTTAGCTTGGATCAGGGTGGGCAACAGAGGAGAGGCACCAAGTCCATCAGTTACCAACAACACTGCAGTCAAGCGATGTCACCGCGGTTATTCCTCCATCTGGAACCTAAATTATAAAGTTAGCCGCCACCAGTATTTATCATGCCAGATAGTAAGAAAGTGGGGGAGAAGGAGAGACAATCAATGAATTGCTTGTTGGATAGCTCCCACAGGAGCTACAGATCCTGCCTCAGCAGGTGGCCGGGAGGCTAAGTGGTACTCACAGCTACTTCCTTCCAACATTTATTCCACGTTCCTTACTTCTGCAAGTATGTTGCCTGGAGGGGATTCTTTGCTCAGTGGAATGATATAAACCTCCCTTTCCACAGGATTCAAGCCCTTCAGGTTCCTATCTTTACTGCTTTGCTACAATTTTACATTGATCGTTATTGGGTATGGTAGTACTAAGAGATACACTAGTGAATCCACTGGGAAAGGACAGAGTTCTCCTTGCCCCTGTTGGTAGCAGTAACTTAATTTCCCCCTTGATAATCAGGATCAATCACCCAAGCCAATATTGTAACCCCCTTTTCTGATATTGGCTGAATAGCATGAGGAGCCCAAAATGACCAGAGGGAAAGTCTCAGCTTCCAATTTAATGGAACCAGAATAATATCTGTGTTCCTCAATGGAAGCATTCCTTGGGAAATAGGACCTCCAAACTCACTGACCCCAAAGTTGCCAATCTCTATACCAAGTTATAGTCTGAGAGCCTGGACTGCAAAATCAGACAACCCCAAGTTCCAAACTTTAACTCACCACTTATGTGATCTAGACAAATTATTTAAACTCTCCGAGCCTCAGTTTCCTCTTCCCTGTAAAGTGAGTCTAACTATAGTTCTTTCTCTTAAAGGCTTACACAGAGCATGACATATATTAAGTCCTTTAAAAACAGGTAGTAATTGTGATTTGTAGTAGTAATGTACTAGGCATTGTAGGTGTTGGGCTCTAAGGTGAATGAAAGATTTTTGAAGTCCCTGTAACAGAGATTTACCAAGAGGAAAAGACTCCAACTTAAGTTTCCTTCAGACTGTTTTTTTTGGGGGGGGGGGTAAGATTTTATTTATTTGAGAGAGAGCAAAAGCGAGAGAGGTCACAGAGGGAGAGGCAGAAGCAGACTCGTCGCTGAGTGGAGAGCTTGATGCAAGGCTCAGTCCCACAACCCCAAGATCATGACCTGAGCTGAAGGCAGACACTTAACCGACTAAGCCACCCAGGCCCCCCCAGACTGGTTTTTTAGAAGGTTCGGTCATTCTTCCTCTCTCCTCCTGCTTTCCTCCCATCAAAGACTTGATAAGCTTTAAGAAAGCAAACATAATTACTTACCATGAACATTATCATAGCAACTTAACATTATAATAGTTTGAAATTAAAATAAAGATTTAAAAATATTAATAGTTTGAAAAGTAATTTGTTTAGGTCAACTCAATGATACCAAGAAATTCCATTTTTATGTGTGGTAAATGTTTTGTCTGTGTATGTGTTTGTAAATGTCTCAAGCCATTACATTGATATCATCATATAATTGTTAAATTCAATATAATTATGCCTGGCTGGTTGGCTCAGTCAGTGGAGCCTGCCACTCTTGATCTCAAGGTCATGAGTTCAAGCCCTACATTGGGTGTTGAGATTACTTAAATAAAAACCTTTTTTTTTTTTAGATTGTATTTATTTATTTGACAGACAGAGATCACAAGTAGGCAGAGAGGTAGGCAGAGAGAGAAGGGGAAGCAGGCTCCCGGCTAAGCAGAGAGCCCGATGCGGGGCTCGATCCCAGGACCCTGGGATCATGACCTGAGCCAAAGGCAGAGGCTTTGACCCACTGAGCCACCCAGGCGCCCCAAATAAAAACCTTTTATAAAAACAAGTATTCTAGGGGCAACTGGGTGGCTCAGTCAGTTAAGCATCTGCCTCCAGCTCAGGTCATGATCCCATAGACCTGGGATCGAGCCCCACGTTGGCTCCCTGCTCGGTGGGGAGTCTGCTTCACTCTCTGCCTCTCCCCCTGTCTGTCTCTCTCTTTCTCAAATGAATAAATAAAATCTTTAAGATAAAATATTTTTTAAAATAAGCACTCAATGTAATTATGCGCAATTTTATAGAACGAGAGGACAAAATTTATCAATTTGTATCATTTTTGAGGTTTATGGTTATATCCTTGTATTTAGATCCCTAAATTGGTCCCACTTACGATGTACCATTTAAAAATTTGGGTTCTCGAGTCCAAATACCTGGATTCAAATCCCTGGTAACCTAGAAAAAGTGACACGACCTCCCTGTGCTTGTATTTTTTCAACAGTAACATAGGAATAACAGCACCAGCTTCATAGGACTGTTGCGAGAATTAAATGAACTGAACCCAGGGAAATGCTGTCTATGAATTGTTTTCTGTGATTCCAAGTTCCTAGTAAGGAATGAATCTTGGAGAGAAGTAGGAACAGCTTCTCCTATCAAAAAAGGTATCTGAGGGGCACCTGGGTGGCACAGTTATTTGAGCGTCTGACTCTCGATTTCAGCTCAGGTCATGATCTCAAGGTTGTGGGATCAAGCCCAGAGCTGGGTTCTGTGTTCAGTGCGAAGTCTGCTTTAGGATTTTTTCCCTCTGCCCCTCCCCCCACTCATGCTCACTCTCTCTTTATCTCTTAAATAAATATATATACATATATATATTTTTTTATTTTTTCATATTTTTATATTTTTTATATTTATATATTTTTATATATATTTTTAAAGGGCACCTGGGTGGCTCAGTCTTTAGGCACCTCCCTTTGGCTCAAGTCATGATCCCAGAGTCCTGGGAGGGAGCCCCACATCTGGGTTTCCCGCTCAGCAAGAGGCCTGCTTCTCCCTCTCCCACTCCCCCTGCTTGTGTTCCCTCTCTCGCTGTCTCTCTCTCTCTCTCTCTGTGTCACATAAATAGATAAAATCTTAAAGAAAAAATAAAATTAAAATTAAACAAGATTTTTTAAACAGGTATCTGAAAGTCCTAAGTGCTCTAGTGAGCTTGTCTCAGGAAAAAAAACAACCAAACAGGCAGTGATCCACTCTCCAAAGAAATGCAGACCAACTATGCCAGTCAGGAATTCATTTCATGCACAACTACCCTAGAGGTTAGGGACAAACCTAGCAAGTCAGCTAACTGGAGCATAGAATCAATTAACCGGTCCCATCCTTCAACTAACAGAATTTTTCAGGAGTCCACACAAAAGCTTAAAACAGGGGCATCTGGCAGGCTTAGTTGGTAGAGCATGTAACTCTTGATCTTGGGGTTGTGAGTTCAAGCCCCACATTGGGCATGGAGCCTACTTTAAAAAAAAAAAGCTTAAAGCAGTCCCCAAGCCTCTTTACCACACTGTCCCCCTGGGCTGTGGCCTCACGGATGGTAAGATCTGAGTTGTCTCAAGCAGTTTCCCAAGTAGGTTGTTTCCATTACTCAGAGAGTAGTGATTTTTCCCTCCACTGCTCCTTCTCATCTAGTTAGGGAAGAACAGAGGTGTTCAACTAGCATGCTTTGTGCTTTTCGACACTGGGTGTAATATCAGGTTCAAAGTCACAGCTCAACAGATTATTATTAAGACTAATCTGAGGAGATTAGGGAGAGCCAGTTGAGAGTTGGGCAGGTCTCTGAACTATGTCATTCTGTGCTGAAAAACCCTGAATACCCTTCCCACACAAATTCAAAAGCTTTTATTTAAAAAAAAATACCTTAAGACTGATTTCTCTTTTACAGGACACAAAACTCTAAAATCCAGCCATGCTACACTCCTTGTGGGTCCTCAAACTCACTAAGTTCTCACTCTCTTCAAAGCCTCTCAGTGCCTGGGATACCCTTTAGATTAGAGAGAGCACAAGCAAGGAGAGCAGCAGAGAGAGAAGGAGAAGCAGACTCACCACGGAGCAGGAAGCCCAACGTGGGGATGGATCCCAGGACCCTGGGATCATGACCTGAGCTGAAGGCAGATGCTTAACCAACCAAGCCACCCAGGAGTCCCAGATTTTATTTTATTTCTTTTAAAGATTTTATTTATTTATTTGACAGACAGATCACAAGTAGGCAGAGAGGCAGGCAGAGAGAGAGAGGGGGAAGCAGGCTCCCTGTCTAGCAGAGAGCTCGATGCGGGGCCCGATCCCAGGACCCCGGGATCATGACCTGAGATGAAGGCAGACGCTTTAACCCACTGAGCCACCCAGGTGACCCCCAGATTTTAGTTTTAAGTAATATCTACACCCAACGTGGGGCTTGAACTTACAACCCAGAGATCAAGAATCACATTGTCTTTCTAAAATTTATTTCGACCCTATTAGTTTACTTGGTGATTATGTGCCTCCCCGATTTACAAAGTACCACAAAAGCAGGGACCTGCCTATATTGTTCACCACTCACCTCAATACCCAGAACAATGGCTGGCATCTGTTAGGTAGGTACTTAATACATATTTATTGAATGGATAAATGCATGTGTGCATAAATGAAACAAGTGCTGTCCTTGTAGGAGTTGTTTTGGGTGAGTGTATCTACTCTTGTTCTGACAGCCATCACTGCTTGAAAGTATTGGGGATGTCATCTTTTAGAATTCACTTCAGGATCACTTTAAAGTTACCCAAGAAAATCAGATTCACTACTCTGTCCTCACGCCTAATTTTTTTAAAGGTTTTATTTATTCATTTGATAGAAAGAGACACAGCAAGAGAAGAAACACAAGCAGGTGAAGTGGGAGAGGGAGAAGCAGGCTTCCTATGGAGCAGGGAGCCCAACACGGGGCTCGACCCCAGGACCCTGGGATCCCGACCCCAGCTGAAGGCAGATGCCCAATGACTGAGCCACCCAGGCACCCCACATCTAATTTTTTCTTTAAAAAATATTTCTCCCATGGGACGCCTGGGTGGCTCAGTCGGTTAAGCGGCTGCCTTCGGCTCAGGTCATGATCCCAGCATCCTGGGATCAAGTCCCACATCGGGCTCCTTGCTCAGCGGGGAGCCTGCTTCACCCTCTGCCTCTGCTTGCCACTCTACCTGCCTGTGCACTCACGCGCTCTCTCTCTCTCTCTGACTAATAAATAAAATCTTTAAAAAAAAAAAAATTTCTCCCTGGGCACCAGGATGGCTCAGTCAGGTAAGTGTCTGCTTTTGGCTTAGGTCATGATCCCAGGGTCTTGAGATCAAGTGCTGCATCAGGCTCCCTGCTCAGTGAGGAGTCTGCTTCTTCCTCTGCCCCTCCCCCTGGCTAGTGCTCTCTCCCTCTCTCAGAACAAATTAAAAAAAATTTTTTAAAATATTTCTTCCCAACTTGACTACTTTTCTTTTCCTTTTTATCTTTTCTTTCTTTTTTTTTTTTTTTTTTTTTTAAGTAGGCTCCACAATCAACATGGGGCTTGAACTCATGATCCTGAGATCAAGAGTCATGTACTCTACTGACTGAGCCAGCCAGGTGCACTTCCCCAACTTGATTTCTATCTTACTCACTGATTTTGGTTCTGAATTACTTGTTTCCCCAAATTAAATTCATCCTTAAGAATAAAAAGTTGTCACCTTTGATAATAGTCTGAGGTATGGACTTCAGGCTCTGAAGACAAATTTGAAAAGAGGAATTCAAAACTCTCATTTCAATGTGTAAGTTCTGGAATGTTGTATTGATTTCAAACAATGCTCTTACTTTACAGTGAAATTCTCTACACTGGGCAATAGTATTTTCACCCCTGGATTGGCTTTCTAGTTATTTTTGAAACAGTTCCATTTTAAAGATTTATTTATTATGGGGGGGGGGAGAGATAGAGAGCGAGCATGTGCTCCCATGAGCAGGGTGGGAAGGGGCAAAGAGAAAGGGAGAGAATCTCAAGCAGACTCAACCCTGAGACCAAGACCTGAGCCAAAGTCAAGAGTTGGACACTCAACTTACTGAGCCACCTAGATGCCCCCAAACAGTTTAATTTTAAAGAATTTACTTCTAGAAAAAAAAAATCTAGGGGCGCCTGGGTGGCTCAGTGGGTTAAAGCCTCTGCCTTCGGCTCGGGTCATGACCCCAGGGTCCTGGGATCGAGCCCCACATCGGGCTCTCTGCTCATCAGGGAGCCTGCTTCCTCCTCTCTCTCTGCCTGCCTCTCTGCCTACTTGTGATCTCTGTCTGTCAAATAAGTAAAATCTTAAAAAAAAAAAAAAAGAAAAAGGAAAAAAATCTAATGTTAGATTAAAAGGCAACCTGGGGCCCAAACAACTCACTTTCTTTTCTTCTACAAAAATCGCTCCAACCCAGTACTTCACTATTCCTCAGACATCTCACACATTCTCACGTGTCCTTCCTGTTCTTTCTTCTGACTGCAGTGGACCTTTCATGATCCAACCCAAGCCCTAGCAAAATTGTATTCTTCTTTTTGGGCTGAACTCAAATGATTGCTTGTTAGAATTTAGTTCCATCAACCTCCGATCTCCCAAACCACCTAGGTATAAGCTCTGAGTTGGAGGGCATGTCTGTCTTCTTCATAATTATATCTCAGCACCTAGCACGATGTTTGGCACATGGTAGTTCCTCGTGCTCAAAATATAGTTATTGAATGAATGAGTGCTTCTCTGTTCTATTATCTAGCACATAATATTTAATTATTCATCTTTCTCCCCCCACAAGACTGTTAATTTTTCCAACACTAAGGACCATAGTCTTATTCCTTTTTTATCTCTCTGTGATATGGACAGGGCAAAGGTGAACCCAGAAGTTAGCATTTATCTCACTAAAATTCCAACGTTTCCATTCATTTACTCTCAGATCAGCTAGTATCAAAGTAGATTTCCTCTGTTGTTTTCATCTTCTCTTTAGCCCAACAAAAGCTGCTGATGGAGGAAGGATGTCGTTGGGTTCTGAAGCTTATTCCCCTCCCCCACCTCCAAGCCTGGGCCATATGGACTGGGTCCAGATGCAGTGTGCCTTAAGTCTAGGTGTCTCCAACTCCCATGTGAACTCCCTTCTTTCCCTCAGTTCCTTGGTTCCATGGCCCTTACCCACTTGCTCCAGTCAATGATTCCCTCCAGATCTGGGTCACTAACTCAAATGCTTAGAGTCTGGCTGGGAGCAAGAATGCCTGGGGAGTTAGAGGCAGTGCCCTCTAAAGGCAGCAACTAATTATTGCTTGACGGAATATGAACCCAGGGTTCCTAGAACGTCTGATGTTTCAAGAAAAGCTAAAAATCCAGACGTGGTTTTTAAATGTGAACACTTCTGATGTTTAAGTTCCAGCAACTGTTTCATTTTTTAAAATTAGGCAAGCCAATTAAAACATATGCACAGGTCAAATCTGGCCTGTGAGCCACTGGTCTCCTTCTCTACTCTAGATCTGTGGACACCTCACTGTCACCTCACTGCTCCCCATGGGCATTCTATTTCCTCCCTTCAGCTTCCAGACACAGACTACCGCTGAAACCTCATCTTCTGCCAGACTTTTTCCATGTGCACTTCCCCTCCCCCAGTCTAGGTCATACGACATGACTTGCCAAACCAGGGACCCATGCCAAGTTTTGTAATGCTTTAATGTCTCTGTATGTGCTGTTCCTATTTCTATTAATTGAGCCAACAAATCTTCATTAATCAGACAATCTAGCCCAGAACTCTGCTGGATGCTGGAGACATAACCTTAAACACCACAGGCAAAGTTCCCGCCCTCGTGGGCTTCAATTCAAGTGGCAGAGGTACATGTTACTCAAACAATAACACAAAGTAAATTCAAAATGTGATAGGTGGGATGCCTGGATGGCTCAGTTGGTTAAACGTCTGACTTCAAATTGGGTCATGATCCCAGGGTCCTGGGATCGAGTCCCATTTTGCAGAAGCAGCCTGCTTCTCCCACTCCCTCTGCCTGCCGCTCCCCCTGCTTCTGCTCTCTCTATTTCCGTCAAATAAATAAATAAAATCTTTTTTAAAAATAAAAATAAAATAAAATGTGATAGGTTTTAGGGATAAGCCATGAAAACATAAAACAACAAGAGCTAATCTGACCTGTTCTGGGGATCTGAGAAGGCCTCCCTAAAGAAGTGACATTTTCAGAGCGCCTGGCTGGCTCAGTCAGTAGGGCATGTGACTCTTGATCTTGGGGGTTGTGAGTTCAAGCCCCACATTGGGTGTAGAGAGAACTTAAAAATAAACTATAAAAAAAAAAAGAAAAGAAAAGTGACATTTTCATATATCTGAAATTACAGTATACAGTATCCAAGGGAAAGAGGCAGTGGGGAAGAGAGGGGCTGGGTTGGGGGCAGGAGAGCAGTGATCGGAATTTTAGGGTAAGGAACCAGAAAAGTGTTCAATCTGGAGAATCTGAAGGAGGCAGGAATCTGGCTTCTTTGAGGAAGTGAGAAAGGCCAGGGCTGCTGCGAGCAGGAACTGAGGAGGAGAAAGGCCTGAAAGCCAGGTGGGGCTAGCCCAGAGGGCAGGGTGGAGTCAGGGGTGTTAAGAGCTCTGGTCTGTAATCCTGAGGGCAATGGGAAGTCACTGAAAAGGTTTTACAGGGGGCGGGGTGCGCGCGCGCGCGCGCCTGTGCGTGTGCATGTGTGTGTGTGAGAGAGAGAGACAGAAAGGCAGACACGATCAAATCTGCATTTTGAAAATATTATGCTGGCTTTTGGGTAGAGAATAAAGGATGCGGGAGTAGGAATAGAAGTAGTAGGAGGAGGAGGAGCAGGAGAAGGGGGAGAAGGAGAAACAGTAGTAGTAGTTGTTGTAACAGTAGTAGCGGACCAGTCCGGAGGTGGCAGAAGTTCAAGTGAGGCATGGAGGCAGAGGTGGTGGAGATAGAAAAACATGCATGGGATTTATAATATTTATGCAGGAAAAAACAGGATTTAGGCATGGATCGTATATGGCGGGGGGGGGAGGCAGTGGAGTGCAGTTGAAGATGACTCCCAGATTTCCAACTGTGCTGTGAGGTAGGGGAGCTGTTCCCTAAGACTGAGGACACTGGGGGGAGAGTAGGTTGGTGCTGAAGGCAAGGGAAAGAATGGGAGTTTAATTATTTTGCAGATATTTACTTGGTCAGCATACATTTATCAAATGCCTGCTCTGTTCCAGTCCCTGTCTGTATATACAAAGACAGAACTGTTTCCTGCCCATAAGCCACTTACCTTCTGGTTGGGAGAGACAGGCAGGAAAAAAAAAAAAAAAGATGATTATAACCTAAGTATCATGTAGGCCTTGTAAGCCTATGGACTCAAACAAAACCACATGAACACTAATCATCATCCTGAGTTCCTGTTGTTGGCCCTGCAAAGTCCCCTTTAAGTATTTCTGGGACACTTCTAGGGGCTTTCCACAAGTGGCTGTCAGACAAAGCAGTGGGTTAAGTTACTGGACACACCAAACCTGCTCCATCCCCACTGTCACTACCAAAGGTAGCTTCTGTGGGAATGTTAAGAGCACCTTGGGACTAGAGCGAGGCAAGCAAGGAGCATGGCCTTGAGAAGGAATGCCTCCTTACATTTTGCTGGCCCTTAAGTTTTGCTTGAGGTGCTGGAGAAGGCCTGGGTACTGGAAAAGGAGCTTTTCCCAAGGCCTGAGCTATGTTAAGTCATCTGGGCCCTGAAGCAGAGCTGCTAGGGGTAGAAGTTCGAATTCTATTGAAGACACGTGGAGTTACACAGGGATGTAATGGGGTGCAACTGGCCATCTATATTTGGAACTCAGAAGTTTGGGCTAGAGGTCTATATTCCAGAATCATGGACATAGGGACACCCAGGTGGCTCAGGCAGCTGGGCGTCAGCCTTCAGCTCAGATCATGATCCCAGGTCCTGGGATCGAGTCCAACATCAGGCTCCTTGCTCAGTGGGGAGCCCGCTTCTCCCTTAAAGAAAATAAGAGAAAAGAAAAGAAAAGAAAAACAGAATCATGAACATGGAAAATGGAGAATAGGCACAGAGACCAAATTCTGCTGAACAACCAGCACTCATTCATTCATTTTGAACAACCAACATTTAAATGCCTTGCTCACACTCCACCTGGAAACTTCCCAAAGATCCAACTTCCTTAATTCATGCTCCTGGTTGGCCAGTCACTCTTTCCTGTGCATTCCTACACTCTTTGTAATCCTCTACTATAGCACTTTTCAGTCTACATGGTAACTCATGGTAACTCATTTATATATTTGTCTCCTTCACTCAGCTGAGAGCTCCTTGAGGACATGGACTCTTATTCAATGTTCAATCTCATGGCATTTTCATCTACTACATTGGCAAAGACTAAAATTATGGGAGGATGGTACCCAGAATTGATTGAGGAGAAGGGAGAAGAGACTGCTGCCTCTCCTGCTGCATGGCTCAGTCTTTCTGTACAATTTCTAGAATTAACCTATAGACATATGGATACTAGTGCACAAAAAGGTTGTTCAATAATGCTCATTGCATTGTGATTTGCCATACTGAAAAGGGGAAATGACCCTTACACATTTCCAAATATAGACATCAGACCTACATTTCTATCAGAAGTGAACTGGTTAAGAGGTAGCTGAAGGAATTCTAGGCAGCCATGAAAAAATGAAGTAGATTTCCTGAGAAGGAAAAATGACCAGAATATTTCATTAAAAACAAGTACCAAACTGTTCATATAGAATGCTGCAATTTGTGTTTAAAACAAAAAAGATCGATTTGCATATAGATGTATTAAAATGTCTAGAAAGCTATGCAAGTAACCACTGAGTAATGTTTTTGAGAGGGGCAGTCAAGTGAATGGGCAAGATTTGGGGGGAATTTCACTTTATGCCTAATCTTACGGATTTTTTCTTAAAACTAGAAACACACACACACATATGATTTTATTTTTAAGTGACCTCTACACCCAGCGTGGGGTTCGAACTCTCAACCCCGAGATCAAGAGTCAAATGCCCTACTCGACTGAGCCAAGCAGGTGCCCCAGAAGTATATATTTTTATAGTTTAAAATAAAATCAGAAAAAAATTTAAAACATTGAATCTTGGACTCTCTTTCTCCTCTCCACCTTCCACATGTTTGGCATCAGGTAGGTGTTTAAGACTGAATAGATGAATTACACTCTTGGAAGGGAAACTGTCCTGTTCAGAGCTGGAGCCCTTCTTCTCCCAGGAAATGGCTGCAAAGCAGGAGAGGTAGACAGGGCTTGTGCATCTCCCATTGGTAGAGGTCACACAGGTCAGGCAGCTACAAACTTCCATCTTTCCCAGACCATTAGGTCTCATCATTAGTCCATTAGGGACTCATACGAAAGTGAAAGTCTGCAATAAGGTACTCAATAAATGTGTGTAGTAATAACAACAATGGTCGCCATCACCTCTCAAGCACCTACTAATTGCCAGCAGGGTGCTGAGTGCTTTAATCCTCACAGCCCAGAGGTAGGTATTGTTTCCACTTGATTTTATCAAAGAGGAGGAAGGAGAGGCTAAGTAAGGGTAAGAAATGTGCTCAGGCATCCAGCAGGTCAGAAGAGCCCAACTCCATCTGAATCACTATGCTCTCAATTGTTCCTACATCCTGCACCATAGTAACAGGATTATGGGAGGAAATAGGGTAAAAGTTACTTTTGGGCTAGAGGTCCACATTCCAGAATCATGGACAGAGGGACGCCTGGGTGGCTCAGGCAGCCTCCAGCTCAGATCATGATCCCAGGGTCCTGGCATCGAGTCCAACATCGGGCTCCTTGCTCAGTGGGGAAGTTTTTGGGGGGGAACCCTCCCTTCAAAACGAAGTCTAGTTACAGACAGTGAGAATGAGACAGATTAGAGAGCAGGCCTTTCAAACCCACAAGCAAGATGAAGTACCCTGAACTCTTCAATGGGCACCAGATGGCATGATAATAATTTTCCTTTTGCTTGTAGGTTCTACTGTCAGGAGGTTTACCCCTGTATTTGTTTACATCAATTCTGCAAGGCAGAAGTCATTACCTCCACTTTATGGAGGAGGGAACTAAGGCTCAGACAGGTTGTGCTTTTGCTACTGACACACAGTAAGGACAAGCCATTGCTGGGTTTCAATCTGCCTGCCTCACTCCAAAGTCAGTCCTTTCGCAAGGCTATATACTGTTAATACCTTCAAGTGAACTGGGTGATACCGTGCCCAACACAAAACGAGCTCCAGACCTCTGGGCTTTCAGAACAGTAATTAATCTTCTAACCCTCAGGGAACTCCCTGGGGCCAGGCCTACCTCCACCCCAATGGAAGGCGGCTGCTTCACTTACTCCGTTAGTAAACCAAAGCGTCACAACCCGTTGCCTCAAACATTATCTTTTGTATGTCTCACCAGGAAGAAGAGTTCAAACCTCCCTTCAACCCCACCCTTTTCAAGTAAGTAAAGGTTTCGCATCCATCCAGAAGGACTGGTGGTTCTAGTCCAGAAACTCACAGATAGTACTACCCAGCTCCTTCTCAGACACTTCTTTATCAAAGTTTTATTAGCCTCAGCTCGAGGTACCTCCATCTGGGCATCTCATTACAGAGCAAGGACAGTTCAGCCATTTGTAACACCACTCCCACCCAAAGAGGATTTTCAAGGACAGCAGCAGAAATGAGTTGCTTGAGAGCTATAAATCCACCTTGCCCCTTTCCCCTCCTCCATGCATTTGCTCTCTCGACCCCCGTATTTTTTCACGGTCTGCAACTGGATTACTCCCATTCCTTAAATGCATCTCTGACATTCTCATCTTGAATGCTCATTTATTCACACTTCCCTTTGCCTGGAACTCATTCTCCCCGGCCAAAATCTACCTCCTGCCTTGAACTCCAATTGCACATAATAGTCACCTTTCTTTTGGCACTGGTCATATTACATTCTTCATTATAATTACTCAAAAAAAATGTTCCCACTTATAAATTATGTGACTTCAAAGTCAAGTACTAACGGTGGATATATATATATGTATATGAATATATATATATATATATATTTTTTTTACGACAATACTCTGTGGGTAATTTCTTTCCCCCACCCCAAGAAGGTATAAGAAGGTATCCAGGCCTTAAATGTTCCCTAGTTTGAAGGCTTCTAAATTTCGGATTAAAAAATTAACAGTTTCCAGCCCACACAGAAGACAATGTCCAGAAATTGTTTTGAAAACCATGGGTTTAGTAGGGGAAACTATCCCAAAGGAAAAGGAATGGGAAGGCTTTGAATGGGGGAAGCACAAATCTGTGGAGGGAAAGAAAGGTTAGAGAAAGCACCAGGTTTCTGAGAGTTTATGGGAGTAGAGACCTAGGCTCATTTGCATATAGCACCCCGGGGAAGAGGAGACTGCTGTGGAAGACTACCCACTATATACCCCGGCCTTGAGAGCAGTGGGGAGGCTCTGCCCCTTTGAGCAAGTCTGGAATGATCCATTGTGAGGGGTCCAACAGAGGCAGGGGGATTAATACTCCTATCAGTAGAAGGAGCCATGCTAGTGGTATAACCATCACGGATTAAGGACCTGGCCTCGTCCTCACTTTTTTGCGCAAAAAATACTTAAGTCAGCAGAGAGCAGCACTTTGTGCGAAGAGCTAAAATGCTTCGTCTTTTAAAACGACTTCTTGGACCAACAATGGCTAACCTTTTAGAGCCTACTATATTGGAAACCGTGGGATAGGACTTCTGGGGTTCCCTGCTTCGGTCGGGCGCCCTTTCCCTCGCTAGATTTCGGGTCTCCGATCTAAACCTTCCCTCTTAACTCAAGTCCTCCTATAGCCTTCAGTTTTCCCGCTGACCCGTCCTTCCTCAATTTCTCCCTCCAAGCTTCCCTTCCTCATCTCCACCCCTCATCCCTGAGTCAGACTCTCCCTTAGTAGTCCCTTCTTCACCCCTAGTTTCCCCCGTGCCCGGTCTCTTCCTCTTCCCCGTTCAGGCAGTCTCTCTCCTCGCTTCCTGCCCAAACCGCCCTCCCGCGACGCCCACTCCGGTTTATTTCCACACTTCAGTGACCCTCCTCTCCACCTCGCTTTACTCCCACCCGAACCCCATTGAGCACAGCCCCCCTCCCTGTCCTAGCCGTTGGCGGGGGCGTGGCCCCGCGAGTAACAGGTCTCCCGCCCCACACTCCGCGGGCCCGCGCGCAGACAAAGACATTCCACAGCCCCCGCCCCTCCGCGCACTCGGCCAGAGGGGGAGGAGACACGTGTCCCGCTAGCGCCGAGTCACGTGGAAAAGAAAACGAACGAAGCCCGCGGCCACTCGCGCACGCGCACAAGACTCTGGCCCGGCGGGCTCGGAGGGAAAAGGGGAGCGGGTAGGCGACTTCTTCGGGCTCCGCGGCCGTGCGCAGGCGCCGTGGCCCGACTGGAGACTTTGTTCTCCACGGAGAGACCCAAGGGCGGTGCCGGTGGCTGGCTGCGCACGCGCGCCGCCTCATTTCCGGTGCTCTCTTTCGCTGGGTCGCTCGGGTCGGCTTCGGTCGCTGTCGCTCCCGCTCTCCCACCCCCGCCAACCGCCGCTCGGGCCTCTACCGCTGCCGCGTCGCTTCCTCGATCCCTCGATCGCACATCCGCCCCAATGCAGCGCCGGGACGACCCCGCCGCGCGCATGAGCCGGTCCTCGGGCCGCAGCGGCTCCATGGACCCCTCCGGTGCCCACCCCTCGGTGCGTCAGGCGCCGTCTCGGCAGCCACCGCTGCCTCACCGGTCCCGGGGAGGCGGAGGGGGGTCCCGGGGGGGAGCCAGGGCCTCGCCCGCCACGCAGCCACCACCGTTGCTGCCGCCCTCGGCCACGGGTCCCGACGCGACAGTGGGCGGTCCAGCACCGACCCCGCTGCTGCCCCCCTCAGCCACTGCCTCCGTCAAGATGGAGCCGGAGAACAAGTACCTGCCCGAACTCATGGCCGAAAAGGACTCGCTCGACCCGTCCTTCACTCACGCCATGCAGCTACTGACGGCAGGTAAGCGGGCCTCCCGCGTCCCTCTGGGTCGCCTGGCCACCCGGGGGCATGGGCAGCAGTGGCTTTGTTCCGCCCGCTTCCCGCCCCCTCGGGGCCAAGGCAGTCGTGAACCCCCCTTCTCTCCTCCTCATTCTGGAGAGCCTGGATTCCACACTCCCATCCTGGCCCTCGGTGCGAGGGAGAATTTCTAGGCTGCAGAGGAGGCCCGAAGGGGACTCGCGATCTCTTAGCGCAAAGATCTTGATGGATAGCGCTGCGCTCCCCGCCCCTTTGCCGACCCTTCCCCCTCCCACTTCTTGCAGCTGCCCTGCGCTCCGAGTGTTCAGATGCTTCCAGAAATGAACCTTTATCTCCCCCTACCCCCAAAGGGAAGGCTTTCTTCATTGCGGGTGGCGGTAGACGCCTGTACTGAGGGTGTAGGGGGTGAAGACAGCCCGAGCCGGGGAGGGACCGTAGGAGGGAGGGCCGAGGTGAAATGGGGTGAGGCTGAGTGCCCTGTCCAGCGCACCGCGGTCGCTGGGGCCGAGTCGGGCTTAGCGGTAACAAGAGCTTAAGTTGCTCGGAGGCAGGAGCAACCTGTGGGAATCGGAGCTTGAGGTTTTCCGAATCAGATTTCCGACTTCAGCAGATAACGTGATAATTGCTATAGAGCTGGAAGGTTGGACCCCGTTATTTTACAAGGTGTTGTTCATCAGAAGGGTAAAAATAATCCTAGAGACAGTGAAATGGGGTAGGAGGAGGTAAAGGGTGGTTTGCAGGACATTCCCTAAGATGGACAAAAACTGAGAGAAGTTGAAAGATGCTTGTGCAAGAAAGGGTTGGTCTTCTTTTATTTCTTTTTGCTTCAGTAGTGAAATAGATTAGGAAAAGTAGTCTTTGTTCTCAGTCTGTAGACTAACGCTCCTTTCCTGCTCTGCACTGACCAATCACCTAGTCGCTCTGATTTCTCCCTAAAGGCGTCTGTTTTGCCCTCACTTCTAGTTAAAACCTTGTTTTAATAAGTATTTCTTATGAGACCTGAATTTTATAAGTAAGTAAAAAGTTGCAGCCTTCAACACTAAAAGAGGAGTTGGACTGATAAAATGGACAGAGCATTATGAAAATACCATTTCCCTCCCCTTTGTTCTCTGTCTTCCTACATTGGTAAGGGGTCTTCACTTTTTAACGGGTAATAAACAAAGCTCGCTGTGGTCAAAAATAAGAACATTTGGATAAACTGCTTACATTTTCAATTGCTCTTCTGTAACACAGTCAGATTGTTTGAAACATTGCTGTTCATTGTGTTCTTCTGGCAATCGTTTTGAGGACCAGGATGCCTTTTTTTTTTCCCCCTTCCATGTTGCCTTGCATATAGCAAACACCAGGTGTTTGAACCTGAAAGCAAGTACATGCAAACTTAGGAGTGGCAGGCTGAATGCTAAAGGTTGACTTGGTAGTCTGATTTTTATTTCCTCTAGTCTTTAAGCAGTCCAGGTTAAATGAGTAAGAATAACAGACTTTAGAACTTAAAGGTGTTGACTTGGGTTTGAAATTCTGACCCTTAATTAGTTACCTACTCTTAGGAAGTTTTCTGAACCTCAGTAACCTTATCTGGAAAGTGGGATGGTGAGTTGAGAAAATTAAATGTCATGTAAAAGTACTAACACTATTCCCTTTGGCCATAATCAGATAACTTATCACCAGTTTTCTTCTAGTTGTAAATCCATGGTACTGAATAAGGTATGAAAACAAGGTGTTTTGGGGATGCCTGAGTGTCTCAGTCAGTTAAGCATCATCCCCCTTTGCCTCAGGTCATGATCCCAGGGTCCTGGGATCAAGTCCTGCATCCGGCTCCTTGTTCAGCGGGGAGCCTTCTTCTCCCTCTGCCTACCTCTCCCGTTGCTTGTGCTTGTGTGCACTCTCTCTGACAAATAAATAAATAAAATCTTTTTAAAAAGAAAAAGAAAACAAGGTTGTGTTTTTGGTTTTTTTTTTTGTTTTTTGTTTTTGGTTTTTTTTTTTGCCTTTCTGACCGCACCAAGTGCCTAGTACAGTGTCTTTCAAGTAAAAGGTGGTTTCTTAGAATAATAATAAACTGTCGGTCCTTAAAAGTTACTTAGAAGGGGCCTGCCTGGCTGGCCCAGTCGGTAGAACATGTGACTCTTGATCTTGGGGTTGTAAGTTGGAGCCCATGTTGGGTGTAGAGATTACTGAAAAATAAAAATCTTTGTTAAAAAGTTACTTAGGAGCGCCTGGGTGGCTCAGTGGGTTAAGCCTCTGCCTTCTGCTCAGGTCATGATCTCTGGGTCCTGGGATCAAGCCCTGAATTGGACTCTCTGCTCAGCAGGGAGCCTGCTTTCCCTCTCTCTCTGCCTGCCTCTCTGCTTACTTGTGATCTCTGTCTGTCAAATGAATAAATAAAATCTTTGAAAAAAAAAAGTTACTTAAAATTTTCACTCTACTCTTACTGCTAAAATTCTGTTACAAGAGACTGCTCTTTAATATTTCTTAACTTGGGCTTTTTCGTGTTTATTGTTGTGGCTGGTTTTTTTTTTAATAAACTCAAATTTGAATTGGAGAATTGTGGCTGAAGTAATGCTAGCTCATTGAGAAAACAGGCTTGGGGTATATGGATGCTTCCTAGTGTGGTTAAGTTTGATATATATTGGACCTGGCTCTTAATGTAGTTTTTAATGATCTGGAAAAGGGGTTGTAGTGAAGTCAACCCACTGTGAGGAAGTAAGACCATGAGAAGACAGAATAATAGTATTTAAACTCTGATTAAGAGGTGCTTGGGTGCATTAGTCAGTTAAGCACCTGCCTTCGGCTCAGGTCATGATTCTGGGGTTCTGGGATCCAGCCCTGCATTGGGCTCCCTGTTCAGGTATCAGATAGTCTGTTCCTCCCTCTCCTCTGCCCCTCCCCTCAGCTCATGCTCTCTCTATATCTAGCTCTGCTTTCTCTCTCTCTCAAATAAATAAATAAAGTCTTTAAAAAAAAAAAAACCCACTGATAAATAAAATCTTAAAAAAAAAAAACTGATAGGGATATGTGTAAGAAAAATAAGTGTTCTTAATTGTGCCAGGCACTAGTCTGAGCACTTTAAGTCAAATATTTCGTATTTGTGACAATGTTATGAAGTTACCTTTTTTTTTTTTTTAAGATTTTATCTATTTGACAGCACACAAACGGGGGAGCGTCAGGGAGAGGGAGCAGCAGGCTCCCCACAGAGCAGGGAGCCCAATGGCGGAACTCAATCCCAGGACCCTGGGATCATGACCTGAGCTGAAGGCAGACTCTTAAGTGATTGAGCCACTGAAGCACCCCTGTGAGGAAGTTACTCTTATCCTCATTTTTACAGATGAGGAAATCAAGGCACCCAGAGAGTAAATAATTTGCCTACAGTAACAAAATTAGTAAACAGCATAACTAGGATTTAAAGTGCGCCTGAATCTGGATCCATACGCTTAAGCTTCCCCATGCACCCCACCCCCTACAATATATAGTACCTGCAACAAATTGTACTTCAGAAATATTTTGTAGGGGCACCTGGGTGGCCCAGTGGGTTGGAGCCTCTGCCTTCGGCTCAGGTCATGATCCTAGGGTCCTGGGATTGAGCCCTTCATCGGGCTCTCTGCTCGGCTTCCTCCTCTCTCTCTCTGCCTGCCTCTCTGCCTACTTGTGGTCTCTGTCTGTCAAATTAATAAATAAAATCTTAAAAAATATATTTTATACTACCTGGACAAAATGCTACCATTTATTTGAGTGCATTGGAGTGTTAGCTAACAGATCAGTAAAGATAATAAGGCCAGAAGAAGAAGGAAAGCCAGAGAGCAGAGCCTGCTCTTGCAGCTGACTCTCCTCAGTACCTCTGCTCATTTCCAAAGAGAAGCCTCAAGACCTAGACTGTTCTTCCTTCAGCAGCCACATTACCCCTTTGTGCCCCTTTCCCAGCCTTGCTCTATTTTCTTTGAAGATTTTATTTTTTAGTAATCTCTCTTCCCAATGTGGTGCTCAGACTTAGAAACCTTGAGATCAGGAGTCGTATGCTTTACTGACTGAGCTCCTCAGGTGCCCCCCTTTACTTTATTTTGCACTTAATCAGCATCTGATGTACTATATATATTGTAGTTATGTGTGTATTTGTTAACCGCTCCTCCTTCAATAGCTAGAATGTCAGCTCTACCAGGGCAGGGATCTTTTGTCTGCTTTGTTCACTGCTCTATCTCCTATTCCTTGAAGCGTGCTGCACAGAATGGACTCTTGCTAAATATTTGATGAATGAATATTCATCTTCATTGCATGATGGGAAAACAACACAGTTCTGAGAGATTTACATTTTGAATATAGACTTCTGTGTTAGCCAAATTGATACTCAGCTGTAATGACAATTAAATGCATTCGCAGATGTGCAAGGACTCAGTCTACCCATACTTGTTTTCTAAAACAAAAATAATGTATCTTGTGTTACATATTTGTGTAATAAACATACAGTGCTTGTATGTATATATATCACTGTTCTTTTCTACTTTGTACAATTAGGAAAATATAAGTTTGTGTAAATGACTCAGGAGTAAGTAAACATTTTGTATACATTAACAATTCCCACAGGATCTTGAAAATATACTTAGAAATCTGTCTTTCAAAAGCAGTCATTGGGTATTAAAGATAGTCTGTTGAAACTTCAAGATACTTAATTCCTTTTTTTGATGCACAATATGTTAGAGAAATAATCTATTTCATTTCATTTATAGGGGCTAGCAAAATCTATTAAAATCAGAAAGTGGAATTAGCTGCCAAGAATTCTAGACCAAATATAAGTATAAATAGTAGGATAGATAGGCAGAGGTTATCACTATTTCAGCAGTATTGTTGTTTACATAAGAAAGTGGCCAGAGATGGCAGCTGATCATAAGATAAAGATGTACAAATCAGTACGTGTCTGATACATGAGCAGTAGCCAATTAGAAAAGAATTGACAAGGGGCACCTGGGTAGCTCAGTGGTTAGGTGTCTGCCTTCGGCTTGGGTCATGATCCTAGGGGTCCTGGGATCGATTCCCATATTAGGCTCCCTGCTCAGTGGGAAGCCTGCTTCTCCCTCTCCCACTCCCCCTGCTTGTGTTCCTCTCTTGCTGTCTCTCTTTCTCTGTCAAATAAATAAATACAATCTTTAAGAAAAAAAAAAAAAGAGGGGCGCCTGGGTGGCTCAGTGGGTAAAGCCTCTGCCTTTGGCTCAGGTCATGGTCTCAGGGTCCTGGGATCGAGCCCCACATCGGGCTCTCTGCTCAGCGGGGAGCCTGCTTTCTCCCCTCTCTTTGCCTGCCTCTCTGCCTACTTGTGATCTCTCTCTCTGTCAAATAAATAAATAAAATCTTTAAAAAAAGAAAAAGAAAAAAAAAAGAATAGTATCCAAAAAATTACAAATTAAAAAATTGTATCAATTGCCTTGGGATAAGTAATAAAAATCAGTTCAAAATGTGTATGAATAATCATAAACAATAACATTAAATAATAATTAACCTTTGTGTAGAGCATGTAACATGTGCCATGAGGTACACTTCAGTCTTCTTGGCCATTCCATGATGAATTTTTATCTCAGTATTACAGATGAGAAATATTGTGATCACATATTGTCAACTTAAAATTTTACTAAAGATGATCGAGGAGATCTGAATGAGAAGAGAAATATGCCATGTCCTGGGGGAAGTTGTGGGGTAGGGGGAGGGAGATGGGGTGGTAGGGGGACTAACAATGTTAAGACAATAGGACTTGTAACATGCTGATTTTTTGCATTCCCCAAACTAATTTCAACAAGATTTATTTATTTATTTATTTTATTTAATTTTGAGAGATGTATTTATCTTAGTGCACAAGTGGGAAGGGCAGACAGAGAGGGAGAAAGAATCTCAAACAGACTCCTCCCTGAGCACAGAGCTGGTCTTGTGGATCAATCACATGACCCGGATACAACCTGAGCCAAAACCAAGAGCCAGACACTTAGCGACTTCTCCACCTAGGTGCTCCCAGTTGGATTTATTTTTTTCAGCCTGACGTTGAGTATAAAGTAGCTGAAAGAGAAAATGAAGATAAATGAGAAAAAAATTTTTGGAGACCGGAAAGTAATGACTAACAGAAATTCAGTCAAACAAAACTTAGGGTTTGAGAGGATGAGAATTAGAAGGAACCTCAAACATTGCTGGTGGAAGTGTGTATTGATACAACCACTCTGGATAACAGTTTAACATTTCATCTGAAAGTTAACTTCCAAATTTCTTAAAATTCAGCAACATTCCTAGGAATATGCCCAAAGAAACTTTGGTACGTGAATGCCTCATTCATAAAATGGTGCACCTTGTTCACAAAATGGTGCAATTTGTTTCACCATTGATTGGAGACTGTGAGCTTTTCAAAATGAAATATTTATATAGCTGTGAAAATGAGAACTTACAGCTACATGCAACAACATAGAGAAATCTTGAAAATATACTATTATTCAGAAAAGCAAGTCCCGTAAGGCTAGATACATACGGTACAATACTATTTTTATAGAACATAATACTAGTGAGATTAAGCAAAATATTGTTAGCATACATTTTTCTCTGATAAAGCAGCTTTTTACAAAACTAAACATATGTTTACCATACGATTCAGCAATTACACTCTTGGGCATGTATCCCAGAAAAATTAAAACTTAGTCTCACACAAACCTGTGCATGAATGTTCACAGCAACTTTATTCATAATAGCCCCAAACTGAACACAAATCATGTGCCTCCCCTAGGTGAATAAACTGGTACATTCATACCATGGAATATTATTTAGCAATAAAAAGAAATGGTAAATGCAGCAACTTGGATGGATCTCAAGAGAATTATGCTGAGTAGAAAGAGCCAGTCTCTAAAGGAAACGTGTAATTCCATTAATTTAACATGCTTGAAAATACAAAATAATGGAGACAGAGAATAGATAAGTGGTTGCCAGTGGGGAGGAACAGCTGGAGGGACCGTGGCTATAAAAGGGTTAGCATGAGGAATCCCAGTAACGGAACTGTTCTGCACCTTGACTGTGGTGGTGCTTGCATGACAGATTAAACTGCATAGAACAAAACATGCACACATAAGTCAGTATAAAACTGATGAAATCTGAATAAAGCCAGTACATTGTATTAATGTTAATTTTCTGGTTATGATACTATATTATATACGTGCAAAGTGTTAATCATGGAGAAAAGTGGGTGAAGGGTATGTGAGATCTTTTATTTCTTACAACTACATATAAATCTACAGTTATCTTTTTAAAAGGGGGGGTTGCCTGGGTGGCTCAGTTGGTTACGCATCTGCCTTCGGGTCAGGTAATGATCTTTGGGTCTTGGAATTGAGCCCCACTGCAGGTTCCCTGCTCAGTGGCGAGTCTCTTCGTCTCCCTTTGCCCCTCTCTCCACTTGTACACACTCTTGCTCTCTCACAAATAAATAAAATCTTAAAAAAAAAAAAAAGCTCTAAACTCTAAATTGTATCATAAGAAAGAGATGCAGAAGACCATGGTCAATATGTCATAACAGGTTTTGCCACTATCCTGGAATGTGAGAATTGAGCGCTTTACAGGATTCTACTCAGACTTTGGGGGATTTTTGTGAACCAATACCTATCTTCTGTCCACATTGTCTGGGAAATAATTCTGTTGGTATCTTTTCCTAGGGAGCTAATCTGCAGCTTTCATCACATTTTCAAAGGGGTCCATGACTTTAAAAAAGATTAAGAAATGATCGGTCTGTGCTCTTGCTTAAAACAGTTAAGTAATTTGATAAATAAGAAGACTGGAGCTTTCTTATACAAAGATAGTAAACTTACTGGACTTGTGATTCCACAAGGTGGGTACCAACAGAAAAGATACAGGGCAGAGAATTACAAATTTGGGGATGATAAAGTCATATGAAGTCATAGGGCAGAGAATTATAAACTTGGGAATGATTAAAGTCATGAATCATAGAGGGTGTTAACGGTATGGTTCTTTCATTCAGTAAACATTTGTAGATGCCTGTTGTGTATGAGACATTATACTAAAAATGGCAGGTACCCAGTTTAGTGATGGAAGGGGTCCAGAAATCATTAACAAGGGAGGGAGTAATGTGGTTAGAAGTATGAACCAAGTGCATTGAGAGTCAAGAGGAGGGCATGACCCCTGACCTTGCGGAGCAGAGATCCTCTGAATCTTGCCCTCTTAAAAACACTGTCTGGATATCTTGGAAAATCTTGACCATTTTCTTGATGCTTATGCAGCCCTTATCAAATGCTTAGTTAAGAAATGTACATGGTAATCTGTTTTTAGTTAAGCCAATCCAGTTGATAATGTTTGTATATAATTTTCCCTGACTTTTCTAATATTAGCATTTTTGTATTTATTAAATTTTTTTCTTTTCTTTTTTTTTATTATCCTCTTTTTTAAAAGTAAGAAGGGAAGACTAGAGAGGTTTAATTACTTGCTCAAGGTCACATACCAAGCATGTAGCAGAACTGGGAATCAAACACAGTTCTGTCCAGGTTCAAAACTCATGCTCTTTCCTCTGAGATATGCATTTAAGAAGCAATCCTTGGTAGCTCTTTCTGCCCACAGGTCCTGTCCCCGTGCTTTCATAAAACCATTTTTTGCACCAAAAAAGAAAAAGAAACCTCATCCTTTAGAGCTTACAATCTGATAGTGGTAAGACCTACCAAAAATGGAACAGTTAAATTATAGGAAAAGATAGAATAAAAGAAATGCCACAGTATTAGTTGAATTTACTCTGACTGATGGAAGGAGTGACCTCGGTTTAAGTACCTGCTGTGTCACTAACCAGTTTTGTGATCTTGGACAACTTATATAACTTCTCTAAGCCCAGGTTTTTGCACTTGTTAAATAGGGGTAGTCCTGTTTATAAAGACAAAATGAAACAATACAAAATTCCTGATGCATAAAGACACTGGATGAAATATGATTTTTGTAAATGTCTGGCTAGAAAACAAATGGGTCACCTCTCTGTGTTGTTTACACTTTAGCTTTCCTTTCTTGACTCTTGGGACACCCAAGGTCTCTAGAGGCCTAAGCAAAGATCACTTAAAAGAGTTAGTTTCAAAAAAGATGTTTAGAAATTACTTTGGCCTGAGGGTTAAACCATTTTTAGGAAGCTTCTCGATTTTTTTTCTTCCCACTACAACCTACTCCAAGCTTTCCAAGAAAAGTGAGGCCAAGGAGAGAAATAGAGAACTAAAGAAGAAAAGAAAAACAAGATCAGGCTACTGAACATCTGAGGTACCCAGAGTGCTTTCATGTACTTCAACCACATGACAGTGTCGGGGGCTATAAACTGTACCCAAAATTTTACAAAATCAACTCTTGCTTAAATAAAGTGCCCCCCCCCTTGAGAATCTCTTCACTAAAGGCAGTAATTAAAGCGTGAGGTTTGAAGTTAGAGAAAGCCTGGGTTTTGATCCTTATTCTAGTACTTGAACAGTTTTGTGAGTTTGTTTGCTCATTTGTAAAATAGGGATAGTACTGGCTACTTCACTGAGTTATTTTGTAGGATAAATGAAGTAATATTTGTACAGTATTTGATACATAGTAGACATTGAATGAATATTCAGTCCTTTCCTTTCCAAACCTGGAAGATGAGCCCTCTTGAAGACTTACAGTTGCCTCTTTGTGTTTTGCTTTCTAGGCTAAACTCTCCTCATTCTTTTATCTTTTCAATGCTCAGTTTTATTTAATCAGCCTTCTGGGACTTCTCTAAAAATGCCTTAATATCCTTTTAAAACTGTGAGGTAAACTGGACAAAGGGATTCTAATGAAGATATGATTAGTGCAAAATATAACGGAAAGATCCATGTTATAGAAAGAAAGGTCTTGAGTAAGCGTCTGCCTTCAGCTCAGGTCATGATCCCAGGGTCCTGGGATGGAGTCCCGCATTGGGCTCCCTGCTCGGTGGGGAGCCTGCTTCACCCTCTGCCTGCCTCTCCCTCTGCTTATGCGTGTTCTCTCTCTCTGTCTCTGACAAATGAATAAAAAAATCTTGAAAGAAAGAAAAGAGAAGCGAAGCAGGCCTGCCTTAAATTTACTGGGTGCCATTACATTGCATAAAGACAAACCTTTCTCTTGAGTTCAGTTTTTGTAGCTCTCCTTCCTATAGGAGTACAACAGATTAACAGGCTTTGAGTCTTACCTTCTTGCACTGGCCAAGTAAAGTTTCTGGAAAGTGCTATAAAATATAGCTGAAGGGCCTAACTAGATGGTAGCAATTAGGACACACAGAGAGACATTTAAAATGAAGCATGTAATTTGTTCCACATTTTTAGAAGCTCTTTGGTGATGTTTTCAGATCACAAATGTGGCATCTTTGTTCCTAGGATTTTTGAGGATTGAGTAACCAGTTTTTCAGCCTGGAAACTCAAGAAGAGATGTATTCAGAGATGGTAGGCTCAAAACTAGTGACTAGAAAAAGCTAATATTAGCAGTAAGTGGGAGGGCAGAATAGAGGTCAGGATATACCACCAGTAAAACAGCAAACAAATAGGGTGGTGAATGAAGGGTTTAGTCTGTTACTTTTTTTTTTAAGATTTTATTTATTTGACACAGAGAGACACAGCAAGAGAGGGAACACAAGCAGGGGGAGTGGGAGAGGGAGAAGCAGGCCTCCCGCTGAGCAGGGAGCCAGATGTGGGGCTCAATCCTAGGACCCCGGGACCACGACCCGAGCTAAAGGCCGGCACCCAACCAACTGAGCCACCCAGGCGCCCCTAGTCTGTTAATTTTAAGGTCAAATTTTTTCTGTCTTTCAAACAGTGAAACATAGGAGAGTGAAGAGCACGCTCCTCTACAGTTCTTCTCATAGGAGTAAAGGTTTAGTTAAGGATATTTACAATATTGGGCACCTGGGTGGCTCAGTTGTTAAGGGTCTGCCTTTGGCTAAGGTTATGATGCCAGGGTCCTGGGATCAAGCCCCGCATAGGGCTCCCTGCTCAGTGGGAAGCCTGCTTCTCCCTCTCCCACTCCTCTTGCTTGTGTTCCCTCTCTCGCTGTGTCTCTCCCTCTGTCAGATAAATATAATATATATATATTTTTAAGTATTTATGGGGCATCTGGGTGGCTCAGTTGTTAAGCGTCTGCCTTTGGCTCAGGTCATGATCTCAGGGTCCTGGGATGGAGTCCCACATCGGGATCTCTGCTCGGTGGGGAGCCTGCTTCCTCCTCTCTCTCTTTCTGCCTGCCTCTCTGCCTACTTGTGATCTCTGTCAAATAAATAAATAAATTCTTTTAAAAAATTTTAAAAAAAGAATATTTACAATATGGGGGGAGCTGTGGCTCAGTCAGTTGGGCATCTGCCTTCGGCTTGCAAGGGTCATGGTCTCAGGGTCTCTCTTTCTCCCTGCCCCCACTCCTTTTCTCTCTCTATCTCTCTCTCTCAAATCAGTCAATAAAATATTTACAATATGGGGTTGGGCACCTGGGTGGCTCAGTCGTTAAGCATCTTTCTTCAGCTCACGTCATGATCCCAGGATCAAGCCCGGGGCATCGGGCTCCCTGCTCAGCAGGGAGTCTGCTTCTTGCTCTCCCTCTGCTACACTCTCTCTCTCTCTCTCTCTCTCTCTCTCTCTCAAATAAATAAAATCTTTGGGGGGAAAAAAAAGAACATTTACGATATGATTAGCAGTTTTAATTGTCAGAAAGTAAGGGAGTGTGTGCTTTGGGGCATAAACAGTTCAGTTAACGCACCATATTCTATAATATCTGAAATTAGGTGCCTTTTTTTTTTTTAAGATTTTATTTATTTATCAGAGAGAGAGAGCATAGAAATGGGGAGGGTCAAAGGGAGAAGCAGACTCCCCGCTAGCAGGGAGCCTTATGCAGGACTCCATCCGGGGACTCCAGCATCATGACCCAAGCCGAAGGCAGTCGCCCAACCAATTGAGCCACCTAGGTGCCCTCAAATTAGGCTTTTTAATAAGCAGAAGCCTTCAGTTTGAAATTCTGAACTCTTATGAAGTCTGTCAGAATCAAAGTGACTTTCCGTCATCTGTATACTTCACAGCTGGACTTAGTCTAAACAGTTATTTTTAATAACTATTAAAGGTATGGGTTTGTACAATGTGTTTGAATAGTAGATTTTTTTTAAAATATTCTGTTTTTAAGTAATCTCCACACCCAACATGGGTCTCATACTCCTATCCCTGAAATCAAGAGTCACATGCTCTACCAACTGAGCCAGCCAGATGCCCCTGAAGTAATATATCTTTATACCTTAAACCAGTGGCTTTCACACTTTGAAAGTCACTGGTTTAAGATATAAAGAGATATTACTTTATATTACTTTATATCAGCATAACCTAGTAACTTGCTAGAAATGCAGATTCCTAACACAAATCCCAGACTGGGGTTGGGGCCCAGCAATCTAGTTGAATAAGCCCTCTAGATGATTGTGATGCATACTGAAGTTTGAGAACCCTTACTTTAAAATTATAGAAGGTAGAGGGGTGCCTGATTGGCTCAGTTGGTTAGGTGTCCAGCTCTTGGTTACAGCTCAGGTCATGATCTCATGGTTGTGAGATCAAGCACCACCTTGAACTCCCTGATTAGCCAGGAGTCTGCTTGAGGTTCTTTCCTTTTCCCTATGCCCCTCTTCCCCCCGCCCCATGCTAGGGCACATGCACTCTGTCTTTCTCTCTCTCTTAAATAAAATCCTTCTAAAAATTAGAGAAGATAGGGCGCCTGGGTGGCTCAGTGGATTAAGCCTCTGCCTTCAGCTCAGGTCATGATCCCAGGGTCCTGGGATTGATCCCCACATGGGGCTCTCTGCTCGGCGGGGAGCCTGCTTCCCCCTCTCTCTCTGCCTGCCTCTCTGCCTACTTGATCTCTCTCTCTGTCAAATAAATAAATAAAATCTTAAAAAAAAATTAGAGAAGATAGAAACACAGTGTGGGGATAGTATATAGGGAGAACGTTCTGCGTTATTTAGACTGTTCCAATGACTTAAAGGAATATAAATTTAGTTTTTTGACTGTTTTCAGTGAACCATATAACTTTTTAGTTGCTGTTCATTGCCTGTGCACACTGCCCCATCTCTGTTAGTACTCCTGTTGTAGCACTTAAGTGTACTTTGCTGCCATCTTCATAGACGGGGAATGTCAGTTTATAAACACAGTGAAGTTGGGGATTATATCTGACTTGTTCTGCCATATGTCCTGTACTTGATAGGCTAGATGTCTGGCCCTTTGTAAGTCTCCCCTAGTGGTTAATGATCATACCTGTATCTCCCCCATCATCTGCCTCTCCATAGGAAGCACGCAGATGCTTACAATAAATGAATGAATGAATGAAATTCCCTAATTATGGGAAATCTTTCTGTATACAAAGGTTATATCTGATGAAACTATCTTGATCTGTGACTTGAAAATACCTCAGTGTGCATGTTTTCCTTTAGGACATTGACTGAACTTGGGCTAGATAATGTTGACGCTTAAGCACTTCCTAGGAAATGGGCTTTAGTTAGTATATGTACATATGTTATTTTATTTGGTCTTTATAGCAGCCTCACGAGGTAGATACTGCTTTCATTTTACAGATGAAGAAGCCTGAAATTAGAGCAATTAAATAACTTTTCAAAGTTGGCACAACTAGTGAGTAGCCAACTAAGAACCACATCTTTCAAAGCTCTTAAGGACTATCATCCAAAGCACTACTGTCACAATGGTATTTTAATGGGACTGTTCATTGTATATTAAAATTACTGACCTTTGTTTCTTCATAAAGATAGAACATTGTGCCTTTTTTTGTTTGTTTGATGCAGACCTTTTTTTTTTTTTTTTTAAATTTTATTTATTTGACAGAGATCACAAGTAGGCAGAGAGGCAGGCAGAGAGGAGGAAGCAGGCTCCCCACTGAGCAGAGAGCCCGATGCGGGGCTCGATCCCAGGACCCTGGGACCATGACCTGAGCCAAAGGCAGAGGCTTTAACTCACTGAGCCACCCAGGTGCCCCTGATGCAGACCTTATTTTTAGTTCATTCATCCCCTTTTCCCCGTCTCTTGGCATTGTTTTTGTTAAATTCACTTATTCTTTTTTTTTTTTTTAAGATTTTATTTATTTATTTGACAGAGATCACACAAGTTGGCCGGGGGTGGGGGGGGAGAGGAAGCAGGCTCCCTGCTGTGCAGAGAGCTGGATGCAGGGCTTGATCCCAGGACCCTGGAATCATGACCTGACCCAAGGCAGAGGCTTTAACCCACTGAGCCACCTAGGCGCCCCTAAATTCACTTATTCTTGAGAAACATTTGAATGGCTCTGATGTAGAGGCTTCAGGTGGGAGTGGAAGAGCAAACTGTGTTCATGAGAAGAAGCCTTTGGGTTTCCTAGTCAACTCCATACGTCTGAAATATTCGGTCTTACACTCTTACTGCTTTATGCAGACTCGGAAATTTGCGTTTAGTTACCAGAACAAACTAGTTCATTGTGTTTGTCTTATTCAGAAATTGAGAAGATTCAGAAAGGAGATTCAAAAAAGGACGACGAGGAGAATTACCTGGATTTATTTTCTCATAAGAACATGAAGCTGAAGGAGCGGGTACTGATACCCGTCAAGCAGTATCCCAAGGTAAGCCATAACGTGCCTCACTCACTTCGTTGTCTCTGTAGGTGTGAGAGCCATGGGCTGAAATAAAGACTTCTGGAAATTCTGATGCATCATGTCCTTGAGCCTGTGAAGCTTCCTTCCTGTAGTTGGAGTACTTGTTTCTGGCAGTTGAAACATCTATTTCCATAACTAACACCGTACCTATTGCTAGGAAGGAAATATAATCAACTTTTTATTACCAAAAAGAGTTTCTTTCTCAAATGTTTCTTCAGGCTCCAAGTTCTCTCTCTCTCTCACACACACACACACACACACACACAATTGAAGAGTTGCTCTCTGTCAAAAGATTGATATTGGGGAGAGGTGAAGATGGACACAAAATCTAAATAAAGGAAATGTGATACAAATCCTTGACTAGATGAAGTTAGTTTTATTTCTTAATCCGTGTTTTAATTTTAAATAAATGCCTTCTCATTTTTCTCCTCCTCTTCTCCTTTTTTTAAAGGAAAGAAATTAGTTATATTTAATTCACCAAACAGGTACTACAAAAGAATGCCATATGTCTTTTCTGAGGTCATTCCCTTAAAAATTTTTATGTGTGTTGAAATACTAACGGTTGTAGTGTGATAGTTTGAAAAGAGCACCAGACTACATCAGGAAACCCAAGTTCAAGTCTAGGAACTGCTGTTGTCTAGTTGTATAAGTGTAGACTATTCACTTCTTTTCAGTCTATCCTCAGCATATCCTTCAGTAAAATGGAGATGGTAATAGGACCCCTATTTTATAGGGTTGTTGAAGATCAAATGAGGTAATACATGTGAAAATGTTTTATAGAAATGTGTATAAGAAATCCATTTTTATTTTCTGTTAGTTCAATTTTGTGGGGAAGATCCTCGGGCCACAAGGGAATACAATCAAAAGACTGCAAGAAGAGACCGGTGCAAAGATCTCTGTGCTGGGCAAGGGCTCAATGAGAGACAAAGCCAAGGTAAGCTCATACCAATGAGGCAAGAAGACAGTGCCTTCTGGAAGCCAGTACTTGTAAATGTATAGAATGTGAATCTCTTCAGTTTGTGTATGAGAGATTATAGATCAGGTTAACTTACTTGTTTGGCAACCCTGGAAGAGCCTAGGTGTGCCCTGGTGATTGTTTCTTTCCTGACATTTGACTTCGAGTAATGGAAGCAGCAGTAGCAACTTTCACTTTTGTAAGCTTATCTATGAAAACTTGGAAGGGGAGCTGGGTATACTAAAACTTATCCAGACTAAAGACACTAAAATGTGGACAGCATATTCCCTTGCCAGTAACATAGAAAAGTGAGAGCAGTAATGTTGTGAGTGCAGGTGAGTCTGAGGATTAGTTGTCTGAGTTTTTTAATAGCCAGCTGGAATGTGAAAGAACACTGCAAGAAAGTATTTCAGAAGGAACCGTGAGTAATCCTGACAACAGAACCTCAAGCTGATTTTTTTTTCCATGTCGTAGCCCCATGGGCTTTGTATTCTTCAGAAGTATCAAAAAAATTCCTATCCAAATAGATTAGTCTTAGCCTTCTAGGGTCAGCTTTTTAGATGTGACATATCAGATACAGCCTAAAAACTTAGAACACTGTTTTCTCAGAGCCCCTTCTTTTGTCCACTCACATTTCTCACGGATGGATACACTTAGGGCTGAAGTATGTTATTTTACCTAATGAGATTTACATGGGATTTTCTTCACTCTATCCTGACTTTTTTCCTCCCCTAGAACTCACCAGACCATATAAGCAAATAAGAAGAGCTGGTGCTGGGACACCCGGCTGGCTCAGTCAGGAGAGCATATGACTCTTGATCTCGGGGTCGTGAGTTTAAGCCCCACAGTGGGGGGTAGAGGTCACTTAATAAGTTAAAAAGTGGGGCGCCTGGGTGGCTCAGATGGTTAAGCATCTGCCTTCAGTTCAGGTCATGATCTCCAGTTCCTGGGATGGAGTCCCACGTCAGGCACCCAGCTCAGCAGGGAGTCTGCTTCTCCCACTACCTCTCCCCTGCTTGTGCTCTCTCTCTGTCTCTCAAATTAATAAATAAAATCGTTTTTTAAAAAATAATTAACTAATTAATTTTAAAAGTTTAGGGGCATCTGGGTGGCTCAGTCAGTTAAGCATCGAACTCTTGGTTTCTCTTTAGGTCATGATCTCAGGGTTTGTGAGGTCAAGCCTGCTTTGGGCTCAGCGCTATGCATGGAGCCTGTTAAGATTCTCTGTCCCCTTCCCATTGCTCCCCATAAATAAATAAGCTTGCTTGCTAAGCTTGCTTGCTTATTTATTTATTTATTTAAAGTTAAAAAAGAAAATGAAGAAGAGCTGGTACTTAATAGCACTAGCTGGGATTGAAAAGCAAATGCTTGGCAATGAGTGAATGCATGCATGCTTGGCAAACAGCTGATATCTGAATGAAGAGTGGAATTACGTTTCTCTCTTATATACCTTCTAATAAGAGCTGCAGGGAATACATCAGGAAATCAAGACAGTGGTTAACTTTTAATAGCAGACTGATTACAGGTTTAGCAGGTTGTGTGAATTACCATTCTCTAGACCTTGTTTTGCTTTCTTCTTACACTTTACTGTTTTTCTGAGATGTTTAGGTTATTTCTTGGTGTCTCTTTACGCTGGACATAACAGTGTCATTTTCTCCCATTCCATGTGATATGATGTTTTTCTGCGTTTTTCCGTAGGAGGAAGAGCTGCGCAAAGGTGGAGACCCCAAATACGCCCACTTGAATATGGATCTGCATGTCTTCATTGAAGTCTTTGGACCCCCATGTGAAGCTTATGCTCTCATGGCCCATGCTATGGAGGAAGTCAAGAAGTTCCTAGTACCAGTAAGGAAATCCACATCCTATATCACTGAGCAAGAGAGAACTGGGATCTTGTGCTGTTGTTAATGAGGCAGGGGTTCTTAATCACGATCCCTGTGTAGCCTGAAATTGCATACCAAATTCCGTATTTATGTTCATTTTTCTGAGGTAGTGTGTTACTTTTACCTGGTCCTCAAAGCACTGTACCCCAAAGCCACTCTACCTCTCCTTATCTAATGTGGTTTTAGTTATATACCAGGATCTGTTGTTAGTATCTAGGTCCACAGTGTGTCTGGCATCTGAATGTCTGGTTAAGAAAGATTTAACAGAGTCTTGACTGAGCTAAGTGTGTTGGTACTAGTGTGGAACTAGGAGGTTATGATGGGAAAATGGCTAAGATGGTTGTAAACCCCCTGTACTCAAGGGTTTATGTTCTAGACTCTGAAGAGTGTAGAAGATAGCAGCAAGATGCTTCTAGCTTCCAATCTTAATAGATCAAATTTTGACTAGGGTGTATTCAGGGCTTTCTCTCCTGGAGGAGTTTCTTACATAGGGTTTGATTTGAAAGAGGTGTAATTGTTACAGGCTTGACTGTTGATGATATTAAACAAATAGGTTGTGCCGTTTCTTTCAGAGTATAACGGAGGCCCACGAAGAATTGGCACAGCCCAGTTTGCCTTAAGTCTTGCTTATTACCACCTGGTCAGAAGGTCCATTCTTTGAATAAGTAGAAAATGATGTGATTTTTGCTCAGCAAGACTTACTAGTTGCCAGAGTTAGCATCCTACAGTTGAATATTTAATAACCAGGCATGAATCTGGAACCTTAGGAAGCATGGGAAATACTCTTCACGAGAGTCAAGTAAGCATCCTGTTTTCATCACTAAAACTAAGAGGAGGTGAGATACAGTTGTTGGCTTTCTTGTGTATGCAGAATGAGGAGTTGGAACTAAATGTGGTTGTCAGAGGATGTGAGAATCGGTAGAGCAAAAATTTATAGGCAGTGTGTACCTATAATGCTGAGCTCTAAGAATTCCAACACTATCTCAGATGTCTCAGCAGCTGCTTTGCTTCCAAGTACCTCGTCTTCGTTAGAATGTTCAAACATGAAACAGCCAATTTAAAATCTCCTAGAGAAGACCTCGGAGCTGGCAAATTTTCCCTTGAGGGAGTTCTTTTTGCTCTTTTTGAGGTGTTCTCTTGAAGCACCCTGAGCCTCCCAGTGTCTGAAGGGCTGTAGGGGAACGCATATCTCCTCTTTATCCTTAGTCTCAGCGTATTGCTCAAAAGGAATAGCTTTACGAGGCTTTCATATAAATGGATCTTCAAAAAATATGTCTGCCAGGTGTATCTGGGTGTCTTTGGTGTTGGTGTAGCATTTGGAAGAATCTAGGCAAATGGGCCATCACTGGTCACTTGATTCTCCAGAGTGGGTCTCAAACAGCAGTAATGTGCAAGGTAGGAGGAGGTGAAGAGTTGGGGAGGGGGGCATCTCTGTGGTGACTAGAATCTTCTGTTCTTGAAGCTCTGTCCACCTGGGATATATAAAAAAGCATGGAGTATTAAAACTGAATGGCTCTCATCAGGAGATATGTGAAAAGATTTGCAAATGGCATTTGACTCAATTCTTCCCTCTTGTGAAGAAAAAGAAAGTGAGCCTATTTTTGCATCCATGACCAGAGCCTCCGTTTTCCCCTTAGAACCATTAACTGTACCAGAGAGGCTTCCTGGTACAGTAGGAAGAGCACTGGACTGGGACCTTTATCTGCGTCATCTTGGACAAGTTATTATTTCACTTTTCTGAGCCTCAGGTTCCTTGTTCATCCCAAACATTTGTTAAGTATCTGGTAGGTGCCTAATACTCTGCTTGGGTCTGAAGTTACAAAAATGGCTCCTTTCTCCCAATCTAGTGAGAAAGACAATTCTAGAATGACGTGGTAAGTGCTTGGGTCGAGAAAATTACACGGTGCTGTGGAAAAAGAGGAGGGAGTGGGGGTGGCATCAAAGAAAGGTTTTCAAAAGAAGTAATATTTTAGATTAAGTCTTCTAAGAGTGAGTTAGTCTCTCAGGTAGACAAAAAAGGCAGTGTAGTCAAATGATTCAAAGCCTAGATTTTGGAGACAGGTAATTCTGAATTCACATCAAGTCTGCTACTTACTAGCTGTCTGTCCTTAGGCTGGTGGCTTTATATGCCCTGATTCTGTTTCCCAGCTGTAAAATGGGATGACCTGCTTACTTACTTCAGGGTAACCTTGAAGATTAAACTGCAAAACCTATAGCAAGCTTATTATAAAGTACCTAGTGCGTAGAGCTTAATTAACGGTAGCAGCTTTTACTATTCTAGGAAAAGGAAGCTATTTGCAAGAATGGGTGTCTAAGTATGCTAGGTTCTGAACTACAGGTGGTTCTGCATGGCTTGAAAGGAGTTTATCCACAGAGAGTGGATGGAAGTGATCTGGAGAGCCAGGTAGGGACTAATTATGAAAAGCTTCAGCTGAATAATGAGGGGTCTGCCATCAGGACTTTCCTCGAAGAGGTGACAGGTAGGGTGCCATTTGACTTCAGAAAATGCATGACCTGAGACTTCATCTGGGCATTCAGAACTGGTCTTAGTATCCAAGGCTTATGTGGGCTGGACAGCTTCTCAACAGAAGGTAGAGATGTGGCCCAGTAATCCTTTTATCTTTCATTTGCAGGATATGATGGATGATATCTGCCAGGAGCAATTTCTAGAGCTTTCCTACTTGAATGGAGTACCGGAGCCCTCTCGCGGACGTGGGGTGCCAGTGAGAGGCCGAGGAGCTGCACCTCCTCCTCCACCTGTTCCCAGGTAAAAAAATAATGGAAACAACTAGAAACAAGATGTAAGTTTGGCCAGTACCATTTCTCTCTTAGTGGTGCTCTTTCTTCCGTCTTAGAAGGGGGCCTCAGGATTTGTACCAGCAAGAGTGGAATTAAGTAGATCTTAGGTCCTTTGGCCATAGCCAAGTGCAGCAGTCCTGTTGAAACTTTTGGTCTCTTAATTTTGGATAGTTCTAGCAGTTTAGAATGGTCTCTGGCTTTAGAAGTTTACCTTTTGCGACTGACCTTTATGGAGTGTTCAGACTTTCCAAAGTAGTACACTGATGAAACATTTACAGGTCCACTTGGGAACCTGGGCAGTCTCCAGTATGGGTCCTTTACCCACCTCTTTGGGTTTTTTGGGGATTTTGTTTGTTCATTTGTTTTTTCCTCTGTGTTTTAATAATGGTCTGCTTAAGGCATTATGGAATCTGTCTGGCTCCAGAATTTGCAAACAAATCTGAACATGAAAGTATTATCTATGTATTAAAATCTCCATTTAAAATAATTTTGGGGGGGTGCCTAGGTGGCTCAGTGGGTTAAAGCTTCTGCCTTCAGCTCAGGTCGTGATCTCGGGGTCCTGGGATCGAGCCCCGCATCGGGCTCTCTGCTTGGCGGGGAGCCTGCTTCCCCTTCTCTCTCTGCCTGCCTCTCTGCCTGCTTGTGATCTCTCTCTCTGTGTCAAATAAATAAATAAAATCTTAAAAACAACAACAAAAAAACGTTTTCTTCTTGCAGGGGCCGTGGTGTTGGACCACCTCGGGGGGCTTTGGTACGTGGTACACCCGTGAGAGGAGCCATCACCAGAGGTGCCACGGTAACTCGAGGAGTGCCGCCCCCACCTACAGTGAGGGGTGCTCCAGCACCCAGAGCACGGACAGCAGGCATCCAGAGGATACCTTTGCCTCCGCCCCCTGCACCAGAAACCTATGAAGAATATGTAAGAAGTTTGAGCAGTGTGCCATTTCCCGATACCTAGGAGGCTGCCAAAGGAAGTTGAATGATAGGGCATTGGCCCTTGGTGTAGGTGGCAGGGACTGCCTGTAAGATCTGGAGTCTGGTCTCTTCTTTTGCAGTGAATGTTAAACTATGAGAAGATTTTTCCATTTTAAGCATAGTTTACTACATGTGAATAGATGAAATAGGAAATAGGCTGTGCCTTGACAAATATACAGTGTTTCAATAGGGGGTCTTTTCACTAGTACTGCTGATAATGCTCAAGTTCAACACTTTTCCTTGTTTCCTGCCCACAATTTGGAGGGTGGTTTGGTTTGGTTGATGGTTCAGTTTTGTTTCATTTTTTCTTTAAAAAAAAAATTTTTTTTTCTATGTCAACTCTTTACCAGTGGGTATTAATTTGGGGGGAAAATTCTGCATTCTGTTAATCTAGAAGCCTACCATCCTCCCATGGGATATAATTACCTTTCCCACTCTGTGTGATTTTGCCTTTCTTTTTCATTTTATTTGTTCTAGGGGTATGATGACACATATGCAGAACAGAGTTATGAAGGCTACGAAGGCTATTATAGCCAGAGCCAAGGGTAAGTCAGGCAAGAGAAGTACTGTTTCACGTCCTGGGGTGGATGGAGGGAGTTGGAACAACGGAGAGATTTAGGTAGCACACATCTGGGGAACAGTGTGGCTCCCCTTTGGGGGTATCTCTTTTTCTTTCCACATCTGTAAGGCACTCAGATCTGTAAGCTTAGGGAACTGTGGATCTGAATTTATTTATTTATTTATTTATTGAAAGGTTTTATTTATTTGAGAGAGAGCAAGCATGAAAGTGCAAGGTCAGAGGAGGCGACCCCCTGCTGAGCAGGGAGCCCAGTGCAGAACTCGATCCGATGACTCCAGGATCATGACCTTAACTGGAAGCAGTCACTCAACCAACTGAGTCACCCAGGCACCCTGTGTATCTGAATTTATAGTATAGAATCTAGGAATAATGTGAAAATTTCCTGAGCTGTGACCACATGGAAATGAAGGGAAAATGCCTTTAAATTGTTTTGATGTATTATTGCCACATTAAAGGTGCATTAAAGTTTAAAAGGAAGCTAGAATCCTACTACCATAACTTAGGTTATTTTCTGCACTCTTAAATAACGTTTTTGTGTATATGTATTTTATCTGTGATTGATTTAAAAAGTATTTCATAATTGTACAGTGGGAACAGAACAGTATGTTTGTTTACTCTCTTCCAGAGAGCCCTATAAATGTGTGTGTGTGTGTGTGTGTGTACACTGTGATTGAGATGTTCAGTTTTGGATTGTGCTTTTTCACTTTAAATTATGTGGTATCCGTTTTTCTTTGCAATGGTTGTAATTTTTTTTTTTTTGTTTAAGTGCACAGCACATACCTGTTTCGGAAATATTTTCTGGTTTGGAGATGGGGCAAAATGAGCATTTTTCTGCCCTACACATGTAGTAAAATGCCTGAAATGTGGGAGGAAGGGGAAATGGAAGTAGAGTTACTCTGTAGCTCTCTAACACTCTTGTCTTTGGCTTCCAGGGACTCAGAATATTATGACTATGGACATGGGGAGGTTCAGGATTCTTACGAAGCTTATGGTATGTCTTTATTTCCATGGTGGGCAGTGTGCGCAAGTAAGTGTCTGTGGGAATGCTAGTGACTGGATTACTGGGGGCTGCCAGTCACACAGCGAAAGAGGAACCTTTAGAAAGCTGAGATGTTGATAGGACAGTAGCCATCCCGTTCTTATTGCAATTGTGTGCTGTCCCATAGAAAGAGGAGCTCTTAAGATGAGATGGGGTTACCCTTAGAATTGCTAAGCAGATGTCTTAGACTAGGGCTCAGGTCCAGCTAGGCCTGGTTGGAGCAGCAGACTTTTAAGCTGACGTTGATCCTTTTCTCCTTTAGACCAGGGGAGATTGCCAGGCCTAGGTCATGTTGCAGGGCCCTTGCTGCTGGTGCCTAGGCCACATGGGTAGATACTGAGAGCTTCATCATATCCAATTTTATTTTCCAGCCCCACTACATTTTTTTTCTTAAGATTCTGTTTGTTTATTTTGAGGGAGAGAGAGTAAGAGAGCACAAGCAGGGGAAGCAACAGAGGGAGAGGGAGAAGCAGACTCCTCACTGAGCAGGGATCCCAACGCAGGGCTCGATCCCAGGCCCCAGGATCATGACCTGAGCTGAAGGCAGATGCTTAACCGACTGAGCTACCCATGCACCCCACCCCACTTCATTCTGAGGAAGAATTTTGGATCTCACTGAAAAGAATCTCATTGTAGAGGAAATATTAGCGGAAAGGGAACCAACTAGATGGCAGGTAGCTAGGCAAAAGCAGGTTGGGTGCAAGCATCCTGCCTGTCATCTCAGATCTCGGGCAGTAGGAGCTGGGGCCACTTCAGGGCAGTACTGGCACCAAGCTCCTTCCTGGCTTGGAGACATCTCAGTTCAGTCCTTGATCCCAAGAGAGCTATAGAGGCTAGAATGGCAGCAGGACCGAACTGTCTGTTTAGTTGAAAACACATTGCTCAAGAGTGTCCTCGAGTGCCAATTATGGCCCCGTGTTAATGGGCCCCAGAGGGAGTGCCGTGTGGGTGCAGAGAGAGCCGCTTTTTAAATGCAAGGTATTTTCAGCATACCTGAGGGAATTCCAGAGTCCTGGGCCAGGGGCTTAGCAATTGACAATTCATCTTAAGACACTAGTTAACAGTCTCCCCTTACCCCTAGCCCCTTAGAGCTCCCGCAGACAAGCTGAGCCTAACTTGTCAGCGCAGTCTGTAGTAGCCAGTCAGCTGCTTGCCTAGGGAAACCGTTTTACTAATTCTAGCTAAATGGTGCTGGACATTTGCCATCAGTAACACTGCTCCGCTCTCGTAGGCCACTATTTAGAAGGGCAGTGGGATTGCCCCAGGGTATTTCCCTCCCATCGGTGAGGCAGCACAATGCGGCCTCTGTGTGTGTTTGACTGAATTACATTTCTGTTTTGCCTGAGAAGAGACTGGACTGAAAGAGGCAGGCTGCCTCTTCTGCTCCTGGTGTGATGTTGCCACAGTTCATCTGTTATGATTTTGGCCTTTATAAACAGAATTACAAAAATAAACTGTCTTGTTAGTACCAGAAGCCATTTGGAAAGTAATGGCTGTACCTATTATACTAAGGGTAAAAACAGCCTTAGATAGGGTCTCTGGGACTTGAGGTCCATGTAGAGGTTTTAGACTTAGTGATGGAGGCTCAGATCTGTGAATGCAGGCAGCTGGGGAAACGCGTTGGGGATGAACTGGCATGGGTAGCCTAGGGGGGTGAGTGGGAAAATAAGCTCATACGTGCAGCTCCTTTTCATAAGAGGTCAGCTGTAGAAGTAAGCGATCATCTCTTTCAGGCTTTTCCCTGTAACAAAAGAAAGTCATTTGAGGCTGTCAACCATGTTGTCTGGCTTCTCTGGGCTATTGCATGAGAGAGGAAACAGTGAATTCTCCGTATCGGTGCTATAAACACGTTCTGCTTCCCTACGCCAGAGCAGTGGACCAGCTCTGCTGGTGGGGAGGCCTCATGAAATGCGGCCCTTGCTTACTTCTCCCAAGGAGGACACTTTTCAACAGGGAAACCTGACTTGCTATTGGAAAGGGAGCTACCTGCTTCCAGTCTGACTTCCTGAAGGTTCCACAGGCTTTCTTTGCCCAGTTGAGGCTTTCTTTGCCCAATTCCATTGGGAACAGGGAAAGGGGCATTGCAGACCTACTGAGATTCATTTCCTCACTGTCTCAAGCAAGGTGTTGGGTTTATCCAGATTTGGAGGCTGGAGGAGAGATCATACTGCCTAAAGATGACTCCAGGCCTTTTCTGAGCCATTTCTTTCTGTCTGTCTGCTCAGAATTGCCCTACAGCTGGGAAATGAAGCTGTTCAGGAGGGCCAAGCAGAGCAAAAAGCAAGGACCACTGGGACGTGGCAAGACACTGGAAACAAAGCGGTGTCTTTGGTGATCTTTACCAGATGACCTATTCTTGCTCCTCCCATAATGCCCATGGCGTGTTGTTTATAAACTGTTCTTGCTTTCCCCGCAGGCCAAGATGACTGGAATGGGACCAGGCCATCGCTGAAGGCCCCTCCAGCTAGGCCGGTGAAGGGAGCATACAGAGAGCACCCATATGGACGTTATTAAAAACAAACATGAGGGGAAAATATCAGTTATGAGCAAAGTTGTTACTGATTTCTTGTATCTCCCAGGATTCCTGTTGCTTTACCCACAACAGACAAGTAATTGTCTAAGTGTTTTTCTTCGTGGTCCCCTTCTTCTCCCCACCTTACTCCATCCTTAACTCTGCATTCTGGCTTCTGTATGTAGTATTTTAAAATGAGTTAAAATAGATTTAGGAATATCGAATTAATTTTTTAAGTGTGTAGATGCTTTTTTCTTTGTTGTTTAAATATAAACAGAAATGTACCTTTTATAATAAAAAAAAAGTTGAGTAAAAAAAAAACCACAAACCTGTTAGTTTCAAAAGTGACATTGCTTGCTTAAAGGTTCTGAAGTTTAAGGCTTGTTAACTTTCTCTTAGTTTTGATTTGAGGCATCCCGTAAAGTTGTAGTTGCAGAATCCCAAACTAGGCTACATTTCAAAATTCAGGGCTGTTTAAGATTTAAAATCACAAACGTTAACGGCAGTAGGTGCCACCATGTAAAAGTGAGCTCAGACGTCTCTAAAAATGTTTCCTTTAAAAGCACATGGCGGTTGAATCTTAAGGTTAAATTTTAATATGAAAGATCCTCATGAATTAAATAGTTGATGCAATTTTTAACGTTAATTGATTTAAAACAACAACAACAACAATTAGGTTTGTAAAACTGACTTTTTCATTATGTGGGTTTTGAAATCTAGCCCCAGACATACAGTGTTGAGAGATACTTAGTGGGGAGCAGGTTTTGAAGACGTGGATTTGGGGGAGGGGCTAGCCACCTGGATTGAATTTGATGCAGCTTTTTAGCCATGAAAAATCTTTCAGTGATAGTACTAATAATTTAAAATTTCAGTATTTAAAAAGACAAAGTGTTTTGTCCATCTGAGGTTCTGCACTCCATGAAAAGCTCACTTGGACACTGGAACCAAAAGCTGATGATTTTTTTAAGTGACGGTTGTCAATATTGAACTGTTTCCAAGGTAGTTAGTCAAGTATGTCTCAACACTAGCATGATATAAAAAGGGACACTGCAGCTGAATGAAAAAGGAATCAAAATCCACTTTGTACATAAGTTAAAGTCCTAATTGGATTTGTACCGTCCTCCCATTTTGTTCTTGGAAGATTAAATGCTACATGTGTAAGTCTGCCTAAATAGGTAGCTTAAACTTATGTCAAAATGTCTGCAGCAGTTTGTCAATAAAGTTTAGTCCTTTTTTAATCAAAGTAAATGTGATGAATTGTCATTTTTTTGGGTGGACAATAAAATAGTTTTCTCTTTCAAATAAACTTAAATTAACTCTAAAGTTAATGGGCTTGTTAAAAGTTGGAGATATTCTTAAAAGTGGTGGGGGGGATTTTATTTTAAGTTTACCAAAAAAAAAGTTTATCGAGTTGTTAAGTTTTAGTTTAAAAATAATCAAAGCTTTTTCACCCCCTGGAAGTTGTTTTGACAGCAGTTTTATCCCATCCTATCACAAGCTCTAATTTCTGGAGAGAAAAACCCAACTGAGCCGAAACTTGGATTGGTTTCCATACATAGGCCTCAGTGTTTAAAGTGCCAGCCACCCTGTCTGCACCTCTGTAGAGCCCCTAGGTGGCCCTAAGCGTGACACCAAATAATCTCCGTGAGCTTGGAAACGGATAACACCTGCCTTTAGATATGGCAATTCAGCAAACCCTGGGTGCCCTTACGGGTTTCCCTTCCTATCCCAGAAATACTGTTAACAAATCAGCTGGGCTGGGGCAGGATCTGGCATGATCGGCTGGCTCTGAACTCCCTCCTGAGAGACCAAGAGAGGAAATGATGGAATTGGTTGGCCCTGTTTCCACTCCTCTGTTAATTCTCAGGGTTCTCGTGCCTTCCCTAAAGGAGCCACCTAAACTGCTCGGGGGTGAAAAATCCTCTTGTATGGAAGTGCCAAGCTGCCTGCAGCAGTGCATGATGGACATTTTTTTTCTTTTTTAAAACACACCAACAAAAAAATGTATTTGTAGATTGTGATAAAGTGTAAATAACTGAATTTTCAACCATGGTTTGAAGTCAGCTTTCAGGGCATTATGTCTTGTTTTGATGAAAAGAGATCACTCTATACCCCCCTTTTTAAAGGAAAATTATCGCAAGAGAATCAGGATGTGTAAAGCTAACATGCATCGCAAAAAACCAAAGGTAACCTAAATGTCTGATTTTAATAGCACATATTTCTCTTTTACATAAACTGTGACAGCAACTTGCATAAACAATTCTCTAGCTGTTAATTTTAATGTTAAAACTTTGCAAAACTTGTTTAATAAAAATAGCTGTAAAAAGAAAAACCATATGCTGCCGCATAAATTAGCCATAACTCTTAATAATCCTGCCCATCACAAGTGAACTGTAATGTAACCTGGGCACAAAGTCTGACATCTTAAATGACACATTGTAAAATTTCAATGACTGTAGATTAGACCTGCTGCTCCCCAAAGTCAAGCTTTCTGCTCAGCTATTTAAAAATGTACAAGGATGAGCCCTATAGGTCCCCATATTGATATTCACAATGAAATGTTACTTAAAATTTCTTTAAAGTTGCATGTTTCTCTCCTGTAATGTGTAAACTGCATGCAGGATCTCTATCTTTTATTTTGTATGTCTTTAGAACTTCCTCTTCAAAAGGCTGATCTCTTACTTCTCCGTTTTCAGGTGATTGAAAACTCCTGAGGCATTTCCTGGAGTAGAATGGGTAGTGAAGACCCATGTCAGGTATGTTAAGGTAGCTTTCTACTGAGGATGTGGGACTTTTATCCTAACTATGAAATAGTTTTGCCAGGAGGTGGCCTGGGACATGATCCGTGGGCAGGTCTTTCTTGCATGTCATCTGTACCATATTTACAACATGGTCGTGTTCATATGTTGGTTTACAGTCCATATTGAATTTACTTGTGATGATTGTAGTGTCAACTTCCATCTGTTGAATCCTACCCTATCCTGTCAATAACCTAATGGGACAGTGTTTCATTTGGCATTCACTGGTTGTAAGCAGCAAAGTGGCCAGTTGATGTAAATAAAAGGGAATTTATTAGAACGATGTTAAGGACTTGCAGATTTAGTGTGAAGGCTGGAAAAATCTGGCTTGGTACCAGATTAGCTGCAGAGAACTGGGATAGCAGTGATAGACCTCAGGAATGTTCTTGGAGCCAGGACTAGCTGTTTAGGTGTTGTTGCTAGAATGAGTGAGTTCTAGCCGTTTGCTTTCTTTTTCCCTTGAGATTCAAGTTCTAGGCAGGGAATGTCAGACTGTATTAGCTTAAGTCACATGTTCATACTTTACCAGGATGTGGTACGAAAAAACTAATTCCTCCAAAGGAAGTCAGGGTGTTATTAGGAAAAGGGAATGGATACTGGGCAGACAAACAACAATTGTCCAGTATTATGTATGTATTACAGAAGTGACTGAGACTTAATGAGGTTAAGTAACTTCTTGGGGTCACATTATTAGTATGGTTGGCTAGTAATAGAGCCCAAGTTTGTTGTCAGAACCTAACACCTAACACTTTTACCCTCCACCTTATATCACTTTTAATCTAAGGAAGGGGTATTTCTCATCCCTTCACACTCTGAAAGGGATAGTGTGGCATAGTAGAGAGGGCATGAGACCTAACAGAGTTGAATCGACAACTTTTCTTTGTTTAGTGACCTAAAACCACTTATTTCCACATCTAGGAAGGAAGATAGTGATAATGTGCACCTTACAGTGGTCAGCAGACTGAATGAGTTTTACTATATATAAAGCCAACCAATTCGGTGTCCTATAAATAGTAAATATTAGTGTTTCTTCTCTAAGAAAGGTTAGCCCCCTGATTTGGGTAGGTGGGGGTTGCTGATTGAAGCCATCCAGGAACTGGCTGGATGATCTTTCCCTCTGCCCCTGGGTGAGTTGTTAGGGTTAGGAGAACACCGAAGGGAAAAGACCAAACTAGGGAGAGGTCAAAGGCACAGGCAGTCTTTATCGGTAAAATTTCCCTTCTTGAAGATGGTGTCTTCCCAGCCTGCCTCTCCGAGGAGCCTTTCAGATCTGAAGACTTTAAAGAGGACCGTGTGTATTGAGCAAGTTCTAGGTTTGATATGGATTACATGAATGGCAAAGCAATTTTAGAGGAAAGTCCCTGAATACAGAGAATTAGTTCCAACTCTTCTAGGGTAGTCTGAAGAGCAGAATTTGGGGGATGCTTCTTTCTTCACTCGGCCTGTAATTTGCGCCTGGAAAAACAGATTTTATTGTTGGCAGACCCAGGTCTGCCAGTGGTCTGCCTTTTTTGAATGTGGAGCTTAGTCAGTTGGTCCCAGTATTTTCTATGTGTTTCTGTCACTACCGATGAATGTTTATTACAGTCCTGTAAGCTTTAGACCCAGGCAAGGCTGGGGACCTGTCCTGACTGCCTCATCATAGCCTTGGTCTTTGTTTTGACGGAACCAAACCCTTAATCCCTTTCTGGGCTTCATTTCTTTATCAGCAAATGAAGTTGATAATAGTAGCTAACATTACTGTGATACTATCCTAAGCAGCTAATAAGGACGATCTCATTTGGTCTTCTCTACCTTTCTCTCTTAATTAATACAAAATTCGTATAACTTAAAATTTACCTTTTTAACCGTCTTAAAGTGTACAGTTTGGTGACTTTTAGAATATTCACAGTGCTGAACAACCATCATCACTATTTAATTCCAGAAAATTCCCACTACCCCAAAAAGAAATCCCATACCTGTTAGCAGTCACTCCCAATTCCCTTCTCTCCCCAGCCCCTGGCAACCACTAACCTACTTTCTGTTTCTATAGAGTTGTATAATATGTGCCTTTTGTGATAGGCTTCTCTCACTTTGCATAAAGTTTTCAAGGATCATCCTTGTGTGGCATGTATCAGTACTTGGCACTAGTGATAGGAAATATTACTTCCAAAAGCAAACCATCAACCCATCTCATTTAAGACAGCTCCAAGTAGAAGTTATCCCTCATTTTAAATGAATCACTCCAGTAACTTGAAGTAGTTCTACCTTGGATCGTGTCAAGCATTTGAAGTCCATTTTCAGTCATGTTTCTTCTCCAGCTCCAGAAATTTTTTTATTAGACTTGCTAGATATGATTTTCCAGAAAAACTAGAAATTTGGATTTTACAGCCAGCGGTGGCTTAATGTATGCTCTGATTAGTATTGGTCCCTGTAAAACCTCTGTGGCAAGCCAAATGCTGCCCGTAGGCAGCCTAACAGCCTGCAGCCTCTGGTTAGCTTCTATTACTACAGATTAAAAGACACATTAGGATTATTGAGATAAGGGGCACCTGGGTGGCTCAGTGGGTTAAGCCTCTGCCTTCGGCTCAGGTCATGATCTCAGGGTCCTGGGATCAAGGCCCGCATCGGGCTCTCTGCTCAGCGGGGAGGCTGCTTCCCCCCCTCTCTCTGCCTGCCTCTCTGCCTACTTGTGATCTCTGTCTGTCAAATAAATAAATAAAATCTTTAAAAAATATATTGAGATAACAATCATAACCATACGATTCACCTATTTTAAAGTATACAATTCAGGCGCACCTGGGTGGCTCAGTTGGTTAAGTGTCTGCCTTCGGCTCAGGTCATGATCCTGGGGTCTTTGGATTGAGCCCCACATTCTCAGGCTCCCTCCTGAGCAGTGAGTCTGCTTCTCCTCCTCCTTCTGCCCTCTCCCTTCACCCCTACCCCCACGTGCTCTCTCCCTCTCAAATAAAACCTAAAAAAAAAAAAAAAAAGTGTACAATCCAGTGGCTTTTAATAGATATAAAATTATATCGTCATCACCACCATCTATTTGAGAACATGTTTCTCACCCACAGAAAAGAATTCCCATGTGCTTCAGCCATCTCCCCCGGTCCCCTTACCTTCTCCGGCCCTGATCAGCCACTCATCTCTACTTCCTACCTCTGTTGACTTGCCTGTTCTGGACATTTCATATAAATGGAATCATACAACCTGTGAGATCTTTTTCGACTTTCTTCTGTCACTTAGCGTCACGTCTCCAAATTCCATCCATGTTGTAACGTGTGTCAGTACCTCATTCCTTTTATTGTCAAATACTGTTTCATCGTATGCATTTTTTTGGTCCACTCACCCACTGATGGACATTTCTGGGTTGTTTCTGCTTTTTGGCTGTGATGAAAAATCCTGTTAGGAGCATTCGTGTACAAGTTTTTTTGTGGACATAAGTTTTCAGTTTCTTGGACGTGCACCTAATAGGAGAGAAATTGCTGGGTCAGACAGCAGTTCAGTGCTCAGCTGTTGGAGGACTGCCAGACTCTTCCGTAGAGGCTGCACCATTCCCACCAGCCTCATTCCTCCATATCCCCACCAACACCTGTTCTGTTCTGCTTTGTTTACTGTAGCCATCCTACCGGGTGTGAAGTGGTGTCTCCTGGTGCTTTTGATTTGCACTTTCCTGATGACTAGTGTCCTGATCCACTATCTGTGTATCTTCTGTGGAAAAATGTTCATTTAAATCTCCCGTCAATCCAAATTGAATTATTTGTCTTTTTATTATTAAATTGTAAGCTCTTTATATGGCCTGGTGTGAGACCCTTGTCAGATAATTTGCAGGTATTTTGTTCCCATTCCATGGGTTATCTTCTTATTTTCTTCGAGACACAAAAGTTCCATTTTGATGAAGCCCAGTTTATTTTCTTTTGTTGCTTGTGCTTTTGCTGTCTTAGATAAGAAGCCATTGTCTCATTCAGGGTCCTGAAAATTTATACCTATCTCCTTCTAAGACTCCTGTTGTTTCAATTCTTACATTTAGGCCTGTGACCCATTTTGCATTAACTTTTGCATATGGTGTGAGGTCAGAGTTTCATATTCATTCTTTGCATGTGGATATCCAGTTGTCCCAGCATCATTTATTAAAAAGACTGTTTCGGGGGTGCCTGGGTAGCTCAGCCGGTTGGACATCTGAATGTCCAATTATTTTGGCTTGTGTCATAATCCTGGGGGTCATGGGACTGAGCCCCACGTTGGGCTCCACGCTCAGCAGGGAATCTGCTTGAGTTTCTCTCCTTCTGCCCCCCCCACCCTGCTCTCATGCGTGCTTATGTGCACACACGCACACAACCTCTCTCCCCCTCCAAAAAATAAATCTTTAAAAAAAAAAACTTCAAAAAAAACTTTTTTCCCCATTAAATGATCTTGGTGCCTTTATCCCTATTGGCACACTAATTAACCACAGAGGTATAGATCTACTACCTTTTGAAGTAGGTATTACTTAAAAGTGATTAATATAATTTCTGGCATGTAGTAGCTACTCACTGATAAGGAATAGCTGACCGGATTGTTTGGACACCACTAACAGCTGGTGGTAAGTGATGGGGCTAGGATTTGGTCCCACGTACGAGTATCTCCAAAACACATCTTTACCCTGTGTTCACACTGCAGGCTGCGAGAGTGGAAATGAGGCTTGCTGTTCTAGCTGCCATGCCTGGCCTTCTGTAGTTCCTCAGAAGCTTCGAGGCTGAGCTGCACATGCCTTTTCCCCCACTGTCAGCATTCTTTGCTCCTCTCTCCATCTCCCTCCAGGATTTCTGTGGAATCTCCAGGGTGCTCCTGGCAATGACTCGCTGCTAAGGGAACAGACTCACCGTCTCTTACCTAGGGATATGGTAGTTACTCAAGAAGCCTCAGGGTTTGTCCCCTCTTGCTTTCACTCCCACCACTTCCCACCCGCTGCCGCAAGCTAAGAATGAAGGTAAGAAATGCATCAGCAGCTGCTAGGGCTTTCCAGCCACTAAGGATGAAACAGATTGGGACTGTGTTTTGTTTCAGGAACAGCAGCCTGAGAGTTGGGACTGAAAAACCTTCTTGTCCACACATGCAGAGGTCTACTGTACCATGTGAATAGGGGGATAGAGGTGTTGTGGTAGCTGATGTTCTGGTCATGTTTTTGAAACTGAAGTACTCCCTGCCTGGTCTCAAACCCCGAAGCTCTATGTCCCTCAAGGCTTTGCCCAAAGATCATACTGGAATTGGATTGCACAAGGCAGAACGTGGGCTCCCTCTTTCTTGATAGGTTTTTGTGCTGTGTGAACCCATGCAAGCAGCTGTTTGCTGGCAGTGTTACTGCTAAGTAGTCATTTAAATTGTTCTTCCATCTTTTCCCATTCATTGATCTTGACCCCACTTTGTAAAAAGAGGAGGAAGTGACATAGGGAAAATAGGCAGCTCTACCTGACTAAGGGAGGAGAGAACTGAATTTGCATGCCCACTGTGTGTCCCTGTTTTTGTGAAGGAGGCAGCTGATCCTAGGAGAGGTAAAGTAATGTACCACAGTCACATAGCAAGTTGTGGGATGTCCCTGGCAACATTTTTGTATACTGGAATCCATTCTCTATGCTAAAGGCATGCTGCTTCCGGAAGATAACACCGTATTTCATTGGCACTGAGGTCATTATGAGATGTAAGAAGTACTGCAAAGAAAGAAAAAATGTTGCCAACTAAACCTGCACGGTAGTTTGTTTTCATATAGAGTGTAAAATGCGTCCTGATTTGGGGGATGTTAATATCTGAAAAATACATATTTTAACTACTATTGCGTTTTGTCAGTTCTAACATTGATTCTTTACTATGTGCCATTCACTGTCTTCTCCACTTGTAAAGTAGCTGTTATTGTCCCGTTTCCACACAATGATGAAACTGAGGCCGAGAAAATCAAGTAACTTACCCAAGGTCGTGCAGCTGTTAAGTAGCGGAGCTGGGACCGAAGTTCAGGCAGTCTGATTTCAGAGTCTGTGATCAGTCTCAACTACAGGATTATGCCGGAATGTAGAAGGAGTTTAACCTGTCAGCCAGAACCATCTCAAGGAGCTTGTACAGCCATTCCCTATCCTGGTAGGAGGCTGCTTCTGCAGGATTATTATTGCTAGTACAACAAATATTTGCTGGTTGTTCTGGGTCATGGGTCTCTTATCAGCTCATAATGTCCACCTTCCCAAAACCCAGTCTAATGGGAGAGAGTAAGCCTTCAATAGTTCAGTAGTGTGTGGTTGTGCCCTGTTGCTGAACTTACTTAATACCAGTGGCCTGGGGGAACTGTCTGAGAAGGTTTAGGAAGCACCAGGCCGACAGATTAACACAGCATCTTATTATGGCTTTAAACAGACTAACGTCAACACTGCCGCCTCCAGGGTTAGTTTCACTATCTTTAGAGCCTTAGGCAAGCTACCTTCCCGAAGACTCAGTTTCATCATCTGTAAAATGGGGGATTATCATTTCTGTCACAACATTGTTGTAAAGATTGAATGAATTCAGTTGAATGAAAGACATTCTGCATGACCTGTAGTAAGCACCCAGTACATGTTTATCTATAAATAGAGGCTGGAAGAGAGGTGAGTGCCCATTTTGAAAAGCTAAATGTTAGGCAAAATACTTGAACTTGATTCTGAAGTTAAGGGAGCTATTGAAGGCCTTGAGCATAAGAGGGACTCGGACATACCCGTGTTTGCCATTGTGCGAGCAAGATAGGGAAGGAGGGAAGAAGCAGAAGAGCAGAACCTTCCATAAAGTGGCTCCACTCCTGTGGGAGAGCGAAGGGGATATTCTCCCCGCACCTTGCCTGCCTTCTGCTCCCCCCTTGCCTGAAGACCTTTTGGTTGTAACCTTTTTTAGAAAGAATAATCCTCTCTCCTCTCAGAAATTTGGGCTATTTGAGGGTGGGACTTTAGGCTCTTAACGTATGTTAAGGGAGATTTCCCACCTCCTGTCCCTTTAACCCACCCTCTACACTGGAGACCAGAACCTGGAGTTTCCTCTGCTAGAAACTTTGCTCTTAAGGAATTGTTAAACATGGTGTGGCTTCCCCTCAATGCCTGAAGTCTCTGCCTTCATTTTAAGCTCTTAATTCTGTGCTAATTCCACTGGAATTATATGCAGATGCAGTGACCCATTTAATTTCACAGACAACCCTGTGAAGCGGGGATTATCCTGGGAAACTGACAAGTCCTGGTCAGGATGACCACAGGGCCCAAGAGCAGGAGTTCAGACCCAAGTCTCCACCCTCCCTTAACTGCCTCCTGGTCTCTTCTCTACCTACAGTGGCCACCAGAAGATCAGCTTAAACTGAAAATAGTTCCCAGCTTTGGTGCACAGGATGGGTACCCCTTTCTGCGTTTCCAGGTTCCTGAAATTAAGAGAAAGAGATGCTTCTGAGCCCTCCCTTTCTCTCTCCAGAACCTTCATGTACCTCTTGCTCTCTGGATTAATAGTCGTTACATGTTTAAAGCTAGCAAGCACCTGATGAATATTTAATAGCCTGAGTAGACAGGCTGGATATAGCTGTCTGAGACAGCAGCTGTTGGGGGGAAGGGGAAGAAGTGCACTGCCCCGCCTAACTACTTGTTCTTTTGTTCCCTGAGCCAACCCTTAGGAGCAACCCTTAGGAGCAAAAGCCAGTGGTAGGCACTGCACCCTAGTCCTGTCCTGGTCTGATTGCTCCCTGGGCTTCCAAGGAGGCTGCCTTCAGGCAGCAGGCCAAACCTTTTAAGGGGGTAATGACCAGATAAATTCACTGACCTCTAAAGTCAATTTTCTGGGGCGTCTGGGTGGCTCAGTTGGTTGGGCATCCAACTTTTGGTTTCAGCTCGGGTCATGATCTTGGGGTCATGAGATCAAGCCCCATATTGGGCTCCAAGCTCGGCGGGAATCCGCTTGAGATTCTCTTTCTCCTTCTCCCCCTCCCCCCCAAATAAATAAAATCTTAAAAAAAAAAAAATGAACAAGGGGAGTCTGGGTGGCTCAGTCGGTTTAGCTGCTGCCTTCGGCTCAGGTCATGATTCCAGGGTCCTGGGATCAAGCCCCACATCGGGCTCTCTGCTCAGCAGGGAGCCTGCTTCTCCCCACCCCTCTCTCTCTGCTCGCCCCTCTGCCTGCTTGTGATCTCTGTCTGTCAGATAAATAAATAAAATCTTTTAAAAAAAAATGAACGAAATCAATTTTCTAACCCCTGGGCTGAATATCTCTGTAACCTCTTCTAGCACTGGGTCTGAGGACATGCTCTCAGCCAGTGTTCTGCCAACCATAGCTCTCTGTTCTAAGAGGAGAGAGAGACTCATATCAGGAAGGGACTTGAATTTCATAACCATGTTGCTGGGGTTTAGCTTCTTGACATTCCTTAACTCCAAATGCAGCAGCCTCTCAGCAGGAGATATACTGCTGCGGTGAGTATCTTTGGCTGCTGTCTCAGGCAGGAGATGGGCAGGTAGGAGTTCCGGATAGGAAAACGAGCTCTCCTGTGCTTCTCCCCACCTAGACCTAGGGAGCTTGTCACTTCAAGGAGGCCTTGTCAGTTCCAGGGCAAACTTGGGGAGGACATGGGGACTCCTGAAAAAAGGCAACTCACTTGAGAGGTTTCCAGGCAGAGCCAGGCTATCAGCCAGGCTATCAGCCCAGATCAATCACTTAAGTAGAACACTTTGCCAGAAACTGGGAGACTACTCCTATTCCTAAAACTGCATTAAGATGCCTGAATTAGGGGGCACCTGGGTGGCTCAGTGGGTTAAAGCCTCTGCCTTCGGCTCAGGTCATGATCTCAGGGCTCTGGGATCGAGCCCCACATCGGGCTCTCTGCTCAGCAGGGAGCCTGCTTCCCTTCCTCTCTCTCTGCCTGCCTCTCTGCCTACTTGTGATCTTTGTCTGTCAAATAAATAAAATCTTTAAAAAAAAAAAAAGATGCCTGAATTAGCTGTTCCCTTGTCATCCTCTGGAGCCTACTTAGTCCACCTCAGTCTCTTCCTCCCAGACAGTGTGGTGTGAGAACTTGGATAGAAGAGTTTGGGTTCAGAGAGAGCTAATTCCTCGCAGGGGGTTTTGGCTCCTAGGGCCTTCAAGCTTCTCATTCGTGGCCCAGCTTTAGGTATAGCACGGGTGCTCCCCATCTCTCAGGCTCTCTGAGGTTGGAGTTCAGAAACTAGCTCCCATCTGCCTTTGAGAAAGAAATACCTTGTGCTCTGATAGGACTCATCCTAAGCTTCTCTGCAGAGGTCAGTGTAAATGCTTCCTTTCATTCATTTTATTTTTTTAGATTCATTTATTTGCAAGAGACAGTGTGAGCAGGGAGAGGGGCAGAGGGAATCCTCGAGCAGACTCCCCATTGAGCACAAAGCCTGACACAGGGCTCCATCCCATGACCCTGAGGTCATGACCTGAGACAAAAATCAAGAATCAGCTGCTCAAACAACTGAGCGAGCCAGGCGCCCCAATTTTATTAAGCACATTGGCTAATACATATTGGAACACCTACTGTGTGCTAGACACTGGAGATTTAGTGGCAAATAAGGTAAAATTGGTCCTTGACTTCACGGAGCTTGTAACTGAGGAAGCAGACACTAAAGAGATGTTAGTCTGATAAATGACATACATCATTTCAGTTGTGTTAAGTGCTATGAAAGAAAGGAACAGAGTTCCGTGAGGTCATGCACCAGGCAGCCTAGCCTAACCCAGGGGTTCTCTTTGAGGAAATGATGTTTAAGTTGACATCTAAAGGAAGAGTTAGCTAGACACAGGGTATTTGAGATGGTCTGGGGCAAGGACACAAAGCATGTTCTAGGCAGAGGGTGGGACTGAGGCAGGTTCAAGGTGAGGTAGGAGCCTGGACCTTAATCTGAGGTCAACACTGAAGACCACTGAATCCAGGAGTGAGGTGGGGGGAACAACATGATTAAATTTAAACTTCACTTGCTCCTGAGTGGAAAATGGATTATGGATTATGAGGACCTGTTAGCAAACTTTGTGTTAGTCCAGACAAGAAGTGAGGAAGACCTGTAGTAAGTGGAGAAGTGAATGGATCCGAGGACTTTTCACAGCTATGACAAATATAATTTGGTGCCTGATTAGATGTGGGAGAAGAGGACATGAGCAAGGAGGGCTCCACATTACTGGCTGGAACAGCTGGCAGAATGGGGATGCCATATTTTACAAGAACGGGAGAACTGCTACAGACTTTGGCATGTGCTCCAAGCTTCAGAGGTGTGTCTCCTGCAGATAACCCTGAGTGTTTAGGGCTGGGATGAACCCCTCAGAAGGCCAGAGGAGCTGCCCCCCGCCCCAAGCCTGGATTGAAGTGCTAATAATAGCTTTAAGAAGATGACTTTTTCCTCATTCGCTTTCCTCCAAAGGCTTTATTTTTTTTCTTTAAAGATTTTATTTATTTAGAGAGAGAGCACAAGTGGTGGGGGTGGGGGGCAGAGAGAGAGGGAAAAGCAGACGCCCTGCTGAGCAGGGAGCCCTGTGCGGGGCTCCATCCCAGGACCCCTGGACCATGACCTGAGTCAAGGTAGATGCTTAACCAGCTGAGCCACCCAGGCGCCCCTCCTCCAAAGGCTTTAAAGCTCTTTATCTTTTCACATCTCTGAGAGGACAGAAATCATTTTCCCCTTCATACAGCTGGAGGCCCCAAAGCCTGTATAGCCAAAGGCCCCAGTGGCTTCGTTGATTCTGTTCTGGATCACTCACCTTAGGCATGGCTAAGGATGGGAGGTATACGAAGTGAGAATCCATTCTTGTTGCCCGACCAACAGCAAAAAAAAGACCGCTCTTAGGCTATGGAGGTCTATTGCCTCCCCATCTACACCTAGAAACCTGTACGGAATGAGATAACTAGAGTTGTGCTGTGGGATGGGGAGATGGCAAGGGGAACACCCTGGCCAAATGGGAGGCTAGGAAGCCCCCCGATAGGGTAGCTTTGTGTCTAATTTTCTACCTGTGTCTTTGCAGTGATCAGAGGACTCCGGAAACCAGGAGAGCTGCCTGCTGTGTCAAGGCTGGCCTGAGGGCATTTGCTGAGCACAGAGACACCCAGGAGAGATCAACAGTCTTTTCCCACTCCACCTCTTGATCTGTCTGATTTGCACACAGAAAGCCAGCCAGGATTCCCTAAGAGAGTCTCTAGGCCCACAATGGAGTCCTCAGGGCTGCAGGGAGCTGTGATGCTAACAATTTAACCTGCTGAGGACTTTAAAGAGTTGAAGGGGACTAACAGTATCCCAAGCACAGCCTCCTAGATCTGAATAAACCGGCATCTCCCACTGTGTCACTCCCATTTTGCCTGCTTCCCCCAAGCCTCCAGCAGAACCGGCTGGAACACACTTCTTACTTCCCGCCCTTCCCGCAGGAATAACCACACCTGTGCTGTGGGTACCAGCCTAGGGGCCCTTGGGCACCTCCCGAGTTCTCCCAGGACAACGCTGGTTGTCACCCCTGGTAAAGGCAAAGGAAAGCCAAGTGAGAAGGTTTATTTACTTTGAACAAGTTATTTAACCTCTGAGCCTATTTTTCTCTTCATTTTTGATGACTGACCTTGTCCAAAACGCTCTTGAAGGGTAGGGCTTTCCGACTTCACCTCTGTACTATATCCCTTTCCCCGAAAAACACCTGGCACTAAGGGTTAAATAAAAGATTTGGTCAAGTGAAGAATGGTCCCACTCTGGTAGCTTCTGTCACCTTTGGGAAAGAGCCAAAGGCCCCTTGTCTAGCTCCTACTCTTCCTCCAACTACACCGAGCTAGCTGGCTGTCCTAACATGTCCTCTCGAAGCACTAGAAAGTCAGCCTTTGATCGACTTCCAGGTTCCTGCGGCCTCTGTCCAGGCTGGTTTCATACTGAGCTCCCGGAGAGGTTGTCTGATACTATACTCTTCCTTTAATAAAATAACTCTTCTGGTCATTTTTCCTAACAAGGGGACCAGGAGAAGGGCTGAGTTTGGGAAGAGAGAGACTGTCTGCGCTTTAACAGTGCCTGGGGCAGTCTAATGAGCTTGGATGCATTCTTAGTAGGCAAGGATGTTGAAATCAGCTGATTTACTCTGGGCAAGTTATTAAACACATGAGCCCATTTTTCTCTTCATTATTCATTATTATAAATAATAGCTAATAATTTATTAAGTGCTTGGTAAATACCAGGCACTCTGTCAGGCGTGTATATGCACAATTTCACTTAATCCTCCAATCCATGATACTTCAGAGATGAGGAAACGGAAGCTCCAGAGGATAAATAACTTGTATAAGGATAAAAGAAGAAGCCATCAGGCTAAATAGTCCCGATTTTTCACCCATTTGTACCTCTCACCTCCGCAGGTTGAAACAGGAAAGCATTTGTGTGAGAAACTTGTGTATGGTGACAAACCTTATCCAAGTTCACCCCCAGGCAGAGAAGGTTCCTGTGCCCAAACCAGGAGAGTCCCAGGCAAACCGAGATGCATTTGTCAACTTGTTTGCAGTGACACTCTTGGTCCAGAGCTGGCCACCGAGGCTGCAACTTCCTTGGCTTCTTGGTCTCTTAGGCCTCCCCTTATGGCTCTGAGTTCCCTTATCTAGGGTCTGAGGACTTGCTTCAGGTCAGCAGACAGGGGAGGAGTGTGGCGCAGGGACTTAGGGATCCAGATGGCATCTGAATGATAAATGGCAGCGCAGAGCCCCAGGGGGGTGCTATCTGGAAAGCCAGCAGCAGTTTCCCAGGCAGCCACACCCTCCACCCCCAGATGCAGGGATAGCTACTTGGGAGCCACAGAATTAACAGTAAAGCTCGCAGAGCTCAAGCCAAATCCTGCGTTCAAATCCTAGCTCATCACTTGGTGTGTACTTTTCTGGGCCTGTTGACTCCTAAAAGTAGGATAATAATCCTTATCCACTCAGCGGGATCTGAGAAGTGAAATGGGTGTGAAACAGCGAACCCGAGTCCAGAGCTGCTTAACACTGAAGCTTCCTTCCTCCTCTGTTCCGGCTTGTGTTTCTTACCCAAGCCCTGTCCACCTGTCACGTCTGTCACATACAGCCTCCTTCCTCCTCTGGTTACTGTGTGCAGCCCTAGGGATCTTCCTTTGAGAGCCCTGACCTAGTGGCCTGGGCCCACCCACCCAGCTGCCCTGCGTGTCAGTCACCTCCCCTGCAAGCAGAGAAGGGATGACATCAACCCTCCTCCCTCCCCACCCCATCTGAAGCCTCTGAACTGTTTTGAGCCATAAATATTTTAGCTGGGCCTTTCTCTGGCTGTTGCCAGGGTGATGGGTTCTTGGGGGACTGGGGTGGGAGTGTGGAGGCAGGGCTGGCAGCCTGGGGCCCAGCAGCAGAGCCGGCTCTGGAGGGGCGGCTATGAAATCTGGCCGAGAGCCAGTGCTTTTGCTGCTGCTGTTCCGAAGGCTGTTGCTCTGTCTGCCTGCCTTCCCTTCCCTGGGCCCCTCAGAGTCGCTCCTACTCCTTCCAGGCCCAGCTCTGCCCTTGAGGGCTACATGATCTTGGGTAAATTGCTAAGTGTCTCTGGGCCTTCATTTGAACATCCGTATCAGGAAACTCCCTGCTTAACTCGGTGCCGGTAAGCAGAGAAGACAAAGCAAAGGAGGTTTTACAAAAATCCTATGAAATACCAGGTTAGTTGTGACTGGAGAAGCTCAGCCCCATAACCGTTTCTGATAGACCCAACAGCTGGAGTCCCAGGGCAATGTGGATGCCGCTCCAAAGACTGACTGTCAGATAGGGCCCTGCCTCTCCTATACCCTCCCTCAGGCTGTAGCCCTGGTTACTTTTCTACGGTTCCCAGTTCTAGCAGGACTCCCCGGCCTGGCACGGCGTGTTCTAGTATGGGGTTGGGACCAGTGACTTATGAGCAGAGTTGATGAAAGCCTTTTTTGCTTGAGATGCAGAAACTCAGATCCCCCCAGATTAGATCTGTCTCTCATCCTCTACCCCCCCATCCTAGAGATCTTAAATCTTAGATCTAAATGCTAGGTTGTGGCAGCATGCCTCACCCCTCCTTGGGATGGGGTTTATAAAAGAGAGCCAGAGAGGGGGCACCTGGGTCCATGCTCCATTCATACCATTAAGAATCTGGATTGGGTCCAGGATTCCACATCCCCTGCCCAACCGGGCCCACCACAATTTTCCTGTTGAGCTCAGAGCTCCGATTCCTTTGTACCAAGCTCCCTCTGCTGGTTGATATGTGCATTGCAGGAAAATCTCAAAAGAGACTAAATTGCAGGCCACCCTGAGAGGCGGGATGGTTTGCTTTATGCCAAGGAGAGAAGAATCCTTGTCCCCATTCCTAATGACAGTCATCCCATTTTGTTTTGTTTTAAAAGAGAGAGTGTGGGGGTGGGGGCAGAGGGAGAGAGAAAAAGAGTCCTAAACAGGTTCCACACACAGTGAAGAGCCCAACTCGGGGCTTGATGTCACAACCCTGAGATCATGACCGGAGCTGACATCAAGAGTCAGACACCTAACCGACTGAGCCACCCAGGTGCCCCTCATTCCATTTTTTACATAGGCTATCTCTCCCACCTGTTTGCCTCTGTCCTTAATCACAATTCAATGACAGGAATCATCCTAATTTTACTGAGGAAACAGGCTTAGAAAAGTATAATCAAGTCCAAACTCTTCACTGTATGTAGCATTCAAAAACTTAACCTATTTTTTACAACCCCATCTTCAATTGCTCTTAAGCCGAAATGGACTTGCTCTCCCAGAACATAGCTTGCCTCTGGGCCTTTGCTCATGCTGTTCTCTGTATCTTCATTGCCCACTTCATCCCTGCCCAAGTAATTACCTACCCAAATCCTGTTCGTTTTTGAACACCTAAACAAGAAGTACAGTATATTCTAAAGCTTGCACTTATTATCTTTGTAATAATCAAATATTATAAGACATGGGAAGACGAATGTCCAGATGAGTACAGGTGGGGGGGTGGCCCTGAGATGGGGAAAGTTAGACGGGGAAACTAACATATACGTGGAAGTAAGAATGGCTCAGGAAATTAGAAGAACATGAAGACACACAGATTCTCTTTTGGCACGTGTAATAAAAATCAGGTGTAAGTATTCTTGCTGGCAGAAGAAAGAGCAAAGCCCTGTGAATCTGGAAGCTACATATGACATTTCTTCAATGACTTCAATCTTTTTTTTTTTTAAAGATTTTACTTATTTACCTATTTATATCTTTTTTTTTTAAGATTTTACTTATTTATTTGACAGAGATCACAAGTAAGCAGAGAGGCAGACAGAGAGAGGGGGGGAAACAGGCTCCCCACTGAGCAAACAGCCCAATGTGGGACTCAATCCCAGGACCCCAAGATCATGACCCGAGCCGAAGGCAGAGGCTTATCCCACTGAGCCACCCAGGTGCCCCAACGACTTCAGTCCTAAATTCACATTAGTTTTCTTTGTACTTCATGATAGATCTGTGTTACAATTATAGTAACTAAAACTTAAATAGCACTTACTGTGTACCAGGCCCTGTTCTAAGTACTTTCCACAGACTAATCTTCACCATGATCTCCTAAGACAGGTACTAATACTACCCTCTCTTGATACTGAGAAAACTGAGGCACAGGGAGGTTAAGGAACTCCCCAAGGTCATGAAGCTTATCAGTGGTGGAGCCAGGATTTGATTCTAAGGCTGGCACAGAGAAAGTGCTCTGAATAATGACACTTAAATGTTGAAAATACTGCCTCTCATTTTCATGAATAAAACTGACACTCCAGAAAGCAGTATGTGTTTTATCCCGTGGTTTCAGCACCCCCCACTGGGTGCCACTAGAGGTCTGCCGAATTCTGGTAGAAAACTACTGATAACAGAGGACAGAACTGCCAGCCGTGGCCCCAGAATAACAGGACCAAGGAAGAGATCCCAACTCTTGACACCCGATGACACAGGGCTGGCCCAGAGCCAGTGGCATTTCCTCAAAAATTCAGACTCCTAGAAGAACCAATAGAGAGCAAGTTAATTAGGAAATGAAGGTGCAAAGAAAGGAAGGGAGGGCTCCAAGGTCATAAAACAGCTAAGACATGAGGCCACAGATCTGGAAAACAAGAACCTAACCAACATCCTGCCATCTTCTGATTCTCTTCCCCAGGGATCCTGTCGAAGGCAGATGTGAAAAAACTAGGACCCTAGATATTTCTGCTGGATACTGGGATAGAAGTGTACATTGTTCTGGATTATTTCTGTTGCAGTCATCAGACACCAAACACAAACTGGATTGTTGTAATAGAAAAAGTCCTGTTGTGCCTGGGTGGCTCAGTCAATTAAGGGTCCCACTCTTTGATTTCAGTTCAGGTCATAGTCTCGGGGTCATGGGGTTGAGCCCACTGTTGGCTCCAGGCTCAGCTGTGAGTCTGCTTAGGACTCGCACTCTCCCTCTTCTCCTCCCGTCCCCTGCAAAAATAAGTAAATAAATATATTTTTTTAGGTCCACAAAGGATTCAGGTATGGCTTTATCCAGGGTTTCAAATGATGCTATCAAGATAGTGTCTACTGATTTTTTTTAACTTTTCTGTATTTCCTTCATTGTCTAAGTTCTACCTCCCTAAAATGTGGCAACATAGCCACCATAAGCTCTTATATCTTGCTTGCTTAGCCATCCCAGAGGGGAGGAAATTATTTCCCAACTGTTCTAACAAAGGTCCTAGGATTGCATTGCATCTTACTTGGCCTGACTAGTGTCACCGAGCCCACACCCCCAAAACCAGTCAATGCAGCCTGGAGTGGCAGGGATGGAATGCATTGATTCACCAGGCCAAGGTTACCTGGCCACACGGGAACTGCAGAGTAAGGCACCTCCACCAGATCCTGTGGACCGAGAGCATGGGAGGGAGAGTAGTTCCCCAAGGGAAAATCAAAACATGCTAATCAGCAGGGAGAATGGATGTTGGGCAGGCAAAATCAACCTGTTCAAGGTGGGCAGGAGCCCGTGTCTAGGGGGTACATGCACAGCAGTCCATCTGAGTGGCTTTACCCTCTTACACTGGGTCACTGGGTTGTATGAATGCCCTCAAATCAGTTAAGCAAACATTTCCTGAGTATTTGCCCTGTACAAGGTCCAGCACCCTTCCACACGATAGATGGACAGCAAGCATGCCCCTGCCACCAGCCCCTGTAAGACAATGACCAGACCCGAGCTATTGCATTCAATTAATTGAATACTGATGTCTATTATGTGCCAAGCACTTCCCATAGAAGCATAACAGGCCAACTCTTACTCCTCTTTCAGAAACCAGCTCTGATGTCATCTTTCACGAAGCCTTCTCTGGACTACCTCCCCTGTCAGAGTTACTCACCTTCCGTCCACCTCCAGACTTGGTACATACTGCTACTGTTACCATGCTGTGCCATAATTTATTAATTCTCCTCTGTCTCTCCCAGTGATGAGTTGCACTTCGGCATCCGTATTCCCTGCTGTATAACAGATGCTCAGCAATGTTTGCTGACCTGAGTTAAAATGAGTTCCCAGGAATGGCCCAGCTTCGTGCTTTTACGGATATTCCCAAAACCATTTAGTTTTCCTTCCCAATGACTTTCCTTTTAAGAGCCACTTTGCCACTACCTGCACAACAGAACTAATACTCATTTGAAGGCCTATCATATGCTAGGTAGTGGTGGGCTTTGGCAGTTCAGAAATTAACAAGATACATTTCAAATTCAGTCCTCTACAGAGGTCAGAATCCGCTCTTCTGTCAGAATTTCTTTGGCCAGAAAAAGAAATCTCAGCCATGGTTTCTATACTTTGTGAGCTGGTCATTCTCCTTCTCTGGGCCTCTTTTCTCCCAGAAGGGAAGGCCTGACTTGGTGTAAAACTTGTAATTTAATAGATGTATATGTATTGAATTAAACTACACATTTCCATTTGCTTAGGCTACAAACCTTGGAGTCATACTCGGTCTTGTCCTTCTTCCACACACCTATCCAATCTGTCTACAAATCCTATTGCCTTCACCTTCAAATCCAGAATCCAACACATCTCCCTTACTCAGTCTGGTACAATCCATCAACATTTCTTGCTACGATCATGGCCATGTCCTCTGTCTGGTCTCCCTGCTTCCACCCTTGTGCCCCTACAGTCTATTCTTACCAGTAGCCAGAGTGAGTCTTTAAAAATGAAAGTTCAAACCCTCCAATAGTTCCCTGTCTTATTCAGGGTAAGGAGGAGCCCTATATGGCCCATCCCTTCTCATATCCCACTCTCATGTCTGTTCCAGCCAAGCTACACTGATCTGGCTGTTTCTTAAACAAACTAGCTGTGTTCATACCTGAAGCCCCTTCCACTGATTTTTTCCCTCTGCCTGGAATATCCCTTTTCTCTGGATATCTGTATGACTGACTCATTTCCTTCAAGTGTTTGGTCAAAAGTCACCTTGTCAGTGAAGCCTACTCTTATTGTCCTGTTTAAAATTGCAACTTCCCATCCCCCTTTCCTGTTTACCTCCACAACAATTATTTCTGTCCAACATAATACAGAATTTACTAATTTTATGTCCATCTCCTCCCACTTAACTGTCCAGCTCTGTGAATATCTATTAATTAATATCTACTCATTCAATTAATTGAATACTGATGTCTATTATGTGCCAAGCACTGTGCTAAGCCAAGGAACTACCAGGTGACTGAGACAGTTTATAGGTCTTGTGAGGGAAGAAATCCTAACAGCTGGTAGGAATAGCTCGATTATTGAGTACTTCCTCTGTGCTAAGTGTGGGCCATGCCTCCTATTAATAATGATGGCTAACATTTGTTAAAACAGACCCTGTTCCACATCCGTTATCTCATTCAACTCTCACCAGGACCTACAAGGTGACTATTACCGGCCTCAATGTAAAGACCAAGAAACAAGGTTTCAAGGCTCAGAACAAGCAGAATCAGGATTCGCACTAAAGTGATGACAGGAGAAAGATTTAGGACTTAGGGTCAGCCAAACTAGGTAAAAGATTGGTTGGGGGGGGGGGATCAAAGGAAAGAAGGAAAGGACTCCTAGGTTTTGACTAGGGGGAACTAGAGAAAAGCAAGGCCGAAGACAAAGACGAAAGCCAATTTGGGACCCGTTGAGTTTCAGACGCCTGCGGGCCACTCCTGGATACAGTTCATCTTGGGCAGGAGCCCAGAGGCGGTTCCGGCCCCCTCCCTCGGGCCTGAGGAGATGCTGGGAGAAGACATGCACGAGAAGAGCAGGAGGTGACTTCCCTCCCTCTGGGGTCTCCAGCAGCAGAGGCAGGAAGGGCGTAGGGGACCGCGAGACAAAGAGCGCGCAGCCACCGCCTTTGTCCGCGCGGCCCCTTTAAGAAGCGCGCCCCCAGCTTCCAGCCCGCCTTGTATGCAAATTTGGCGGCCTGGCGGGAGCGCGCGGCTGATACCCGGGGACTGGGCTGCGGCGGTTAGTCCTCTCCCGGCCGCCGTCGCCTCCGACATATTGCCCGCAGGAGCTGCGGCGGCGGAGCGGAGAGCGCCGGGGGGAGGAGATGGGTGAGCGGAGCGGCTCCGGCTCAGCCGGGGAACGGGCGGGCGTGGGGGTCGGGATGGCCAAGATGCTGACTGCTCCCCCACGCGGACAGGATCCCGGCGAGGGAAGGGGGAGGGGATGCGGGGCACAGAGGGACCCCGCCCCCTCCTGTCGCTTTGCGGGGTGGGGCCTCACTTGTGGGGGCGGGGCATTGGCACTGTGGGCGGGACTTCTGAAATGGAGAGGGCCTGTGGGGGCTTGGGCTTTGGTGGGGACCTGCTCACCTGGGCTAGAAGTGGGGACCGTGCTTAGCAGTGAGCGGGGCCTTGGTGCTAGGGTGGAGCACCTGGGCTGTTGGCGCTTGTGTGGGGGCGAACTTCCTGGGCTGTAGGGGCTTGGCACTGGGGGCGATGGGGCGGGAAGGAGACCTTCCCGATCGAGGGAGCCCATTCTAGAGCGGGGCTTCTGGGCGGAGCGAGCTTTTATTGGCTTGTGGGCGGGTTTTCTGGGCTGACAACGGTGTGTAGGCGGAGCTTCTGGGCCCAGGGGCTTTATGTGGGTGTAGAGCTTCCAAAGAAAGGAGGGTAGGTGTGGGTAGAGCTTTTGGACTGAGGGTGCCTGTGTGGGACGTTTAAGCCAGGTATAATAGGGTACAATAGCATATGAACAGGGCTTCTGGGTTGGGGCTGGTCGGGTGCAGAGCTCCTGGGTAAGTACTTTCTGGAGACATTTGGGAAAAGCTGCTGAGCTGGGAAGCTAGGGCAAGGGTGCGCGCTCCGTGTTGCGGTGAGGAGGTTTGAACAAGGCTGTGACTTTGATTAGGGCTGGGGTGGTGCTTCGGAGCTTTGTGTAGGACCTTTGTGCAGGATGGTGCCTGGGAGCTTGGGCTAGACTTCTAAGCCTAGAGAAGTAGGTTTTGGGTCCACAATCACAGCATTCTCCCAGAGCCGACATCCTTGACCTTATGCTCAGGCTCTGGTCCTGACCTTGAGACACCTATTGAGCTGGATCTCGGACTCTGGAGGGAAGGGCTTCAAGGGTGTCCAGAATCGTAAGCCTAGAGAGACACTTGTAGTATCTGAACGAAGCAGTGTATATCAAAACTAAGAGCTCAAGCCTCGGACCCCCAGACTACCTGTGACCCAGTGTAAACTCAGTTTCCTAATCTGTGGAAGACCTACTTTGCTGGGCTCATTTCACTCATCCACAAACACAGGGCACTGACTTTATGCTGGACACTATGGTGGAAGGAAGGGATACAACAGTAGAAAAGACAAGGGTAATGACCTCACTGACCTTCCATTCTAGTGAGAAAGACAGACAATAAATATGTTCACAAATGAATAAGATAAATTCCAAGAGTGAATTGTTGTGGGAAAAAAATAGAAATGAGAGTTATAGGGGCGAGTACATTAAAAATGGCAGTCAGGTAAGGGCTTTGCGGATAGGACACAGCAAGTACAACAGGTAGCAACAAGTTTGGTTTGCTTAAGGAGAGAATGGTAAGGAGATGAGGCTGAAGAGGGAGACAGGGACTGGGTTAGAGGTCTCTGTGGCTATGATAAAATGAGACATTTGGTAACTGGTAGCTAGTATTGCTATTATCCTTGATCTCTGCCATCTGGCTTGAGGATCTGCCTTATGTTGAGTCCCACAGGAGGACGAAGAGGTCCCAACAGGACATCCTACTGTCGAAATCCTCTGTGTGAGCCAGGATCCTCAGGGGGCTCTGGTGGGGGCCATACTTCCAGCGCGTCAGTCACTAGCGTCCGTTCTCGCACCAGGTAAACCACCTCTGTCTCTTTCCCCTCACTTTGGGCACCCAGAGGCAGTATGAACAAAGCTCTCCTTCACTGGGCTCGGGCTCTAGGATTTGATACCCCAGATGTCAGATGGGGGTTTAGTACAGTGAGCAGCAAAAAAAGACTTAGGGGGTGGTCATGTGGGCAGAGGCAGTGGGATATAGGGTAATAAGCCCAGAGGCCTGGATTCTAGTTACAATCCCACTCCTAATTTTCTGGTGGCTTGAGAAAGTTGTTTCCCCTTTTGGGGCCTTATTTTCCTCATCTGTCAAATGGATTTTTTTTTTTTTAAGATTTTATTTATTTATTTGACAGAGAGACAGGGAGAGAGGGGGAACACAAGCAGGGGAATGGGAGAGGGAGAAGCAGGTTTCCCTCCAAGCAAGGAGCCGGATGTGGGGCTCGATCCCAGGACCCTGGGATCATGACCTGAGCCAAAGGCAGAAGTTTAACGACTGAGCCACCCAGGCGCCCCTGTCAAATGGATCTAATAATTCTTTCCTTCCTGGGGAATGTTGGAAAGCCCGAATAAGATTAGGGATAGGAAAAGGCTCTGTTGGCTCCATTGTCTGACGGGCAGGTTTAGGACTCCCTCGTTGCCGTGAGCTGCTTTTCTGATCCAACCCCACCACCCTGTCCTGGAAGCCCTTCTTGGTGGAGTTCTCCGGTCAGCTGCTGATGTTTCTCCCATCCCACTTCTCAGGAGCAGTTCCGGCACGGGCCTGTCCAGCCCACCACTGGCCACCCAGACAGTTGTGCCCCTCCAGCATTGCAAGATCCCTGAGTTGCCAGTCCAGGCCAGCATTCTGTTTGAGTTGCAACTCTTCTTCTGCCAGCTCATAGCCCTCTTCGTCCACTATATCAACATCTACAAGACAGTGTGGTGGTATCCGCCCTCCCACCCACCCTCCCACACCTCCCTGGTAGGTGCACAGCTAGGACCAGCCGTGTGTGTGTGTGTGTGTGTGTGACATTTGAGTGCAGTTTAAACACAGCTTACCAAGTGCCCTGTACACTTGCGCGTGGAGAGTGTAGAAGGAACAGGAAGCAAATGACTCCTGAACACTCACCCCTAATTGCTCAGTACCCTATTAGGCATTTGAAAGGTAGCAGAGATAACTCTGACAGATACTGCCTAAAGAACGCAAAATCTTAAGTCCTGTGGGGGAGAAGAGCCACAGGCATGAATTGAGTACTTCAGGAGTGAAAAGATCACCATGCCAAGAGGTGCAGGGACTGGGGCATGGGTGATCAGAGCAAGAGGGCTCACACACCACTCTCTTATCTCCAGGGACTGTCCCACTTCCCTTCTCTCGGTCCTGTTCTGCTCCTCTAGGTAATTTCCTGGCCTGACTCAGCTGGAGGCCTGTGAAGGTCAGAGAGTGGGGACAGTCCCTGTGGCAAGGACTGGGCAGGGGGATGTGGGGATGAAAAAAGCCCGTATATGGGCAGGGGGCCCATGTGACCCCCGGCCTCTGCCCACCCCCCCGACAGAATTTCCACCTGATCGACTTCAACTTGCTGATGGTGACCACCATCGTTCTGGGCCGCCGCTTCATTGGGTCCATCGTGAAGGAGGTGATTGGGTCCCAGAGGCTGGCCGGGGACTTTGGGATTCCCCTTACCCCTGGGGGTGCCAAGGAAACATATCAAGCCCTTCAAGCCTAAGGCAGATCCTTGGGCCTCCCTTTGAACCCAGTGGAAGAGCATTACATCCCGTCACTCTTGAAGTTTACGGGCCATCGAGGAAAAGGATTCACCCTGCCAGATTCTGCCCAGCCTGCTGCCCCACATTTCCTTGGGGGTGGATCACAGGCCAGGCTGGGTGGGATGTGGGCCCAGCCCCGGTGGCCTCCGTCCAAGGCCCCATCCCGTCCTGTCTCGCCCTGCCCCAGGCTTCTCAGAGGGGGAAGGTCTCCCTCTTTCGCTCCGTCCTGCTGTTCCTCACCCGCTTCACCGTTCTCACGGCAACAGGCTGGAGTCTGTGCCGCTCCCTCATCCACCTCTTCAGGACCTACTCCTTCCTGAACCTCCTGTTCCTCTGCTATCCGTGAGTACCCCTCACTTCACCCCCTCACTGCCTAGCACCCGGCTCCCGACCTCTGCCCTGAGTGTGGCTGGGTCAGCAGGCCCTCACACCTGGCGGACGCACGGCAAGGCAGCAACACTGCTCTCACGTTGTCCGACGGCATCCCCCTGAGAACGAGATGATTAGCTTTCTTTTGCAGGAGCAGAAACTGAGATAGCAGGCATCATGTACCCCAGGTGCCGCCAACGGGGAGGTCAGAATGGGACTCAGATCTGAGTGTATATGCCAAAGGAACGTTCCCGATGGGGATGCATGGGCTTTGTCTCCCTCTCCTTTCCTTTTCTCTCTCGTTCTTTCTCTTTCTCCGTCTTTTTTTGTAGCTTGGTGTTTATGTAATCTCTCGGTCCCTCCCCCTCCCTCCCCGGTGTGTGTGCATGCAAGCACCTGCATGTGTGCAGGTTTCTGCGTGGATGTCTGTGCATGAAACGTGTGTGCGTGTGCGTGTGTGTATCTGCACATGCATGTGTGTATGTCAGTGTTTGTGTCAGTTTGCTCACTCCATCTCACCAGAGCCCACATTATAGAGGATGGGAAGACAGTGTCTGGGAGGAGCCCAGGACGGCACCCTTCTGGTCTAGAACTGGGGAGAACTTTGGCAAGACATCCATTCTGGCTGTTCCTGGGGCAGGCTCCTGGCTGCCTAGACATTTTACAGACATTGCCCAACCCCGGGGCTTTCTGCTTCATGAGTTTCCTCAACCTGGGCCAGTTCTCTGTCCTGGAAAGCTTCAGAGCCAGATACTCAGCCCTCTCTACCCTGCATGACCAAAAGGGTGCTGTCATGGAAGAAGCCCCATCATATTTGTTTCAGTTATAACTCGTGTTTAATTATAAGAGTGACACACATGCCTTACAAACACGTTAAACTTTACAGCAGTTTTAATGTAGAAAATGAAAATCCTCTATAATATCAGTCCTCCAGAAAACCATTATTTGCAGCATATCCTCCCCAATTTTTTCTATTCATGCAAACAAACTTAACGTTTTTTTTTAAACAAAAGAAGGGATTAATCTATGCATGATGCTGTATAATTTATTACATTTTTCACATAATCTTATAACCTGGGTATTTTTCCATGGCAATACATACGGGTCTCCCTCATTTTTTTGATGGCCTCATAGTGTTCCGTTATATAGGTTTCTCACAGTTGTTGTATTTGTCTTCTGTTGGTAGCCTTTTGAGGCGTTCCTAGCTTTTCCCTATTGGAGGCAACCGTTTTTTGAGTTACCCCCATAATTCTAGTATCCTTGTACCTTTATTCCTTTCAAAAACGTAATTGATTTTATAGTTGGATAATAGGTTTACAGAGTTAAAATTCAAAATTATAAATATGTGTAAAATGTATACATTCGAAATGTGTAAATTATATGGAATGAAAAAGTCTCTCCTTGGCTCCTGTCTGTTAGCTGTCCAGTTTCCCTTCCAAAAGGCAACTACCAGTATTTCTGGTTTCTCGTATATCCTGGAAGTAAGTGTTGTTTTATGCATTACAAGTATATCATACATAGATCCATGCACACACTCACTGATTCGGCTCAATGACAGATGAAGATTTACTTAGTTCACTCTCCCATCCATACTATTCCCAATATTTTATGACTGTTATTATTATTCTCCATTGATTATCTTTCCAATAATGTCAGTATGCCTATACTTTTTATTTCCTCAACAGTAGTATCTTAATCCCTTTTACGTAGATGGTAATATTAGGAATTCTGCCCATCCACTTCTCTTTTGCTCTTCCTCCTCTCACTTCCTGGCAGCTATACTCTATATTATTAAGCTTGACATTCACATTCTCCTGTATAACCATATTTGAGTCTTCCATTCTTTGTCTAAGGTTAATTCTAAAAACCAAGAAGTAGTAAGTAGTATTGATGTTGTTATGATTATGAAAATATCAATCACTTCAGGACCAAGTAGTGTGCATAGATGATACTCCTTCCCTATAGTTACTGAGTTATAACCTTGGGCCTCTTAAAAAAAGGAAGCTCCATGTCAAGGTCAAATGGTTTCTCTTTTCTTACATTCCATCAATTGCTTAAAATCGTGTCCCATTTTAGTTTGCTTCATATTTAGATTGTAACTTTCTTAAAAAAAAAAAAAAAAAAAAAAAAAAAAAAAGATTGTAACTTTCTTATGCAGCCTTTTTTGTTTTCTTGGAGTTCTAACTGCCTTTCTTTTTTCTTGTTGACAAAAGAATGATGGGCCTTCAACATATCCTCAAGTTTATCGAGCCTCTCAGTCATGCTACCTGTTGCCTGGAGTCCATTTTTCCCCCTAAAGACATCCCTCCTGGAGCCTTCCATCCTCCTGCTCCAGTCTGGAGTGGTTCTTTAGGCCTGCTGTACAGCTCTCAGCCTGGGACTTCCCTTCGCTGCCCTCCTGGGTTGGATCCACTGTTTCCTGGATCCCATGTCTTCCTCTTTCTTGGTTTTCTCCCTTATTTTGCTGGAGTGCATTATCAGGTAATTTCCTTAACAATGGGTATGCGGGAGGTATAAACATTCTGAGGCCTTGCATGTCTAAAAATGTCTTTATTCTGCCCTCATACTTGATTGATGGTTCAGCTAAATGTGGATTTCTGAGTTCAAATTCATATTCTCTCAGAAGTTTGAAGATAGTACTCCATTGTCTCTAGCATCCTGTGTTTCTGATGAGAAGTCTGCTGCCAGTTTGATTCCAGGTACTCTGTAGATGACTTGTTTTTTCTTTTCTGAAAACTTTTTAGAGATCCCCTGTTTATCTTTTGATTATTGAGATTTCATAAGGAGGTGTCTGGTGTGGGACTTTTTTCATTCATCTTATCAGTACTCTAGGACTCTTTTAACCTGAAGATTTGGGTATTTCAGGAAAATGTTCTCCTATTATTTCTTCGATAATATCTTCCTTTCTATTTTTTTCTGTTCTCTATGGGACTTCTGCTCATCAGGTGGTAGAACTCATAGATTGATCATCTGTTTCTCTTATATTTTCTCTCATATTTTTCATCTCTCTCCCCTTCTCTCTCCCCGTCCCCCCCACCTTTCTTTCTCTGTCTCTCTCTCTCCCTGCTCTGACTTTTTCCGCTCTCTCTTTTTACTTTGCCTCTAGGGAGATTTCCTTAACTTTATCTTCCAGCTTTTTTATTGAGTTTTTCAGCAATCATATTTTTCATCTCTAAGGCCTCTTATTTTCTGATTGTCCTTTTCTCATAGCATTCTTTTCTTGTTTTAAAAATATCTTCTGTTCCCTCAATTTTGTATTTCCAAAACTGGGGTCAGTTTTTTGTTTCATGCTGCTAGTTTTCCAAGCATAGTTCATTTCTTTAGTTATCTCTTTACGTTGACCAATGAAAGACTGAGTAGTTGGAGTGCACTTCCTCTCCCTCTGCCAGGAATTCTAAGTACATGAGGAGGACACACTGACTAGCAGACTTTGCTTTAGGGTGAGGGAGTGCCGTGCTGGTTGTCAGGTTGTGGGCCCCCATAGGCCAGAAGCCAGAGTGAGGGGATTACTCTAGGATGTCCCCATTAAAGACCACAGTTCTCCCTAGACAGTTTATTCAATTTTTTAATGTCAGAATCTTTCAGGGTAGGTTGTATGAGGTAAGAGAATAAAGGGACTGGCTTTTACAAATAAATACACATCTTTGTTTAATCCCCTTTGTTCATTCCTGCAGCTTGCTTCTACCCTTTACCAACTGTGCCTGCATCAAGTCATTCTCTTGGGTCACCGGGCAGATAAGTTCCTACCCCCAGTGCAGCCCTCTCATAGTATATGCTAGACCTACACTGTCTAGTTAAGTAGCTTCCAGCCACCTGTTGTTATTGAACGTTTGAAAGAGGCTAGTTTAAATTGAAGTGTGTTGTAAGTGTGAAATAAACATCAGATTCTGAAGACTTAGTACAAAAAAAGAAAGTAGGGGCGCCTGGGTGGCTCAGTGGGTTAAACATCTGACTCTTGGCTTTGGCTTAGGTCATGATCTCAGGGTTGTGAGATTGAACCCTACATGGGGCTCCGCGCTCGGCATGGAGTTCTTTTAAGATTCTCTGCCTTTCCCTCTGCTCCTCCCCCTACTTGCACATACTCCCATGCACACTCATCCTCTCTTTCTCCCAAATAAATAAATAAAATCTTCAAAAAAAAAAAAAAGAAGTAAAAATCTTACTTACAAGTAATGATTACATGTCGAAATGATGTTTTGCATATATTGAGTTAAATAAACTAGAGTATTAAAATTAACTTCCTTTTTTTTTCATGTGGCTACCAGAAAATTTCAAAGTACATATGTGATTCTCATTGTATTTTTGTTGGTCAGCACTGCTGTAGATGATGGCTTCCTTCCTCATCTGTCAACATGTTTCCATCTGCTTTCTAAATTTGTCAGAATCACTTGTGAACTGATAACCCCACTCCCATTCTTTTGGCTGATATTAATTTATTTTCTACTTTTATACTGTCACGTCTTAAGTGAAGAAGATGAGAGGGAATCTGCCATCTTGCGTGTGAAGTTGCCACTAACTTGTGACCTGCAAAGCAGTCACTTGCTGTTACCAAATAACTTAATTATATCTGCAGTCCTTCTTAGAGGCAGAACCAGGGAGATTCTTAAGTACTTGGCCTTAAGTTTGGGTCTGAATCCCTTGTATGTTCCTGTAGGTGCCCCTGTCCTTCATTCCCACAAGGTGTCCTGAAGAGGGTTTTGGGAATCCCATTTCAGTCTTCTTTTCTGTCCCACAGAATCACTGTCTCTCTTCTAAACGAAATTTTACGGATCTTCTACTTTGGATCAAGCACCATGCTTGGGTTTGTTGCAAGGTTTAAAGATAGTATTTATGAAAACAGTACGTGTAATGCCTGACTGAGTGTAGAGAATCCATACAAGCTATGTAACTTAGAGCAAATTAAGGAAACTGAGGCTCATAGAGGTTAAATAACTTGTCCTAAATCACTGCGCTAGTAAGTACCAGAGCTGGGATTTTAATCCTGCCCTATTTGACCAAAGGTTATGCTCCAGACCACAGTTCTCTAAATTATCTTACTAAACCTTACCCTAGGGAGAATGGTAGTAGCTTCCCCGTTTTATAGACCAGAAAGCAAAACCCCAAAAAGGCTACCAGTTTGCCCAAGGCCACTCATGTATCCCTTCTTGGAACATCAGAAAAAAAGGAAGAAAAAATTACTACTGATAAGAAAATGTAGTGTTCTCACTGGCCCTGACTCCTGGGGGCAGCCCAGGGACCCTTCTGGGGCTGTGTCTGAGGACCTGGGGAAATGGATAAGCTAAAGAAGCTAAAAGAAGGAACATCTGTAAATAGCACCTACTACAATGTTCCATGGACTGTGCTAGGCACTCAGCTACTTTTTCGCCCCTTATTTTATTTATTTATTTGTTTATTTTTATTTAAAGTAATCTCTCTGCCCAATGTGGGGCTCAAACTCACAACCCCCAGATCGGGAGTCACATGGTCCAAACAACTGAGCCAGCCAGGTGCCCTGGCTCTTAACTACTTTTTATTTATTTATTTATTTATTCATTCATTCATTTATTTTTAAAGATTTTATTTATTTATTTGACAGAGAGAGACACAGCAAGAGAGAGAACACAAGCAGTGGGATTGGGAGAGGGAGAAGCAGGCTTCCCGCTGAGCAGGGAACCCAACATGGGGCTCGATCCCAGCACCCTGGGATCTTGACCTGAGCTGAAAGCAGGCAATTAATGACTGAGCCACCCAGGCGCCCCTTAACTACTTTTTATAATTATCTTCTTTCTTGGGCTTTGAGCCCATCTAGTTTTCTCCTCAAAAGACACCAACCATGCAGTCAAAATACCCCTTGACTATTGAGCTCCAGCCCTAAGGGTACCACGCAGGAAAAGGGATTTCTGTTGTTCAAGGGCCCATTTCAGTGCCTGGCACATAATAGACACACTGTAGATGCTGTTCCTGAGCTGCCTTCCTCCGTAAGCCGAAGAGCTGCCTCTTGAGGACGCAGCTGTCATAACTTGGACCTCTCTTGTGATACTGCAGACATTTTTTTTTTTTTTAAGTAAGCTTTGTGTTCAGTGTGGGGCTTTAACTCATGACCCCCAAGATCAAGAGCCACATGCTTTTCCAACTGAGCCAGCCAGGCACCCCTTGTACATTTTTAACTGATTAACCACTCATAGTATTCGTTGAGTATGTGTCTTGGTCTTTGGCGCCAGACAGTTCTGGGTTTGAATCCCAGCCCTATTGCTCCCCTACTGGTTGGGTAACCTTGGAGAATCCACCTCACCTGTCTAAGCCACAGCTCCTTCAAAGTAGTACAAGATAGTAGTACTGAATGCCTAGTGTTCTTAGGAGAAGCAAAAGCAGAGAACACGTGTAAAGTGCTTAGTACAGTGTCTAGAGCACAGAGTGTGCCAAGTGAATGTGGGCTGTTGGGATCACTATTAGGATCACTGTTAGTCAGCAACAGACCACGAGGCAGGGCCTCATCTCCTGCTTCCTGCTTTGTTCCCGATGCTCGGCCTGCACTCCATGCTGATACCTAGGTTGATCTTCTGATCAGGGTCTGGCTGGATAGAAGGATGGGTACATTCTCCCCTCTGAGCAGCCGGGAGAGCTCAGGCCCAGAGAAGAAAGAAGATTCCTTTCCTGGGTTCGGGTTGGGATCGTGGCCCGCAGGCAGGCCTCCCCTCACCACAGTCTCCCCCAGCAGGTTTGGGATGTACATTCCGTTCCTGCAGCTGAACTGTGACCTCCGCAAGACGAATCTCTTCAGCCACATGGCCTCCATGGGTCCCCGGGAGGCGGTGAGTGGCCTGGCGCGGAGCCGGGACTACCTGCTGACACTGCGGGAGACGTGGAAGCAGCACACGCGGCAGTTGTACGGGCCGGACGCTATGCCCACCCACGCCTGCTGCCTGTCCCCCAGTCTCATCCGCAGCGAGGTGGAGTTCCTCAAGATGGACTTCAACTGGCGCATGAAGGAAGTGCTGGTCAGCTCCATGCTGAGCGCCTATTATGTGGCCTTTGTGCCTGTCTGGTTCGTGAAGGTACGTAGCCCAACCCGGGGAGGGAAGGGGCCTGCTTGGGGCCTTACCCTGCTGCCTGCGCCCCAGGAGCCCTCCTGCTTGCGTGAATAACTAGACTGCTTTTGAGAAGATTCCCATCTGTTCTCTTGAGGGCTAGAGTAACGACTGCCTTGATTTTAGAGTGGAGAGAATAAGGCTCCCTGAGAGGGAGCGGCCTGCACAAGGTCACCCAGCCAATGAGGGGGACAGGACGTGGTTGTTCGTAATACTGGATAACAGAAAGCAGTGATGTATTTCACAAGGGCCATTTGGGCTCAGGCATGTTACAATGGCTAGCTCTCTCATTAAGTAGGAAAGCCAGGAGTCTTCCAGACCCGAGTGACTCAAAAAGTCTATGCTTTCTCTCTAGCTTGTCTGGCCTTCTGGGAAGCTACCTCCCCAGCAGACAGTAGGCTTGAAACATTTCTCCCGGGCTGGACTGCACTGAGTGATGTGAAGCTGAGACGACTCGATGTTTCTTGAGCACCTACAACGTGCTAGAGCTTTCATGAGTGTGATAATCCTCCTAATACCTCTCAGAGAGGCTTGGTAGCTGTTCTTATCATGTGGTGGAAGAGAAAGGGACAGAGAAGTGCAGTGACTTGCCCAGCATCGCATAGTTAGTAAGCAGCAGAGCCACGGTTTGAACTCAAGTCTGTTCGACCCCAGAACCTGTATTGGCTCCGAGTGGTAGGCGGTGGGAGCAGTTTTTCTAAAAAGAGGAGCTTCTAGAGAACGGAGTAGTGGGCACAGGGTCCAAGCCCATGATTAAGACCTCTGTGTTAGGAGTTTGATCCTTGATCTCAGGCCCCCCAGAAGGCTGCTCCGGTTTCTGAGGCAGATCGAATCAGGGAGCGGGGAGGGAGTGAGGCCATTAGGGACACCCCGGGCCTTACCGATCTCCCACTGCCCCCAGAACACGCATTACTATGACAAGCGCTGGTCCTGTGAGCTCTTCCTGCTGGTGTCCATCAGCACCTCGGTGATCCTCATGCAGCACCTGCTGCCCGCCAGCTACTGTGACCTCCTGCACAAGGCCGCTGCCCACCTGGGCTGCTGGCAGAAAGTGGACCCAGCGCTATGCTCCAACGTGCTGCAGCACCCGTGAGTCGCCCTCCCTTGCCCTGCCCTGCCCAACCCCAGCCCTCGGGGTCCGTGTCTGTGGAGCCGCCGGGCTCCTCCCTCCCCAGCTTGCACATTCAGTCGGCAGATGGTCATCAAGCACATCTTGTAAGCCAGACCTTGCAGCCAGGGTGGGGTATGGCCGGGCCCAAGGCAGACGCGTCCCCTGTGCTTAGGTAACTTGCAGCGTGCTGGAGACGGGAGGAGACCAAGCAATAAATTCACAGACTCGTTGACTTTCTCCTTCACTGACTGGTCCTTAGGCAGCTCATTGACCGATCTGCTCTAGCCTTCATTCATTGCTTCTCTCCTTCTGTTCCCTGCTCACTCATCCATTCCGTTGTTAGGTCATCTCCTATCCGGCAGATGTTTACTTCCTCCGAAGCCATACTGGGCCTGGTGCTATGTACTGGACAGAGGAGCTTGGACTTTGACCTACAGGCAGAGGGGGCTATGGAGGCTGTTGCACAGTGGAGGAACCCATTCCAAGGGGCCTTAGAAACATCAGTCTGGGCAGAGGATAGGATGCTGTGTTAGTCAATGGTGCACCCTGGCCAGAGAAGCAGAGCCACAGAGAGGAAATGACCGAGATAAGGTCCTTGAGGAGGTCGGTCCGCTGGGGGTGACATCCACGTACACAGATGATGGGAAGAAGGAAACCTGGCTGCAGGACAGCACTGCAGAGACAAAAGCACCCGCTCGGGAGCCCAGCCTCCTCTCAGCCTGGTTCACCCTTCATGGGGCCATCTTCACAGTATTTTTCACCCAGGTTACCCTCGTTTTCCTGCCTGTATCCCCCCCCCCCCCATTAAACTGGAAGCTCCTCTAGCCTGGGCCCTTCTGAATCACATCTGAGCCTCAGGCCCAACACAGGTAGCAGAGAAGAGGTCCCTAGGACAGGTTTTTAGAGGTAGGTCCCTCAAGAAGCAGAGATGCAAAGGGAGGCCACAGAGATGCCTGGCTCACTCAGTCCGTAGAGCACGTGACTCTTGATCTGGGGTTGTGAGTTCGAGCCCCACATTGGGCAGAGAGATCACTTTAGATAGATGGATGGATGGATGGATGGATGGGAAGTAGCTAAGTGCCTAGCACGGTCCATGGAACATTATAGTAGGTGCTATTTACAGACATCCCTTGTTTTAGCTTGGGGCTTATCCATTTCCCCAGGTCCTCAGACACAGCCCCAGAAGGGTCCCTGGGCTGCCTCCAAGAGTCAGGGCCAGTAAGAACGCTACATTTTCTTATCAGTAGTAATTTTTTTCTTCCTTTTTTCTGGTGTTCCAGGAAGCGATACATGAGTGTCGGGCAAACAGGTGGCCTTTTTGGGGTTTTGCTTTCTGGTCTATAAAACGGGGAAGCTACTACCATTCTCCCTAGGGTAAGGTTAAGTAAGATAACTTAGAGAACTGTGATCAGGAGCCTAAACTTTGGGGTCAAACAGCCCTCCATGCTAGTCAGGGTCCCTCCCAGGCTCGGTCCAAATGGTCAGAGAAAGAGGATAGACATTGCCAAATGAGCCTAAAGGGGACTCGGCTTAGCTTTGGCCTCTGAGGGGAGGGAGGAGCAGAGAGGTAGAATATAGGTGAACATAAGAAGAAACCTGTCCACAGCTCACCATGGTTCGCAGAGAAGACCCAGGCTCCTTCACATGGCTTCCCAGCTGCTGAAGTGGGTCGTGCCAGCCTTTTCTGCCTCTCTTCCCATGCCTTCCCCAGACCAGGCCTTTTTGGGTCCTCAAATTCTGAATATGTGTTTGTATCCAGGCTTTGGCACATGATGCTCCTTTTGCCTGGAACACGCTTTCCACTTTCTTCTCCTGATTAATTGCTGTGCCTCCTTTAGCAGTTTGCTTCCTCCGGGAACACTTTCCTCACCAGCCATGATGGGTTCCGTGCCCGCTGCCCCATGCTCCCCAGGATCATCACATATCATAATCATTGCACCTAATGCTTTCCGCTCTGTTTGCTTAGTTACTTGCTTGTTATTCCAGGACTAAAACTCCTGGAGGTCAGGGTCCTTGGCTGTTAAGCGCTCCGCTATCTCATTCCTGGCAGAGTGCCTGGCTTATCATAGGTTTGTGGTAAATTTTTGTGGTTTGTGTCTAGTCTTTTTTTTAAAGATAAAATTTATATATGGCGAAATGCACAAGTCTTTTTAAATTCAGCTTAACTAACATACAGTGTATCATTAGTTCCAGAGGTAGAATTTAGTGATTCATCAGTAGCGTCTAACACCCAGTACCCTCCTTAACGCCCATCACCCAGTTACCCCATCCCCCCACCCGCCTCCCCTCCAGCAACCCTCAGTTTGTTTCCTAGAGTTAAGAGTCTGAAATGCACAAATCTTAAAGTATACAATTCTTTGAGTTTTGACAGTCCTGTACTCTCATGTAGAGGTAGGCCTGTAGCCCCATGTGTAGGCAGACCTGTACCCCCACATAAAGATAGAACAAGATGTAGAACATTTACAGCCTCTCAGAAAATTTCCTCTTGGCTCTTCCCAGTGACCGCCCCCCACTTACCACCACCACCAAGATAAATTTTTCTACTTTCTTTCAAAACTAACTTATTCTACAACCTCACATAAATGGAATCTTGGGTTCAGTTTCTTTTTCATTCATCATATTCCCTATAAGGGTCATCCATGTTGTTGGGTATAACAGGATAACTAATTTTTGATTTAAAACATTTTTTTTAAGATTTTATTTATTTGACAGAGATCACAAGTAGGCAGAGAGGCAGGCAGAGAGAGGGAAGCAGGCTCCCCGCGGAGCAGAGAACCCAACGCGGGGCTCGATCCCAGAACTCCGGGATCATTACCCGAGCCGAAGGCAGAGGCTTTAACCCACTGAGCCACCCAGGCGCCCCCTAATTTTTGATTTAAAAAAAAATTGATACATGTATTTGAGAGAGAGAGGGAGAGAGCGTGCCCGTGAGCAGGGGAGGAGAAGGGCGGGGAGGTTATCCAAGCAGACTCCTACTGAGGGCGGAGTCTGATATTTCTCTCATGAGCCGTGAGATCAGGACCTGAGCCAAAACTAAGAATCACATGCTTAATCAACTGAGCCACCCAGGTACCCCAATAACTGGTTTTTAAATGAATCAACAAGGTAGGAACATCAATTAGAGTTTTTTGTAGACAGTGATTCTCTGTCTTCTGGCCCAGGACAGGAGGACCTGGGAGATGTGGCAGAATTAGAAGATCCCACCATCCCATTCACATGCCCACCGAGGCCCCTTGTGTGCCAGGCCTTGTGCCATACTCTGAGGACAGAGAGATGAAATGGACACCATCCCTTCCCTCAAAGGCACCCAGATGAGTGAGGGATACAGGGAAATAAGTAACAAAACACTGGGAAAAGTGGACCAGTAGCAGGAGATTCAGGGAGCTGTTTGTTGAAGGATGCTGAACTCTGTGGGGAGTGTGAGAAAGGCTTTCTGGAGGATCCTGAGTTAGGAAAGAGCTTGCCAGAAGGATACGGCATCAGGAAGGGCAGTCCAGTTGGAGGGAGTGACTTACATGGAGACATGAAACAGTAGGCGGTACGGGAGGAACTAGAAACCGACGGGAATGGCTTGAGCCCAATCTGTGCAGCAGGAGTCATGGAAGACCATGCAGGGCTTCAGAGGCCAGAGTGAGTCCCTGGGGACTTGATTCCAGGGGCACTGAAAACACTTTGGAGGGTGTTGAGTGGAAAATAGGCTCAGCTTGGTGTTTTACAAAGACCAGTCATGGGGCACCTGGGGGGCTCAGATGGTTAAGCATCTGTCTTTGGCCCAGGTCATGATCCCAGGGTCCTGGGACTGAGCTCCATGTCGGGCTCTGTGCTCAGTGGGAGTCTGCTTCTCCTTCACCCCTTCGCCCGTTCCTGTGCACTCTCTCTCTCTAATAAATAAATAAAATTTTTTAAAAAAGAAAAGGAAGGGTGCCTGGGTGGCTCAGTCAGTTAAGCAGTTGACTCTTGCTATTGGCTCAGGTCACAATCTCAGGGTTGTGACATCAAGCCGCATGTCAGGCTCTGTTCTGGTCATGGAGCCTGGTTAAGATTCTCTCTCTCTCTCTCTCTCCCTCCCTCTCCCTCTGCTGTCCCCCTCACTCTCTTTCTTTCTTGCTAAAAAAAAAAAAAAGAAAGAAAATGCACCCAAAGAGGGAAAAGGGATATCTTGACAGTCCCGCAGACATGAATCTCAACCCTAGACCTTCTGACTCCCATGAATTTCTCATGATTCTTACCCCATTTTTACAGAGGAGGCACCTGAGACCTAGAAAAGGAAAGTCACTGTGTCTAAATGATAGAAATGGGAGTAGGGCCCTGGTGGTCACACCAGACCCAGTCTGCTGGTACCCCCTTTTTGTGGGTGAGCTGGGTGTAAGGGGCACTGTTGTTGGGCTTTGCCTCCAGGTGGACGGAAGAATGCATGTGGCCCCAGGGGGTGCTGGTGAAGCACAGCAAGAACGTCTACAAAGCCGTGGGCCACTACAACGTGGCTATCCCCTCCGACGTCTCCCACTTCCGCTTCCATGTGAGTCTCCTCCCCTGGGAAGGAGGGGCGGGGCCTGATCTCAAACGGGGAGGATCCTGGGGCAGGAGGATAATGTCCTAGCAACAGAAAGCTATTTTCAGTATTTCTCAGATCCAAAGGAAACCCCACATGTGCAGCACAGGACAGCCATACAGATGGTGACTTCATAACCGCAGCTCACTTGCTAGCAAATCTTTGAAAACGGGCGGAGGTGGGAAAGATGATACCATAAAAGGAGGGTTTCTTAGGAGTAAAAACCTAACTGTCCTCATTCCATATGGTGTGCTGGGCACAGTGGTAGGCATCTGCCAGGCACCCTCCGTTCAGCCTTTGCCTGCCTGTGAGAGAAGTGCCAGGGCAGTCCCCATTTTCGGAGACTGAAATTGACTTAGGGTCTGACTTGTTCAAGGGTGCCTTGCTGGGAACCTTGGGGTCTGATGGTAAGGACTCATGGACTCAGCATTATGAAAAGAGCTGCTCAGAATCACTGAGGCTAGTGGTCTCCGTTTTATTTACTTATCTTGCTATCAAAATCCTTTTTTCCAACACAATCATAGACTAAAGTCCGGCATATAGGACCTGATGGCACCACTCATCACTGCCATAGGCCCCTAAAAGGCCTCCTCAGATCCTGGGGTTCCAAGGAACACAGTTTGAGAAGTCATTGATCTGGGGTGCTCTCCTCACAGTAGAGAAACCTGAGGCCAAGATGGGAAAGGGGCTTGCCCTGGGTCCTGCAGGCTGTCAGGTGCAGAGCTGAGCCTGGCGTGCTGGTTTCTTGGACTCCCCATTTCCTGCCTCGTCCCTTCCCACCCTGTAAGCAGCTCTTGACGTTTGGGTACCTTGGCCCCTGAAGAATCGAGATTCCCTAGATGTCTATCACTCTTTGGAGCTGGTCAAAACATTCTTCTGGAGTCCCGGCACTCCACCTTGCTTTGTAAATACCAGGTCAGAGTAAATTGTCACCACATGCTCTGGAAGCTTCGGGCCTAGGTCGGGATGCTACCCATGAAGAAGTGGGTGACTCAGACTGTAGAGTCTCTAATAACTTTCCATACCTATGTCGTAAGATTCTGATTTGTTCAGACCTGACTGTACCCAGGAGGATCACATATAAAAAGGTGTCGATTGTAGACCAGAAAAATTGTGAGTGAGCAAGCAAGATCTCTCAAGAAAAGCTTGCTGGAGGAGGGTCAGAGTTCTACAGGGTCTTAACTTCTGTGGGAAGCAGTAGTCTTGACAGAAGAAAGACCACAAGCAAAAGTAGAGAGGGTGGCAGCGTCCCCACCCACATCTGCATGGGGCCCCAAGAGCCTGCCCCCTTCACCGCCCCCCACCCGAACCCCCACCCAGGAGGCAGGTTTCTGGAACATTCTAATCCCTGCCTACCCTTTCCCGGGCAGTTCTTCTTCAGCAAACCCCTGCGGATCCTCAACATCCTTCTGCTGCTGGAGGGTGCTGTCATTGTCTACCAGCTGTACTCCTTAATGTCTTCTGAAAAGTGGCACCAGACGATCTCCCTGGCACTCATCCTCTTCAGCAACTACTATGCCTTCTTCAAGCTGCTGCGGGACCGCTTGGTACTGGGCAAGGCCTACTCCTACTCGGCCAGCCCCCAGAGGGACCTGGACCACCGGTTCTCCTAAGCCCCAGAGTGATCCCAGGGACAGCATCCAGGCTTCAGCCTGGGGCTCTCTGGGAAGGGGCTGTTGGGGAGGGTTGGGTGAGGGGCAAAAAAACCCCACAAAAACAGACAAAAAAAATTCACCAGAGCTTTGTATTTTTGTTACATACTGTTTGTTTCTTTGATAATTGATGTGATTATGAGGGGAAAAAAAAAGTCCTATTTTTATACTCCCATTAAGCATGTGTGTCCTTTGTTTCTTTCCCTTCTTCTTGCCTATCAGGCAGAGAGCAGAGGTTAGAGGTTAAGATTCTGGACCAGGAAGCCCCATGTGTGGCTTCTGGTGCCCCTGTGGGTCCTACCTTCTCCAGTAGAGAGGAGAGGAGGCACCAGAGGTCATGGTAACAGTGGTAGCTACTGATGGCTGAATGCTGTGTACCAGACATTAATCTTATGTGTATTATAGGCCTTGTCTCAATCCAACTTTTATAACAACCCTAGTGGATAGATGCTGTCATTCCAATTCTGTAGATGAAGAATGAGCTCAGAGAACTATAGTGACTTGCCAAAGACAACACAGCAGTCAAAAAACCCTCCCAAAGGACACCACCACTATCCTAGCAGAATGTGATGTTCTGATGCTCTCAGCACGCAGTTACTGAGACCCTGCTGTCTGACAGGTGCTGAGTGTGCTACAGGATGCCCAGAGACAGAAACAAAAAAGTCCTACTACACTGAGATGAGTATAGCCATTACGATATCCAGAGTAACACAGGAGAGAATGTTTAATGCTTTCTGGACTTCTTGGAGGAGGGGATAGTCTGAGAAGTCAGCCACTTCCTAGATGGACAAAATGGGGGAAAGGCACTTCAAGTTGAGGAAAGGACACACGGAATAGCACAGAGATTTGGAACACCTTGGTGTACTTGGGGAGGGTAAGCAGAATAGTTCCTAGAGAGAGGAGGATAAGGAACTTGGGGTGGGGATGGGGTGGGCCTGCAGGGAGGTGATGGATCAGGGAGGACCAGTGGCTCCAGGCGAGGGAGGGTGTGTCAGCGAGGCCAAGTGCTAGAGTGGAAACAAAGCTGCTTGGAAAGAGCCCTGGTTCCTACAACATAGGCCAGAGGGCTCAGGCTGGGAAAGAAGGACAGTCCTAGCCACTCATCTACTCCGCTTGTGTTCACTGAGCCCTTATTGGCCACAGGATATGCAGATGAATTTGTGGTGGTATATGGGAGACAGACAGACACTACAGCAAAAGGTTTTGGTGTCTCTGTGGAGGAAGGCATCATGCTAGGCAAGGGACAGATACAAAGATGAGGAAGATACTGTCCCTTAGACAACCAGGAGAGACACACTTTGTGAGCAAATTAGGATGCTGTTTTCGCTGAGGAAAATGTGTGTCTGGGGAGCAGAGAGGACAGATACCAGACTGTCTGGAAAAACAGGGTTTTTCAGGAAGGGGAAAGTTGAATTGGATCTTGAAAATTTGTTCACCCCATGATCAAGGGGGAAAGGAGGGCATTACATTCCAGAGGAGACAGCATAGGCAAAGGCAGAAAAGATAGCATACTTGGGGAAAAGGGGTTCCCCAAATATGGATGGACCCTGGGTTGCCTGGTGGGAAATATCCCCAAGAAGTAAGGACCGGCCTTTGTGTCAGATTGAAAATTTTTTTTTTTTTTTTTGGATTTTATTTATTTATTTGACAGACAGAGATCACAAGTAGGCAGAGAGGCAGGCAGAGAGAGAGAGGAGGAAGCAGACTCCCTGCTGAGCAGAGAGCCCGATGCGGGGCTCAATCCCAGGACCCTGGGATCATGACCTGAGCTGAAAGCAGAGGCTTTAACCCACTGAGCCACCCAGGTGCCCCCAGATTGAAATGTTTGCGCATTACCTAAAGGCAGGCAGACAACTTGCTAAGCAGAACAACCTGACAAGGTCTCTGCTTTATGGAGTGACTTGCCAAAGACAACAGGAGCCTGGAGGAGGGAGACCACTGAAGAGCCGGCAAAATAGACCAAGAGAAAAGAAAGAGGTCTGATCTTGAGCAGAGGTAGTAGGAAGAGAAAGATAATGCTCCCTTTCCTGACCCTGAGTTCCAGAGTTGACTTTTTGAGTTGTTTCCCTCAATGGACCAGGCACAGGCCAGACACACTAGAGAAGGCAATTTGTTCCAACAGAACCTGGAAACCCAGGTCCCTCATTTTGCTCCCAAAAGACAATTCCCTGTCTGACTAGTGACTTGAAGACATACCCCTCTCCTGTTTGTTGAGGTGGGGGACCAGGACTGGCCTGTCATTATGCAAAAAGGGAGGTCTGATATGCACCAGCCATAAATTCCATGGTTACAGAAGGCACGTGAACGCTTAGCCTCAATTTCCTCATCTCTAAAAAGGGAGATCATTCCTCATCTCTCGAAGTCACAGGCCTATTCGTTTGTTGCTTATTCACTAAACAATTACTTGTTTGGCACATATCATGTGCCAGATCCTGTGCAAGGTCCTGTAGATGTGGTGATGGTCATACAGAACCTACCCCTGCCCTCAGCTTGCTAGGGGTGGGGATGGAGGACGAAATCTCTCTGTCAGCTATAAAGCCTTGCACCAGTCTGGTCATTTTTCCACTTCTTATCTCCCAATAAGGGTGTAATCGGGTTAACTCTTAGCTTCTTTATTTCCTTATCTCCATATCCTTAAGCAAATCTCTTCCCCTTCTCGAGAGGATTCCTTATTCCCTATATCCAGCTCAGGGTCTATGATTGGCTTTAACTACGAAAGGAAGAAAATTTTCTAGGGGAGGAGGCCTCACTATAAGAGAGGAAGTAGGAGCAGAAAAAGCTGAGAATTCCTAAGCACACTTGACTTTCTTTAATAAGTATCCCCTCCTTGTCTCTCTTCTCTACTCCTCTTATATTTCACCCCTATTCCCCGCCTTCAGTAGCTGCGGTCTCTTTAAATGCGCTCCTCCCTATAAAATAGGCTGTGGGGCGGAGAGCGCGTTTCTTCCCCGAGTTGAACGTTAAGTTGTTTGTCCGTTTCGGGCTGCCGTCCTGCAGATCCGCCATATTGTCTGCTGAAGCTACCGCTGAAGCTACCGCCGCTGCCGCTGCCGCCGCCAAGTAGGAGCGAGCGGAGCCGCGATGGGTGAGTAAGGACGCCAGGCAATTGGGGACTCGAGCTGAGGCAGTCCTGGGGCTTGGGGTCTAGCCGGAGCCTGTCTTCGGTCTGCAGGAGATGTCTGAGGTCCTCTTCAAATAGATTTGAGGGGAGAAGCCAGGCCGGCGGAGACGCTCAGGCCAGTTTGGGGCCGGGCTAGGGCCCTGGCGGGAGCAGTCTTCAAGAGCTGGTTCCGGGAGCACCTTTGCCACGCCTGGAGCCCCCACGTGGTGTCCCAGGGCCGGAGCCCACGCGTTCCCGAGGGCCCTGCGCCGAGACCGGGGCTGGGGGCGAGCTCCCGGTGGCAGGCCGGGGCGGCGTTGAGGGAGCCCTCTCCAGGCGTGTGTTTGACCGACGCGCATCTTGACTGGATTCAGGGGCTTCTCTGAACTCAAGGGAGATCCTGCCTGCGTCGCAAGTAGAGTCCTCTGGTGAGGGAACGCCAGGCGAGCCGGCTCCAGGCCCGTAACCAGGGGCAGCCATGCCGTAAGCAGCCCGGGCCGCTGAAGGCCGGCAGAACTTGCCGAGCCACGGGCGGAAATGGGGTGGTTCGGTTGGACTCAGAGTGACAGCCTAGTAGTAGAAAACTACAGGCCAAGACCTGGGGGCCATATGTAGTAGATTGGGGATTTCAGGTGTGGGCTTGGCCCCGTTAGGAGAAAAGGAACGACCTGTTGCTCTCTGAAGGGACTCCCCTGGCAAGGCCTGTGCGCAGAGAGAAACGATGGCGAAGTCTTTGGACTTGGCGACAGAACCATCAGCGAAGAGCTATTTTCTCTTAAGCATTAAAAACTATCCATTGCTAGGCTGTTCCTACGCGTGGGCATTGTTCTGACTGCTTTACATGTCACATTTTATTTAATATGCACAACCTAATGAGACAGATACAATGAGACAGTTACCCCATTTTACAGGTAAGGAAACTGAGACTTAGAGGTAAAGTAACTTACCCAAGGTCACAGTTAGTGGCTAAACCAGGGTGATCCCTCCAAAGCCCTAGTGTAAAGCTGCAGTTCTTTATGGCTTGGCCACCTAGTGGTTGGGCTGGAAAAGGGGGAAGAACGCTTTTGACCCTAGGCAAAGTTGTAAAGGTGTTTTTTTGTGCTTGTGGGCCCACTTTAAAATCTTCAGTCTGAATGAAACTGAAAAACTCCAGAGTGAGTTGCTAACCCCGACTATTGTATGCATAGGGGCGAGCTAAATGAGATTCTGGGATCGAGTTTTGTTAAGAACCGCAGTTGGAGCTGCAAGCCAGTAGCTTTAGAATCAGATCTGGTATTACAATCCTGTCTATCACTTTTTAGGACTCTGATCCAGAGAAGTCAACGTAAATATCAAATGCGGTAGAAAGCATCTAGCACAGTCCACAGAAAATGTTATTTTCCTTTCCGGTTCGTTCTTTTCCTCATCATTTTCCCCTAGGAGGGGAAAGGGAGTGTTATCGAGATGTTTGAGGACTAAGATAACAGTGTTCAGAGCCTAGTGAGGGCTCCAAGGCGTCGGAACGGGTTCTTTTCTACCTTCGGTAGCATTCCTTTCCCTTAACCACTCTGGTTTCAGAATCTATTGTCAAGCCTGATGGGCTTATCTTTCTTTGTAACTGCAGCTTTATGTTATCAATGGAATTTTTAGGGTACTTTTCTGTTACAGATTTTTCTGTTGGCTTTCAATTTTAGGAATACTGGTGCCTCAAAGGGAAGGAGCTAATGTTAAGTTTATTCAGCTTAGTGAAGTAAGTTTATAGATTGGGAGCCACCTCAGGAAGATAACACAGCTAGTAAACAGCACAGCCAGAAATGAGATCCTTATCCATTTTGCTGTACACAAACCTTTTAGAAGAGTTAAGATGTGAAGAAAAATTAGTCCTTTTCTGGTAGACTTTGAGATGAAACTTCTTACATGGAGCAGCAAAGCCTGAGCAGGGTCCTGAAGGGAATTTTTAGTCTAGAGTCAGGTGGCCTCCCTTTATCTCTCCAGTTCCATTTTAGATACCTCTCCCCTGTCCCATTTGGTCTTTCTGAATGCCCATCTATTGGTGTTGTGGTTTTTGCCTGATCCTTACACATATGATGTGAGTGAAACTAGGATACGTTTAATCCTAACATGGAATCAGAGGTAGTTTGAGTTATCCGCATTCATAAATGAGTAAACTGAGACTTTAAGAAGGTTAGGTGACTCATCCAAGGCTGGTGATCTAGGCCCTTTGTGTTCTGGGGACACTAACACAGCCCTCACCACACCTCCATAAATCTAGAACCTCCTGTGTTTCACTGCCTCTCAGGTGTGCTCTACTCAAGGCCTAGCCTATATCGTATACTGTTTGTCTTGTGCCAAACTTCATTAGCTTTAACAGACTTTTGTAGTGATTTCACTGCTATTAGGAGCCTGTGAGGGTGATGCTTGCCCTCTGGAAATTACTTACTCTGACCCTTCTTAGCAGAGACCACAGTCTCTTAAGACTAAGCCTTGGCAGATGCTGGTTGTTTTATCACCCATTCCTGCCATCTTGCTAACCAGAAATCTGGCAGCCCCTCCCCAGCCCCACGGATAGGTCTCAATTAATATAAACTATAAACTATGAACCAGTCATTGTAATTCTATCTCTCAAGGCAGTGATTGATTTAGGCTTGGGTGTGTGATAGCAGCTCTGGCTAAGTAGACAGGAAGGGGAAGCCTGGGGGACTTCGGGAAAAGGCTTCCTTATTTAAAAGAGATTTGCCAGGTTTTATTTTATTTTTTTTGCCAGCTTCTATTTTAATTTGGGTATCACCAAAGTATGAGAGAATAAATAAATAAATAAAGATGGGCAAGCTGTAATAATAGCCAGCTCTTAAATAGAACTTGCTATGTGCTAGGCACTAAGTACTAGAATATTAACTCCTTTACTTCTCAGATTCTTAGGTTCTGGTTAAGGAAACTGAAGCATAGAGAAGTTTAGTAACTTGTGCAAGGTCAGAGCTACTAAAACTTACTCAGGTAGTATGGTTCTAACCAACATATGGGCTGTTAAGGGCTGTGTTCTGCCTTTGGAAAGGAAACAGCCCTTTTCTGACTCTGAAATTGGTTTTAGTAGTGCTGGGGTCCTGAGGCAGAATTTATAATTAAGAGGAAGCAGTTCTGAGGGTGAGAGTAGAGAAGATGGGAAGAATCTGATGTTTTCTTGATGTTTTTGAGCCACTGAATTAGGCAGCTTTGGAACTGTCCTCTCTTGGTTTAACTAGATACTGAAGGCCACTTCTAGTTTGGTTTTTGGCTGCAAATAACAAAACCTTTCTAACTGAAACACTTCCTGGTCAAGAAGTAACTTAGCCCATTTCTTCTTTTAGTTTCCCTCCACAGTTGCCCACCCACTCGTGTGTGACAGCTTCTTGCAGAGCTGCCACCTAATCATCAGTCACCACCTAAGTGTCCCACAAGCCTCACACTCACTCCCCTTTCCTGGCCTACTTTTCCTGCATTTTTGTAAATACTAGAGCCATTGGCCCAGACACTGGGGCATCTGTCCATCTTTGGTTGCTCACTCTTTTCTTCCCTTTCTGTATTGGCAGTTGTTAAAGACGGTGATCATGTTTACTTCTGAATTGCTTTGTGTAGGTTTTTCTCACAGCAGAGACCCACAAAGAGTAGTAATTCTGTGCTCTTTAACCTTACCGAATCTCAGGCTCCTTAAAGTGGAAATGTGGATGGGGATGTCTGGGTGGCACATTGGTTTGGATGTCCAACTCTTGGTTTTGGCTCAGGTCATGATCTTGAGGTTAACGAATCAGGCTCTGCATCAGGCTTCACACTGAGGTTTACACCACCCCCCGCCCCCGCATGTGCTTGCGCTTTCTCAAAATGATAGATAAATCTTTAAAAAGTGAAAATATGGGTAACACTATTAATATTAATGAAAATTTCATGAAGTACTAGATATCAAAAAGAGTGTAAATTGTGAAGGCATTATTTTAGAAGTCCTCCAGATCTCTTCTGTAGCTTCCTGTACCACTGCTCTAATTCTTTCCTATAGCAGTGTTGCTAAAACACCCGTTCGATCTTGTCACTCTGCGCCTTATTTTAGGAACGTTCATGGACTTAGTATCTACAGGATAAAATCATAACCCATACAGTTTGGTATTCAAAGCCTTCCTAATGATTTTACTAATCTTATTCTGTTTAAAGATTTACCTACATATCTTGCACTCCACTCAGAAGACCTCCTTCGAATGTTAGCATCACTGGCAAGAAAGTAACAATCCCTTCCTCACCTGTCTTTTCCTGTGGAAATCTTGCCAGGTTTTCAAGGTCTAATTTAAATGCTACCTCCTTTCTGAACTCTCGAATACTTATACCTTCCAAACTGGAAGTGAACGCTCCTCTGAATTCTGTAGCACTTTGCTCTTGCCTTTCATATAGCCCATTTCGGATTCTTTCTTGTGTTACAGTTACTTAATCTGTAATACAGGGGCACCTGGGTGGCAAAGTAGGTTAATGGTCTGCCTTCAGCTCCTGTCATGATCCCGGAGTCCCAGGATCAAGCTCCCCGCTCAGCAGGAAGTCTGCTTCTCCCTCTGACCCTTCCTGCTCTCATGTTCTCTCACTGTCTCTCAAATAAATAAATAAAATCTTTAAAAAAAAAAATCTGTAATATAATTCGTTCTTCAATCAGTAACTTAATCTCCATAGCCTTATAGTTCTCATCTCTAATATAGGGATAATATCTACCTCAAAGGAGTGCTAGGCAGATTCAGTGTGCAAATGCATGTAAACCATTTTAGCATGGTGTTTATTATCATGTAAATAATTACAGTAATTGCTTTTAGTCACTTAGTGAATAAATGAAGGACTTACTATGTTTCAGGCCCTATGCTAAAAATAGATTAATAGATTAAATAGTTTGCCTTTGAGGGGAAGGCAGTAACACATTATGAAAACTTGTCAGAAACATACTTTTAGGGGCCAGGCAGGCAATGGTTATTCACCAGTTTTAGCAAATGTTTATTGAATACCTAGTATGTGCAGTGACGGTTCTGCTCTAGGCCCTGGAAATACAGTGGTGAACAAAAGAGACAAAAATCTGTCTTTCTGGTGAAATTTCAGAGTTTATATTCTAATGGGTAATCAACCACATGGAGACTGGCAGGCCCGCTACAGAGCTCCATGTGGTCTATGCAGCTCTAGCCAATTTTTGCCAAGGAGACTGGAGGTCTGGCATTGCCTAATTTTCCATTGTTTTCCACAGTCCCTCTCCCCTTGAAGTTAGAAATCCAGATTTTCATGATATTATTGGATTAAACATTTATAAATATTACAAGTTAACTCTTAAAATCTAAAAAGCTTGGAGCACCTGAGTGGCTCAGTAGTTAAGCCTTCAACTTGATCCTTAGCTCAGGTCTCACTCAATCTCATCATCCTGAGTTAAGGCCCCGTATTGGGCTATATGCTGGGCATGGAGCCTACTTTTTTTTTTTTTTTTTAAGAGTTTATTTATTTATTTGACAGACAGAGATCACAAGTAGGCAGAGAGGCAGGCAGAGAGGCAGGCAGGGGCGGGGGGGGGGGGGGGAGCAGGCTCCCCGCCGAGCAGAGAGCCCGATGCGGGGCTCGATCCCAGGACCCTGGGACCATGACCCGAGCCGAAGGCAGAGGCCCCAACTGAGCCACCCAGGCGCCCCGGAGCCTACTTTTAAAAAAAAAATTTTTTTTAACCTTAAGCTAACCAAACATTTGGATATTTGAGGCCAAATATAGTCCAAGAATTGCCTGACTTATAAAATATTAGAAAATAATATTCTATATATTTTATAAGCTATTTCTTAGTCTGTGTATTTTTATTAAAAACATTTTTGAAAGGATGAAGACAGGCTCCTGGGTGATGTGATCAGTTGGATATCTGACTCTCAGTTTTGGCTCAGGTCATGGTCTCAGGGTTATGAGATCGAGCCCCATGTCTCAGACTCTGTGCCAAGCATGGGAGCATGGAGTTGGCTTAGGATTCTCTTTCCCTCTGCCCCTCCCACCTGAGCAGTTGTGCTCACTTGCTCACTCTCTCTCAAAATAAATAAATCTTTTAAAAAAAGAATGCTGGGGTGCCAGGGTGGCTCAGTCCTTAAGCGTCTGCCTTTGGCTCAGGTCACAATCCCAGGGTCCTGGGGTTGAGCCCCATATCGGGCTCCCTGCTCAGCGGGAAGCCTGCTTCTCCCTCTCCCACTCCCCCTGCTTGTGTTCTCTTGCTGTGTCTCTGTCAAAAAAACAAATAAAATCTTTAAATAAAATAAAAAAGGATGAGGACAGACATTCTTAAAGTCTTGCTGATTACGATAGCATTATGTATTTAGTAGGGTTTTTTTTTTAAAGATTTTTTTTATTTGTCAGAGACAAAAAGAGCCAAGCAGGGGGAACAGCAGGCAGAGGGAGAACTAATACATATATTAGTATATTAGGATATGTACATATACTTTTTTCCTACCTCCTAGTTAATCTTGTGCACCACACTTTGGAGACAAGTGAAAAATGGTAAATATTTGGATGAGGCAGACCAGAATGCTGTGGACACATAGTAAGGGGGTACACCCTAGCCCAGGGAATCAGGGAAGGCCTTTAAACTAAGTGAGATCTAACCTATGGAATAAGAATTGTCAGTGGCAGGGTGGGAATAATTATTTCAGAACCAAAAGATTGGTAGACTAAATGGATTAGTAGCATGTAGGGAATGATATTTGGACTTTATCCTGATGATAGTGAAATGCCGTTGAAGGGTTTTAATCTCAGAAGTGATCAAATTTATTTATTTATATCACTTGGACAGCTCTAGGAGGATAAATTTGGCTGTAATAAGATTGCAGAAAGAACGACTAGGAGGTTCTTTAAGTGGTTGGTTCTTAAGAAGTGCAGTAGTCCTGGCAAGAGATGATGATGGTGAATGAGGTGGTAATAGTAGGGAATACGAGAGTTAGGAATTTGAAAGAGCAGGACTTGGTTATTAATTTCACCTGGAGGCTGATGGGCTGGGTGAGGGAATTAAGCATGACTCCTAGACCTCTTGCCTCAAGCCGCAGAGTGTATAGTGATGCTGTTAACTGAGATGAGTTTAAATTTTGACATTTTGAGGTGTCTCTCTGACCTCTAGAGGAAGATGTTCAAAAAGCAGTTGGGGGGTGCCTGGGTGGCTCAGTGGGTTAAAGCCTCTGCCTTCGGCTCAGGTCGTGATCTCAGGGTCCTGGGATCGAGCCCCGCATCGGGCTCTCTGCTCTGCGGGGAGCCTGCTTCCTCCTCTCTCTCTGCCTGCCTCTCTGCCTACTTGTGATCTCTGTCTGTCAAATAAATAAAATCTTTTTATTTATTTATTTATTTATTTATTTGACAGAGACAGAGATCACAAGTAGGCAGAGAGGCAGGCAGAGAGAGAGGAGGAAGCAGGCTCCCCGCAGAGCAGAGAGCCCGATGCGGGGCTCGATCCCAGGACCCTGAGATCACGACCTGAGCCGAAGGCAGAGGCTTAACCCTAAGGGCCACCCAGGCGCCCCATAAATAAAATCTTTTAAAAAAAAAAAAAAAAAGGCAATTGGATGGAGAAGTCTGAAGCTCCAGGAGTGAGGTCTGGGGATGGAGATAGATGTTTGATCATCTATTGATCTATATATGGAAACTAAAACCATGGAATCACTGATGTATCATGGGAGATGGGCTGAAAAGAGAACCCCAAGGTGCATCAGCCTTAATATGCAAGAAGGGGATAAGCAGCCAGAATTGGAAGAAGAAAACTGATTGTGTCAAAAACCAAGGAAAAAGAGTCTTTCTTTCTTTCCTTCCTTTTTTTTTTTTTTTAAAGATTTTATTTATTTGACAGAGAGAGAGACTGAGAGAGGGAACACAAGCATCGGGAGTGGGAGAAGGAAAAGCAAACTTCTTGCTGAGCAGGGAGTCCAACGCAGGGCTCGATCCCAGGATGATCCCAGGACTCTGGGATCATGACCTGATCTGAAGGCAGACTCTTAATAACTGAACCATCCAGGTGCCCCAAAAAAGAATATTTCAAGAAGGAAATGGTCAGGGTTGAGTGCTGCAAAGAGGACCAGCAAAACATGGACTAAAAAGATTGGTTGAATTTAACATCATACACCTGATCAGTTGCTTTTACAAAAACAGTTTTGACGGCATGCAATCAAATTGGAGCGGGCTAAGTAAGGAATGAGTGAGGAGAGGCAAACTGTTTCAAGAAGTTTGGAGTATATGGAGAAAGAAGAGGTTAATGAGGCTCTTATAAAGTCTACCAAGAAATCATGATGACCTGAGTTAGGGCAGTTGGCAGTAGGAATGGAGAAAGAGAGTGCAAAAATAATTAGGAAATAAAACTGGCATTTCTTATTGGTTGGAAGTGGGGTAAGGGGAAAGTTGTCAAGAGTAACTCCTAAGTTTCTGGCTTGAAAAGCTGAGAGAGATGTTGGTGCAGACCGCCTAACTCCTTGTATCGGTATTTTCTCAGCCTTTTCTTTAATTATCACCCTCCTAAAGAAGGAGGAATTTAGAAAAATTAGGAATTTAGAAAAAATTTTAAAAGGAATTTATTTTCTAAATAAATTCTAATAATAATAAATTAGAATAAATAATTCTAATAATAAAAAAATTTTCTAAAGTTTTTTTTCCCGATGCAGCCCTCCTGTGAAATTCTCACACACAGATATACTTTTTTATGTACAGTAGTATATCTGTGCTTTATACATAAAAAGAGTAGACATAAAGCTTGGCTTCTTATTCAATATAAGGTTAAGAATGATGAAACAAAAATTTTAGGTTAAAAGTTAAATTTAAAAGCTCTTTGCATTTAACTAAGTTTTGTAGCCATATTTACTGAATAACTCTTAATGTAATTTATGTGAATGATAATGTAGCAAATTACATATGCAAATTAGCATTTATAATAACTAATGTAATTAAAAATCGTTCAAAGCTGTTCGTTTTCTAATAATAGAAAAAAAATCACTTAAAGTTGTTTTTGGTGAACTTTTAAACTGCTTGATACGAAAAAACTTACAACTTAACTAGCTTTTAGATACTCTTTTAGATATTGTTGACTTTTTTCTTTTCAATACTCGGCATTACTAATCATGACAAATTTTAGTTTGTAGAATTAAATAATGTAAACTTTTAATTTCCAAAAAACCCTTGTCACACACAAAAGCTCCAAGTATAAAACATAGATAATCCATAAGGCATAACAGGTCACTTCTTGTATGACTTTGAGATCCAGTGGTCAGTCAGGAGAAAGTCCCTCAGTTGTGGCCATTTGTTCACCATAACTCTGTAGTACAGATCTTGCATACTTATTATGGTCTGCCTTCCATGAAATCGGTGTCAGTACTGATCTGATTAAAGAATCTGCCTTCGGCTCAGGTCAGTATCCCAGGGTTCTGGGATCGAGTCCCTCATCAGGCTCCCTGCTCAGCAGGAAGCCTGCTTCTCCCTCTCCCACTCCACCTGTTTATGTCCCCTTTTTCCCTGTGTCTCTCTCTGTCAGTAAAATCTTTCAAAAAAAAAAAAAATGCTGCTCATGTAATACTCGAGAAAATCTAATGAGAGAAATTAAATACTAAGAAATAAGACTTTATTGATAATGTTGAGCTTTGGAGCATCACATATCATTGTAATATCTAAGTCCCACACACCCCTTGAACCAGTTTTACCCTTTTGGGTGCAGTATTTCCCTCATTGAGAATGCATGCCTTTAAGAAACTGTTTATGCCAGATATTTCAGAATTTTAATAGTTTAGATTTTAGAAAGACATTATAATGTATAAGAGTTAGCACCTCCAGCAGAGTGTGGGGTAGAGTCATATATAGTCAAGTATTATTAATACTTTGTCTGAAGCCATTAAGTGAGATAAATAAAGACTGTAGTCTCCTGTTTTGTTCGAGTTTTGCTGAGTGTGTTTTGAAGCTGTATTTACTAAATATTTTATTTTCAGAGCTCTTCTGACTTCAGAATTTCAAATAAGGGATTATGGATTGTGAATTAAAAGAAATGTATAAGGAGCAGGTTTATAGAAAAGGTGATAGTTTGAAAAAAATTAGCGTGCTTTTTTCAAAAAGATGTTTCTTGGGGGGGCCTGGGAGGCTGTCAGTTAGACGTCTAACTTGATCTCAGCTCAGGTCTTGAGTTCAAGTCCTGCATTGATTGGCCTCCACCCTGGACAGGGAGGCTACTTGAAAAAAATAAAGAAGAGGTGTTTCTGGGATATGGGTGAAAGGAACCCCTTAGGTATTAAGTGTGGACTACAGGTGTGGATTTGAATGTTACCACCATCTTCCAAAGAGGCCATAATTGTCTAATGAGACAAGATTGGAATTGCTTATTTTGGGGTGAGGTATATGGTAGAGAATAAGCCCTTTAAAAAAAAAAAAAAAAGAACGGGGCGCCTGGGTGGCTCAGTGGGTTAAAGCCTCTGCCTTCGGCTCAGGTCATGATCTCAGGGTCCTGGGATCGAGCCCCACATCGGGCTCTCTGCTTGGCAGGGAGCCTGCTTCCCCTTCTCTCTCTCTCTGCCTGCCTCTCTGCCTGCTTGTGATCTCTGTCAAATAAATAAATAAAATCTTAAAAAATATATGTATTTATTTATTTGAGAGAGAGACTGGGGGTAAGTCGCAGAGGGAGAGAATCTCTAAGCAGACTCCCTACTGAGCAGGGAGCCCAACACAGGGCCTGATTGCACAACCCGTGAGATCACTACCTGACCAAAAGCCAGTAGTTGGACACTCAACTGACTGAGCCACCCAGGCACCCCAAGAATAGGCCCTTTTTTAAAACTCTGGCTCATTGGTTCTTACAACCTAGCTTTGGAGGGAGTGAAGATAGACTAGAAGGATAAAGATCAAGAGAAAGGAGCTACAGTGTTAGGAGAAAAGGAAAAACCACCTGTTAGAGAGAGCAAGAAAATATAGCTGTCTTCTTTGAACCTAAATTCCTAGAAATTGCCCTCATGGGGAATTGAGGCCTTTCAGAGTAGGAGCTGAGAAGAAAAAGAAAATGCCATTGATTCAACACTGAGGCCCTAGACACCGTCATATTACTTCATCAGTCCTGCAGGGCTATACAGTTTATTATGCTCATTTTATAGATAATGAAAGTAGAGACTAAAAGGTAGTGGTTATGCCATTGGGATTGCAGCCCAACCCACCTGCCTCCCAAATTGGTGCTCTTTCTCTCAACACCATTTTGGAAGGAGTTGACAGGGTTTGAGGGGCAACACTGGATGTCTGTCCACAGCATGCCTTCTGAGGGCAGAAAGGATTCCCTTTGTGTGGCCTCTCAGTCTGGTTCTCCTCCCCCATATTGTCTTGGGCCCTTTGTATATGGGGCCTCAAGAAGACTGCTTCCCAAAATTGGCTCCTCCTTTTTGGATTAATGTATATGGGTTAGAGAAATCTCTGCTTTTAATTTGTCAGAAGGGCTCTTAGAAAAGCCCTTTCTCAGATTACTTAAAGTTAAAAAAAAAAGTGCTCATCAGAGAGATTTGTGTAATTCAGCCCACAGACAGACAATGCAGAACCCACCTTGTTCACGGACTAGGGATGGAGAAGCATGGTGCTGCAGAATAGAGGCCAACTAGCCAGCAGTTTGCTTTTATATCTCAGGGATGTTTTACGGTGGACCTTTGTTTTTATACTTAACCAAACTGTTCTTGTTCCTCAAACCAACCGTGGGCTTTCTAATCACCTAACCCTTGCTTCTGGTGAACTGCTCTCCCTCCCCATCTCTTAAATTACCTTCAGAAATAGATTTTTTAAAGATTTTATTTATTTGACACAGAGGGAGACAGCAAGAGGGAATACAAGCAGGGGGAGTGGGAGAGGGAGAAGCAGGCCTCCCACTGAGCAGGGAGCCTGATGCAGCACTGGATCCCAGGATTCTGGGATCCTGACCTGAGCTGAAGGCAGATGCTTAATGACTGAGCCACCCAGGATCCCAAGCCTTCAGAAATATTAACCATCTAGTGGGGCGCCTTGTTGGCTCAGTTGGTTAATGGTCTTGCACACTTGCTCTTTCTCTCTCTCTAGTATGCTCTTTCTCTAATAGATAATAAAATCTTGAAAGAGGAAGGAAGGAAGGAATGAACAAACAAATGAACAAATGAAGGAATATTAACCATCTAGCCTTCAAAGGCCCCTGTAGAGCTTACACTCAGGACAGATAGTTCTCACTCCCACCTTCTGAACTCATTGAACACGTAGATTTATGGCTTTTATATTTTTTATTAACATATAATGTATTATTAGCCTCAGGGGTACAGGTCTGTGAATTGTCAGGCTTACACACTTCGCAGCACTCACCATAGCACATACCCTCCCCACTTATGGCTTTTATATTGATGCTATGAGAGTAAAGTGAGTTGTAAAACTTCCTAAAGGCAGAAACCTTTACACAGTACCTGGCACACATATTTTTTAAAATGAATAATAAATCACTTGTCTATTTGAGTTAGTTTAGAGATGATTATTTGGAATATATAATTTTTAAAAGATTTTGTTTATTTTAAATTCATTTAATTAACATAATGTATTATTGGTTTCAGAGGTATAGTTCAGTGATTCATCAGTGTGATAAGATTTTATTTATTTGGGGGCGCCTGGGTGGCTCAGTCGGTTAAGTGGGCTGCCTTCGACTTGGGTCGTGATTCCAGGGTCCTGGGATCGAGTCCTACATCGGGCTCACTGCTCAGCGGGGAGTCTGCTTCTCCATCTCCCTCTGCCTGCCACTCTGCCTACTTGTGCTGTCTCTCTGTCAAATAAATAAATAAATAATCTTAAAAAAAAAGAAAAAGATTTATTTGGGTGCCTGGGTGGCTCAGTGGGTTAAGCCTCTGCCTTCAGCTCAGGTCATGATCGCAGGGTCCTGGGATCAAGTCCTGCATCGGGCTCTCTGCTCAGTGGGGAGCCTGTTTCCCTCTCTCTCTCCTTCTCTGCCTGCTTCTCTGCCTACTTGTGATCTCTGTCAATAAATAAAATAAAAGGGGCGCCTGGGTGGCTCAGCGGGTTAAAGCCTCTGCCTTCGGCTCGGGTCATGATCCCAGGGTCTTGGGATCGAGCCCCATGTCGGGCTCTTTGCTCAGCAGGGAGCCTGCTTCCTCCTCTCTCTCTGCCTGCTTCTCTGCCTACTTGTGATTTCTGACTGTCAAATAAATAAATAAAATCTTAAAAAAAAAAAAAAATAAATAAATAAAATAAAAAATAAAAAGATTTTATTTATTTAACACAGAGCACAAGCAGGGGGAACAGCATAGGGAGAGGGAAAAACAGGCTCCCTGCTGAGCAGGGAGCCCACATTGGGGCTCCATCCGAGGACCCTGGGATCATGACCCAAGCCAAAGGCAGACGCTTAACCGACTGAGCCACCTAGGCACCACAAGATATTATTTTTAAGTAATCTGTACATCTAATATGGGGCTCGAACTTACAACCTCAAGATCAAGAGTTGCACACTTTACTGACTAAACCAGCCAAGTGCTCCTATTTTTTTTCTTGATTTCCTTGAACACTGTGAGTGCTTACAAGATATTCAGTGAATATTTTGGGGCTGGCTTAAATGAAAGTTGAGCTCTTTGATTACTCTACTTTAATTCATCTCAGTTCCTTGTAGCACCTAGTGGCAATGGCAATAAATTGTCCTGAAGAAGGTGAGAGCTGCCAGCTTCTGCACAGTCTACAAAGGATAGTTGAAAATTTTCTTCTGGAGAAGCTGAAACTATAGCTATCCTAGTCCTGTCCCGTGTTTCTCACTACCCCTTATTTCCCACCTCTGGGTCTGACCATTACACTTACATACAGACTCAAGGGCCAAAAGGACTAGTAAATCTACAGGAGAATTAGGATTAGAGAGCTAGTCTTTGGGGCTGTCAACATCTGATTGATTCAATACCTCAGTGTGCCATAGTTAACTTAGACCTTCAGCTTTGAATACATAGTTGTGTATGCAGATATTTTGTCACATGGTCTTTTAGCCAAACCACCTAGTTATAGATTTAGCTTTGTTTCCTAGAGTGATCACTGCTCAGCCCAGTCCTGTGAGGATCTACCAGATTAGGAGTAGCCTTAATATGGCCCCGTTGTGGACGGACCCAGTTGCCCCATAGAAGAGCCTCTCCCATTGTCTTGGTGACTAGCATTTCTGACAGGCTGGCAGATAACACCCTGAGAGCCTCATGCTGTCATACCTGTTTATATACTGTTTTGTTTGCAGTATTTCCTAGTCATGAAGCTAGGGGAGAAATTCCAGAAGTTTGAAAAGCTATTACCAAACCTAATCCAAAAGTACTTTTGGGTATATTCTCATTTATCTTCATAACTCTGAGGGATGAGACAGGGCAAGGGTAGGAAAATCAAGATACAGATAAGTGACACCCACGGTTGCGCATTTATTGAATAGCAAGACCAAAAATCAGATTGTCTAGCCTTGTAGTTCCTTTCACCAGTACCACACTGTTCCTAGCATGCCTTTTTGTGGTCCATCTAGCACAACTGCCTTCTCTCAGCCTAGCTATTTCTTTCTAATACAAACCCTTGAAGATATTCTGTCCATTTACATAATGTTGAACTTTTTCAAAAAGATTTGTTTTATTTTTTAAGACTGAGAGAGCAGGGGGCGGGGCAGAGGGAGAATAGCGGACTCCCAACTGAGCATGGTGCCTAGCGGTGGGCTCTATCTCACTACCCGAGGTCATGACCTGAGCTGAAATCAAGAGTCAGATGTTTAACTGAGCCAACCAGGCACCCCCATAATGCTGAACTTTTTAAAAACCATTTTCAAGCCCTACACTAGAGTTCAGTGACATTTATGTCCGCTCATGGTATTTCCCTCATCTTGATATCATCAGTGTAGCTGCCGCCACCACCCGCCAGTGACTCCCTTCTACACACAAACGCATGCATGCACGTGGGGTGGGGCACTTGTCAAACAAGGAGGATTAGCTCAAATGCTTGTTTCTGTTTTTCCTTTGAACAGCCTTCAAATGACTGCCTAACCACCTGTCAGTCCCTACATTTTTCTACTTCTGTTGCTATCAGTGTTATTGTCATCTAATATTTGTATTCCCCATTCCTGGCAAGAACTGGATCATACCTCATTGAGGGATTGAATCAGGCAATGGTTAGGGTAGTAGAAGGAACATTGTTGACCCTCCTTCCAGAAAATAACAAGGGAGGGACGCCTGGGTGGCTCAGTTGGTTGGGCAGCTGCCTTCGGCTCAGGTCATGATCCCAGCGACCTGGGATCGAGTCCCACATCGGGCTCCTTGCTCGGCAGGGAGCCTGCTTTCGCCCTCTGCCTCTGCCTGCCACTCTGTCTGCCTGTGCTCGCGCGCGCTCTCTCTCTCTCTGACTAATAAATAAATTTTTTTAAAAAAAATCTAAAAAAAAAAAAAAAGAAAATAACAAGGGAGTCCCCATGTGGCTAGTATGCTGTTAAGTAAGGTATATGTAATGGAGAGAGCATTGGTTTTTAGAAATACCTGGATTAGACCCATTTAATTGACTGGGTCCTTCTGCAAGTTATGCCTTGGTCTCCATACCTCTAAAATGGGGGTTCTTTTTTTCTTTTTTAAGATTTTATTATTTATTTGAGAGAGTATGAGCAAGAGAGCAGAAGCAGGAGGAGCAGCAAAGGCAGAGGGATAAACCAGGTTCCCCGCTGAGCAGGGAGCCCAATGTGGGGCTCAGATCCCAGGACCCTGGGGTCATGACCTGAGCTGACTGCAGTCGCTTAATGGAACTGAGCCACCCTGGTGCTCCTAAAATGGGGGTTCTATATGAGTTATGCCTTAAAAGCTAAGCAAATCATAACTTAATTATTACCATTCAAATTTGAATTTTCCTTGGGAATGTCCCCTCACAGAGGTTAGACACTGACTTTGGGATATTTCAAAGATCTTTCAAAAGGGGTATTTTAGGGCCTTTACTCTGGATTTAGATAAAACCTTTTGACCATGGCTAGAGACTTTGGAAAGCATTCTGGACTAAACTCGAAGACTTTCACATCTAGCAGTAAGGACTCAGATGTGTGATTTTTCTTGGCAGGAGCATCATGATCCTTGCCTTCTTTGGAGCCTGACAGAGGTCTCCTAGAAAGACACAGAACTAAGAAACTTGACCTAGGAGAGGCACTTGCTGTGTACTGCAGCAGTTTTTTGATTTATAGACTGGTTTAATCAGAAAAACTATTACTTTGAAGGCATCACAATTAAAAATAAATTCATTAAGAAAGGACTTCTGGGGATCACTGGTTTTGTTTTCCTCATGTGCTAGGTATTATATATAATGCCTAAAAAGAATAGGTATCCATTTACAAAAGAATGAAGTTGGACATTCCCACCCCCCTCCGCCTGACCTTACACTGTATACAAAATTAACTCAGTGGATCAAAGACAAATATGAAGGGCTAAAACTATAAAACTCAAGAAAACAGAGTAGATCTTCATCACCTTGGATTAGACAGTAGTTTCTTAGAACAAATCAGCACAAGCAAACAAAAAGGAAAAAGATAAAATGGACTTAGTCAAAATTTGAAACTTTCGGGGTGCCTGGGTGGCTCAGTGAGTTAAGCCTCTGCCTTTGGCTCAGCTCATGATCTCAGGGTCCTGGGATTGAGCCCCGCATCAGGCTCTCTACTCAGCAGGAAGCCTGCTTTCCCTCCCACCTCCACCTGCCTCTTTGCCTACTTGTGATCTCTGTCAAATAAATAAATAAAATCTTTAAAAAAATCTTTTAAACTTTTGTGCTTCAAAAGGCACCATCATAGGGATGCCTGGGTGGCTCAGTTGGTTGGGTGTCTAACTCTTGATTTTGGCTCAGGTCATGATCTAGGGGGTCTTAGGAGTGAGCTCCAAGCTCAGTGAGGAGTCTGCTTGATATTCTCTCTTTCAACTAAATAACTCTTTTATTAAAAAAGAAAACGCACTGTTGTGGATAATGAAAATTATATAAGTGTTCACTCATTGCATTGTTGGCTACCAGACAGCTAACATGACAAAATGCAACTCAATTTTTTTTTTCAGCTTTCATTTATTTGAGAGAGCACACACACGGGAGCAAGCACAAGTGGTTGGGAGGGAGAGGCGGAGGGAGAGATAGACCCCACCCCCCACCTTCCACTGAGCAGGGAGCCTGGTATGGGGCTCGATCCCTGGACCCTAGGTCAACCTGAGCCAAAGGCAGACGCTTAACCAGCTGAGCCACCCAGTTGCCCCAAAACGCAACTCAATTTTAATAATTGATTCTTAGCCTGCTATCTATATATACATCTTCCCCTGTTTTCTTTTTTAAGATTTTATTTGTTTATTTGAGATTGAGAGAGTGTGAGCAGAAGGGGGCTGAGGAGCAGAGGGACAGGGACATGCAGATCACTCTGAGCATGGAGCCCAATGTGGGGCTCCATCTCATGACCCTGAGATCATGACCTGAGCCAGAATCAAGAGTCAGATCCTCAACCAGCGGAGCCATTTAGTTGCCCCTTATCTTTCCCTGTCTTCTATACAAATTGGTATATTCCTATTCCAGATATTTGGTGTTGTGTGTTTTTTTTTTGTTGAATTTGTTGTTAACCTCTTTGGATCCTTTGGGAAACTGAAGTTTAAAATGTTGGATGGAACATTTGAGAGCACATGTGTCGTGTGCACTGTGCCATGGATTCTTGCTCTCAAAGATTTAATGGTTTTGAAGTGAGAGGAATGAGTTGTGAATTAAAACTGTGTCATTGCAGGTTGTCAGTAGAAACCAATTTGGGTAACAAATCAGAGATAAAGTGGCCACTAGTTAAAATGAAAAGGACAGATTTTAGTTGATAATATACTATTATAACAGGGAAGAGTGTGCACTGAATTCAACTTCGATTTCTGTAGGGTTAACTGGGCATTTTAAAGGGAGGATAGAAGAATGGGGGGGACAGAGAACAGGGACTCAGAAGAGTCAGGGAAGTGAAAAACTACAAAATGTGAGAAAGGGGGATTAGTCCATCTGAAACCCATCTGGGTTTGTTTACTGGTGCTTATTGACCTTAGGCTCCTACCCTGCCACAGAGCCTGGGAAATGGGGTCCTATTTTCAGGTATTGGTGGAACAAACTGTAAATTCTTTTGCAGTCTTGAGATTTTCTCAAGCGGAACTATGTTACTGTTTTGTTCAAAGATTTATAGGCCATCGTTGAGGCCTAGTTGAGAAAAGGCTCAGAGGAAGCTGGATAGACTTTGGTTAAGGAGAGACTGGCACGGGTAGAAATCAGTTTATCAATCTGTTAAAATTTGGGGAGGAGGAAGTTCATGACTGACTCTAAGGCCAAGTGTATGGTAATGGCATTAACTGAACAAGGGAGGAAACTGGCAGGAGGCAGTAACAGTAGAGATTTGGTACTTGACATAGAAGTGGAGGTTGGGGGCACCTGGGTGGTTCAGTGGGTTAAAGCCTCTGCCTTCGGCTCAGGTCATGATCCCAGGGTCCTGGGATCGAGACCCGCATCGGGCTCTGCTCAGCGGGGAGCCTGCTTCCCCCTCTCTCTGCTTGCCTCTCTGCCTACTTGTGATCTCTGTCTGTCAAATAAATAAACAAAATCTTAAAAAAAAAAAAAGGTGGAAGTTGAAGAAAGGGCGATTGTCCACACTGACAGTGAGAGATGGGCGCTGAAGAGAACACAGTATGAAACCTGAGGAGTGGTAGGAAAGGTAGAAGTGGGAGAAGGTGGCGGCTGTCAGAATCATGGGTGGAGTTTCAAGAAGGCAAAGGTGCTCATCGGTGATGATCATCAGTGATGAATTAATAAGTCTAATAGAATCAAGGCAGACAAGGTCACTGGATTTAGTAGTCTAAAACGTATTCTTCTGAAACACCTGTGTGTCCTGATTTACAGCTTTTTATTCAGTTTTCATACCAATTCTGAAAGAAACCTATGGTTTCAGGTTTCTAGGAAGAAACCCTTCTAAAATCTGTAGATTTTTATTTATTTATTTGACAGGCAGAGAGGCAGGCAGAGAGAGAGACGTGGGAGCAGGCTCCCTGCCGAGCAGGGAGCCCGATGTGGGGCTTGATCCCAGGGTACCCTGGGATCAGGACCTGAGCTGAAGGCAGAGGCTTTAACCCACTGAGCCACCCAGGCACCCCTGCTCTACACTTCTTCCGTGACTTACACTTCCTGGGAAACGTGTATTATGCAGCTATTACAGCTAGGCCTTGTGTCTGAGGCAGTGTAGGTGTTCAGTAAATACTGAATAAATATTTGAACAGTGATTCATTAACAAATACTTGTATATCTGATACTATAGATGCTGTAGATATAACAAAGGTCTGCCTTTGCAGAACTTAAAACATCCTATGGAAGAGAATAGACACAGACTGTAAAATAGTGTAATGAAGGAAGTAAAACAGGTGTTCTGACAAAAATAGAGTAGTTTACTTTGGGTTAAGGTAGTGAGGAAAGGACCTAGCGATTCTAGGAGCTAGGGAAGAGCACTGTGGACAGAGAGAAAACCGGAAGTGTGAAGATTGCAACCAGAAACAGCCTCCAAATAGTGATGGGGCCATTGTGACAGGGGCATATGATGAATGAAGATACAGAGTTGAATGAGATGAGATGAATATATAGGCAGGACCTTGAATTTGGAAGAGGTTTTTTTAAATTTTTTTTTTAATTTAAATTTATTTATTTGTTAGAGAGAGAGAGCTAGCGAGCACAGGCAGACAGAGTGGCAGGCAGAGGCAGAGGGAGAAGCAGGCTTCCCGCCGAGCAAGGAGCCCAATGTGGGACTCGATCCCAGGACGCTGGGATCATGACCTGAGCCGAAGGCAGCCGCTTTACCAACTGAGCCACCCAGGCGTCCCAGAGGTTTTTATTCTACATGGGAGTAGTGGTGTCTCTGGTTTTATTGTGTGATGGATGGGGGGTGTAGGGGAAGAGAGGAAGAGGTAGGCTGTTTAGTAGCCAGGTGAGATAGTAGTGACTTGAATGGTGTGGGAATCAGGAATTAAGACATGTAAATACAATCAAGATATATTCGGAGATAAAACTGAGACAGGTTTTGGCAGTAGATTAGATGAAAGTGGAGAGAGAGGGAATCAGGGATGGCTTTTTACTTAGGTTTTGACTGGACTAACTTGTAAATGTTGTTGGTGTTGCTTTTGAGGGGGGAAGAATTAGAGTTAGTTTTGGATATCCCAGGTAAGGATTTTGATAGGTAGTTGAATATGTGGATCTGGAGCTCAAGGGAGAAAGCTTGGCTTAGGGCATAAATTTGGAAGTTATCATGGGAATGGATGAAATTACCTTGTAAGAGAATGTAGAAACCAGTATGTAGGGGCGCCTGGGTGGCTGAGTCAATTAAGCGGCTGCCTTCAGCTCAGGTCATGAACCCAGGGTGCTAGAATCGAGCCCCGCATCAGGCTTCCTGCTCTGCCGAGAACCTGCTTCCCCCTCTCCCTCTGCCTGCCGCTCTACTTGTGCTTTCTCTCTGTCAAATAAATAAATAAAATCTTAAAAAGATAAAAAGATAGAAACCAGTATGTAGATGTAGGGAGGAGGAGCCATTAAGAGGACTGAGAAAACTGGATGAGGTTGAGAGTGGTGCCAAGACAGTAGTGTTTCTGAGAGAAAAGGGATTAGTAATTACTACTGAGAGTTTAAGAAGAGGACAGATTCCTCTCCATTAGATATGGCAACAGGGAGGTTGTTGGTGACCTTGATAAAAGCAGTTTTCTGTGGAACAGAAGAAATAGAAGTCAGTTTGAAGAGGTAGAAGAGTGACCAGAGCACCCAGAGATTCAACAATAGTGGTAGTTCCTATTTTTAAAAGTTGGTCATTTTATCATGCGTTATATCTTAAACATAAAATATGTAATATTCAAGAAACATGTCACAAGAAAATTAAAGTGAATGGAGACTTAGGGTATGTAGATGACTTTCAAGAGAGATTGCCATCATTATCAAATTTATTATCATTTGGACAGCCTACCATTATATGCCTCCTGATGTGGTTAGTATGAAACACACAGCATCGCCTTAACGTATTATTGCCAGAAACATATCATGAACCCAGGAGGCCTGGGTGGCTCAGTTGGTTAAGTGTCTGCCTTTGGTTCAGGTCATGAACCTATGTCAGGCTCCCTGCTCAGTGGGGAGCCTGCTTCTCCCTCTGTCTGCCCTACCCCGATGCTTGCTCACACAGATCTTTCTTTCTCAAATAAAATCTTTTTTTAAAAAATATTGTGAACCTCAATCTACTCTAGCCTCAAGACCTAACTTTGGTTTTATAGGAAATAAACAAGAGATAAGCATGTAAATTAATGACAAAAAATGAGATGCAGGGCATTCATTAAGACAACTGACCTAGTCTCTTCAGAAAGTCAGTGTCACGAGTAAAGGGATGGGGCAGGGATTTTATAGATTAAAAATGACCAGAAGTTGGGAAAATGATGTTGTAATTTTTAAAGTTTTTAATTGTTTGAAGCATATACCTAAAATATATATAGGTGAGTGTCAGGAATTTGCTTAAGTGATTCAGGATCTGGTAGTAGATGGAAACATAGATGAATGGCTACTAGTTGATTATTGACTCTGAATGATTGTATTGAGATTATTCTGTCTGCTTTTGTATATAATTGAAATTTTCCACAATAAAATGTTAAAAGACTAATACGGTAGGTGAACATCTACTAGATTCTGGCTTGGGTTGGGGAAAACAAAAAGCCCAACTAACTATGACAACCATTTTGAAAGAAGAAAATTTGAGTATGGACAAGGTAATAAGAGTTTCATTAATTTTCTTAAGTTTGAAATTGTGCTTATGTAAGAAGGCCCTTATTAGGAGGCACATACTAAAGCAATAAGGTAAAGTGCAAGGTGTCACGTTTACAACTTTAAATAATGTTCAGTTAAAATATAACTATAAAATATAATACATATATATATACACACACATATATATATTTAAAATATCATCCATACATCTGATGGAGTAAAACAAATAGGACATTGTTAAAAATTGTTGAATCTTGGGGCACCTGGGTGGCTCAGTTGGTTAAGTGTCTGACTCTTGATTTCAGTCCAGATCTTGATCTCAGGGTCATGAGTTAAGGCCCATGTTTTTTTTTTTTTTTTCTTTTGATTGTTCAGTTTATAGATGTTTGTTATGCTATTTCAGTTTTTCAGTGTTTAAATAATTCATGGGGCACCTGGGTGGTTCAGTCAGTTAAGCATTGGACTCTTGATTTTGGCTCGGGTCATGATCTCAGGGTCATGAGATTAAGCCCCACATGGGGCTCTGTGCAGAATGTGGAGTCTGTTTAAGATAATCTCTCTCGGGGCGCCTGGGTGGTTTAGTGGGTTAAGGCCTCTGCCTTCAGCTCAGGTCATAATCCCAGGGGTCCTGGGATTGAGCAGGGAGCCTGCTTCCTCCTCTCTCTGCCTGCTTGTGATCTCTGTCAAATAAATAAACAAAATCTTAAAAAAAAAAAAAAAAAGTAATCTCTCTCTCCCTCTCCCCCTCCCCCACTGATTGCAAATGCTCTCTTGCTCTCTAAAAATAAATATTTTTAAAATAATTCTTAATAAAAAGGGGACACAAAGTTTTTTTGCTCTCCATGACATGAGAACAGAGAAATGGGGCAGTAGCTTGGATAGGGTGGTGAATGAAAAAATATACTCACAAGTGACTGATTCTTAGGATAAAGAATTTCAGGTGGTAGGGGCACCTGGCTGGCTCAGTCGGTGGAGCATGTGATTCTTGATCTCAGAGTTGTGATTTGAGCTCCATGTTGGGTGTAGAAGCTTTTGCTGAGCAGAGAGCCGGATGGGGGGCTCAATCCCAGGACCCTGAGATCATGACCTGAGCCAAAGGCAGAGACTCAACCCACTGAGCAACCCAGGCACCCCAAAAATAAATCTTAAAAAAAAAATTCAGGTGATGAGATTCCTGGAACTATTCCTATGGTGCTAATTTTAGCTAGCAAAGTTGTAAATCAACAATACCAAAACTTTGCCATCAACTTCCTGTGCATTCATAGTAATTATCTACTAGGTGGACCAGCAAGAAGACAGGCAAAATTTAAACCAGTCTATGTTGTGTTTGATAAGAAACTGAACCCAGGTGAGTTTTGGAAGAACAGAACCTAGTTCAAGGGCAGGAGCCAAATTGAACAGAATTATGTGTGTTTGGGGGGGATGGAAAGAAGTAATTCTCAGGTTGGATGAAAGTGGAGGCCTTTAGAGATTTAGATCCCAGCCCCAGCTTCACAGTTTAATAGCTGAATGATCTTGTGTAAGTCATAACACTTCTGAACCTGGTTCTTTAGCTGTTAATTGCTGTTTAGGTAGTGTCCAAGGGTTTAAAACACCTGATTTCACCACAGCCTCTGTCGAATCTTGTTTGGCTGGCACAGTGTTGTAAAAACTGAGTATGAGTGCAATCCCTGATGTAATATTATTACCTGCTAAAAATCATTCACCTCTTTACCTTTTAAGGCATTTGAGTTTGTGTTGAACCGAAATTCTGGGATGTGACCAGATTGGTTTCTTTATCAGTGATGGAATAGCTTCCAACCCAGAATTCTTTTTTTTTTTTTTTTAAAGATTTTATTTATTTATTTGACAGAGAGAGAGAGAGATCACAAGTAGGCAGAGAGGCAGGCAGAGAGAGTGAGAGAGGGAAGCAGGCTCCCTGCCGAGCAGAGAGCCCGATGTGGGACTCGATCCCAGGACCCTGAGATCATGACCCGAGCCGAAGGCAGCAGCTTAAACCACTGAGCCACCCAGGCGCCCCATCCAACCCAGAATTCTGATGGATTTGCTGTTACCAATAGCTTTCCTTTTCAGGAAATGAGAAGAGCCTAGAGTTTGGGACCAAATAAGTCAGGGTTGATATTAGCTTCCTGACTTGTTCACTTACCCTCCGAGTCTCATTTTTCTCATCTGTTGAATGGATTCTCAGGATTGTTGTGAAGATTAGAGATAAACCGACAAAGATTGGCACATTAGCAAATGTTACTAGCCTGCCAAGGCTTATGGGCTGTCTATCCTGGTACCCTCTTACCCTTTCTTTTCAGTTAATAGGCATATGGCCATAGAGCTTTAACCCAGGAATCTTAACGCTGATACATATTTGCTAGAGAATTCCTAGTGAAAGGTATGAGAGGCCAATTGAAAAAAAAAAAAAATTTCCACCTGGGAGGAATCAGGTTTCTTACTTTCTTGAAGGAAGAGGCCTTAAATTGGGGAGTAACCATTCCTCTTTTATCTCTCTTCCCAGTGCCATTAAGAAACCTTTAATGCATCATTGAGTTGTAAAGCTCCTTACTGTAGCATATGCCAAATAGTCAGTCTGTGTGATTTAAAGCCTTGGCTTATTCTCAGTCCCTGGGCAGCTACAATAACATTTCTTTAGAAAGCCTCCCTCTGCTGAGGAGCGCCCCCTCAGCACCAGGACAAGGGAAATCATTTGAAAAGACTGACTGCTTCATAGCATTCCAGGTCCCAGCTCCTTTGAAGATTGTTAGGTCATTGCCTAGAAAATAATGCTAGTTCCATTATCTCCTAAATATAGCTCCTTTGGGTTCTTCCAGGCAGATGCCTTGAATCAAGTGATTGCTTGGTAGCTTTTTGAATTACAGACCATGAACATAAGGCTTTGATTTGGAAAGCCCTAGAGCCAGCAGGTGTACAGGATGTGAGCTTGAAGGTGTAGTAGTGTCATTCCCATCCCACACACAGGACAGCTGGCTATGCGTAGTACGCCTTTTTCTGAGAACATGTGCAAAATTTTAAAGTTTTATGAGTCTCAAAATTTTAAACATGAGTGATTAAATGGAGTACTGCAGTAACATTGCTACTCAGTGTGTGACTTAAGACTCAGGTTCTTTATCAGTTAGAGCTTACATTAATTTGCTAGGGCTGCCATAAAAAGCACCACAGCCTGTCTGGTTTAAACAACAGGAATTTATATTCTCTCAGTTCTGGAGGCTAGAATTCCAAGATCAATCATGAGGGTTGGCTTTTTCTGAGTCCTTTCTCTCTCTGGTTTATCAGTGGCTGTCTTCATGTTTACATGGTATTCTCCCTCTGTGTGCCTCTGTATCTTAATCTTCTCCTTTTTATAAGGATGCTAGTCATAGGGGGTTAGGGCCTTACCCCAGTATCCTCATCTCTTTAGAGACCCTGTCTCCATATAGTCATATTTGGAGAGACTAGGCACTTCAACATAGAAGTTGGAAGCAGGGCAGAATTCAGGTCTTAACAGGGTCCTTGCCTATATTGTATTATTATTACTGGTCCCTTGGTTCTAAAAGTTTATAGAGTAAATGGTAACATTAGCCATGTATTTCCTAGAAATGGGATGTATAACTTCAGAGACGTATTCACTTTGAGAGAGTTCCTTGTCTTAAGAAAACCCAAAGGCTGTCTCAGACAGTCAGATGCTAGAAAAGGTATATTTGTATCATGGATTTCTTTCTTTCTTTCTTTCTTTTTTTAAAGATTTTTGAAAATGTATTTTAGCTAGAGAGGGAGCATAAGCTGGTGGGTGGAGGGGGCAGAGGTAGAGGGAGAAGCAGGCTCTCCACTAAGCAGGGAGCCCAACTTGGGACTTGATCCCAGGACCGCAGGATCATGACCTGAGCCAAAGGCAAATGCTTAACCAGCTGAGGCACCCAGGCATCTCATATCATGGATTTCTTGATCCAGCCCCAGCAAGCAGAGTAGTGCATGATGGAAAAAGCCCCTCTGCCTGCTGGTCCCTAAATGAGAGTCCAGCATTCCTTTGGTTGCTGATTCCAGATGTGCTTCTGCAGTTGTTCCTTCCTCCAGTCTAACCTCCCCTGCCTGGCTTCTCCAGTGAAGTCATAAGCAAATATTTGTGATAGTTTCTTGTCACCATGGTGACTAAAGAAGCACATGCTGCTTCTCCTTCCAGCCTTGCTGTCAGCTCTGCCCAAAGGAGGGGACAGTCCTCTGGGAGAGCCCAGACTCAGAGTCATGAAAAACCATGTGTCAGGTAATGGGGGACAGCAATCTATAGCACTGCCTTTAGGAATTTGCCCTGTGCCTCTTAGTCTCCAGGCACAGGAGTAATCAGGAACCCCAAGGGAGGCCACTGCAATCCCCTAGAATTTTTTTAAAATAGTAAATTCACTTAGGGACACCTGGGTGGCTCAGTTGGTTAGGCATCTGTCTTTGGCTCAGGTCATGACCCCAGAGTCCTGGGATCAAGTCCTGTATCGGGCTCCTCGCTCAGTGGGGAGCCTCCTCCCTCTGCCTGCTGTTCCCCCTACTTGTGCTTTCTCTCTCTGACAAATAAATAAAATCTTTAAAAATAAAATAATAAATTCACTTGGGCTTTGCCAAGCGGATGTGGAGACTCGCATATTCTAAGACCCACTGCTGCGATTGGTTTACCAGGCTACTTTCCGGAATGACTGAGGCACCATCTCTGAAGTTTCATTTCTTCAGTTTCTCTAGCTCCAGAATTCAACTCTTTTTTTTCAATGTCCATTTTCATCTCTCTTTCACTCAGTTTCTCTTAGTAGACTCTACTCTGCCCCTCTCCCATTTATGTATGGGTGTTTCAACCCCCAATATTTTCTGGTTGAAGAACCAGCCCAAATCTTAATCTTGGAAGATTTCTTTTTAAACTCTCATTGCAGGGGCATCTGGGTAGCTCAGTTGGACAAGCATTTGCCTTCAACTCAGGTCATAATCCCAGGATCCTGGGATTGAGCCCCATGTTGGGCTCTCTGCTCATCAGGGAGCCTGCTTCCCTCTCTCTCTCTGCCTGCTGCTCTGCCTACTTGTGATCTCTCTCTCTCTGTCAAATAAATAAAATCTTCAAAAAAAAAAAAAAAAGAGAAGAAGGAGAAGAAGTTGTTTGTTATGGTCCCAGGTCAGAGAGGGAGCCACTGCATGCATATAGGGTCACAGAAGAAGGCAGGTGGTTAGGAGGCAGAAGGGACAGGGGCACGCTTCTTACGATTTTTTATTTATTTATTTGACAGACAGAGATCACAAGTATGCAGAGAGGCAGACAGAGGGGAAGGGAAGCAGGCCCCCTGCTGAGCAGAGAGCCCAATGTGGGGCTCAATCCCAGGACCCTGAGATCATGAGCTGAGCTGAAGGCAGAGGCTTAACCCACTGAGCCACCCAGGTGCCCCAGGGGCAAGCTTCTTTAGGCCAGAGCCTTTACTGAGGTTTCTGAGGGAAAGTGAAGGCAGGGAGAGTAAACAGTTTAGGGTTGGCTAGTTTTGGGGTTTTGGTTCCTTGTGTTTTGTTTTGTTTTGTTTTTAAGATTTTTTTTTAAGATTCATTCATTTGACAGAGCAAGAGAGCACAAGCAGGGGGGAGCGGCATAGGGAGAGGGAGAACTAGGCTACCTGCTGAGCAGAAAGCCCAACGTGGGGCTCAACTTGGGATCATGACCTGAGCCAAAGGCAGACGCTCAACCAACTGAGCCACCTAGGTGCCTCCCCCATGTATTCTAAGCATTTTATGGTCTTAGCTTGTATTTAGGTTGCTGATCAGTTTTGAGTTACTTTTTGTATAATGGTGTAAGCTAGGTGTCCAACTTCATTCCTTTAGATCTGGAAATCTAATTGTCCCTGCACTGTTTTTTTTGAAGAGACTATTCATACTCCCTTGAATGGACTTGACACCCTTATTAAAGTTATTTGGCTGGCCATAGATGGGTGAATTTATTTTTACAACTCTGAATTTTATTCCATTGATCTGTAAACACCCTTATGCCAGTACCACACTTTTCTGATTACTATAGCTTTGTAGTAAGTTATAAAATCAGGAAGTTTTGAGTCCTCTAACTTTATTATTTAAGAGTGTGTTGTTAGTTTCCACATATTTGTGAATTTCTGTCTTCATTCTGTGTGCTCAGAGAAGATACTTTGTCTGATTTCAGTCTTTGAGAATTCATTGAGACTCTTTGTTGCCTCCAAGGTCTATCCTGGAGAATATTCCATGTATACCTGAGAAGGCATATTCTGTCGTTGGGTGGAATGTTCTATCTTTCTAGGTCTAGCTCATTCATAATGTTGAAATTTTGTTTCCTAATTAATCTATTAAGTGTTCATTTTTTAAAAAAGATTTATTTATTTGAAAGAGAGCATGCATGAGCCAGGGGAGGGGCAGAGAGAGAATTGGAAACAGAGGCTGTCCTGAGCTTCAAGACCCAGTGTTATGACCTGAGCCAAAACCAAGAGTCAGCCACTTAGCCCACTGAGCTACCCAGGCACCCTGGTGCCTTTATGTTTTATAATTAATTGCTCTTATCTTCTTGATGAACTGACCCTTTTACCAGTATATGATATCCTTTATCTTTTAAACAGTTTCTGACTTGAAGTTTTTTATCTGATACTAGTATAGCTATCCCAGCTCTCTTTTGTTTTGTTTTGGGATTTTTTTTGTTTTTTTGTTTTTTTAAAGATTTTATTTATTTATTTGACAGAGAGAGAGAGAGATCACAAGTAGGCAGAGAGGCAGGCAGAGAGATAGGAGGAAGCAGGCTCCTTGCTGAGCAGAGAGCCCGATGCAGGGCTGGATCCCAAGACCCTGAGATCATGACCTGGGCCAAAGGCAGAGGCTTAACCCTCTGAGCCACCCAGGCACCCCTCCAGCTCTCTTTTTATTACCATAAGATTGAAATATCTTTTCTCATCCATTTACTTTAAACTTGTTCGTGTTTTTAGGTATGTAGTAAGTCTTTTGCAGACAATGTATAGTGATTGGAGAGCTTAGTCCATTTACATATAATATATTACTGATAACGAAGGACTTCTGGCATTTTACTCATTGCTTTTTCTTACACCTTTACCTTTTTTCCCCTCTCTTCCTCCATTACTGCCTTCTGTGTTTAGTTGATTTTTGGTAGTGAATTGTTTTGATTCCTTTCTCATTTCCTTTTGTGTGTATGTTTTTAATTTCTATTTTGTGTGTGTATTTTTTTTTTTTTTAGGTATTGTGGTTACCATGGGGATTACATTTAACATTCTAAGTTTATAGCAATCTAGGTTGAATTGGTACCAACTTAACTTTAAAAAGTCTGTTTCTGTACAGTTCCAATTCCTTTTATGTTGTTGCCATCACAAATTACATCTTACACATCATATGCCTGGTAACACAGATTTATAATTTATATGTTTGTCCTTTAAATCATCTAGGAAATAAAAAGTGGAGTTACAAACCAAAAATACAGTAATACTGAGTTTTATATTTACCCATGTAGTCACCGTTACTGGGTTCAAGTTATTGTGGAGTGTCCTCCTCTCATTTCCTTTCATTTTCAGTTTGAAGGACTCCTTTTAGTATTTCTTGTTTACAGCAGGTCTAGGGGTAACATACTTCCTCGGCTTTTGTTTATCAGAAATGTCTTAATTTCTCCCTTGTTTTTGAAGCACAGTTTGGTCAATGTAGAATTCGTTGACAGTTTCTTTTTCCTTTTTTGGATCTTTAAATTTGTCATCCCGGTGCCTTCTTGCCTTCATGGTTTCTAATGAGAAATTGGCTTGTATGTGATCAATCGCTTCTCCCTCACTGCTTTCAAGATTCTTTTGTCTTTGGCTCTCAGCAGTTTGTCTAGACGCGGAGTTTATCCTCTTTGGGATTCAGTGAACATCTTTACACGTAGATTCATGACTTACATTGAGTTTGGGAGGTTTTCTGCCATTATTTCTTAAATTCTTTCTGTCCCTTTTTCTATTTCTTTGACTCCCATAATGCTTGTTGGAATTTGACGGATCTTCTAGGCTGTTACTTTTCAGTCTTCTTCCTTCTGCTCCTCTCTACTGCTTCTGTCATCTGCCATTGAACCCCACTAGTGAATTTTTCATTTCAGTTACTGTACTTTTCAACTCCAGAACTTTTTTCTTTTTTTTAAGTTCATTTATTTAAGTAATCTCTACATCCAGCGTGGGGCTCACATTCACAAACCCAAGATCAAGGATCAAGTTGGGTTCCTCCCAACTGAGCCAGCCAGGTACCTCTCAGTTCCAGAACTTCTGTTTTTCTTCTTCCGTTTGGTCATTTTTCTGTTTGTTGATACTCATTTTGTTCATTGTTTTCCTGATTTTCTTTTGTTTGTTTGTTTGTTTATATTTAGCTCTTTGAGTGTTTTGTTTGAAAGTCTTTGTCTAGTATGTCAAGCACCTGAGTTTTTTCAGGGATAGTTTCTATCAGTTTATTTTGTCCTTTAGAATAGGCCGTATTTCTCAGTTTCTTTATATGCCCTGTGATTTTTTTAATTAAAATTGGAAATTTGAATATTGTAATATTGTAAGTCTGGAAATCAGTTTGTTTTCTATTTGTCATGTGTTCTTGGCCCTTTTTTCTTTTAAATAATTCCATTTTATCTCCATTATTGGCTTATTAGTTTTTAAAAAATGTTTTAAATGGGAAGTTATTTTATTTTATTTTTTTAAAGATTTTATTTATTTATTTGACAGAGAGAGAGAGAGATATCACAAGTAGGCGGAGAGGCAGGCAGAGAGATAGGAGGAAGCAGGCTCCCTGCTGAACAGAGAGCCCAATGCGGGGCTGGATCCCAGGACGCTGGGATCATGACCTGAGCCAAAGGCAGAGGCTTTAACCCTCTGAGCCACCCAGGCGCCCCAGAAGTTATTTTAATATGTACCTATATGTTTACAATTTCTAGTATCCTTCATTTTGTGAGGATCTGAGTTATCATTTGGTAGTATTTTCCTTCTACTTAAAGAACTGAAGTTTGTTTTTGTTAAAGAACTGTAGTATTTCTTTAGTACACATCTGCTAGAGACAAAATCTCAGCTTTTGTTTGAAGAAGTTGATTTCTGTTTCACTTCCATTTTTGAAAGTATTTTCATTGGGTATAGAATTCTAGTTTGACAGGTTTCCGTCAGTATATTAAGGATGGTATTTCATTATCTTCTCACTCCTGTAGTTTCTGGCAAAAAGTCACGTCATTCTTATCTTTGGTTTTCTATGTGTAATCAGTCATTCTAGCTGTTTTTCAGATTTTCTTTATCACTGTTTTTCAGGAATTTTGCTATGATGTGCCTTAATGTGATTTTCTTTGTTTTGTTTTTTAAAGATTTATTTATTTGAGAGAGATAGTGTGCACACATGTGTGTGCAAGGGGTGGGCAGGGGTCGGGGTGGGCAGAGGGAGAGAATCCAGACTCCGTGTTGAGCACGGAGCCCTACACAGGACTCAGTCTCACAACCCTGAGATCACGACCTGAGCTGAAGCCTAGAGTTGGACACTGAACTGACTGCACCACCCAGGTGCCCCTGATTTTCTTTGTGTTTTATCATGTTTTCTTGGGTATATGGGATCAAATTTGGAAATTTTTCAGTCTTTGTTTCTTAAGTTTTCTCTCTCCCTCCTCCACCCCACTTCTTCCTTTGTGTATCCAGCTACAGGTATATTAGGCCATTTGGTAACATTTGTACTGCAGCATCATTTTGGAGTCTCTGTTGATTGTTTTTTTTTTTCTGGCTATGGGTCATACTTTCCTGCTTTTTGGCATATCTGTAAGTTTTTAATTGGATTTTTGATAAAATTTTTGTTTTGTTTCTTAAAGGATGTAGAGCTTCATAGGCAGGTGTTACATTCTGCTCAGCTGATCAGTTGAAGTCTTGTTTTTAAAGTTTGTTGGTCGTCTTTTGTAGGGATAGTTTAATGTCACTACTAAAGTGTAGTCCTTTTAGGGTCTTCACTGAATGCCCTGAGCGATCAGTGAGGAATCTCCATTCTGATTCATCAAGTGCCTTCCCGCCCTTGGTCTCCAGCATGGTTTTAAGGAACCTCAAGCAGATTTCCTGAGGGTTTTTTTTCTGTGTAGCTCACTCTGCTCTGGAACTCTGCCTCACAGTTTCCAGCTGTCTCAGTCTCCTTAAACCCTCCAGTCTCTTTCCTCAGCTAATAAGATTACTGTGCTATTTGGTAACCCTCTCCCTGCTCAGTGGTCTAGAACGTACTTCCAGGCAGAACGTCAGGGAGATAAGTAGGGCTTACACTCTTGGGGATCACAGCTTTTCACTCCCTCATGTCCAATATCTGAAACAGTTTACAGCAGGAAGGTAAATCAGTCCCTGTTTTTCCACCATGACTGGAAAGGAAGTGATAGCTATGTTAATGTCTAACAAAGTAAGGAAAAAAGCATTGTTAAGGAATAATTAGGCTGCTTACAATTTTTTAAAAATTCTTCAGGGACACCTGGGTGGCTCAGTCAGTTAACCATCTGCCTTTGGCTCAGGTCATGATCCCAGGGTCCCTAGGATCGAGTCCCGTATCGGGCTCCTTGCTCACTAGGGAGCTTGCTTCTCCCTCACCCTCTGCCTGCTGCTCCTCTTGCACAATTGTACACTGTCTCTCTCTGTCAAATAAGTAAATAAAATATTTTTTAAATTAAAAAATAAAAAAATTCTTCAATACACCAGGAAGACAGGACTGTTGTAAATTTATGTACCTCTAATAAAATTGTCATAGAATATACAAAGCAAAATAAAACTACAGGGTAAGAGGCGCCTGGGTGGCTCAGTGGATTAAAGCCTCTGCCTTTAGCTCTGGTCATAATCCCAGGGTCCTGGGATCCAGCCCCTCATGGGGCTCTCTGCTAAGCAGGGAGCCTGCTTCCTTCCTCTCTCTCTCTCTCTGCCTACTTGTGATCTCTCTCGGTCAAATAAATAAATAAAATCCTAATTTAAAAAAAACCAGGGTGAAATGGACACATTCAGTGTTGATAAGTCAAGAAAAAAATTAGTAAAGCAGTGGGAAGAGTTGAGCAACATGGGGAACAACTTGATTTAATGGACATATGGTATATAGAATGCTATGAATAGTTATTAAAGAATATAGGTTCTTTCTTTTTTTTTTTTTTTTAAGATTTTATTTGTTTGACAGAGATCCCAAGTAGGCAGAGAAGCAGGCAGAGAGAGGGAGAAGCAGGCTCCCTGCTGAGCAGAGAGCCCGATACGGGGCTCTATCCCAGGACCCTGAGATCACTACCTGAGCCGAAGGCAGAGGCTTAACCCTCTGAGCCACCCAGGTGCCCCAGAATACAGGTTCTTCTTCTTCTCCTTTATTTTTTTTTTAAGATTTTATTTATTTTTTTGACAGAGAGAGAGATCACAAATAGGCAGAGAGGGGCAGGGGAAGCAGGCTCCCCGCTGAGCAGAGAGCCCAATGCGGGGCTTGATCCCAGGACCCTGAGACCATGACCTGAGCCCAAGGCAGAGGCCCAACCCACTGAGCCACCCAGGCACCCAATACAGGTTCTTCTTAAGCACACATGGGACACTTAGATAAATTGAATACATATTAAGCCAAAAAAGCAAATCTCCATATTATTGATGGTTCCTGACTTATGATGGCTTAACTTACAATTTTTCAACTTTACCATGGTATGAAAGCAATATACATTCAATAGAAACATTACTTTGAATCTTGAATTTAGGTCTTTTTCCAGGCTGGTGATATGTGATGCAGTACTCTCTGCTGATGCTGACCAGCAGCAGTGAGTCCCAGCTCCCTGTCAGCCATGTTATCACAAGGGTAAACAACTCATACACTTAAAACCATTCTGTGCCCCTATGGCCATTCTTTTTTTTTTCCCCCCACTGATATTCCATAGGTTAGGTGTATTAAATGCATTTTTTAAAAAAGATTTTTTATTTTTTTTATTTGACAGAGAGAGAGAAGCAGTGGAAGAAGCAGACTCCCTTCTGAGCAGGGACTCTGATGCATTCGGGGCTTGATCCCAGGACCCTGGGATCATGACTTGAGCTGAAAGCAGATTCTCATCTGACTGAGCCACCCAGGAGCCCCTTAAATGCCTTTTGACTTACAGTGTATCGTTACCTCAAGAGTGGGTTTATGAGGACATAGCCCAATCATAAGTCAAGGAAGATCTGTAAATTTAAAAGAATCTCTGAGACTCTAACTACAGTGTAATTATATTAGAAGTAAATAGTAGGAAAAGTAAGTCCCCAAATATCACTAATTTAAAAGAACACTTCATGATCCAAATAAAACTGATGGAAGTCAGGTATTAAGTGAATTACAATGAGAATATTAATTTGAAGGAAATCTAAAAGCCTTAGGAAGGTAATAAGTGAAATAAAAAGTCTGAACATTAATGACTTAGGTACATTAGAAATGTAGAAAAAAGTAGAAAAATACACTTAGAAAAAAGCAGACAGGAGGGGCTCCTGGGTGGCTCAGTTGGTTGAGTGTATGCCTTCAGCTCAGGTCATGATCTCTGGGTCCTGGGATAGAGCGAGCCCCTCATTGGGCTTCCTGCTAGGCGGGGAGTCTGCTTTTCTCTCTTCCTCTGACCGACCCACCTCCCCCACTGCTCATTCTCTCTCTCAAATAAATAAATAAAATGTTTAAAAAAAATAAAATTACCCATGAAGTCCTGTAATAAGCCCCACATGGTCAGGATGAATTAGTTTTTTATACATTGCTGGATATGTTTGAATGTTATTTAGAATTTTTGTATCCTTGGGGTGCCTGGGTGGCTCAGTCATTAAGCATGTCTGCCTTTAGCTCAGGTCATGATCCCAGTGTCCTGGCACCGAGCACCATATCGGGCTCCCTGCTCAGCGGGGAGCCTGCTTCTTCCTCTCCAGCTCCCTCATGCCTGTGTTCCCTCTCTCGCTGTCTCTTTTTCCATCTAAATAAATAAAATCCTAAAAAAAAAAATTTTTTTTTGTATCCTTGTTCACAAATGACATAAGAAAAGTATAGGACCTTCTCATATTACTCTTCTTTGGTGGTGTTAGCAAAAGAAATGCTCCTCAGGGCTCCGGGCTGGCTTTGTTGGTTAAGCATCAGCTCGTGGTTTCTGCTCAGGTCATGATCTCATAGGTCTTGGGATTGAGCTCCAAGTCTTGCTTGGTGCCCAGTGGGGACTCTAGTCCTCCCCCCACTCATTCTCAAATAAACCTTAAAAAAAAAAGACATATCCCTTTTCCTGTTTTCTGAAAGTGTTCAAGTAAAATAATTTATTGAAAATTTGGCAGAGCTCCTCTGTAAAACCACTTAGGCCTGGCATTTTCTTTTTTTTTAAGATTTTATTTATTCTTTTGTCAGAAGAGGGAGAGAGAAAGAGACTTGAGTACAAGCTGGGGGAGCCTCAGGCAGAGGGAGAAGCAGACTCCCCACTGAGTAAGGACCAACCCCCCCCCCCCACCCCCATGGTACGCAGATCTCTATCCCAGGACCCTGGGATCATGACCTGAGCTGAAGGCTGACACTTAACCAGCTGAGCCACCATGGCACCCCAGCCTGGCATTTTCTTTGTGGACTAGTCTTTATTGTTGATTCAGTATATTCATGATTATAAGGCTAGTCAAACATTCTATTTAAGTCAGTTGCAGTAACTTATGTTATTCTAGGTATTTCTTTTCAAAGGGGTTAGTTAGCATAAAGTTAATGTTCTTTTTAATATCCTTAGTTACTTAAAAGTTCTGTTTTTTTAAATTTCTAATATTTGTATCCTCCTTGGTTCTTTTAAAAACCTTACCAGATTTGAATTCTTTTAGTCTTCTAAAAGATGCAAGTTTTGCCTTTTTAAATACTCTCTACTAGATGATTTTTCTGTGTTCTATTTTTTTAAAAAAGATTTTATTTGAGAACGTGCACAAGAATGCGTGTATGGCGGGGGAGTGGAAGGAGTGAGAAGTAGACTCCCTGCTGAGCAGGGAGCCTGCCCATGGGGAGCCCCTCCTGGGTAATTTTGTATTAGAAAATCTATAGTTTAATTCATTCATTATTCCTTTTTTTTTTTAAAGATTATTTATTTATTTGACAGAGATCACAAGTAAGCAGAGAGGCAGGCAGGGAGAGAGGGGGAAGCAGGCTCCCCACTGAGCAGAGAGCCTAGTGCGGGGCTCAATCCCAGGACCCTAAGACCATGACCCAAGCTGAAGGCAGAGGCTTTAACCCACTGAGCCACCCAGGCGCCCCATTCATTATTCCTTTTAAAGAGAAAAACCACATGTCATCTCAGTAGATACAGAAAAAGGACTGGATAATAATCAACAGTTAGTTATGATTAAACAAGTGTAGAAAACTAGGAATACAGGGTCTTTTTTAAACCAATCAAAGATGTATGCCAGGGCACCTGGATGGCTCAGTTGACGCCTTTGGCTCAGGTTATGATCCCAGGGTCCTGGGATTGAGCCCCACATTGGGCTCCCTGCTGAGCAGGGAGCCTGCTTCTCCTTCTCCCTCTGCGGCTCCTCCTGCTTATGTTCTCTCCCGCTCTCTCTCACTCTCAAATAAATAAAATCTTTTTTTTTTTTTTAATTTAAATTCAATTAGCCAACGTGTAGTACATCATTAGTTTCAGATGTAGAGTTCGGTAATTCATCAGTTGCATATAACACCTAGTGCTCATCACATCACATGCCTTCCTTAATGTCCATCACCTTAAAATCTTTTTTTTTAAAATATTTTATTTATTTATTTATGTGACAGAGAGATCACAAGTAGGCAGAGAGGGAGGCAGGGGTGCGGGGGAAGCTGGCTCCCTGGTGAGCAGGGAGCCCGATGTGGGGCTCGATTCCAGGACCCTGGGATCATGACCTGAGCTGAAGGCAGAGGCTTTAACCCACTGAGCCACCCAGGCACCCCACCCTAAAATCTTTTTTAAAAAAACATTTATGTTAGAGAGAGTGTGTGTGTGTGTGAGAGAGAGAGCAGGGGAGGGGCAGAGGGCAAAGTAGAGAAAGAATCTCAATAGGGGGCTCAATCCCATGACCCTGGGATTACCACCTGAGCCAAAACCAAGAGTCATACACTTAATGGACTGAGCCACCCAAGTGCCCCCCAAATAAAATCTTTTAAAAAAAAAAAAAAGAAAGAAAGAAAAGAAAATATGATGTTGGAGCAAGAAAGAAATAGATCAATGTTAGAGATCCTATAAGCAGACTTGGTCATAGAGGGAGATTTGCTTGATTACTGAACACTTTCAGTAATCTGTGCTAAGACAATTATTTATCCATATGGAAAAAATGAAATTGAATCGCTCTCTCATGTACTTAGTTAAATTTCAGATAGATGAAACACTTGCATATAAAAGGCAAGCTTTAAAATCTCTAGAAGACATAAGAAGAAGCTATCTTTCTGATTTGGGGAGTATGAAAGGATTTATTAAACAAGACACATAGGGGGCACCTGGGTGGCTCAGTGGGTTAATGAGCCTCTGCCTTCAGATCAGGTCATGATCCTAGAGTCCTGGGATTGAGCCCCACATCGGGTTCTCTGCTCACCAGGGAGCCAGCTTCCCTCTCTCTCTCTGCCTGCCTCTCTGCCTACTTGTGATCTCTCTTTGTCAAATAAATAAAATCTTTAAAACAAAATGAAACAAAACAAAAAGACACATAGAAAAGCTAAGTGTAAAAGAAAAACTTAACTATATAATATATATTAAGAACTTCTTGTTAAAGAATTCCATAAAGTATAAATTGAAAAAACTGAAAAGCTTCAAAGTGCAAGAAAATATTTGTAATACAGATAACCCACACGTGATTAACAACTAGAGTTTGTTTTTTTTTTAAAGATTTTATTTATTTATTTGACAGAGATATGGAGAGCACAGGTAGGCAGAGCATCAGGCAGAGGGAGGAGAAGAACGCTCTCCACTGAGCAGGGAGCCCATTGCGGGGCTCCATCCCAGGACCCTGGGATCATGACCTGAGCTAAAGCAGCCGCTTGACTGACTGAGCCACCCAGGCGCCCCAACAACTAGAATATCTAAAAAACTAAATATCAGTAAGAAAAGGGCAAATAATTCAGTAGAAAAATATTCAAAATATACAGATATTTCACAGAAGGGGAAACATGGCTAATAAACATAAAATCTAAACCTCATTGGTAATCTGGGATATGCAAATCATTATCAGTGAAATACCTTATACACAGTAGATTGGCAAAGGAGAAAATTCCAGGTAACATATATATCAATGGGAACCTGTAGTGTATTGTAGTGTATTGGTAAGGTAGTGTAAATTGGTATCACAGTGGAAGGCAACATAGTGCTAGTTGGTCAAGTTTAACATTTACCTATGTACAACCCAGCAATTCATTCCTTAGAGTTCTCAAAGTGGGATCTGCAGAGTATTTCAGAGGGCCTGGGAAATGAAGACTACAATGTTATTTGCCAGCTCAGAATGGATCAAAGGCTTAATTTGTGAGAACTGAAGCTATAGAACTCCTAGAAGAAAATATTGGAAAAAAGAGCTGGGCCTTGGCGATGGTTTTTTTGGATATGACAGCAAAAACATAAGCAACAAAGGCAAAAATAGGCAAGTGGGACCACATCCATCAAACTAAGAAAGCTTGAACTAAACTTAAAGGCAGCTGTACATTGGGGCGCCTGGGTGGCTCAGTGGGTTAAATAAAGCCTCTGCCTTTGGCTCAGGTCATGATCCCAGGGTCCTGGGATTGAGCCCCGCATCGGGCTCTCTGCTCAGCGGGGAGCCTGCTTCCTCCTCTCTCTCTGCCTGCCTCTCTGCCTACATGTGATCTCTGTCTGTCAAATAAATAAGATCTTTTAAGAAAAAAAAAGCTACTGTACAGCAAAAGAAACAGTCAAGAAAATGAAAAGGCAGCCTGTAGAATGGTAGAAAATATTTGCCAGCCATGTATCTGATAAGGAGTTAACATCCAAAATATATAAGGAGCTCATACAACTCAACATCAGAACCCAAATATTCCAATTAAAAATGGACAAAGACCTGAATAGACATTTTCCCCAGACATATGAGTGGCCAACAGGTACATGAAAAAGTGCTTAACATTACCAGTCATCAGGGAAATGCAAATCAAAATCACAGTGAGGTATTAACCTCACACCTGTTAGAATGGCTATTATAAAAAAAAAAAAAAACAAGAGGTAAGGTGTGCCTGACTGGCTCAGTTGGAAGAACGTGCAACTCTAGATGTTGGGGTAATGAGTTCAAGCCCCACCTTGGGTGTAGAGGTTACTTAACTGAATAAGTAAACAAAAACTTAAAAAACCCCAAGGGGTAACAAGTATTGGCAAGAATTTGGAGAAAAGGGAAGGTTTGTACATGGCTGGTAAGAATGTCAGTAGGTAAGAGTGCCTGGCTGCCTAGACAGTAGAGTATGCAACTCTTGATCTCAGGGTGGTGAGTTCAAGTCCCAAACTAGGTATAGAGCTTACTTTAAAATTTAAAAAAATTAATAATAATAATGTAAATAAGTATAGCTACTATGGAAAAGAGTATGGAGCTACCTCAAAAAATTAAAAATATAACTACCTTATGATCTATCAATACCACTTCCGTGAAATGAAATCACTGTGTCAAAGACATACCTGTACCCTCATGTCAGTTGCAGCAATATTTACAAGAGCCAAGACATGAAAACAACCTAAGTGTTCCATCAGCAGATGAATGGATAAGGAAAACATGATGTATATATAAACAATGGGTTATTATTCGGCTATAAAAAGAAAAATAAAAAGAAAAGGAATTCTGCCATTTGTGACAATATGGATGAATCTTGAGGTCATTATGCTAAGTGAAGTAAGTCAAAAGAGAAAGATAAATATAAATCCACGTATGTGTAGAATCTGAAAAGACCAAACTCATAGAAACTGTAGATTGGTGGCTGCCAGTGTGGGGTGGGAGAAATCAATGAAGGTGAAGGTTGTCAACAAGTACAAACTTCAGTTGTAATTTCTGGAGATCTAATGTATAGCATGGTGACTGTAGTTAAGAGCACTGTATTATATACAGTTGCTAAGAGAATAGATCTTAAATGTTTTCACATACACATGGTAACTGAGGTGATAGACGTGTCACCTAGCCTCATGTGGTAATCATCTTGCCATATGATGCATAGGTCATCACTTTGTGTGCTTTAAACTTAAACAATGTTATAGATCAATTATATCTCAATATAGCTGGGAAGAGTTTAAAGATACTATTTGCCATTTTTACTAATTTGATGTTCGTATTGCAGAAGTAGTTCAAAAGCAATGATGGGTGAAATATCTGGTTCCTTAGCACAAATCAAGACAGTGGCACCGAACTGTACTAGTAGTCCCTGTATTTGCCACTGACTCACTCACTGTTGGGAAAAAATGTTCGCTAGTTTCACTTAAGAATGTCCTCGATGAAATAGTACAAACCCAGTGTTTGAAAACGTGTCTGGAGGAGAATCACTTGTGGGTAATTAAGTTACTAGCTAAATTAGACACTTTAAATTGACACCATTTTTTAAGAAAAAGACGGACCAAAAAATAAACTATAGAGAACAAACTGGTGGTGCAGGCGGTTGGGAAAATGGGTATAAGAGGTGATAGGGATTAAGAGCGCGCTTAGCTCGATGAGCACTGAGTAATATACAGTTGTTGGATCACTCTATTGTACACGTGATACTAACATAACATGGTATGTTAACTATACTTGAATATCTTTAAAAAGTTGACACTACTTTTACTTGAAAGAATGACCAGTTATTCAGACTTAGACACCAGGCAGACATTTTCTCAAAGTGAATGAAATTTGGGATAGCAGTTTTCTTTTGGCTGGAGTTGGGAAGGGGGCTGGAGGAGCCTGGGGCAGGGTAAGGATCCACAACAAGACTCAGGCACATTGATAATGTTCTAGTTCTTAGATTTGGTGGTAGGTTTACAGATGATCATTGTATTTTTTGCTTGGTAACTTAACATTATGTTTCTTTTTGTAGGTATCAAATATTACAGAATAAGGCTTAAATTTTAATTTGAAAAATAGATGGCGGGCATATCGGTTATTGAAGATAACATGGTATTCCCCCGAATTAGATATGCTGTCATGTATTTCACCTAGCTCAGTTAAATAATTCGGGCTTATTGGGCAAGTCAAGTTTTCTCTTTTGTCGTAGAGGTGATCATAACTTGTGAGCATTTACCATACAGCCTAGCATTGTTCTAAGTAGTACTTCATAGGTATTAACCTATTTAATCCTTCTTAAAACTCTATGAAGTAGGAAGTTATGTCCCTTTTTTAAAAATGAGATGTCAGGTGCTAAATTACTGAGATTATCAGGCCTCCTTGAGGAGCTTCAGGGAGGCTGAGAAGGAACAGAAGCCCAGTGAGAAGGAAATGCTGTCCTCTTAATAAGAGCTTTTGTATTTGTTATCTTTTTTTGTAGAGACCATGGCGAGCCCCGGGAAAGACAATTATCGAATGAAGAGCTATAAGAACAATGCCCTAAACCCTGAGGAAATGAGACGAAGAAGAGAAGAAGAGGGCATTCAGCTCCGGAAGCAAAAGCGGGAGCAACAAGTAGGTTAACCTGAGTGCTCAAACATCTGTTCAGGAAACAGTTCAGCTCCCATGGTTGGTCTCCACTTTCATTGTCACCTTCCCCTTTGGAAGAGAGCTTAGCTCTATGGGCCACTCATCTAGTTTCCTTTATTGTAAAGAAATGTTGGAAGCTTTGAAAAAAGAGAACCAATCCCTTACTCCTTTTCCATAATTTAGAACAACTTATGGGGTGTCTGGTGGCTTAGCAGGTTAAACATCTGGCTCTTGATTTCAGCTCAGGTCATGATTTCAGGGTCGTGAGATGAACCCCCCCCCCCCAAAATCAGGTTCTGCACGGGTGTGAAGCCTGCTTAAAATTCTCTCTCTCCCTCTGCCCTGCCTCCCCAACTCGCATGCACACATGCTCTCTCTCAATTAAAAAAAGAACAGTTTAGACATCATTTATTTCTTCAGCATAACATTCTAGTTCTCACCCCTTGTTGCCTTCTCTCTTCCTCACCCTGATAGCCAGTATTAGACCTGGCTCCTTAAAGAGTTCATCAGCCATTCTGGCTGCCTTTCTTCTTATGTCTTCAGTTCATTCTTTTAAGTCTCCCTGTGTTCTGTCCTCAGTGTTCTGCCATGAACCACCATCGGATTGGTGCCTTGCCCAGGTCTAGATGCAGACAGCTAACCTGCTTTTGCCCACCCTCTTGCTTTACTATTATTCCTTTCCTTCAAAGCCTTTTACACCATCAACTTTATCTTTATCTTTAAATGTTCTCTTTTTTTTTTTTTTTTAAGATTTTATTCATTTATTTGACAGACAGAGATCACAGGTAGGCGGGGGGGGGGGGAGGGGGAAGCAGGCTCCCCGCAGAGCAGAGAGCCCCACGTGGAGCTCGATCCCAGGACCCTGGGATCATGACCTGAGCCGAAGGCAGAGGCTTTAACCTACTGAGCCACCCAGGCGCTCCTTTAAATGTTCTCTTAAGAGCACCTATCTGCCTTAGTCAGTAGAACATGTGACTCTCAATCTCAGGGTCATGAATTCAAGCCCCACATTGGGCATAGAGCTTAGTTAAAAAAAAGAAGAAGAAGAAGTAGTGTTCTCTTAAATGTGAACAATTAGGTATAACATAGTAAAGCAGTTGAATATCTTTCCATGTCAGTATATTAAGCTTGGCATTATCTCAACTATGCTAGCATTTCCTTAACTAACTGCCGCAATTTCACATGGACATTCTTTGTTTTCTTTATTACAGTGAATAGTTTTACCACTATCTCTTTTCTTTCAGCTTTTTAAACGGAGAAATGTGGAGCTGATTAATGAAGAAGCCGCCATGTTCGACAGTCTCCTCATGGACTCCTATGTGAGCTCTACCACTGGGGTAAGGCCCTTGCGTGTGCTTAAGGCAGGCCTGGTAAGTACCGGTGTCTGCAGAACAGAAATTGGGCAGTTCTCGTCATCTAGTGGCTTTGCCAACAACCATGCAAAGAACCATGCGAAGTTCTTTCTTCCATGGTCCGTTTTGTAACTGGTCAGCATAAGGAATCAATAGGGTTGCATCTGTAGTGGAGACACCCAAGGAAACATTTAAGGGAAGCCATCATTTGGCTCAGAGGTTAGGAATTGCCCAAATGTCCCAACTTAAAGCAGCCATAGATTAAACAACAAATACCTTCTCCTGAGCCTGCTGTTATGCCATCCTCCTTCCTTCAAGTCTTTAGAAAGCAGGATGCCAAACAGAAGTGTATACTTATCCATATCTAGCTCTGGTGTTGGTTTGCAAAGTCTTCAATCTGTCTTATGTTCTAGGAGAGTGTGATCACACGAGAGATGGTGGAGATGCTCTTTTCTGATGATTCTGACCTGCAGTTAGCAACCACACAGAAATTCCGGAAACTTCTCTCCAAAGGTACAAAGCCTGGTCCTCCCCAGGGAGGACCTACATGATTTAACCTCTTGTTTGCTCTCAGTGACTTCATCTGCTACTCCCCTTCACTCATTCTACTCTAGCCATACTGCTTTGGTATTCCTTGGACAAACCAGGCACATTCTTATCTATGCACTGGCTGTTTCCTCTGCCTGATACCCTCTGGTCGCTGGTAACTGTGTGACAACTCCCCACTTCTATGAGTATATTCTAGACTCTCAGTATGCCTGCCCTGATGCCCTGTCTAAAATTGCAAGTCCCCTCCACTCTCAGCATTTTTACTCTTCTTACCCTGCCCTACTTCTTTATTTCTCATTACACTTACTAACGTAATAGAATGTCTCTCCTCATTAGATATAAGCTCTGTGAGGGCAAAGACTTTTGACTTCATTTGTTTTGTATCTTCAGTACCTAGAACTGTGTCTGGCACATAGTTTATACTCAATAAAAATTTGGTGTATGATAGGAGAAATACTTCTTGTCTCAGCATATCAAGCAGTCCTCCCAAGGGGGGAAAAAGTGCTCTTTTTAGTAAGAGAAATAGTTAGATTAGGGTTCCCCATCTCTTGGGCTTTCTTCTCTTCCTTAATTCCTAACTTCAGGAATTAAGTTTCCAGAAGCCAAAGGTGAGTATGCTTAATTTAGGATTGGTTTTCTCTTTAGCATGCCAACTGTATCGCACATATCAAACATGACCAATTATTGTGAAAACTACCTCACCAAAAAGGAGTTTGTAAATGTCGATTAGGACAGTCAGGACTACCTAGGAAGGATGGTGGATTCACCCCAGTGAATACATTAGCCAAAACCTCTCCTGACTTTTCCTTCCTTTCTCCCTCTTCCAGAGCCTAGTCCTCCAATAGATGAAGTTATCAACACTCCAGGAGTGGTGGATCGTTTCGTGGAGTTTCTGAAGAGGAATGAGAATTGCACATTACAGGTGAGGCCTGGTGTAGGAGAGTACCAGATAAAAGACCATCTCTCAGGAAATAGACAAGTAATACAAAGAAGTATTTAAGAAATGGTTAACATTTTTTGAGGTCTTGGTCTCAAGTAAGAGAGCCTAAATTTCTTCCTAAAACAGTCTCAAAGGAATGATACCAGAGGGGCATTTGGGTGGTGCTGTTGATTAAGCTTCTGACTCTTGGGCTTCAGCTCAGGTTGTGATCTCAGGGTCGTGAGGTTGAGCCCCAGGTTGGGTTCTGTGCTCAGCATGGAGTTTGCTTAAAACTCTCTCTCACCATCTGTACCGCCCTACCCCACCCCTGCTGTGTTCATTCACATGCTCTGGCTCACTCTCCAAATAAAATTAAAACTTAAGAAGGAGAAGAAAGAAAGAAAGATACCTTAATATGACAGGTTGATTATTCAGTTATAAATTAAAGGTTCTAGGGTTACCTGGCTAGCTGAGTCAGTAGTACAGTAGAATGTGCAACTCCTGATCTTGGGGTCATGAGTTTGAGCCCCACGTTGGGCGTAGAGTTTACTTAAAAGTACATACAAAGGTTCTAGCCCACTTCTCTCTCTCTCTCTTTTTTTTTTTAAAGATTTTATTTACTTATTTGACAGACAGAGATCACAAGTAGGCAGAGAGGCAGGCAGAGAGAGAGAGGAAGGGAAGCAGGCTCCGTGCTGAGCAGGGAGCCCGATGCAGGGCTCTATCCCAGGACCCTGGGATCATGACCTGAGCTGAAGGCAGAGGCTTTAACCCACTGAGCCACCCAGGTGTCCCGGTTCTAGTCCACTTCTAATTGCCTGTGTGACCTGAGGCAAATCATTTTAGCCTCTCTAGGTCTCTCTTTTCAGAAATAGGTAATGAGTCCATCCATTAGAACCTAACCAGAAACTCAGCTGAAAGGCACTTCGAGAAATGCATGTCACTCTAATCCTGGTTTCAGAAAGGAAGAACATGAAACTCAGAAAATAAAGTGACTTGCCAAAGGACTCAGGTGCTGTGGGAGTTCAGGTCATGATCCCAGGGTCCTGGGATCGAGTCCCGCATCAGGCTTCTGCTCAGCAGAGAGCCTGCTTCTCCCTCTCCCTCTGCCTGCCTCTCTGCCTACTTGTGCTCTCTGTTTGTCAAATAAATAAATAAAATCTTTAAAATAAAAAAGAAAAAGAAAAAAGAACTAGAGTTGGGACCACTGAAGCCTAGGGCCATCTTCTGATTGTGTTACATCACTGCCCATACTGATTTTTGTCATTTTTTTTTTAAATAAAGACTTTAGGGGCGCCTGGGTGGCTCAGTGGGTTAAAGCCTCTGCCTTCAGCTCAGGTCATGGTCCCAGGGTCCTGGGATCGAGCCCCACATTGGGCTCTCTGCTTGGCAGGGAGCCTGCTTCCTCCTCTCTCACTGCCTGCCTCTCTGCCTACTTGTGATCTTTGTCTGTCAAATAGATAAAATAAAATCTTTTAAAAAAAATAAGATAAAGACTTTATTTGTAAGTAATCACTACACCCAACGTGGGGCTTGAATTCAACAACTGTGAGATTAGAAATTACATGCTCCACTGACTGAGCCAGCCAGGTGCTCCCTGCTTTTTGTCACTTAAAGGGAAAGAGGAGGAGGTTCTTGGGTAACTCAGGTGGTCAAGGGTCCAACTCTTGGTCTCAGCTCAGGTCTTGATCTCAGGGTTGTGAATTCAAGCCCCATGGTGGGCTCCATGCTGGGCCTGGAACCTACTTAAAGATAAAAGTAAAGGGAAAGAGGAGAAGGCTTATGTTGTAGTTTTTTAGTCCGGGGCAAGAGGCTTACTGCTCTCAGCCAGCTGGTAGGCATGGCTGCTCTGTCTGGAATGACCTCTCAGTCATGGTTTAATCTCACTTTCAGTTTGAAGCTGCCTGGGCTCTAACGAACATTGCCTCTGGAACCTCTCAGCAGACCAAAATTGTCATCGAAGCAGGGGCAGTCCCCATTTTCATAGAGCTGCTTAACTCGGACTTTGAGGATGTACAGGAACAGGTAATACACACATTTGGCTTGGTTCTTGATGGCATTTGTGTTTTCATAAAATACATATTGGATCTTTGTGCCCACTTCCTAAAAACTACTAAATCCTTGGCACTTCCTGAGTGATGAGTGTCTTTTGTTATTTATAATGGAACACACCTATTGAGATGATTGGATGGGGCCCCTAAGTAGCCTCAAGTTGAGGAAGGTGGTCATCAGAGCCCCCAGCTCCTCCCATGCCTCCACCACAACCTCCCCAGAGAATTGGGTTGGTGAGCCCATTGATGCCATGCCCTAGAGAGCATGGAAGTTCTGTACCAGCCTGACTGCTTACCCCATACCTTGCCTTATACATCTCTTTCATTTAGCTCTTCCTGAGTTGTATCCATCACAATAAGCTAGTAAATGTGAGCAAAGTGTTTTCCCTGAGTTCTGTGAATCATTCTAGTGAATTATTGAACCTGAGGAGGGGATTATGTGAACTTTCGAACGTATGCCAATTGGTTAGAAGTATGATGGCACCTGGGAATTGCAGCTGGTGTCTAAAGTGGGGGCAGTCTTGTGGGCCTGAGCCCTTAACCTGTGGAATCTGTGCTAACTCAGAGTTAATTTCAGAATTGAATTGCACTGTTGGACACACAAATGGTGTTGGATAATTGATTGCTGGTGTAGAGATAACTCCACACACTTGGCATCAGAAGTGGTGTTGGAAAAGACAGCACAGTATGCATTTTTCAATACCTACAGATCATAGAGATTAAGTCACAACTTGCATTTCTTCCACTGGATTTCTGCTGATTGTATAGAAAGTGGAAAATGGTGCCTAGGTTTTTTTCCTCCCTTACTACATACAGCATAGATCCCGTGGCTGCAAGAATGCAACTCTCCAATCACTTACTTTTTTTCTAAGGAGTGAGCATAGAGTGGTCTTCGTTTGGCTTCTTTGACAGCAGTACAGATGTCAGCCTGTCTTCCCCCACTAAATCAGGAACTCTGAGAGGAAAGGCCCTCATAGAGCGAATGCTCAGTAAGGAGGTTAGCAAGGAGGGTATCTTGATATGGTTTTTGTCCCAAGTTACTGGTGGGTACTCACTCTGGTATAAAATATTGACAGAAGCCACTAGAGTCTGTGAGTGATGGTTCCATTATCCCCTTTCCAGGCAGTCTGGGCACTGGGAAACATAGCTGGAGACAGCTCCGTTTGCCGAGATTACGTCTTGAATTGTTCCATCCTTAATCCTTTGTTAACGTGAGTAATTATGATCGTCTGCACCTGGGGCATCTGTAAGGCAGCCACGTGGCAGATCTTTCAGGGGCAGCTTACCTTAAGGTGTTGAGTCAGTGCAAAACTACTAAAAGTTTAAAAAAAAATACTAAAACTATGCTGATTGCCAAAGTAAAAGATGGAGATATATTTTGAGAGTAAGAAGATTGTGTCTGTGCCAAGGAGGATCTTCTGTTTGCTTACTTCATGGCACTATAGATTCTCATGTTGGTCATACCTGCCTCATTGTTGAGCCAGGAGAGAGAGGCAAGACTAGCCCATCTGGAAAAATCCAAACTTCTCTATGGCATGCATTGATTTGCTATTTTATGCATAAGTACATTGGAGAGCTATGTTGTAAAACAAAGATTAAAGACCCCATGAAGGATTAAAGGGATCCTTCACCAATCCCTCCTTCCCATACCCTTCAAACAGAGCTTCATCTAAATTAAAATAGATGGATGAGTTGTACTTCAGAGACCATAATTTCATAGACTACCACTACAGCTCTTTCTTGGGCCCCTCAACAGAAAATCATTGCTTACCTCAGACTAGATCTTCCGCTTTCATTTCCAAAGGGAACAATACTCCTTGTTTAGATCTTGTGGCCAGAGTTAGGAGCACAGTATGTCCTATCTTAAAAGGCTTGCAGGCTTACTCAAATTCCAGCCCTTTGTATGTCCCTACTAGCTATGATCTTAACAAGCCACAGCTGGTCATAATCCTCTGTGAAGATGTAGGTTGGCCTCCTCGCCCAAGCAAGCTCAGTGAACTTAGGTCAATGGGTAGAAAGACATGTGCGGCTGTTAGAGTCTTAGGGGTCTGATGGGGTTTGCTCGCGGGGTTCTTAGGTGACAGCCCTGTGCAAACAGCATCATTGCTCAGGATCTGTCTATGCTTTACTGTTTCCTTCAGACTCCTCACCAAGTCCACACGATTGACAATGACACGGAATGCAGTCTGGGCCCTGTCAAACCTCTGCCGAGGAAAGAACCCACCCCCAGAGTTTGCAAAGGTGAGAGAGCTTCTTACCAGTGCCTGAGTGAAAGCAGTTCCCTTCCCATGCAGGCATTCTGATATAGGAGTTTTCAAGTCTTTAGGGGACCCCTTAGGGTCTCAGTCCATGGGAAACTGGAAGAGGCAATTGTCAGTGAAGTAGGTGATCTTTTGTGTCTTGGATAGCAAAGTGAGAAAGGTCGTCCTGATGGTTTAAGGTAGCAGAAATCTCTAGGGCTTGGATTTCCTTGTAGAGGAGGAGACAGCAATGTTAGGGGTAGTGGTAGAGCTGATGTAGCCCTGTCCCCTCACAAGTGCCTCTCACTCTGCTTCCAACAGGTCTCCCCTTGTTTGCCTGTGCTGTCTCGCCTACTCTTCAGCAGTGACTCAGACTTGCTGGCAGATGCTTGCTGGGCCCTTTCTTATCTGTCCGATGGCCCCAATGAAAAGATCCAGGCAGTCATAGACTCTGGAGTCTGCCGAAGATTGGTAGAGCTTCTAATGTGAGTGGGTAGAAATAGATTCCCTAAAGTTCTCCATGCTCCAACTAAAGAGCTGCAGTAAGCAGTCTGCCACTCTGTGCAGAGGTCTGGAGCCGTGACAGTGCCGCTCGCCCTCTGCTGATCAGGTCTCCCTCCTCTGTAGGCACAATGACTACAAAGTGGCCTCTCCTGCCCTGAGAGCAGTGGGTAACATCGTCACCGGGGATGACATCCAAACCCAGGTAAGGAAGGAGCTGTTTAGGGACAAAAGCCCTAATCAAGGGTTTGGGTCCTGTTGGGGAACAGCATGGTCCAGGAGACAAAGCATGGGCTTGGGTGAAAAATTCCAGCTTTGCCACTTTCTGTATGATCAACTTGCCTTAATTTCTTTTATAAGTTGGAAACAAATCATTGTCCATTGGGTACTTTTGAAGGAAAACTAAATGGAAGAGACTAATTAACTGGGACACTGTAGGATAATTCTTAAGTTTTTGAGTCATGGTCTCCTTGAGACACAAAGCTGTGGGAACCTTACCCCTACTTCCTATGCCCTCAGAATCCTACAGACACTTCCTCATGTTAGTAACACCTCCAGTGAGGGCACAGTAAAAAGGTTTCTTTCGTTGAAATGCTAGAGATCAGAGTATTCTTTTGGTCTTTAGTTGGCATAATTCTGTGGGATTCTTGACAGATTTCTAACAGGTGAGTGATCTCACTCAAACCCACATTCCTTTCCTAGGACACTGTGTGTGTGTATGTGTGCATATATGTGTGAATTTTCATAACATGTACTGCTTTTTTACCACTCAGTGTACACCTCAGTGGCATTCAGTCCACTCACGTTAATTTGTTTCTTCATCCCCTCACTCCCTTCTCTGTGCCCCTCACTTCTCTGTGCCTATTAAATAATAACTCCCCATTTCCTCTTCCCTGGGCCTCAGTCCTGGTAGCCATCACAACACATTTTTATCTTAGGAGTTGATTACTCTAGGTCCGTCATGTAAGTGGAACTGTATATAGTTGTCCTTCTGTGTCAGCAAATTACACTTAGCCTAATATCTTCAAGGTTGATTCATTCGTAGCATGTGGCATGCCTGCATTCCTTTTTATGGCTGAATAGTAGTCCATTATATGCATATATCACATTTTATTTATCCATTTGTCTTGTTGAAAGATATTTGGGGTTGTTTTCACCTTTTGGGTATTATGAATAAGGCTTCGTTGAACACTGATATATAAGTATCTGAGTTCCTGCTTTCAGTTCTTTTAGGTAAATACCCAGAAGTGGAATTACGGGATCATACACTGATTTTATGTTTAAGATTCTGAGGGCCTGCCTGCTGTTTTGCACAGTGGCTGCACTTTTTTATATCTCTACCAGCAACGTACTAGGTTCCGATTTCTCTAGATCCTTACCAACACTTGTATTGTCTGAGGTTTTTGATAATAGCCATCCTAATAAGTGTGAAATGGCATCTTATTTTAGTTTGTTGGTTTTTTGTTTTGTTTGTTTTTTAAGTAGGCGCCACACTCACTGTGGGGCTTGAACTCACAACCCTGAGATCAAGAGTCGGATGTTAGACCAACTGAGCCAGCCAAGTGCCCCCTTATTGCAGTTTTGATTTGCATTTCCCTGATGATTAGCCATGTTTGGTGTCTTTTCATATGCTCTTTGGCCATCTGTGTTTCTTTGCAGAAATGTCTGTTCAAGCCCTTTCAACATTTTTTTAATTAGGTTCCTCAGGTTTTTTTGGTTGTTAGTTGTAAGAGTTCTTTATTCTGGATATTAACTCCTATTAGATAATGGTTTGCATATATTTTCTCCCATTCTGTGGTTTGCGTGTTCCCTCTGTTGATGATGTCTTTTGGTGCACAAAAGTTTTTAATTCGGATTAAGTCCTGTTTACCTGATTTTTCTTTTGTTGCCTGTGCTTTTGGTTTTCTAGGTCATTCTTAACTGTTCAGCCCTCCCTTGCCTCCTCCACTTGCTGAGCAGCCCCAAGGAGTCAATCCGGAAGGAAGCTTGCTGGACCATTTCAAATATCACTGCTGGCAACAGGGCTCAAATACAGGTGAAACAAGTAGAAGGGAAGGGGGAGGGGCAGAAGCAGGTGGGAAGGCAAGGGAACATGAGAGGTTGTGGGATATTTGGATCTAGAAGAAACAGTTCGTTTCCCTTTAGAAATTGGGGTCTGTGTGCTGTTGAAGATTCTTTGTAAGGAGCCAGGTTCCTCTGTAGCCTCTTGCTTCTATGGGAAGAACAAAGGACCCCCAGGAAGAGAGAGATGTCTGAATCTTAGCTAATTTTGTAGGCTGGATTTGCTTAATCTTCTTAAAGTGACTTTCTCTGTGTTTGTCTCCCCCCCCCCCCCCGCTCCCCATCCTCTCTCAGGCTGTCATAGATGCAAATATCTTCCCCGTGTTGATCGAAATCCTTCAGAAAGCAGAGTTCCGTACAAGGAAAGAGGCAGCCTGGGCCATCACCAATGCCACATCAGGAGGAACCCCCGAGCAGATCAGGTATCCATTCGTTTTTCATTGTCTTGAGTGATATGTGTACTCTTATTCTTGGTACATGGTCTACAAAAACCACTAAACTGCTTTTCCTGGGATAGGTCTACACCGGTCCAACAGCACCAGGTTTAAGTGGTAAGCTGCTAGATTGGCTTTGGAATCTGGAATAGATTCCTCTAAAGCATGTACCTCTTTCCTTCCTAGAGAATAGAAACCTAGGATACAGACATCCATCTGTCCTCTACTTTCTACCTTCCAGAGAATTTAAATCTATATAATTGTCAGTTATCCATACAAATGAACCACGCTGTGATTCATTCATAGCAACTTTTTTGGGAAATCATTTTGGGGAGGGGTGACACTCGAGAGAAGCAAATAGAAAGCCATTGTGTGTATATGTGTATGGTCTTTGATTTTGGTTTCCATCATCAACATGAGTAGGCGTGATGGGAACTGGACAAGTGTTTTCCCCTCAGCTTGTGGCCCAGGAAGAGGAGTAAGAATATATTTAGCATATTTAAGCCCTTGGGAGAAAAGGGATAATCTTGAGTTAAGCTTTGAAGGATTCAGGGTTGTAAAAGCCCTTTGGACAGGCGAAAACATGAGTAAAGGTACAAGAATCAGAAACCTGGAGATGTTTACTTTATGCTCTTGGAAGGGAATGATGGGAGATGATGCTAAAAAGGAGGGTAGGAACCTAATTATAGAGGGCCTGTTTTGTCAGGCCTGTAGAGGTTGGACCGAACATTTTAAACAGGGAAGTAATGTGTTCAGTGTGGTAACATTACAGCAAGGGGACAGTTGAGACAGGGAGGAGCAGTCTATGGCAGCCTTCCCCATGGAAATGACTAGACCCAGAGCATTGGAAGAGTGAAGAGACTGAGATGAAGAAGTGATTATGAAGGCTCAGCAAGGGGGGGGTTGCCAAGAGTGTTGACATGTGTGAAGGAGACCCACAGGCCCTACAGCACCTGCCTAGTACCTCTCTTGGCCTGCATTAATTTAGAACTTCCCTGGTCTCTGCCCCTAGGTACCTGGTCTCACTGGGCTGCATCAAACCCCTGTGCGACTTGCTGACTGTGATGGATTCAAAGATTGTGCAGGTGGCCCTCAATGGGTTAGAGAACATCCTTCGGCTTGGAGAGCAAGAGGGCAAGCGCAGTGGCTCAGGGGTCAACCCGTACTGTGGCCTCATCGAGGAAGCCTATGGTATGTGTCCTGTCTCCAGCCTCACCTCTGCCTTAACTAGAGAGGTTCCAGGTCAGGACCCAGGGACTGTGGGCCCCCAAAATAGTCTACATATAAAGCTGTGGGATTTGGGGGGGTCATCGTTGAACAAGGTTTTATCGCATCATTTCCTTCTCCCTCTGAGGGGCAATAGATCCCTTCTCTTTTGATAAGTAAGCATGGCACAGATGCAGAAATAGAGCTCCAGAACTGATGAGAGAAACAGGCACGGAAAGGTATGTTTTCAGCTCACCTTCTAGCAAGTTCCAGTAAAAGTGCTCATCACTCATCTCTGAGAGCTTCAGAGAAGTTAAATATTTGCCCAGGCCACACAGGTAGTTAAAGCAGAATCAGGACTAGAGTTTCTGATTTAGAACTGACATCTTGGTCTTTTTCCTTTGGGGCTATGTAGTTTTGGTACAGAGCCTTGGCTCTCCTTTCTTGTCAAAGACAGATCTGATCGTATTACTTACGTTGATAAACACTAACGTACCTCAGAGAAGGGAAAACATAAATGTTCCATGGCCCCATAGAAGAGCAGTCACAATTTACTCTTGTCCCTCCTTCCTTCTTGCCACCATAGGCTTGGATAAAATTGAGTTTCTCCAGAGTCATGAGAACCAGGAAATCTACCAGAAGGCCTTCGACCTCATTGAGCACTACTTTGGTGTAGAAGATGATGACAGCAGCCTGGCTCCTCAGGTGGATGAGACACAACAGCAGTTCATCTTCCAACAGCCTGAGGCCCCTATGGAGGGCTTCCAGCTATAATGTCTGCCTCCGGGGAGGGGAGGGGATGGGAAGCACCACCAACCAGCGGAAAAGCAGCCCTCTGGTGGGCGGGAAACCAGCCCCCCCATCATCAGCCACCACACACCTCTGCTGCCCTGGAAACTGTGCTCTTGACCTGCTCCGCCCCCTTCCCTGGAGGGAGCACCCTCTGGACAGACAGAACCATCTGAGGCTCACATTTGGGTTTTGTGACAAGAAGGGGACGTGTTGGGTTTTTCTTCCTTACACTATATTTTGGCTGCACATATGTCTTTAACCCAGGAGCCCAGGGGTAGACAAAGGAGGACTGAGGTAATCAATTTTGCACCTTTTAATTTTTTTTTGTTTTTTGGTTTTTTTTTTTTCCTTTAGTGGTGACTTCCTTCCCTTTTATCTTCCTTCATCCTTCCCAGTTCTCTGCCCTGATCTGTGTAACTCTTATCTTGGGTACTTGAGCAGATGGAATATTCCAGAGGTGGGGGGTGGGAGGGGAGGGGAGAAATTCAAAACAAAGTGTTCTTGCTCTGACAGAATATTAATCTTGTATGCTTGGATTGAGTTATTTAATTTTTTTTTCTTTTGCACATTTTTCTTGTATTAAGATTGCTCTTTCCAAGAGCCATGAGTTCCTGGTTTTAGGAATCCCAGCTGCCAGCGTGGTCTGGGACTGGAGGCTGAGGGGGAGGTCACTATGAGAAAAAGGTTCCTTCCTCCCTCTAACCCCTTCCCAGACTCTTTAGTTTGGGAGAACTCCTTCCCTCCAGGGGCAAGTACACCAGTGGGAGTGGAGGGGAGGAGCACAGGCCTTCAGATGGGGCTTCCCATATGTCGCTACTGATCCCATGTTTCCTATCCACCTTCCAATGGTGCGACCCAACTTCATTTGTTTACTTGAAAATTCCCCTCGGAGTTGAATGAACCTCTGAGGTAGCTGTATTTTCTCCTAAGCATGAGACAGGGGGCGGTGGTCCTTCCTCTCTCCTGAGGAGAAAGTCCTTGCTCTGGTGACCCATAAGTTGTAGAGGAGGTGGAGTGAGAGTGTCATGTATTGGGATAGCCAGGGATCCCTGCCTTTGGCCTTTCTTCTTCCTCTTCTCCTTCCATAGTTGGATCATGTATATTTTACTTCCAAAGGAGAGAATGTCAAAAAGTTCTGTATTTTTTTATATTCTATATATTAGGTAGGTCAATCTTAATTGGTCTCAAGAGGAAGAACTGTCTGTAATTTCTATAGGTAGGATACTGTGAGGAAGACCAAAAAGAGAAGGGGGAAGCCGCTTCGCTCAGGGAACCTGAGCTTGGTCCTTTTCCTCTCTGTTTAGGTTCTGGGCCACCACCTGGGACCAACCCTTAGCTCTGGAACCTTTATATAGCAGGTCAGCCTGGTCTGATAGTCCCAGTACCTGAAGGGAGCAAGGATGGTCCCGGGGCCCGGAGAAGTCTACCACTCTAGTCCTTATTGCTAAGCATCCTGCTTATATCAGGAAACCCAGAAAGCAGTCTGCCTTCTCAGATTCAGTCTCAAAGGCCCTGGCCACGTAAAGTATCACACACAGGCTGCCTCTCCAGTGGTCACAGAAACTTAGCAGCCTCGGGACTTTTGTGAGAGTTATTGGTATCTTTCCTGTTTGGGATCCTTGGACCTGGTTTGGGTTTTCCCATCCTTGTGACAGTTATAATCCTAATGCCTTTTCTTTTTGAGTAAAGCTAGTACGATGCCTCAGTGGCTTGCCTACGCTTCGGTGGATTACATGAGAGTAAAGCCCAGTTGTAGGGGAGAGGAGTGGAGAAAGTTACTGGCTAAGTGTAGACCAACTGTGGAGCTGTGGGCACAGTCTGCCCTGCCCCTGCTTCCCCACCATGGTCAGTCCCGTGCCTATGCTGAGCTGTAGTTGCCCTTCCCCAGAGACAGTGCCACTCTTACTCCCATTCCTGCACATCCCTTCTGGCTCAGGTTAAATCCCTACCCCTCTGCTCATAGATCTAAAGTTCAGGTGCTCACTGTGGGCCATTGGTCTTGACTTTGCCCTCTCCTAGTATTGAGATCCAACTCCAGAACCATTTGCTGAGGAAGGTGGTGTGGGGCTTGTGGTTATCCCTGAAAAGTCACACCAGTGCTGTGCCACCTTAGTACATCAAACCTTAGTACCCTGACCTTAGTACGTCAGATGCTATTCTTCAGCTTGGAATGACAAATACTGGCTCACAAGGAAGCAAGGGGCGGGACCTCTGTCACTGGCCCACTGACTCCATTAAAAAATTTTCCCCTACAGTTCAAAGGAAAGCCACCTGCCTCTACCCCCTTGTCCTTATCCCAAGGGCAAAGCACTTTAGTAGGACCTATTTTGTACATCTCAAGCAATAGTTGAGTCCCTGTCGTTGGGGCCAGATTTTTATTGTGAGACATACACACCCTGCTTTTCACAGCTACTCCTCTAAAATCTTGCACTTCAGATCTGGGGCCTATACCAGATGGAAGACTCTTTTTTGATTGTCTGGCTGCTGCTTAGAGCCAGTTTTCTCCAAGGACTTGAAAGGCTGAAGTCTCCCTGGGTGCAGCACGAGGACAGATTTCTCATAAAGTGGCCTCTAGGAGCTTTCCTTCGTTGACGTCTTCCTCAGACTATATTTTGCCACTATTTCCTTCGACCCCTCTTTCAGTTCACAGGTGAGGTTCTTCCAGCCCCCAGGGGCAATAACATTACCTTCAGTGTCTCTTCCTCCTCTCCTTTGGTTCTCTTGGAAACCAAAACATTATTTCTGTAGCCCAACCTTGACAGCCTCTCTTCCTGGGCAGCCCCCATCTGGATGTCAGACCCTGGCCTCAGTGAGGTCAAAGTCTGCTTTCCGGTAGATTTCTGAATGGATGTTGTAGGGATGAAGGGGCTCCGCAGCCTCTTGTAGGGAATAGCTTGAAAAGACATGTTTTTGGAATCTTCACATGCTGGCACATGGCTGCTATATCCATTTTAAGATCTCTGCTGGAGTTGGAGGTATCTAGGTGTGGATTCGAGGATAGGGAGCCTCTTTCTTAGCTGAAGTGTTCAAATACTGTTGGAACACTACCAGCCATTCTTTATTGCCAGCCCCTCTGGTTATCCCACCCCCAACATCTTCTCTAGTACTAATAAAGTCTCTAGTGTTACAGGTATGCCTTCAATTCTGAGCTGTTCCCAGGTGACTGTGTGGCCTTGGCGTTGGCTGCCGCCTTCCGATGAGACCTCACAGGTTCCACTTTCAGCTGGCCGGCCTGGTTACTTGGGGCAGTGCGGACAAATGACCTTTCTGAGGAGCACTGATGACCTCAGCTTTCGGGGACCCTTGCTCTTACCCCCCCTTACCTAGAACCCTTAGATCTACTCTTTCTACTCTTTGCCCTGGAAGCCACTTTCCAAGAGCCCTATTTTTTAGAGCTAAACTGCACAGATCATAGCTGCTACTGTACTTGGTCAAGGACGAGTGAAAGAAGGCTCTCAGGCACACTTTTCTATTTCTCTCAAGTCACACTAGTTTAAAATGAAAACCATCTGGCAGAAAGAACTAGATTCCCTTGTTCTCACGTCTGTTTCCCTCTATGCCCTAGAGCTACTTGTTTAGCAAACTAAAAGGGAAGGAGATGAATGCCTAACAGTGCTTCCCTCTTCTCCCTGAGACTCACTCAGCTTGGTTTCCTCATCTGGGATTCTTCAGTAGATTGGTCTGTGAGCTCAGATTCTGGATTTTCAGTTGAAGGCGGGGAGCCATAGGGAGGACGGGCAGGCTGGAGGCCTCCCTGGCAGGCTGGGGAAAGGTGTGAGGCTCAGTGCACTGAACCATAGGAAGTACTCATTACCAGTAGCAACATCTTCTAGGTAGGACTTTCCTAGAAATTGCTAGAAGTCCTAGAAACTGTCCTAGAAGTGAGTGAGTGTGAACTGCAAAATTGCTCAGAGTAGGTTTCTTCCACAGCCGTTTAGGATTGCACATTCTAGACCAATCTTGTCCAGTATTTTTTTTGTGTGTGTCTTAACTTTTGAAGACTTTTGTTAAGCCAACCAGCTGAGAATTTGGCCCTGAGGGGATCCATGTAGTAGGCACTAGCTGCTCTTTGGCCAAGGCCTTTGTAAATGATTCAGTCATCCCACTGTCTACCCCCTAGCCCCATCCCCACTTTAAGACCATGACAAGGGAAGAATTTGAAGTCAATACCAATCAAGTCTCTGAATTAAAGCTGTTATTTTCCTCTGAGAGAGCATTTTGCATCAGACCTGGGGTATGTGCAGAACCAAAACTGGGTGTGGGAGGCAACATTAAATTTTGGGCCCAGAACACCCAGGAAAAAGGTTTCTTTAGTGTGTCCTAAAGGTCTCCAGTGGGTTTGGGCCTACCTCGCTATTTCTTGGCCAGCCTGACTGCTGATGTCCTTGTTGGCACATACCTAAACCCCTTTCCTAACACTAGCCCTGCTCCCCTACGTAAGTTACATTTTCAGCTCCTTGTTTGGGGAGAGAAAACTGCCGTGCCCTGGGGCTGGTGAGGGAAGTCAAAGCTCAGATCCTGAAACTGGCTGGGAACCTCTTCACTCAGGATGTCATTCAAGAGTCCCACCTCTACCAGAACCCTCAGACGCTAGAGTCAAGTATTGTCTCCTATAGCCAGCTTCTGTGGGATCTGCCTTTGACTGATGAATAAAGAAGCTAAGGAGGGGTGAGGGGTGGGTATGAGGTCCCAGCCACCGAGGTCAGATTGGATGTCCTTCAAAAACAGCTTGGGTTCCCAGCTAAAGACCCTAGGAAGGTGAATCGATACTTTTTCCTCATTGGTTTATTCTTTCCAAGTCCATTTGCTTTTAGTTTTCTAAGAACTATAAACTCTGGCTATTTTCCATGTTCTCAGGGCCCCTGGGTAGACAGACAAAGCTTGATGATTTCAGAGCAGACATAGGCCAAGAAACCGTGGCATTGAGTGTGCTGAGTCCAGACAAATGATATTTATATACACATCCAAATTTGAAGAGAAAATGTATTTCTTTAGGTTTCAAACACTGTACTAGATATAAAGCAAAAATAAAAAACCTGTTGCAAAGTTCTAAATCGTCTTCTTTTCAAATCATCCTAAACTGGATTTTTTGGAAGCGAATGAGGTAAGAGTATTTAAACGTGTGGCCTAACAGTGGAATTAGGATTGCAGCAGCCTGCTCCCGCTTATAAAGAATTTTTTAACATTTTATTTACTCATTTGAGAGACAGAGTGTGCAAATGAGCTGGGGGGAGGGGCAGAAGCAGACTCTCCAATGAGCAGGGAGCTCAACACCTGTCCACTCCCAAGACCTTGAGATCATGACCTGAGTCAAATACAGATGCTTAACCAACTGAGCCATCCAGGCAGTCCAAGAATTTCTTTAAAGTAGGCTCCACCCCAACACAGGGCTCAAACTCACAATCCTAAGATCAAGACCTGAGCTGAGCTCAAGAGTCAGACGCTTAGGTGACTGAGCCTCTCAGGCACCCCAAGAATTTTTTTAACTCTGCTTTATTGAAATATAATTGAGATACAGTAAATGGCACATATTTAAAATGTACAATTTGGTAAGTTTTGACATATCCACCCATGAAACCATCACGACAGTCAAGATAGTGAACATATCCATCACTTCCAGAAGTTTTTACGTGCCCCTGTGGAGTCCCTCCTTCCCTCCAAACCCCCAGCATCCACTGATAAGTGTTCTGTCACATTGTTTAGTTTGCATTTTCTAGAGTATCTCTGCAGGATTTTGACATCATTTCATCAGTTTCAGTTACAGCCCTTTGAGCCACTGGGGTCGTACAAAACTACTCTGTTTAGGTCAACTCCTAAATCAAGAGATTACAAACAACCAGCCAAAAGGTGGTTCAACCTAGAAGGAAGGTTTGGGCTGGCTGATAGAGTATTAATTCATCGCCAACATTTTTTTTTATTTTTTATTTTTTTATTTTTATTTTTTATTTTTTAAAGATTTTATTTATTTATTTGACAGAGATCGCAAGTAGGCAGAGAGGCAGGCAGAGAGAGAGGAGGAAGCAGGCTTCCCGCTGAGCAGAGAGCCTGATGTGGGGCTCGATCCCAGAACTCTGGGATCATGACCTGAGCCGGAGGCAGAGGCTTTAACCCACTGAGCCACCCAGGTACCCCCGCCAACATTTTTTTTTAAAGATTTTATTTATTTATTTGATAGAGATCACAAGTAGGCAGAGAGGCAGGCAGAGAGAGAGGAAGGGAAGCAGGCTCCCTGCTGAGCAGAGAGCCCGATGCGGGGCTCGATCCCAAGACCCCGGGATCATGACCTGAGCTGAAGGCAGAGGCTTTAACCCACTGAGCCACCCAGGCACCCCACCAACATTTTTTAAAAGATCTATCTTGAAAAAATTCTGGCACTACTGGACCTAAGTTTCTGCTTGAAAAGAATCTGCAAGAGAGCTCTATTTTACCACAATCCCCACCCTTCCCAATGATCTCCCCAACTGACTAGAAAATGTTAATATTGTTGTGATTTTCTTTTACTGTAGAGGAGAAAATAACCTTTAACCCATGTTTCTCAAATTTTCTTATTGCTTGCCTGCCTACTCATAACCCTACCAGCCCCTGCAGGCCACTGTTGATCCTTCTAGCTATACCATTCCAACCCCTTACCCCACACAGACCTTGTTCTTACTATCTTCTTTATCTCTGCCAAGAACACCCTCTTACAATGGGAAGCCATCAAGGCCTGATTTATATGTTACCTCAAGAGATTTCCAACATGTTTTTCTGGAAACAATCAGGGCCTTAGTTCAGAGACACCTGGATTCCAAACATTTCCGGCTTGAGTCCCATCTTTGTACTCTTATACCAGATTTTCAAGGTTACCTGGTAAACAGACAAAGGGTTCGGGAAGAGCACTATCCTTAAGTCTAGCTGGGGAAAATACTGATCATCCTTAGGAGCCCCAAAAAAGTGCTCAATTTGCACAATATCATTCACTGCCCTGGATTGATGCTAGGCTTTAGAACTACAATTTAGCCAATAGTTCTTGTAATGTTCATTGACTTGTAAGCAAATGATTTCAACATCTCATTACTAATGCTGTTGCAGAGCTCTGTCCAGACATAGGGAGCTGGGACAGACTGCTGAGCACTAGGAAGGCTCTGAAGTGACCCTTATGCTGGACCTCGAAATACTGTTTTTGTTAAGGCATTTTGGAAGCTGGAATAGCACCTGTAAAAAACTGGGAAATCCTGAAAATAATAAAAGTATAGTGGGAACAAAAAAGAGGGCATGGGTAGGATTGGCTGGAAACAAGCCAAACCATTTACACATTAAATTTCAGGCACATGGGTTGTTGGCTATTATTCCATTATCCGTAGGCAGCTGAATAAAGAACTGTGATACCACATTTGAAGAGAGTTTGGGTTTTCCCCCTTCAGCCCCAGTACAACTTGGAATTTGACTGTAGAGAGTGGGTCAGTCAGAGAAAAAGCTCAGGAATCTGCTGAGGCCAAACTTCTTGCAGAGCCCCCTCAGCCCCTTCCAAAGAGGGACTCAGGGTGGTAATATGGGGGGGGGGGGTGTAAATAATTTAGCCAAATTACCATTTCTTCTGGGTACGAAGCACGGTAGTCCAGGAGTTAAAATGGGTACTGTGCCAGACTTCCTGGTTTTGAATCCCTGCTCATACCACTCAATAGTGATGGGACAAGTAACTTTTGACTTAACTGTCCTCAGATGCAAATGGGAATGACAAATAGTACTAATCTTAATAAGTAGTTACGAGGGTTAAGCTAGTAGATGGGAAAGCCCACTGTTAGAGCTCAAAAAACTTGATATGAAGTTTTCATTTGAATAAGGAAAATGAGGCCCGGGGAGAGAAAAGAATGCCCGGTCACACAGCAAATTAGCAATGAGGTTAGGACTGGAATTGATTCCCAGCCCAGTATTCTATCCCTTGTCCTCAAGAGTTCCTAGTCATAGACGTAGGGGCGTGCAGGAGAGAACAGCCAGTCGCAGGGCTTTGGACCCGAATCATAAGTTCCGCACGATAGGAACGAGATGGACTCGAGCATCTATGCAGAATGACTAGCTCCTTTCAGACCTCCTGTGGGTATCCGGCTCTCAGAACTAAAGTCCTTTCTATTGCACCTTGGGAGTTGGGGGCGGGGGTGTCAGCCCCGATGCATGCCGGGAGGTGTAGTCCTTTCCCTCCCCCGCTTTCCCAACTCACCCGCCTGAGAGGCCGCCTTCGCTTCATCTTTCCCAGCAAGCCCCACGAGAGCGCTGGCTATTGATTGGCTGCAGCAGGAGCAGGCGGCTCGGCCGGCAGCGGTTACCCAGGGTTTCCGGTGCGAGGCCAGAGCGGGCGAAGCTGAAGGGAGGTCGGCGGTGAGGTGCGTGTCCCGAAGGGTGGGCGGACGAGGTGACCAGAAGGTCTGTGAGCCTGGACGCTCTCGGCCAGTGGGGGGAATCACGGCGATTCCGCAAGGGCGCGGGCCGGGGGGGGGGGGGCGCGGGGGGCAGAACTGGGGCCTGTGCGCATGCGCGGGCGGGCGGTGCGCGCGGCTGGAGGGCGCGCGGGGCGTGGGTGGCAGCGCGGGTGGGGGGGGCCCACGTGGGGCCTGGGGGCCGGGGGAGGGATGAGAACCCAGCGTCTCGCCACGTCAGTCTCGGTCCCTGAGCCTATCCCGCGCTCTGCCTGTGGTGAGGGGGCCGTGTAGTGCCGGGAAGCGGCTTGGAGAAAAGGGAGGCCTTGCCTGCCCCGCTTCTGGAGCGGCGCCCGAAAACCTGCCTGGGCGCGCCGTTCTTCCCTGACCGGCCAGAGACAGAACCGTTGTTGGCTCCCTCCGGTGAGGGCCGGCCAGTGTGTTCTGAGAAGCTCTGTGCACCTGGTATTGGGATTTCGGCTCCAAGCTGTGAAGAATTTCGAAGTCCGGAAAATAGCGAGTGTGCTTGTGTCTAATAGGACCTGCTCCCAGCCTAGCGTTGCGGACCACAATGAAGAACCAAGACAAAAAGAATGGGACTGCCAAGCAGTCGGGGAACTCTTCCAACCCAAAAAGCAACCCGGGGCAAGCGGAAGCAGGACCAGAGGGAACCCAGGGGCGGCCCAGCCAGCCGGCTCCTGCGACAGAAGCCGAAGGTTCCTCCAGCCAGGCTCCGGGGAAGACTGAGGGTGTGTGCCAGCTCTGCTTTCCAGCGGGCAGGGGGAGGAGTTTGCAGTGCGCCTGGGTGGCTTCTGGAGTTAGAGGCTTCTGCCGCTGTTTACCAAGGAAGGAGGAACCGTAGGATGAGAGGAGGACCGCGCTGAGTCTGTGCCACCCCTCGATCCCCGTTTCCCGGGGTGGGGGGTGTTGATAGGGCCGCCCATTCTAAGCACAGGAGGGAAGTCTTGAGAGAAGGCTCTTACAGGGTTAAATGAGGTGGTAGTCAAATAAGACACTCAGCCATCCAGCCCAGGTTAGAAAGCCTCATTCACCAGTGGGTAATTGCTCTTCACATCAGAGGCTTTCCTGGAACTTTTTTAATAGCCAGAAATGATTTTTGCAGGGAGGAGGAGGGGATGGACTAGATGTTGAGCTCCAGGTACAAGCCGCCATCCCTATGTGCTGCATGCTTTATTTCCTTGATATCTTTCACACACACAACAGAAGTGGTGGGCAGTCGTGGGAAGTAATTATATCATTTTTATAGGTGAATAAACTGAGCCTTAAAGAAGGTAGGCAGCATTTAACCCGAACGAGTAAGTTCGAGGCCTGAAAAATCCCAGCCAATGGAATAACCATCTTGTTTCTCCTTCTGCCCCTCATCCTGCCCTGCTGTAGGAGCACAGGCCAAAACTGCTCAGTCTGGGGCTCTCCGTGATGTCTCTGAGGAGCTGAGCCGCCAGTTGGAAGACATTCTGAGTACATACTGTGTGGACAACAATCAGGGGGGCCCAGGTGAGGATGGGGCACAGGGTGAGCCTGCTGAGCCCGAAGATACAGACAAGTCCCGGACCTATGCTTCACGAAATGGGGAGCCTGAGCCAGAGACCCCAGTAGTCAATGGTGAGAAGGAGACCTCCAAGGGGGAGCCGGGCACAGATGAGATCCGGGCAAGTGACGAGGTTGGAGACCGAGATCATCGAAGGCCGCAGGAGAAGAAGAAAGCCAAGGGTCTGGGTGAGCAGAGGGCAGCTATTGGTGAGGCTGGTGAGGCAGGGGAGTTTGGACCTGACATTCCTTGGGCTAACCTGCTGTGCCAGGATTCAGAGGAAACTACTCTTCAGAGCAGCAAGTCACATTAGTTTGGTACAAGCCAGGGTTGTGGGCTCGGAGGAATGTAGGTTGTTCACTGCACAGGGGCTTCTGGCCTTGGGAGTAGATGGGAACCGGAATCTAGCCTGATCCATCTTTGAAAAAATGGAGAGCAGGGGGCCTGAGTGGGCTCCTGTGTCAGCCAGCACTTTTTTTAACCTGCTCTGTGAACTTGGGCAAGACCTTTCTCCTTTCTGGTCCTTAGTTTTCACTTCTCTGCAGTTAGATTTGGACTAGACCAGGGTTGAAGACTCAAGCCAAATTAGACAGGGGACCCTATACGGACAAGACGTGGCCTTCTTCATCCAAAGGGGTGATTGCCATCTGGTCCCAGCATGCTGATAGCATGTAACACTACAGGCTAAGTGCAGCCAGCCTTCCCCCCCCCTTTCTTTTATGCAGAGTTACATGAAATTTCTCTGGATTTTTAACAGTTGGCAACTACATGCTAGGAGCCAAACAAAACCCACGTGTGGGGTTGGATTTGGCCTGTGTGCTGGTGCTTGCAGTCTCCACACTGATTTTTCGAGCCTCTTGGGGTTGACACTTCAGGAGCTTGGTACTGTACTATGTACAGCAGCCCTCCAGGGAGACAGAAGGAAGAGCCTTTGACTAAGGCACAGACAGAGAAAGTTATTGGGGGTGGGGGAGAGCCCTGGTGTGAGTGTTAAAGAATCAAAATTAAGTGATATTATACCCATGTCTTAGTCCTTACTTCTGCACCCTCTGCTGGTCATCCTAATTGGAAGAGGGTTTTGTGTTTGTTTTTGTTGTTTCTTAATCTTGGGATGAAATATTGGAAGGTGTAGTCATTTTAAAGTTCAGTGTTTGGGAAGGAACAAATAAATAAAGTTCACTGTTTGGCTGCCTCTCTTGACAAGAGTTTAGTCGTTCCCAGCGAGACCTGTTCCTTTTTTGCATCTGTTCTCTTTCAGAAGGGCCTTCCTTGCATCGACACAGTAGCACTTAATTGGCCAATGGGATGTCTTTTTTTCTCCTGCTGGTAGAGCAGGCAGTTTTTTTCACCTACCCCCAGTGTTCACCACAGAGTGTCCACCTAGCCTGAGTCATTTGTCTGTCAAGGGTTTGTTGAGCATGTCCTCTGCAGTGGGCACTAGGGACAGTACTGGGTGGCACTGGGGCCACAGCAGTAGGCAGAAGTGAGTTGGCAGCCACACTCATGAAGCACATAGTTTGACAGGGTGGCAGCCAGTTCAACAAACAAGATCAAGTATAGTGGTGGAGGGCTGCCTCAGGGCTAAGAGTGGGCCGAAGCCTGGGGAGATTCCCCAGAGAAGGGGGTACATGCTTTTGCTCCCTCTGCTTTGCAGGGAAGGAGATCACCTTGCTGATGCAGACATTGAACACGCTGAGCACCCCAGAGGAGAAGCTGGCAGCTCTGTGCAAGAAGTATGCTGAACTGGTCAGTTCTCCCCCTTCTCCTTGCACCCACCCTGCCTCGGAAAGTCAGCAGGCCACCTGGCATGGGGTTGAGGGTGCAGGGGCAGGTGGGTGGCTTACTTACTGTTCAGCCTCTCTCTCAGCCTTTTCCCCCCCATCTGTCACTTGGGGAGTCAGGTCCCAGCTGGCCTCTTCCAGGCCAACTATAAAAAGAGACCCTTCACATTCCAGTGGTAGAACCCTGCTCCTGGCCCCAGTCCCAGATACCACATCATCTCACACCTGTGTACTTCAGTGCGCATCTCCCCAAAACATGGAAATGCACAGCGCCGTCCTCATACTTATGATCGGTGCTGATCATGTGATAATCTCTAATACACACCTCTCCCCGGTTGTTTAAAGTGTCGTTTGGTCAAATCAGGGTTTAGAGGAAGTCCTTTTAATGCATTGTGTCCTTACAACTTTTTTTCCTTTTATTCCAAAGCAGTCTTCATCTTACTGCTAACCTTTTTCTCATGACATTGACTTACTGCAGATGAGTTGTCCTGTAGGATGCCTCACTTTCTTGCTTGTGGTATTAACTTATAACTTACTCTTTTACCTCCTTGATTCCTGTGGATAAAGTGGAAATTAGTTCTAGAAGCTTGATCCAATCCAAGTTAATCTCTTTTGATAAGAGCTTCTCGTAAGTGGTACTCTGTAGAGAAACACAGTGTGCTCCTCCCGCTTTTAGTTATGGAAGATTGTCCACTGGGTTCAGGTGGGACCAGCCAGGTTCCTCCCTAGTCAGGTTGCCATCAGAATTTGAATGAATGTGTTTCTCCACTGAGGGTCGTTTCCTGACTACTTATTTTTAACTTCTTTCACTCCATTCACATGTATTAGCTGGAATTCTCCTATAGGGAATTTTTCTCTTTTGTAAAATTGGGGAAATCATACCTGCCTAGTGGGGTATTATAATGATTAAATAAAGGACAGGATGTGAAAAAGATATCACCCCTTCTGAATGAGCCAGACAGGGAAAGACTGATGAAGAGAGGAGGCGCTGAGTCGCCAGAGTGATGTTCTCAAGTAGACGATGAGGTAGGGGCCAGAGCGGGAGGGCGGGCTGTGGTAGGAAGCACGGCTCAGTCTTGGTGGCTGCAGGAGAGGGCAGGTGGAGGTGGTTGGGCAGAGGTGGAGCTTGTGCCCCTGTGCCTCTGGTTGCTTCCATTCTCAGGGAAATGAGAAAGATAGTTGTTGCTGGGAGAGAGGAGAGTTGAAGTGGAGGAGGACAAGGACGAAATAGTTCTCTAGAAGAGGATTGTGAATAACATAAGGAATATAGTTGGGCCAAGTGGCAGACAAGGGTCTGCCCCAGAGGGGTGGTCATGAACTTAAAGTGAGATGCTTCAGGCAAGTCTGCTTCAGTGCTGGCACAGAGGAATCATAAGGCTGGTATTTCAGGGTTGGAGTTTTGTTAGTAGAAAGGGGCAAGAGAGCTAAGGGTGTAAGAAATCTAAGACAGGTGAGAAGGTCAGTGATTATTTAAAAGAGAGTTTAAGGAAAGCAAAAGGATGGTTGGTCATTGGGCTGGAGGTCCAATATGGTAGACTTTCTGGGACCACAGATACTGGAGGGAAGGAGCTAGAATGACAGTTGATAGTGGTCCTGCCCTGGGATGAGATAATGGAGGTGTGTGTCCTTCTGGGTAATGACAAAATCTGGGTCTGACTGTCCAGGACAGTAACCACTAGTCAGTAGACAGTAACCACTAGCTGAAATGTGGGTAGTCTGAATTTGGATGTGCTCTGAGCCTAAGGTGCACACTGGATTTCAGATATCTAAGGAAGGGGAAAGAATAAAATACTCAAAAGTTTTTACATTGATTTCAGGTGGAATATTATAATATTCAGATATTAGATTAAGTAAATATTTTACTAGGTCAGTTTCATCTACTTTCTACCTTTTTAATGTGGCCTCTGGAAGAGTTGTCATTACATCATTGAGTAGCACTGTATCCGTGTTGAATGGGCTTGCAGGAGGGTAGCTGATCTGGAGGAGAGGGCAGGGTCTGAGGAGGAGGTTAAGATCTATCTGTAATGAAAAGGCCAGAATGTTAACAGCAATCACATTGAGGAGAGAAATGATGCTCAGTCTCAGAGCAGCAAGCGGGAGTGATGGGGGTCTGTTGAGTACAAGAAGGTGTGGTAGGGGGGTCTTCTCGTAGGTCATGAGTGTCCCAAGAGTTGAGAGCCTTGCGAACTTTGTCTCTGGTGTCACAGCACAGAGAAGCTGGGGTCTGCAGCCTCTGCACCCCTGCTTGTCCCAAGTGCCCATTTCTGTATCCTTGCACTGGGGCCCTTGGGGTTATCAGAGAAGTGTGTAAAGCACCCGCACGGTGTCCAGTGGGAGCTGTCGACATAGACAGCTGGAGTTGGGAGAGGGCAAGGGTCCCTGAGGAAGAGCGCCGTGGGGCACTTACTCAAGTTCCCCGTCCTCAGCTGGAGGAGCATCGGAACTCGCAGAAGCAGATGAAGCTGCTGCAGAAGAAGCAGAGCCAGCTGGTGCAGGAGAAGGACCACCTGCGCGGGGAGCACAGCAAGGCCGTGCTGGCCCGCAGCAAGCTGGAGAGCCTGTGTCGTGAGCTGCAGCGCCACAACCGCTCCCTCAAGGTGGGCTGGCTCCTGCCTCGTGGCTTCCCTTGACTTCCACTTTTCTTTGGTGGGCTTTTGGCAGAGATATAGATGTCCCCAGGAACACCCTACCTTGGAGGCAGCTGCTTGTTACCACTTGCCCCGTACTTGTTTCAGGTAAGGTGAGGACTGAGGTGCAAAGGGAGCCCAGGAGGCAGGGCTTCCGTATTGTTCAGAAAGCTGGTGGGTGGCTCCTCTCCCAGCTCTGGTCTGGAATGCTGGGTCTTTTCTCTTTGTTCTGCTTCTCCTGGGTGGGGGGTCAGTTTGGTTAATGCCCAGTCACTGCTATGACCTCGGGATCCTTTATTTTCTACATATTTGGGTCAACAAATATATAGTATTTTGCCACGCGTTTTGCTCATTTTTAGTTGGTGTTTGACAAATTTCAACTTTACTATAAACAAGGTATGAGGGATTCAAAGGTGACGAAAGTATAGCAAATCAAAAGTGACAGTTGCCCACCCTTCTCAATCCCAGTGTCCAGCAGAAACCACTGGAAGTACACCTTCTTACACGTGAGTTTAAGTGCAGCCTACAGACTTACCTGTGTCTGTCCGTGATTCTCCACAGGGTCCTTTAAACGGAACTGCTGACTGTGTATCGTTTCACATCCTGTCCCGTCTTCTCACTCCCAGAATGCCTACCTGTCTCCCCTCAGTTTAGTTAGGGCTGTCTCATTCTGTTTGACAGCATTGTTGTAGTCATGTACCTTATTTTATCAGTGCCCTAGTGAAGGAATTGCTGGGTGGTTCCTAAGTTTACACTCCTGCATCCATAGAGCTACAGTGGAAGTTCTCATATATATCCCCAGCTCAGTGTACGCAATGTACCCGTAGGATAAACCTCAGAAGTGAAATTTACGTTGTAAATTCTCATAGATTGTGCCACATTGCTTTCCCACCAATAGTGTCTGCATGCCTAATTCTGCATAGTCTTACCAACCTGGCCACTACTGAATTTTAACTAGTTGGGAGTGGAGGGGGAGAGGTGAGAAATGAAAGCACAGAAACAAGACTGCTTAACCTGAAGTCTGAAAGAATGGGCTTGGGGATATCCAGGTTCCTCTAGAATGGCACTTAAGTGTACGTCTGCATCTTTCTAGGGAGAGAATCTCTCCCTGATAGACACGGGGTCCGTTGGGGGCCCGCATTGTGTGACATCTTGGAACCTGGCTGCTCCTCACTCTGAGAGCAGGGAGGGTTGTCGGTACAGACCCTGCCTGACTGGGGAGCTGCAGGTGATGAAGCCAGGGCTGACTTCTCTGCCCAGGAAGAAGGCGTGCAGCGGGCCCGGGAGGAAGAGGAGAAGCGCAAGGAGGTGACCTCACACTTCCAGGTGACGCTGAATGACATTCAGCTGCAGATGGAACAGCACAATGAACGCAACTCCAAGCTGCGCCAGGAGAACATGGAGCTGGCAGAAAGGCTGAAGAAGCTGATCGAGCAGTACGAGCTCCGGGAGGAGGTGAGGAGCCCCGTCCGGCCAACACTCACTCCGGCCACCTTTCCTTTGTGATCCAGAATGTAGGTGAAGTCTCCACGTGCCTTTTCTCAGCTGTTTTGACCTCTGAAGCCACCGAGTCCACCATCTCCTCCCCATTCCTGCTGTCTCCCCTGCTTCTGGCTCCCAGGGCCCCTCCAGCAGTTAGGACTGCCTTGAAATTCGCACATCCAGTCTTGGTCTCTAGATGGGGCAGATCTTTGCCAATGGGGCTAAGCTGTTGTGTTGGTGCAGGTATCGCTTTTGTCCTTTCTTCCCATTTACAAGGGAGTTGGGCTCCAAAAGTGAGGGTTGTTAGTCCCGCAGAGTGATCTACTGGGGTCGGAGGTTCGAGTGTATTTATTACTTGGCTTTCTGGGAGCCGATTTCATCCCTTTGCACACCCAGGACTGACTGGAGAGAAACAAGGTGAGGTTGGGAAGTAGAGCTTCCAGAGACATGGGGCCCCCGTGCTGTGGAACACGCGGAGTCCAGTGTGTCAGAATGAGATGGGAGGCTGGGTAGGGGACCCAGGTCTCTGCAGATGGGTCGTCCCTGCAGCCCCCAGGCCTCCCTGCAAAAGGGAGCTGCTGACAGGTGGCCCTCCCACCACGCTTTGCTGCAGCATATCGACAAAGTCTTCAAACACAAGGACCTGCAGCAGCAGCTAGTGGACGCCAAGCTCCAGCAGGCCCAGGAGATGCTGAAGGAGGCAGAGGAGAGGCACCAGCGGGAGAAGGATTTTGTGAGGCTCGGGCCCTGAGGGTGGGGAGTCTGGGAAGAGGTGGGTTGGGTTCTGGCTCAGCTCTTAGTCAAGTTTGTCAGGGAGGGGTTGCTTCCTGGCCGGACCAGGACGCTGCTTCAGTCAGAGAGCAGGACGCTTCAGTGGGTCCTGGGGCGTACGGCTAAAAAAGGCCAAACGGCCCCTCAGGGGCTTCTGACAGGATCTGGGGTCCTGTCTTGGAAATAGCTCCTCAAAGAGGCAGTGGAGTCCCAGAGGATGTGCGAGCTGATGAAGCAGCAGGAGACCCACCTGAAGCAGCAGGTGAGACAGAATGGGTCCTGATCCTGTGCCTCTGAGGTCCGCTTGCTGGGCCCCATCCTGGGGGAGGGAAATGGGGACCCTCATTCTAGGACCACCTTGACTGCTGTGTGACCTTGCTGAGCCTTTGTTCTTTCTGGACCCGCCCAGCTGCTGTGGTGGTGACCAGGTGGCTAGGTGAGCTTGAAGGACTTTGTTCCTAGTTGCAAGTGTCGTGCAGCTTTTGAGGAGGCAGGGATGGAACGGCTGTTTTTAATTACATTAATTGTACTTAATTTTAGAAGAAAAGTTTGAAAACACATATAGAGGCAAAATATAAGTCATCCCAAATCCTGCTTTCTAAGCTTAACATTTTGGATTCTGTCCTTCCAAATACATAGTTACTGTTTTGTTTTAAAGAAAAATGGTATCTTGGGTGCCTGGGTGGCTCAGTCAGTTAAGCATCTGCCTTTGGCTCAGGTCATGATCCCAGGGTCCTGGGATCGAGCCCCGAGTCAGGCTTCCTGCTGAACAGGGAGCCTGCTTCTCCCTCTCCCTCTGCCTCCTACTCCCCTGCTTGTGCTCTCTCACTCTCTTTGTGAAATAAATATAATTGTTTAAAAAAAGAAAAATGGCAACTCAATAGAATTGTTGGGTCAGAGGTCCAAGGATGGGTCTGACTGTGCTAACCAGAAGTGCCCTCCAGAGAGGCCTAATCTTATCTCTGGGCTTCTTCCTCACCCAGCTGGCCCTATACACAGAGAAGTTTGAGGAATTCCAGAACACTCTTTCCAAAAGCAGTGAGGTGTTCACCACATTCAAACAGGAGATGGAGAAGGTAACAGTGTCCAGGCTGGGTGTGGCTGCAGGGGAGGACCCCGCCCCTGGGGTGCCTCCTGGGGAGCTGTTTCCACGAACTGTGATTGATACCAAGGATGGCCTGTAAGGAGGGATCAGAGCCTCACCCCGCCTCTGAAGGAAGCATCACTGACCTGTGCGTCCTCCAGGTTGTCCTAGAGAAGGGGCAGCCTTGTCATTCCCTGTTGGTGGTGGTGGCATCCACCTTGCGATGTCCTGCGATTGCACCGGAGGCACTGTAATACCTTGCCCCCTTGGGACTGCTCCCCGTCTTGGAGACACGGATACACAGATGGTCTGGCCACCTGACCATTTCCTTCTGTCTGTCCCATAATCCAGATGACTAAGAAGATCAAGAAGCTGGAGAAAGAAACCACCATGTACCGGTCCCGGTGGGAGAGCAGCAACAAGGCCCTGCTTGAGATGGCCGAGGAGGTGGGCTGAGTGTGCTCTGCAGCTGGGGGGAGAGGCGGCGGACGGGGTTGCAGTTTTGGAGTGTTGGGCCCTCCCCTCTACACTCCACCAGTAAGTCACGCAGCTGGCATGAGATGGAGCTGGGACTCGTGTGTCTATCTGTCCGAGTCCAAAGGCATCGCCAACTATTGCCCCATGGGAGATGGTGAGCCCAGTGGTAGGTCTGGAGTAGAAGCAAAGAGAACAAATGGGAAATTCAAGAACCAAAAAACCAAGGGGTACCAGTGATGCATACGGTTCATATGCAGAGAATCTTAGGTAATTTGATTTCATGGTCTGAGATGCAGAAGAAAGGAATTAATTGCTGGAGTAGCTACTATATACTAGACCCTTCTGACTGTCTTAGGTAATGCCAGTTCATTGAACCTTCTCAAGATCTGTGAAGTTGATGTCAGCAGTCCCTTTTTTTTTTCTTAAAGATTTATTTGCCTAGGGGCACCTGAGTGGCTCAGTTGGTAAAACATCTGACATCTTACTTAGGTTCAGGTCATCGTCTCGGAGTCCTGGGATCGCCCCGAGTTGAGCTCCCCACTCAGCAGGGTGTTTGCTTTTCTCTCTGTCGCTCTCCCCCCGCCCCACCCTTGTGCACACGTGCATGCACTCTCAAATAAATAAAACCTTAAAAAAAAAAAGATTTATTTATTTGAGAGAAAGAGACTGTGTGCAGGCACGTGTGTGAGCAGAGGGGAGAGGAGAGAATCTCAGGCAGGCTCCTTGCTGAGCACAGAACCTGACGGGCTCCGTCTTGCAACCCTGAGATCCTGACCTGAGTCCAGATCAAGAGTTGGATGCTTAACCAACTGACCCACCCAGGTGCCCTCATAGTCCATTTTAACAGATAAGGAAATACGCTCCAAAAGCCAGGTCAGACTTTGTGTCATCTGGTGGATAAATGGAGAAATTCGTTGTCTTCAAGCCACGCCCTTCTCTGCACTGCAGTACCCCGTGCCAGCAGCAGGTCTTGGCACATCATGGCTGTTTCACTAGGAAGGGACCAGCTTTGGGCTCCGGTCTGCCCCCGGTGTCATTCAAGTGTGATGTTTTCTACCACATGACTCTGCCTTCAGGGGTTGATGGCGTGGCAGTAAGGCCCCATTTCTTTCCCTAGAAAACACTCCGGGACAAAGAGCTGGAGGGCCTCCAGGTGAAAATCCAGCGGCTGGAGAAGTTGTGCCGGGCACTGCAGACAGAGCGCAACGACCTGAACAAAAGGGTACAGGACCTGAGTGCTGGTGGCCAGGGCTCCCTCCCTGACAGCGGCCCTGAGCGAAGACCAGAGGCCACAACCACCTCCAGGGAGCAGGGTTGTGAGCGTCCTGGGGCCCAGTCACCGAGCTCCCCAAGGGTCTCAGAAGCTCCTTGCTGCCCAGGAGCAGCGAGCACAGAAACACCTAGCCAAGTGGGGCCCCAGGAGCCCACCTCCACCACCGCCTAGGGAACCTGGCACGGGGGGGCGTGCTGGGAAGGGAGCGAACAGCCCAGGCAGGGCTCCCATCGCTCAGCAGTCCGGTGCTGAGGCCCAGGGTGCTCCGACCTGGCTGACATCTGACACTTTGCAGTTTTGGATTCTGTGGGTCAGTTTTACTTACATACGGCTTATGTGCAAGGCCTCCTACATTCCTCTCTCTCTGCGGAACATGGGCTTCCACTGGAGGTGGGGGTGTATACCGGTCAAGTCACTGGCTCTTCTCTGAGCTGAAGAGTCTCAAAGAGGAGCTGCCATTTGTAGCTGCTGTCCCAGTGAGCTGGCAGGACAAGTGACTTGAGCCTTCCCCTGCCTGATTGAGGCTCAGACACCCTCCCCCCCCACCCCCCGCCCTTCAGGGCTTGTGACAAGTGACACACTTGGGCCTTGACTGCGTTTCCCTTGTTAGCAGGGCTTGGGCAACTCTGGCTCTCCTGGCTGCCCTGGAGGCTCCTTTACTTCTCTCAACCTGGAGAAGGGGGTCCCTGGGCAGGGCCCGCAGAGCTGGGGATCCAACTGCTGTCCTGTTCTGGACGGGGGACCTGGAGAAAGTGGCTGTGGGCTGGTACACGGTTAGGGAGCCCTCAGGTGGTGCCAGGACCAGGCCGGCAATGCTTCTCAGTAGCCTTATCATTCACAGGTGCCTCTCTAGCCTGCACAAATGATTGACGAGACCACCCAAAGGATGCTTTCTGAAGGTTTCTGTTTTTTGTGTTTTTTGTTTGTTTTGCACATGACAGTGTGTGTATTGATCTGAGGAAGGAGGAGGGGTGCTGGCACAGTTGGCCTCCAGTGCACCCCAGCCTCACCACCCCACCTGGTATCTTTGCCACGTTGGTGCTGAGCTTTCCTGTTTGGTGAAATTGGATTGCAGTTAGGAGGAAGGGAAGGGCGTCTGATGGTTTTACCACAAGCTTGCCTGTGTGTTTCAGTCCTGGGAGGCCACTGCTGATGCCCATCACCGCTGTCTCCATGCGGCGGTTGCTGGGCCCTGTGCCCAACTGTCCCCTTGGCATTTAGGAATCTTTCTGCTTCTGACCCCACCCTTAATGTGCAATCCTTGAGATTTGCCCTGGTTCCATTGCCTAAGGAATACGCTAAAGTATGTCCTTGACATCTCACTTCCTGTGTGGGAGCCCCCAGCTCTTGTCTGACACCTGAGGGACAGAGTGAGACTTGATGATTGATGAGCCTCAGAAATCCACAGAACGGCTGACGTGTTTGGGTCTGGTGGCCCCCTCACACCCCAGTACTTGGTACTTTGGCCTGAAGGTTCTACTGGTTGCATACTTGCCAGGGTATTCACCAGTCCGTACGGAAGAATTGTCTGGAACAACAGAATGAGGCATGGGTTGGGAAGCTGGGCTCCGCTGGGCTTGAGGTAATACACCCTACCTCTACCTGGGCCTTGGCTTCAGTGTAGCCGAGGGAGCCGTGGACCAGGAGGCACGGCATGGGGGAGCTTTTGTTTCTTGCTGAATTTCCTTGAAGCTAGTTCAGTGTCCTGCAGGTCCCTTCATCTTCAACTCCCAGCCCGCTCTCCATGCCTTTCATTTCAGTCCCTTCCATAAACAGGTTCACGAAGAGTGCGAAGGGCTCCTGAAACATGTTACAACTTAGACCAGAGATGGGAGATGAACGGCACACCATTGTTCCGCTGCCCCTGTGGCAGCTACCATCGATTGGCCTCTGAGTATTTCCCGCTAGTCCCTGGTATATCCTGCTCTCCTGTGGAGAAGTGTTTCCCTAAGATCTTGCCCTCTGGAGTGGTCCCTGGCCCTGCCTTTTCCTTGCCCAGTAAGGCCTTCCTCGCCCCACCCTCCCAGCCCCTGTGTCAGTCTGAGACACACAAGAACTGCCAGCCCCACGCAGGGTTTGCTGGGCTCTGGAAGCGCAGGGAAGAGCAAGCTTCTGCCTGTCTGGTTGAAAGAGCAGGAGGCCTGCAGTAGCCCGTGCGATTGCCTTGCTTCAGCTACCTCATAGAGCCGGTGGGGTTGCGGGGCTGGCTGTGGGAGCCCAGTGTGGCGGTGTGGAGGGTCCCAGCTGTACGGCACAGCCACCCCCAGAGAACCGGTCTAGTTACTGTGGGGCTGCAGTGAGCAAGGTGGCCCAGCCAGGCTTCCGGATCCTGTATCCAGTCCCTGGGCGAGTAGAACCTTTGCTTTCAGCTCCAGCCATGTCTAGGTGTCCGGGTCAGCCTACGGATGAGGATCCCTTTTTCCCGCTTCCTGTCCCTCTTCTCTCCATTGACCAAATCACACTAATCACTACAGCTGCTCTGCTTGTTCTGCTTTCCAAAGTCCGCCCAGGTGCCTGGGCGCTGCCCTCGCCAGCCATGAGCCTGGGCCCCATGCAGGGAAGGTGGCCTAACTGGATGAAGGCCAATGCCTTCCTCTTCCAGGGCAGGTCCCGTGCACATGACCTCAGTTTTAGGACCAAGAGCTGTGTTGGATTCTTAAGATTGCTCGTGCTTCCTCCAGGGGACCATTGCTGGTGAGGCTCGCCGCCCAGAGCCCTTGGCCCTGCTGACAGTAATTTGTGTTCTGGACCTTGTCCAGCTGAGAGCCTCACGTACACCAGATTCTTGAGAGGTATCAGCAGCACTTTGTTTTAATTTTGTTTTCCATGAGGTTTTTGGACCATGGGCTGAGCTCAGGCACTTTCTGTAAGAGAATGTTCTGTCTGTGAAGATGGTTATTTCCACTCCACTGCTCCCATCACAGTGGCCCTGCTGAGGGCTGACCCAGAGGCCAGTGGAACTGCCCTGGTGGCTGGGGGGGAGGGCCAAAGCCTGCTGAACTGACTCCAGCTGCTGCCCCAGCCCTCCCACCTGAGCAGCACAGAGGTGGTCACCCCAGGGACAGCCAGGCACCTGCCTGGGGGAGGGGTGCTACCTTATGTCCCTGTAACTGCTTCCCATATGGCCCAACCTGGCCACCCAGGTTTGTTTTAAAGCTGTGCTGACAGCTTTTTTTTTTTGTCTCCTTTTGGTATTCACAACAGCCAGGGACTTGATTTTGATGTATTTTAAACCACATTAAATAAAGAGTCTGTTGCCTTACTGGTTTCTCTCCTGACCTCTGTGGTCATTTGGTGCTTCTGGATCCATCTAGCCATCACTCATCTGGACCCGCTCCGGAGCCTTTGGCTGTGCTGTATCAGGCATCTTCCAGAGTGCCCCCCCCGCCACCTGCCAAGTCACCACAGACAAATTTATTTGAACTGCCTGAGCAGAGCCCTTGGCAAAGTTGGCATGATACTCATATACATAGAAGCATCAGATATCTTTCATTCAATGAAAAGTTGGCCCTGTCCCATGAAGGGTCAGGCTAGTGATGAAGAAAGATACTTTTTTTCTTTTTTTAAGTGATCTCTGTGGGGTGCCTGGGTGGCTCAGTCTCTGCACCCAATGTGGGGCTTGAATTTACACCTAGATCAAGCACTCACATGCTCTACTGACTGAGCCAGCAGGTGCCCTGGAGAAAGATACTTTTATTTTTTTATTATTAATATTTAAAGATTTTATTTATTTTTATTATATTTTATTGTTATAAAATACATTTTATTTTTATTTTTAGTTAATATTTAAAGATTTTATTTATTTTTTATTTTATTTTATTTTATTTGCTAGAGATCACAAGTAGGCAGAGAGAGGAGGAAGCAGGCTCTCCGGGGAGCAGAGATCCCAATGCGGGGCTCGATCCCAGGGTCCTGGGATCATGACCTGAGGCGAAGGTAGAGGCTTTAACCCACTGAGCCACCCAGGCACCCCAATTTTAAGATTTTATTTGTCAGCACAAGCAAGGGGACCTGTAGGCAGAGGGAGAAGCAGGCTTCCTGCCGAGCAAGGAGTCCGATGTGGGACTCCATCCCAGGACCCCAGGATCATGGCATGAGCCGAAGGCAGACACTTAACCATCTGAGCCCCCCAGAAGATACTTCTAGATAAAGAGACAGAGCAGTGGTGCTGTGGAACCATGAAGGAAGCCCTGTCTCCTTCAGCAAGGAGCTAGGGGTGGACACCTGGAAGGGCCTTATGACCCAAAGAGCAGGTAGAAGTTTGACAACTTGATTTAGTAGCAAAGTAGTTCACCTAGAAATGCAGGTGCACAGGAGGTAGGGGGAGGAGGTCACCAGGAGTCCATGTGCCAGGTTAAGGAAATCTGGGCTAGATCAGAGGACGGGAGGAACCACTGAAGGTGTTCAAATAGGGCATTAGGAAGATCTGTGAGGAAGGTATAAAGTAAGGAGACCAGAAACCTAAACATAGGCTAATTGAGGCCCAAAATCAGATGACTGGATCACTGCTGTTCAGGGCTGTCTGCCATGGGCAGCACCCTTTGGCATTGGCCTACCTGTGAATTCCTTTGATTTTGTACCTTCCTTGAGAAGACCACCTTCTGCATGCAATTCTGAAAAATGGGCTGATTTTTTAGACATTCCTGCTCACCCTGCCAAGCCTAGGTGCAAAAGTTGGGGCTCCTGCACCAGCACCCTATTCTCTCTGGAGCCTGGGTTGGCCTGGCACAAAGGATGATACGTGAGTGCCCAACAAACAGCAGAGACAAGTAAAGGGCCCTTCCCTCCAGGTGTCCACAAACAGCTGTGTTCACACTGGCTGTGATGGTCTCCTCGGAGCCTTTGCTGCTTCTGATCAGGGTCTAAACAGGTTGATACCTTTCAGGGCTGACCCCAGTCAAAGATCCTTTGGAAGGAGTCCAGGGAGGCCACCCCAACTCTTGAAACTCCCAAGCCATGCATCTCTGAGGATAGCTTCACCCTAGGGGGGCTCCTGCACCCACCACCGCTTTCCTGGAAGAGCCCTGGTGGCCCTCTAGCCGCTGGAAGAGAGCAGCCTACAGGTTGTCCTCTCTGCCTTTGCAGACTCCTCCTTCCAGCCTCTGGTTATTGAAAAAGTCCTGAATTAATGCCTTCCCTTCAGAAACAGTCTGGGTGTTGGAACCACCTGGGAGAGATCCCTGCGTGGGTGCCTGTGGAAACAGCCCATCACTCCCTAACTTATCCAGAGGCCCAGGTACCGGGAAGCTGCTCCTGCCCATGGGAGGGAAAGGGGTCCAAGGTGCTGTGCACGTTGCCCTGGAGCAGCTATTTGAAACTGCAGGACAGCCTGGCCAAGGATAAGCCTGTCTCCTGTTGCATCAGATGGTTCTCTGGGGACCAGAGCTAGGAGCCTCTGCCAGGTCTTTAAATAGCTGCCCCATTGATCTGGCCTCCCCGGCAGCACGGGCGGTGCTGGGTCAGTCTCCGTGTGGCACTCAGGTTTCCCTCCTGGGGGCTGGGGTCAAGCACCAGGTAATCGCACCGATGTCCCTCTGACCTGATGCTCCCCACAGGTGTCTCTTTGACCTGGGGGTGGGGAGGGAAGAGGCTTGGTCCCATCACTTCATCAGGAGTTGAACATAGCCCCCACTGCTTACCAGTGTCTGGGGATCGTGGGATGAGTGTTATTACCCTCAAAATATAGTTTACTTTCAGCAAATGGGATGGTGACAGTATGTTCCTGCAGGATTGTTATGAGGATTAAATGTACATAAAGTGCTTAATAGGGGACCTCAACTCAATAGACGGTTGTCTTCTCTTGCAGTTTCTTCCTGCTGCTGCTACTGCTTATAGTTATATATATATATTTATATATATATATATATATATATATCGTATGCTTATATATATCTTACATGCTTATGTACATTTTCTGCCCCACATCCCTATCTCCCCACCCTGGCCTTGTGACAAAACCACCACCATTTTATAAGAGACTGTAGCTTCTCCCCAAACTGATGGGAAAGTGAGTTTTTTAGATTGCCATCACACAACCAACGTTAGTCACTTTAGCTCAGCTGGAAAGGTAACGTCAAGTGAGAGGGACAGCCTAGTAACGGTTGTAGGCTCCTCCCATCTTCCGCATCCCAACTGCTAAAGAAGGTCACTTTCTCTTTAAATGCAAATTACCTCCTGCTAGCTCTACATCCATCTGCTCAGTTCCCTAGGAGGAGAGCGCTGAGGGCGGAGGGAACGGCACGGAAACCCCACTCCAGACCCCACACCTCCAGGTCAGTTGCCCCCTTCCAGGGTGTGTGTGGGGGGTGCGGAACGTCCTGGGTCTGAGGCTTCGTTTCGGATCCTGGCTCCCCAGTTGAGCGATCCATTTGGCACGCGGTTTTGAAGACTGAGCATGGGAAATAGATTCCCAGGTGGCCCCCAGCCATTCCTGGGGAACAGGGGCTCCTGCTCCATTTCTTCTATCAAGTCCCTAATTGGGCCAAGCCACTGCAATGCAAGACAGAGGACGTGCTCTGGTCTCCCCCTCCACCACACCCCCCTGGGGCCGGCCAGCCAGGTGCCAGTTTGCCCCCAGTGGGCCCACCATCCCAGAGCACAGACCAAGGCTTGGTGGCGGCAGCCTGGAGCAGGCAGCTTGGGAGAACCCTTGGGAGGGCCTCCTCCAGGAGGACCTCCGCCGACCTGAGGCTTGGGGGGTGGAGCTGGCCTGGAGGCCGAGCAGTGCCAGCCACAGGCGCAGCCATTGTTGGAGGCCGAGGCAGCCAGCTGCTGGACCACCCAGCCCCCCACCCCCGGCTGCAGCTGAAGCGGAGCGGGGCCTTTCTGACCAGGGAGGGGGAAGAGGCGGGAAGCCCGTCCCAGAGAACTTCTGGGAGCTGCCTGATGTTTGAGGTTGGGGTGAGCGGAAGAGGAGGGATGCTGGCGTCTGAGTGGCAGGGTACCCACAGTGAGCCCCATCACCCATCCTCTGGTGTGACTGCCTGACACTGAAGTCTTCCCAGGTGCTCACGCACACCTCGGTCACCTCCCTTGCCGATGGGATTTGTCAGCATCTGCCTGGACAGCTGATTAAACACAAGAGAACCTAGTTAAGACACCCCTAATCGTCCACTGGCCTCCTGCCGGCTCACATCCACTCTGCCTCCCACTCCGTTTCCCCTGCCAGCTCCGCCCCGTCAGCTCCTGGGACAGGAAATCCCAGCAGCAGCAGGACAATCGTGTCTGGCCCAGCCCTTCCAGGCAGGGGCCAGGTTTTCAGGCCAGGGCTGGAGGGCAGGTGGGGGACCTGGGGTAGGCCCTGGAAGCTCCTTCAAATACAAATCCAAGGCCCTAGCAGGAAGGCGCTGGCATCCGGGCCCTGCCCATCCTGGACAGAGGAGAGGACCGAGACCCTGGCAGTTATGAGGGGGAAGTGGGAAGGTCCCAGGGCCCTTCCTTTGTGGCCTCAGGGGTGGCTGGGTGAAGTGATGGCTTTGCCTCTCGCTATCTCAGTGGGACCTGAGGTCCACCCGGGATCCAATGGAGGACAAGAAGAAGAAAAGGAGTCCCAAGCCTTGCCTGACCCAGCCAGCCCAGGCCCCTGGCACATTACGAAGGGTCCCTGTGCCCACCAGCCACAGCGGCTCCTTGGCCCTGGGACTCCCTCATCTGCCATCCCCCAAGCAGCGGGCCAAGTTCAAGAGGTGGGTACAGAAGGAAAACAGGTCAAGGAGGGAGGGACCGCAACTCTGGGCTGAGCCCTGTGGGAAGGTAAAGACAGCCTTAGCCTAAGCCTTAGCCTTAGCAACAGTTGATGCCTTCCCTGGGGCTGCCCCCACGGGCCACTGAGAGAAAACTCAGAGATGCTTCGGCCCCAGTCTCTGTCCTCAGGTATAGGGGAAAGGTCAGATGGGTGACTGGAATCTCCTCAGAACAGGCAGCGAGCGATGCCAGAAAGAGAGGCTGTAGGGCACTGGAAACAGAGAGAGAGAGAGAATGTCTAAGCTGAAGGACTTGCCTGACAGAAGTATGGAAGAAAAATATTGCCTGGAAGGTTCCCAGAACCACAGGTGTTTGGTGCTCTGGAGTGTCATAGAGCAGGAGATGGTAAAGGGAGACTCAGATGTACAATTTGAATTTTTGCTTAATTTTTCTAAATGATTGGGGATTTGCATTCTACCGTACAAGGTCTCCATGTTTGTTTCCCACAAAACACAAGGTGTTCTTTCTCCCATAACTGTGCCTCCCTGTGGTTTTGCATACTATCTGCCCGACAGATCCGTCTGGGGACAGCTGCAGGGGGGTGTCGCTGAAGCCCAGGGCTGGAGCAAGACCATTAGGAAATGCAACAGGAAAGGAGGGGGGCAGGCTGAGAAGGGTCCTTCAGGGTTATCCTGGGGACAGTGGAAAATTCAAAATCGTTTTGAGATAGAAGAGGAGCAGAAAGATATTTTGGGGAGAGGTGAGATGGCTGTCATGGCAATAAGGAGTAACTGTCCCCAGGGAGGATGAGTGATTCTCCCAGGGTCATGGGAGGAATGAGTGCAGGGCTCGGACAGAAGCCCCAAAGCCCCCCCTCCAGCCCTGGTTCTGGCTGAGTGTCACCTGAAGAAAAAGACTTCCTTCGACTCTTCTCCCTACCCTCCTCACCCACTTCCCAGTCCTGGCGCCCAGGGCAGGGCCAGAAGAGCCAACATCCATTTCTGTTTGGGAGTAGATAGGAAGATGAATTAGTGCATAGTCCGATGGCATGAAAACCTCCGGTACCTGGCCGCCCCCACCCTGTGACCTTGGTCATGCCCACCCCACCCAGGGCAGGCAAGGAGAAATGTCGCCCGGTGCTGGCCGGAAGTGGGGGCGGCTCTGCAGGCACGCCCTTGCAGCACTCCTTTCTGACCGAGGTGACCGACGTCTATGAGATGGAGGGGGGACTGCTGAACCTGCTCAATGATTTTCACTCAGGCCGGCTGCAGGCCTTTGGTGAGTCCCAGGGGCTGGACTGAGAGGGTGTGTGGGTGGGGCTGGAGGGCCTGGTCCCTGGGCCGCGGCTGGGGCCAAGGTCCCAAGCTGCTCCCAGGGCTCAGACAGGTGTTGTCCAGGGAAGGAATGCTCCTTTGAGCAGCTGGAGCACGTGCGGGAGATGCAGGAGAAGCTGGCCCGGTTGCACTTCAGCCTGGACGTGTGTGGGGAGGAGGAGGAGGAGGAGGAGGAAGAGGACGGGGTCACTGAGGGGCTGCCTGAGGAGCAGAAGAAGACGATGGCTGACCGCAACCTGGACCAGCTGCTTAGCAATGTGGGTCAGGGCTGGGGGCTTCTGTTCCTGGGGATACGATAGGGTGGGGGAGGTACATGATCCTAAGGCTATTCCTGGCCCCTGGGTGAAAAGCTGGGGGTGCATGGAGCGCCAACCCCTGCCAGAAGATGCCTCACAGAGCATCTGAGGTTTGGCCTGGTGCATCTCCTGACAGAAACCTCCTTTCCTCTCTGTTGACAGCTGGAAGATCTTAGTAATTCTATGTATCCTTTCCAGGGGGACCCTGCTGCGTGTATGTGTGTCACACCTCCCACAGATAAAATCAGTTTCCTTGTCCCCATCACCCTCTAGGAGTATTTACAATAAAACCAACATCTCCCCCTTCTTGTCCTACTGAAGCAGCATTAGCCACAAGATGCCTCCCACGCAGACTTCTCCCGACTATCAGGAGAAAGATAGTTATAGGGAATGTGATTTATCTACTTATGAAGATCCTTGCAAGCGAGGCCCCTGGCTGGCTTAGTCGGTAGAGCTTCAGACTCTTGATCTCTAGCGCTGTGAATTTGATCCCCATGTTGGGTACAGGGATTACTTAAAAATAAAACCCTTTTAGTTACACTAGTGAAAAAAAAATTTTTAAAAGAGAGTTAGAGGGGTGAGCAGAGGGAGAGGGAGAGAATCTTAAGCAAGCTCCATGCCCAGGGCAGAGCTCCCTGCAGGGCTCCATCTCACAACCCTGAGATCATGACCTGAGCAGAAATCAAGAGTCCCACCCTTCACTGACTAAGCCACCCCGGCGCCCCCAAAATAAAATCTTTAAAAGAAAATCTTTGCCAGTACTTTAGCTGACACCAATCCATGGCAAAAGTTTGCTGTCTTCCTACTCTTTTGACATTGAATAATTATTTTCACTGATTTAGATTATCTCCCCAGCTAGTCTCAGCCAGAAATAGTGCGGGTGGATGTACCTGCACGATCTAGACCCAAAGAGGAGGGAGTAAACCACCTAGCAAGAAGGGCGGGTGTGGACTGCCACCTGGACCATGGATCACCCGAGCCCTCCGACCCCGCCCCTTTGTGCGGTTCGGAAAACTAAGCCAATGCAGGATGGGCAGACAGGGCTGGAAAGACAGGGATCCAAAGCATCGCAATCCTTGACTGACTGGCACAGACAGAAGCTGCACCTGGCCGAGAATGCCGAACCCGAGGAGCAGTCAGCTGTATAGGTGTCGGACCCAGGCCCAGACTGCTCCTCCCATCCCCTTCAAACTGTGACTTTTTACGGACTCGATCGGGAATTCCGCGGCCCCCCAGGTGCTACGGGGGAGGGGGGCACTGGATGGAATTAAACCAGAAAGAAAGAAAGAGACACCGGCTCCGTGTGCTTCCTCCCCTCTTTGCGCCTTCACTTGGAGAAGGCCCCCAGAACCCGGAGTCACCCCTGCGCGACACACCGGTTTGGACGGTCCCGCTCGGCGTGGCGGGGTGTGGGGCTGGAATTCCCAGCGCGGCTCTGGGAGTGGGAATTGGGAACCCGCGACCAGGTAGCTGCGGCGGAAGATGGTTGCCTTGGAGACGGCAGGGGCGGGGCCGCGCGCGGCGCGAACTAGTGACGCAACTGGCGGCGCCCGTCAGCGGCGGGTCTGTTGGTGCCGGGATGGAGCAGGAGCGGTTGATTCGGAGGGTCTCGGTGCTGCAGGTGCGGAGCGGGTCCAGGGCGCACGAGTCGCACCACGGGATCTCGGATTGGGACCTTCGAACGAGAGAAGGCTACTACGTTCAGTCACCTACCCTCGTGCCCGCCTCTGGAGTTACCGAACCACCCCCACCACCCTGAAGAATGCTGGGACCCACGGACCCCCACAGGCCTTCCACCCCCACCATACGCTCCTGCGGGATCCAGGAAGTGGCGGGAAGGGCCTTAAATTCAAGAGGGGGAGCTAGTCCGCCATCCTTCCTTGAACCCCCGGGGACTGTCCTGACGTACAGCGTCACCTATCCTTTTCCCGTTTCCAGGTCCCCTCGTAGTCACTGAGACGACCTCTCCAGGAAAATCCTCAAAATGCCCCCACTTCTGCAGTGATGAGCATTTTCTTTCGCCTTTATTCTCCACGTCAGGCCTGCGTCCGGGGCTTCTTGGTCCGACGCCACTTCCAGAGTCTGCGAGCTGAGTATGAGGCTGTTGTACGAGAAATCGAGGGTGATCTGGGCACGCTTCAATGGACAGAGGGCTGGATTCCCAGGCCCCAGTTCCTCCCAGAGGTAGTACACACCCGGTGGAAGAAGGGAGGGGTAGGAGGGACCTGGGGAGGGGCTTCAAGGAAATGGTAGAATCCACCCTTCCTGCTGACAAGCTTTTCTCAGTGGAAGACTCCACTCCCCACATTCCAATCCTTAATCCTTACCACCTTGTATGCTAAATCTTGGCACCCACATATTTGGAGGCTTTAGCTGTGAGGTTCTCATACTTGTGATTTCTCAGAAGGCAAAATCCCATCGGACCCAGAAACCCCAAGGGAGGGCACCAAATCCAGGGCAGGAACTGCGGAGCAGCTTCTCATGTACAGAACCTGAGAGAGAAGCTGTCTTGGGGGAAGTGATGCTGAAGAAGTCAGGAGAGAGCTCCGCAAACTCGGGGAGCCTTCTCTGCAGAGGTGACAGCCCCTGGCCTCAGGAGGAGCACAGCAGGAAAGCCAGGAATCCCAGCCAAAGGGAGATCAGAGAAGCATCAAGGATGGAGAGCCCAGGTACCTCTGTGCCTCGATTCAGGGCAAGCCCCTGACCTGCTCTGGGCCTCAGCTTTCCCATCTGAAAAGTGAAAGGCTTGTGCTCCATAAGCTGCATCCCTCTCTTTCTTCCCAGTGCCTGGTTAAGGGCAACTCAGGGGTGGGCAGAGGGAGGGTGCCAGGGCTTAAGGGTGGCCAGGCCTAGTGTGTACCCCTAAAGCCTTCTCCCCTTTTTCTTCCCTCCTTTGCAGAAGCTGCGGGTCCAGGACTGCCCCTCAGCCAGACTGAGCTCCAGGAGCTCCAGTACCACCACAACCACTTGGCCATGGAACTGCTGTGGCTACAACAGGCCATCAATAGCCGTAAGGAGGTAGGCACTCCCTTGGAGCCCTGCCAAGGGTGGGGGTTAGGGAAAAGCCTCCTGCTCTGTGCTCAAGCAGTCCTGCCTGATACAGTGTCTATTCTCTTCCCCAACAGTACCTAATTCTCAAACAAACACTGACATCCCCAGAGACCAGCCAGCCCAGAGACAAGCCCAGCGTGTGCTCAGACCACAGGGCACAGACCTGTGAGAGGGCCAGGTCACAAACAAGCCCGCCACTGAAAAGCCAGTCCTACCGAGACAGGACCGCTAGTGAGCCAGACCATGTGGATGACTGTTGGAGGCTCAGATCCCCACCACACAAGTGCCCAGAAAGACTGGCCACTACAGATAAAACCGCTGATGGGGTCAAGTACAGGGACCCATGTTGCAGGAAGGCCGGGCCACAGCTGCTCACACCATCAGATAACCGGGCCTTAGAGAACAGGCTCACCGAGGAGCCAGACTATGGGGAGCAGATCTTTGGACGGACCTGCCCACAGCCGACAACTGTTCTGGATGACCACACCCCCCAAGGCCTCAAACCTAAGGGCTACTCTTCCGAAAAGGCCAGGACCCGGGTGCCCACACTCTGTGAAGACCCAGATATTGAGGACATGTCTCCCAGGAGGTCAGAATACAGAAAGCCTGATTGCCAAAGAGCTAGGCCACGGAAGTTGGACTTCTCAGAGGACCGTGGCATCTGGGAGGAGACCTCGGCAGAACGTGGTGGCCAGGGTCTCTGGAAGACTAAACCACCTAAGGGCCAGCTCCCTAGAGAGAATTCTCTAGGGACAGAACCTCCAATGAACCTAGCCACGAGGAAGGGAAAAACCAGAGGACTGTACCATGGCGATGAAGACCGCCTGAGAAACCATCTCTGACAGGGTCAACCCACATGGGAGAGGACCACTGGAGTGGCAGGCCGTGGAAAACAGGACCACTAGGCTAGGCCCTGGGCAGCCAGGGAAAGACCAGGTTCCAAAGAGGGTGTGCTATGGAAGGGCGTTGAGGGAGGCAGGGCCTCATCCTTGCTCCCTGGTACCAGCACTTCTTTTGCCCTTGGCTGTTGGTGGCTATTGGGGCCAAGAGAAGCTGGAGCGAAGAGCTGCTCCAGTATAGGGAGGGGAGGAAGAAGGACATTCTTTCATCCTCGCCTGTGGCTTAATCCAGTTTTTGGGACAGGGAATTTCCTGGCGTTAAGTTAAGTAGGGAACCTGATGGAGAATAAAGGTTTTTCATGGATTCTGTACCTGGTTGCATTCATCTTCTGCCTCTGTTCAGCGTAGACCTGGGCCCTCCTGTTCCTTTCCTGCTGGCATGCGGCATCTTCCCCGGGGCAGGTTGGGAGCCGCGGTCCATGGGGCAGATGGGCCATCCTTGAGAACAGTCCCCAAAGCGGATCCTCCTTTGAGCTCAGCCCTTGGGCTGTGGGGTGGCAGGGAGCTTCTGAGGATCTTCCCTCTATCCAGGATTAGAACCTCTGTGCTTCGGTGCACTCTCCACCACTGCCTTTCTCACTGAGGCCCGGGGTCTTCCTCCCAGTATAGTGATCAGACCCACCCAGCTCTCAGCGAGGCCCCGACAAGGGCCAGCTGGATGAGACCCTGAAGGCCAACACGTGCTCCTGCAGTCTCTCCCCACCTTTCTTGGTGAAGGGGCGGGCAGGACTCCACTTCCGACTGGCACTGCTCCCAGCCTGCCTCAGTTGCCTGGCAACGGCTCCGCGTCTCTTGCTGAGGACACACGATGGCGGGTGGTAGCAATCCAGCAGCCAAGAGGGTGGTGATATACCGGAACGGGGACCCCTTCTCCCCAGGTCGCCAGCTGGTGGTGAGCCAACGCCGCTTCCCCACCCTGGAGACCTTCCTCCGCGAGGTGACCTCGACTGTGCAGGCCCCAGTGGCTGTGCGGGCCCTCTATACGCCTCGGGGTGGCCACCCTGTCACAGACCTGGCCGACCTGCAGAATGGAGGGCAGTATGTGGCTGCCGGCTTCGAAAGATTCCGCAAGCTGAGGTGAGTGGCCCAGGGCGGGTCGTATTCAGTTGTATTCGTGCTCAGTGCTTGCTGCATGTGCAGGCACCGTGCATGTTCCCTTCTGGAAGGCAGCAGCCCCACGCAGGGCGTGGTCTTATCCCTACTCTTCAGAATGGGAAATCAAGACAGGCTGAGTAACCTGCCTCAGAGTCCGCAAGTCACAAATAGTGGAGCCACAGCTCTGGGAGAAGCAGGACATCGATGTTTATGCCCATCACAGTCAGGACCAGCCTGCAAGAATGTTCTGCAGGTGGAGCCCCTTTTTCCAAAGGCTCTTCTTGATTGGTTCCTCTACCACCACCATCACCAAACGCTAACTCCATCCCTCACTTCCTCCCTGCTGTGATCAAGCATCCTGCGCTCTCCCGGGCCCGGGGTCATCTCCCTCTGTGGGGTGCAGCCATGCCTTCCAAGTTGGGAGAAGAATTTTGAGTATCTGAGCTTCCAACTCAGATCTGGCCTCCAGGTGCTACTCAGCTGTCCCCTGGCGTTCCTTGTAAGGAGCAAGGGGTGGGAAGCCAGAGAGACTTAGAATCCGGGCTCTGTCACTTACTTCCGTATTACTGTAGGCTCGTAACTTTCTCCATCTCACAGAAAATGAGATAAAACCTCATGAATGAGAGAATTTCTGAGCTACAGTATGATGCTGAGTGAATTAGTTTCTCTTGACCTTTAACCTTAACGGCTTGTGTCTGAGCCCCCAGTCCAAATAGTCTGCCTGATGCCAGGCCCTAAGGCAGGTTCAAGGGCCAGCATCTGTTTCTGGACAGATGTCTTAAGACTATCCAGGTGGGAAGGGATACCTGGTAAGCTGCACCCTAGACACTCACTCTGGCAGCTACCAGGGGAGTACGGTCCCACGCTCCCCCAGATGACCTGTAACCTTTCTGCCCTTATAGCTATTTACCCCCCGGACAGAAGGATCCAGGTGGGAAGAGCAGCAGACTACCAGTGAGTCTTGGGGGAGGCTGGCCTCCAGCCCTCTGTCTTCTCACCTCTCTTAGGATTGCCCCCCGATTTCGTCTGGGAAGCCAGGGGCTCTGGAAACAACAGGATCTGTCAGGTCCATGGGGGAGGGCACTCTCCACATCCACTCTGGAGCGCCAGCTGCTACCCTCCCTGGGGTACAGGGTTTCAAGACTAACCCTTGCTCCTCACCCAGCCTGTTACTTTATCTCCAGGTTGTGGTCCCCAAAGGAAAGAGGAAGCTGTAAAACATATGGGGCAAAGGGATGGGCAGAATGTGACTTTGGAGAGGTAGAAGTTTCCTTTGGTGAAAGGTGTGATTCATCCTATCCCTCCTGGCCCCCTCCTTCACTCATCCTACCCGCTTGGACTGACCCACCCGTAGCCAAAGGCCTCAACTCTCTCCTGATCTGAGGGCCTGACTTGGGTTTCAGGGTCCTCCTGTGACTCACCACCCAGGGGATGGGACCCTTGGACCGCGACCACTTGCATGTTCCCCCTGTTATATTCGGTGAGTGCTAGTGTTGGGGGAGCAGAAACAGATTTTGTTTCAGTAAGACCAAGAAAATGTGGGTGGGTTTGTTCCAGGAGCCCCTGGTCACTGGTGGGGATAGAAAAAGTGCCAGCATGCTTGATGGGTGAAAACGGACCGATGCCCCCGTTCTTAGACCATCTCCGGCCCTGTGCTGCCCTTCATCCTCTCATGTGTGGGAAGTTCTGGGCTCTCTTCTCCTTACCAGACCACTCTTTGTCTCAGTGTGTTCAGGAACGGGGACCTGGTAAGTCCCCCATTTAGCCTGAAGTTGCCCCAGGCTGCTGGCGAGGACTGGGAAGCCGTGTTGAAGCTCCTGACTGAGAAAGCCAAACTGCGGGCTGGGGCTGTGTGCAAGTGAGTGCGGGGCCCCGGGGAGGCCCACGGGGGCCCGTGGAGGGAGGCTCCCTGCTGGTTCCCGCTGTCCTTGTGCTTCCTCAAATGGGACTTCCTTCTGTGTCACAGGGAGGGGTCCCTCCACTGAGCCCCTGGAGCAGGGTGGAGCCGAGGTGACTGGCCCAGGTGCCTGGAGGGTCAGCAGCCAATGGAGTAGCCGCGCCCAGCCCATCCTAGTCTGCCGAGTACGCAGACGCATCTTGTCCACCAGTCTTTACCCACCTACGTCTCTCCCCCAGACTCTGCACCCTGGAGGGGCTCCCGCTGTCAGCAAGAGACGTTCTGATGCATGGCCATTATTATGTGGCGGTCGGAGAGGAGGAGTTCAAGGCCCTCCCCTATCTGGAGCTGCTGGTGCCCAGCCCTTCTCTGCCCAGGGGCTGCTGGTATGGGCGGAGGGGCAGCAGGGTAGAGCGGAAGAAGCGACCCGGATCCCATGCCTGCTCTACCTACCACAAGCCCTTTTTCTTCATTGCAGGCACCCCCCAGACCCAAAGTCTAAGCCCCACAAGCCGCAGGTAGGTGACGGGGGAGACCGTGGAAGGCAGGACAGGAGGGGGTGACTGGCTGGCCTCTCCTCCAGCTCAGGCTCTCACCACACGCCTTGTGGAACAGAGGTTACATTCCCGTTTCTCGGAGGAGACAGGTTCACAGGCGTGGAGTCAGCTGCTCAGGGTGACACAGGTCTTGAGTGGCAAGGGCCAAACCGGAAGCTGGTATAAGAGACAGCTCAACTCGGCTCGACAAAGACCTGTGGACTCTGCTGGCCAGGCAGGCCGCTGGGGAGAGCAAACTGGCCTCTGGCATAGCGGGGCCCAGCTCCCCCGCTGATCCCAGGCCTGAGCCCTCCCAAGAAATGAGCCACTGAGCACTGGGCGGGGGTTGGGGGACACGGCCTGGCTTCACTGGGCTTCTTGGGTGCCAGGCACCAGTGGCTCTGTCCCTGGATAAGGCAGCCTGATGGGAAGAGGGAGGCAGGAGGGAGGACACAGGCTGTGAAGACAGATGGCGTCTCTCCCAAGCTCCCACAAGCACCCAGGGCATTCAAGCTTGGCCTGGCAGGAGAGAAGAACAATCATCACCCACAGTCCAAGCCCAATATGCCCTCTACAGGCCCAGGGTCACAGGGCACAGGCACCCCAGCCCTCTCCAAAGGAGCCGAGCCCCACTGAGCCATCTGCCTTCTATGCCAGACCCCAGCAGGCCATTCAGCCAAGCAGCAGGCTCCCCACGCTCTCATTTCCATCAGGTGAGGGGACCCTGGGCCCTTCTCACCCACCCTCTGACAGTGACACAGAATGGCCCCTGCTGTTGTGGGAGACGCAGAATGCCCAGGGACAGAGCTGGCCTTGACCTCAGCACAGATCCTTCCTGCTGCCCCATGGGCGCACACCGTCCCTGACTGCCATGCAGGGAGCTGGCAATATGAAAGGAGGCATAGGGAGACTTCAGGGTGGGATTTGGAAGGGATGGGGGCCAAAGGCCTGCCTCGGAGCTACCCTGCCAGCCTCCAAGGTAGTGGGGACCGTGGAGCAAGGCTCGGGGGAGGGGAAGGGGCTGGGAGAGAAGAGCAAGGGCTCCTCGGGCTGGGCATCCGCTGACACTGCCTCCCTCATCAGGAGTCAAGGGAGTGTATGAGGCTTCCCACCCAAGAAGGGAGACCGCAGGGGCCCAGGAAGTGGCAGATGACGAAGACACCTGCACGGAGGAACCTTTGGATCAGGTGGGCAGGGGCTGGAAGCAGTATGTTGGTTCAGGGGCTGTGAGCTGGAACGGCAGCCCAGGGTCCCAGGAGAGCTCCCCCCTTGGGACTGTGAGCCGATGTAACTCTTCAAGCCTGACCTCCTACCTGGTTAAGCAAGAGGGCAGATCTGAAGTTGTAAAGTCTCTTCCTTTCCACGGGTCAGAAATTTCAGCCGAGGGCAGAGGCGACAAGGGGTGCTAATGCTCTGGTCTGTATGGCTTTCTGCCTCCTCCAGGGGACAGCACAGATGGTGGACGAGGCCCTGGGCCTGGAAAAGCAGCCTGGGGCTGGGGCAGCAGTCTCAGCCTCAACCCTGTCTCTGCCATCCTGGGAGCCAGCAGCTCTGGCCAGGAACTGGGACGGCCACTCTGCAGCCTGTTCCAGGGGACCCAGCGCTGCCCCTGGGCTCACAGGATACCTGGCAGCCCCCTCGGCCCCGCCCCACTCTTCTGCTCCTAAACCTACAGCCCGGTCTTCTCTTCCTTCGGAGCTGGGCAGCCCTAGCCGTGGAGGCCATGTTCCCATGGGGTTCTCCGGCTAGAGACAGGAGGAGCGTGCCAAGCTTGGGGGAGACGCTACAACCATGGGAGCAGGCGTCCTGCGATAGAAGAGTACTTGCTGTCCTCTGTCCATTCCGTGCAGATTTATTTGAGGCTACCCCTCAGCAGTCACCGTGACACATGGCAGAAATGACGCGGGGCGGGGACCCCAGGCTGTCTGTCTGAGGGGGGCAGGCTGTTGAGGACTCCCACCCACCTCCTAGGTGGGCCAGGCCAGGCCACAGGCTGCTCGTGTCCTCTACACCTGCCGTTCTGTTGTCCCTTCTTCCCCTCGGGTCCCCGCCTCAGCCAGCCAAGGCCACTGACAGCCCTGACTCCTCCTGTTTGCATCTCTGGCTCAGCTGGTGGCCGTCTCCGCGCTGTCCACGGACCCTGATGCTGGGACGGTCTGGACCAGGCCGTAGTGACAGTGGCTGGGCTGGGGGCCTGACACGACAGCACAGGGAGAGCTGCTGTGGCAGAAGGGTTGCTGGGGAGGTATGAGATCTCTGGCAGCAAATCCAAGCAGCCGAACAGCTCTTTCTCTGCGTTTCTCCCAAGACAGCCACCTCGAGGTAGCTACCAGCCCCGTAAGAGGTGAGGGCATTGAGGCTCAGTGCGGGAGGTGCTGGGTCCGTCTGCTTCCTGGCTGCACCTCCCGGCTCAGGGGCTTCCTGGACACAGCAGGGCTGGAGGGTGGTGTGGGTCCCCTCAAAGGGCAGACAGCTGCTCCTGGGTCTTGTTCACGGAGCTCGTGACACAGAGTGCAATCCCCACCACGGTGAGCACCATGCCTGTGAATGCTCCTGGGGGGACAGGCAGAAATCAAGGGGCTGAGCCCAGCCATGCTAGGAGGAGCTGGTGCAGGGCTGAGGGACCAGTGCAGAGGGAGTCTATCCCTGGAATGCCCAGGTGAAGGAAACTCCGATGGCCATAAGGAAGCAGGAGAGCTGCCCAGGAAAGGGGATGGATGGGGAAAGATCCTCCTCTCTCCCGCCCATAGGAGCTGGCTCTGGGGAAGGACCAATTGGGGTGGGGAGGCCCAAGGAGCACCTACCCACACTTGCAGTGGCATGACTTACCTTTTCCACCGATATCCTCTCCGAGGAACTTCCCGACAATCAGTGTGAAGACAATGGCCAGAGAGTTACTGATGGGCACGGCTAGGGTCAGATCTGAATGATCAGAATAAAAAAAAATCTCTGAGATGCCCAAAAACTGTTTTTTTTTTTTTAAAGATTTTATTTATTTGACAGAGAGAGATACACCGAGAGAGGGAATGCAAGCAGGGGGAGTGGGAGAGGGAGAAGCAGGCTTCCTGGTGAGCAGGGAGCCCAATGCGGGGCTTGATCCCAGGACCCTGGGATCATGACCTGAGCTGAAGGCAGACGCTTAATGGCTGAGCCACCCAGGTGCCCCCAAAAATGGTCTTTCTAGACACAAAACACATTTTATCGAGACAGCCTGTTAAAAAAGAAAAAAAGGGTATCACATTTTCCCAATGAAATTGCAGCAAAGCTCAGGATTCCAACCATGTTTTCTGACTCTCAATTCAGTGCTCCCTCCACTCCTGCACGAAGACCCAAACTATAAGGTAGTCTGGGACCACCCTGGTTTGTGGCTAAAGATGAGGTCTTTGCACTTGAAGAGCTCCTGAGATCGCAAGAATATTGGGACAAATAGGCCCCAAAGCCAAGAGGATGCGATGCAGTACATGAGTGTGACAGCGCAGCTACCATTTATTAAGTGCCACCTGTGTACACATCTTCAGTCTTCACAACAGCACCGCGAGAAGAGCATTATCACTGTGCGTAAAGAAAACAAAAGCTCAAAGAAGACACATACATTGAGGCAAATCGAGGACTTAAACCAAGGGTTGCCTGACTCCAAGGCCTATGTCCTGACTGAACTAAGCGGAGATGGACAAACAGAACAGCCAGCGAAGCACACCTGATTCTGTTTCAGCTCGGGCTCAAAACACGGAGCCTGAGGGACGTCAGGTACATCTTCAGGATAGGCCCCACAGGGCTGGGCCTTAGGTAGGGGACAGGACAGCCCAGGATCGGTCCCTTAATTTTGAAGTTCTGAGGGACTGATTCCCAATAAACAAACCTGAAAGACTAATCTAGTTAACAGGGTTAGCTTAAAATGTGTTACACTTAAATTTTGTACACTTAAAACTTTTTTGGGGGGGCAGGGACACCTGCATGGTTCAGTCAGTTAAGCGTCTGCCTGCAGCTTGGGTCATCATCCCAGAATCCTGGGATGGAGTCCCATGTCCAGCTCCTTGCTCAGTGGGGAGCCTGCTTCTCTATCTGCTGCTCTCCTTGCTTGTGCACACACACACACACTCTCTCTCTCTCTCTCTGACAAATAAATAAAAATCTTTGAAAAACTGAGAGATAGAGCCAGAGACCACAAGCAGGTGGAATGGCAGAGGGAGAGGGAGAAGCAGACTCCCTGGTGAGCAGGGAGCCCGACTTGGGGCTCAATCCCAGGACTCCAGGATCATGACCTGAGCCGAAGGCAGCTGCTTAACCCAGACTGAGCCACCCAGGCGCCTCCACACTTAAAACTTTTTAAGAAGATGGGGTGCCTGGCTGGCTCAGTCGGTAGAGCATGTGACTCTTGCTCTCAGGGTTGTGAGTTCAGGTTCCACACTGGGTGTAAAGCTTGCTTAAAAAAACCCCACCTTCTAAGAAGATAGACCTCGTATTAAGTGTTCTTACTACACACACATACCAAAAAAAGAGAAGTATCAATCAGACACTGAGTTACTTGATTACGACAAGACTAAGAGGAAGAACTGTCCTGCTTCTCATCCCCTGAAGAGTCCCCACCACAGCTGGGATTTCCCATCCAAGAAACTGACCACAACTCCTACCTACTCAGAGCCGCTCCCTTGGGCTTACACCCCTTCCATGGCACGCCATGACTGCTAAAGATTGGTCCTCGACAGTAGATGGGGAAAGGAAGCAGCAGGGGGCAGTGGAAGAGCTAGGGTCCCTATGTGACCTTGGTTAGGTCTTTGTTCGCTCTGCCCTACACCAGTGCTAGCAAGGTGAGAGCATCTCCGTACCACAGGGCTGCTGTACAATGAAACAGGGTCATGTGTCTAGTCCCTGGCTGAGTACATACATCCTTGATAAAGTGGCCGCTGTGGCTGATTATTGTCACAGGCAGATGCTAAAGGATGGAGGTGGGCAGACGATGACATAACAGGACCCGAATGTTGCCATTTGCTCAAAACTTGGTAAAGGGCTAAGTGTAGTCAGCTGGCCAGAGCATTCGGCATTCTTGGGCAGCAGGGAGCACCAAGCTTTCAAACTTTCTTTTCTTTTTCCAAGGTTTATTTTAAGTTTTATTTAAGTAATCTCCATGCCCAACATGAGGCCTGAACTCATGACCCTGAGATCAAGAGTCATGTGCTCTACTGACTGAGCCAGCCAGGCGCCCCCAAACTTTCTTTTAAATGATGCCTTATGAGAAGCCCCAGAAGTAAAAGAGAGGAAAGTGGAGTGCCTCTTGTTGAAGCTGAGGGGGGCAGTTCTGGAGGTTGGCCCGTCTCTTCACCCTCCCATGGCCTCCAGGGGGGTGCCCAGAGCTCTCGGTGACCCAAACTCCCCTCAAGTTCCCGGGGTGCCTGGCTGAGATTCCAGGAGAGATGAAACCACAGAAGGAAGACTTCTCATAATAAACCTCAAGAGCATAAACTTTAAGTAATATATGGCTGCAAATCCTTTTGCATTGACACGCTTGGGACCTTGGAGAAGGGAAGTAAGTTGCCCCAAATTCTGTAACTTCATCTCCTATATGGAGATCATCAGGTCTGCTCTGTAGTGCCATGATGAGAATCAAGTACAGGCCTGCCTCATTTTATTGCACTTCTCTCTCTCTCTCTCTCTCTCTTTTTTAAAGATCGATTGGTTTGTTTATTTTAGAGCATAGGGGGGAAGGGGCAGAAGGAGAGGGAGAGAGTCCCAGGCAGACTCTGCGCGGAGCACAGAGCCTAATGCAGGGCTCAATCTCACAACCCTGAGATCATGACCTGAGCCAAAACCAAGGGTTTAGATGCTTAACCAACTACACAACACAAGCGCCCACTTGCTTTTTTATTTTTATTTTAAGATTTTATTCATTTATTTGACAGAAAGAGAGAGAGCACAAGCAGAAGGAGCGGCAGGCAGGTGGAAAGGGAGAAGTAGGCTCCCCTCTGACCAGGGAGCCCTACGTGGGGCTTGATCTGGAACCTTAGGATCATGACCTGAGCCAAAGACAGCTGCTTAACCGAATGAGCCACCTAGGTGCCACTTTGTTTTCATTTTATTTCTAAGTAAACCCTGTGCTCGAACTTACGCTCCTGAGATCAACAGTCGCAATGTCTACCAAATGAGCCAGCTGGGCACTACTAAACATAACTTTTATATGCACTGGGAAGCCAAAAAAATTCATCTGATCTGCTCTGCAACATTTTTTTGTTCTGCGGTAGTGTGGAACCAAACCTGCAGTATCTCCGCGGTACAGCTACAAAGTGTGTAAAACTCACACAGTATCTGACGCAGCAGAGGACAGTCAACAATCAGGGAGGAAGGAAACATATGCTTGCTGAGCTCCTATACTCCGCTACTCAGCTAGATGCTTCCTATACACTGAATGTAATCCTCTCAGTGCTACATAAACCAACCTGTAAAACCAACACTCACATAAGAGACTCGCTCAAGGTCAGGCAGGTGGCACACCGTGGAAGCAAGAGTGTCAAGGCCAGCTGCCGGCACAGCAAATGAACCTTCCCTCTTCCTCCGCTGCTGCACAAGACCGCCAGGCTTCAAACCAACCCCAGTGCCTGGCAGCGTACTCATAAACAGCCCACTGTGCCCCCAGCTGCTCAGAGAAGAGGGTGCAAAGAGGGAACCACAGATAGTGGGGTCTTCTTCACTCATGGGAACAGGGTGTTTCAGGCCCCCCCCCAAGTGACTCTTCCGGGTGGCCTCCACCACTGAGCACAGCAGTTCTAAGTCAGAGACCCACCTGTTGACGCCAAGGTGAGGTAGTAGAGAAGGGAGCCACACTGGTTGAGGAAAAAGGGCATCAAGTACTGGAAACAGAAGAAATCTGCATCAGTATGATGCTTGAGTGAGAAGCACTGAATTCTTTGAGCTTCTAGATACGCACTTCCTTGGAGGAAGCTCCAAGGAAGCTTCCTTATAGCTATAAGGGTCCAGAGAGTGGTTAGCCTTCTAAAAAGGACCCTTCCAGAGCGGGCAGCAAGTTACTGACTGAACTCCATGTCTCTGCCTTGAATGCTTCTCCCTCCACCCTGCTAGTTCCCATCCCCCCCATCCTGCAAGTCTCTGAATGCCAATGTCACTCCCTCCAAGAAGCATTCCCATAGGCTCCTAGGTCCAGCCTCTCTCCTGTGAACTCAGGAAGCAGTTAATCTGTACATCTCTCACAGCCCTTAGCCCTGAGAGGTGATTGTGTCTCTGTCTTGTCTTTCCCACTTAGCTTAGACTGGCAGCACTGGGGTCAGAGGTAGTTCTCCATATCCTTCCTTAACCTCCCTCCCCAGGGTCAATTTAAGCCCCAAGTCTTCCCTAGGAAGGTCTGTTGGAGGGATCACCGTAATAAAATATTAGTAATACCAGCCATAGATTGAACACTAATTATGTACTGGACCCAATGTTAAGTGCTCTAGGTGCCTCACCTCACTGAATCTTCACAACTGCCCTATGAGGTGGTTACCATTAACATTCCCATTTTGCAGATGATGAAACTGAGGCTCAAGGAGGAGAACTGACTCTTCCAACATCTTCCAGCGAGTAAGCTGGTGGGGAGCAGATTCTGACCCAGATTCGTTTGACTCCAGAGACCAAATTTTTAGCAGCTATGTTCGAGAAAGGGGTCATACACGACACACCTCAGTATTCAAGAAGAGGGTCTTCATCTCCTGCAGCAACTGCCGAGCCCAGGTCCGCTCACGAACCTGCTGCAGGCGAGAGGAGGCCCGCTTCAGCAGCGGCTGTGTGCCACCCCACAAGGCGGCCACCAGCACCAGAGCCAGCACCTGTCCTGGATGGAGATGCGAGTAACCCTCACCTCCAAAAAAACTGCCGCTCGCCGGGCCTGCCCTCCTCGAGCCTCCCCTACCTTCCCCAGCCAGCCGACCCCACATCCCTCCCCCGCTCTCCGACGCCCCGGGTGGGACTGGCGGGTAGGACAGACCCCGAGAGGCCGGAGTTTGGGGTTCGGGCAGGGGTCAAGGTCAGGTGGTGGAGACGGAGCGGGAAGTGTACTCTCGGCAAGGTTTGGGAAGCCCCTGGAGGGGCGGGGCCGCCTACCCACCTAGAGACGCAGCCATGGCAACGCCGGTCCCGTCCACTTCCGGAAACGAAGGGGCGGAGACCCACAATCCGGAAGTGGCGCCAAAGCCTCTTCCGGTCCTACTCACGTTGTTTCTTTCCTCGCGTCAGCGCCGGGATGGTGAGTTCCCCTAAGTTGGGTTGTTAACTTGGGGGTCTGGGGGCCGATCCTTGGCCCTGACACACCTGTCCTATCCCCACAGAAGCCGATCCTGCTGCAGGGCCATGAGCGATCCATTACGCAGATTAAGTACAACCGCGAGGGAGACCTCCTCTTCACGGTGGCCAAGGACCCTGTGAGCGTTGGCAGAGGGCGGGCCGGCAGGACCTTGGCGGGGGTGGGGGGGCGCCGGGAGGGAGCGAGTTCATTCTGCCAGGGCGACAGGTGCACAAGCCCGTTTTGCCGTGACAGAGGAACCAAAGAGCTCCCCATTCGGAGAAGTAGGGAGAGACCACCCTGGGAGTAGGTGGCGAGAGCATTATATCGGGAAAGACGCTGTTGTTGATAGGAGTGGCCGGGAGGAAAAAAGCAAGAGACCATTAAGGAAGGGGAATGGGGACGAGAGTGACTATTCTTCCAGGGTCGGGGAACAGACCACCTCTAGAAGGGGAAGGCTGATCCGTGGGCCGTGAGGGGCAACAGAGGACTGCTTTACTGGAGGTGTCCCTGGTCTCATTTCAGGAGGTCGTTCTGGGCCCCATCCTGCTTTTCACAGACTGCGAACAGTCCCTCACAGTACAGCCTTTTGAGACACTTCCCTATGGAAGACATTAACTTTAGTGGCTGAAAGTGGGGGTTTGGAAGCCAGCAGACCCGACTTGAATCCTGACCCCTGCATCCGAGTAGCAGTGTGACTTTGAGCATGTCATTTAACCTTTCTAAACGTGGTTTCCTTTTTTATAAATTGTGGGTACTAATAGTACCTCCCTCGTGGGGTTGTCTTCAGGGTTAAATGAAATCATTCAAGTAAGGAGCTGAGCACAGTAAGTACCTCGTGCATAATAATGGAGAATTGTTAGTCACTTACATTTTAAATTCCTTAGACATCATTTTATTGAAGCCTCACAGATACCCTTTGAAGAAGGCATTATTGTTGTGTCCATTTTACAGACAGGAAAATAATCTCAGAGAAGAGAAGCAGTGTAGTTGAGGGTTTCGGGAAGGACCGGGACAATGGCATGGAGATGTTTTTGCAAGCCTCCTGACTCCCCTGCCATTTAACTGCAGGAAGGAGGAAAATCCAGAAGTTGTTCTTTTTATCAGCAAGCTGCTGTTTCCCAAGAGATGAGCAGGAGAGGGCAAAATCTAGCCTGGCTAGAGGCTGCTGAGGGTTCCTGGGAACCTCCAAGAAGGAGGCCATTGCTCTGCCTGGGATATTTACCACCTGTCACACTGTCTTTGACTCCTCCAGATTGTCAATGTGTGGTACTCTGTGAACGGTGAGAGGCTGGGCACTTACATGGGCCATACTGGAGCTGTGTGGTGTGTCGATGCTGACTGTATCCTTGTCTTTGCTCTGAGTCTGTGCTCCCTGGGTCTGCCAGCAACGGAGAGGCTGCCGACTTGGAGTTGGGAGTTTGGGATGCTATTGTGGGTCTTGGGAATGATGCCTGCCTCCTAATCCCTCGTTCGTTCACTGCTTGGGGGGGTAGCATTCAGAACAAGTGCCAGTTCTAGACGAGGAGGCCAGAACACCCTGAGGTGAGGGAGGAAGAAAGGCTGTCTGGGGCTGAACAGGGAGGTGAGTCCATTGGTTTTCCAGGAGCTCAGGTGAACTCAGTCATGTTTCTTAACACCCTCTTCAGGGGACACCAAACATGTCCTCACCGGCTCAGCTGATAACAGCTGTCGTCTCTGGGACTGTGAAACAGGTAAGTCTGGAACATTTGCTTTTTCACCAGACAGTGAGGACCCACAGCATACCTGTTTAGGTGAACAGGTTTTGGGGAAACAAAGATCAATCCAGAGATGGCTCCTGTTGTAAGGAATGAGAAAAAGACAAGGAGAGGAAGAGACAAGAAAAGAGGCAGTACAGTAAGCTAGAAGGCACATGAGAGAAAGCATTGAGCACTGTGGAAGGCTAGAGGGAGGCAGCTGACTGCCTGGAACGGGGACAGGAGCAACCCGGCCAAGTTTCCTAAGGTAAATGTCATACGGGCTGGGGCTTAACGGTTGAGAGAGAGGCAACACTCTGGCACATTCTGGAATGAAGGCATGGCAAAGTGTCCTGTCCAAGTCATCTGATCTGATGGGAGCTCTTGCTTTTTGGGGGATGAAATAGACAATCATGGGAGAAGATGAGGCAGGCTAGGGTCCGAATAGGCCTCGAATTTCAGACTCAAGGGCTTGACTTTGTTCCGTAGGACTTGGCATGCTGTGGAGGTCCCTGAGCAGGGAAGAGTGTGTTTCATTTTGGCGAGCTCAGGTAGCAGTGGGGAGTATTGGAAGAACAGACCAAAGACACGGGAGCCTATTAAGCTGCCCTATCTAGCAAATATTTACGGGGCACCCAGTTCTGTGCTGGGTTGCTGCTGGGTTCTGGGGACACGTGGAGAAAGGAGAGCAGATCCTTGTGTTGGAGAAAGGCATTCTGAGGAGAAGACAGAGGTATTACAGGGCACTAGGAGCAATGCCCGAGCAACCGGATGTCTGAGGAGAGATGGTGGGGCGGAAGTTAAAATTCTTGAGCTGAAGCATAGTGAGGAGGAGGCGGTGGTGGGTTACGGTCCCTAGAGCTGGAGACACGGTGGACAGGAGGATAGGAGGATAGAGAGTGTCCTCCCCTCGATGCTCTCGGGCAAGGGGTAGCCCACACTCTGCCTGTCCCCAGGGAAGCAGCTGGCCCTCCTCAAGACCAATTCCGCTGTCCGCACGTGCGGCTTTGACTTTGGCGGCAACATCATCATGTTCTCCACGGACAAGCAGATGGGCTACCAGTGCTTCGTGAGCTTCTTTGACCTGCGGGATCCGAGCCAGATCGGTGAGCCCGCGCTGGGGGCGTTGGGACTGCGGCTGGGGTGAGGGGCGCAGCTCCCGAGCCCATGGCCTGACATCTTCTCCCCCCGCCACAGACAACAATGAGCCCTACATGAAGATCCCTTGCAATGACTCCAAGATCACCAGTGCTGTTTGGGGACCCCTGGGGGAGTGCATCATCGCAGGCCACGAAGGCGGGGAGCTCAACCAGTATAGCGCCAAGGTGAGGAGGCAGTTGCGGCCCGAGCCCAGCAGAATGAGTCCCTTCACAAAGTAGGATAGCGCAGTAGTGCAGAGTGAGGGCTGGGTTCAAATACAGAGGTCACCACTTTTGAGTTACGTGAACTCAGGCAAGTTACTCTCCTGAGCCCATTTCTCTGTAAAATGTTGCAAGGATTCAGTGACATCAGGCGTTCAAAAAACTTGTCACAGAGTACTCGGGATATGTTCAGAGTGATCACAAGGAAGCCTTTTCCCTGCCACCCCTGGGTGCCAGGCCTCACACTGGGCTCTGAGGACAAAGACCTGAATCAGACTTGGGCCCTGCCCCCGGGAGACAGACTGGCAGACAGCTGGCACGGGAGCCGGGCTGTGAGTTCTGCCACCGTAGAGGTCTCAGCCAGGTACAGAGAGTGCCTTCGGTCACAGAGAAGGTGGCCCAAACATCAGCGCGTGGAGAATAAATGGAGCTTCAAGCAGGAAGAGAAGAGAGTCTGGGGTTGTTGGGACACAGTATTGGGGGAAGTGGATAGTGACTAGATTTTTTTTTTTTTTTTTGAGTGCTGGAAGGTAAGGAACCATGATTTTCCTTAGGTAATAGGGAATCTTTATTTTATTTTTTAATTTTTTTTTAAGATTTTATTTATTTATTTGACAGAGAAAGAGAGAGAGATCACAAGTAGGCAGAGAGGCAGGCAGAGAGAGAGGAGGAAGCGGGCTCCCCGCGGAGCAGAGAGCCCGATGTGGGGCTCAATCCCAGGACCCTGAGATCATGACCTGAGCCGAAGGCAGAGGCTTAACCCCCGGAGCCACCCAGGTGCCCCGGGAATCTTTATTTTTTATAAAAGATTTTATTTATTTGAGAGAGGAAGAGAGGGATTGAGAGAATGAGTGGAGGGGCAGAAGGAGAAGCAGACTCCCCATAGAGCAGGGAGCCCCATGCGGGACTCGACCCCAGGACCCTGAGATCATGACCTGGGCTGAAGGCAGACGCTTAACCTACTGAGCCACCCAGGCACTCCCAGGAGGGGATCTTTAAATGGCGATTGGCAATCAGATTTTTCTCTTTAGAAAGCTTTTGCGGGCTTAGTTCGGAGAATGGACCTGAATGAGGCAGTAGCTCTGGGGATGTGGAGCCCCGGAAAAAGTCAAGAGACATTTAGGGGTGACTGATGAGGTGGGGGTAAAGAAAGGCTCAAGCGCGGGCTGTCTTGGATCTGCATCTGGGTGCCTGGGTTCCTGGCCAGTGCTGGCACGTACTACCATAAGGGTTAGCCACTCACTCAGCAAACACAAACTGTAGTCCACTAGGCCCCAGACCCGCCCCAGAACCACCTGCAGGAAGGGAATGAGAACCAAGGTCAAAGGCATACATAATGCTGGGTGCTAGCACATAGTGGAGCTGTTCTGTGCCTTCAGATAGGCCTGACAGCAAAGCTAGTGCTTACTCCCCAAAATATAGAAGCCAGATAGTCCCTGCCATGTGTCCACACTGATGGAGGAGACAAAATACATCCTCACGAGTAGGTAAAAATAATTCAGGAAAGGGGCGCCTGGCTGACTCAGTCAGTAGAGCATGCGACTCTTGATCTTGGGGTCGTGAGTTCAAGCCCTGTGATGGGCATAGAGCTTACTTGAAAACAACAAAAAATAATTGAGGAAAGGGAAAAAAAACTTCTCTGAGGGTCTCCTGTGTGCGAGGCGCAGTGCCCACAAGGCCTTTTAATCATCTAACCAGTGTCTGCAGGATATAGGCCAGGTTCCGGTCACAACGAAGTCAAATGAGACACAGTCCCAGTATCCCTACGGTGACCCTGGGTGGTGGGCTTTTAGTCCTCTTGTTTTCCAGAGAGAGAAATTGAGGTAGCGAGAGGTGCTTCTGAGGGCAGACTTGCAGACTTTGCTCTTTGTGCTGCACAGGCTAGTGGGTGGCTGAGTGAGAAGGGAAGTCAGGAGATAAAGTAGCCTTTTGGAATGATCTAGAAAAAGCTGGACAGGCAGCAGTCCCGGTGGACTGTGACCCCAACCCTGGCTGGGCAGGGGGTGAGCACAGGCTCTCTGCGTCTTGCAGGTTGCAGGACCTCGACAAGTCACATCACCCCTCTGAACCTTACTTTCTGCCTTTGAAAATGGCCTTTAAAAGACCCACTTCATAGGGTCATTGTGAGGATGAACGAAGTCAGGTGTTGAACGCATGGCGCAGTGCTCGGCGGAGTGTGACCATTCACAATCTGGGGACTTTGTGTTGAAAGAAGGAGGAAGGGAAAATGGCTCTACCAGTGTAACATGCTGATTAGTTCCTGGGCCTGTAGATTTGTTCCCGTCAGCCTGTGTTTTCCTAGCCTGACTAGCCATGTTGATGAAGTGTGTACCTGTAGGCCAGGTTGGGATGGGGGCTTGGGAGTGGGGGTGAATGTTGGTTCAGGGGATACAAGGCCGACCCGACCCAGGCACCCCAGCCCCTAGCCGGGACAAGGAGCTGTATAGAAACCCCAATGGAGCAGTGGGGCTGGCAGAGCTCAGGCCGCCCGGAGCCTCATTCTTCCGCCTTCCCCAGTCTGGAGAGGTCCTGGTGAATGTCAAGGAGCACTCCCGGCAGATCAATGATATCCAGTTATCCAGGGACATGACCATGTTTGTCACCGCCTCCAAGGACAACACGGCCAAGGTGAGCCTGGGCGAGGAGTCTGGGGGGGCTGCTCCCACCCCCTCAAAGCTTTCCTCTTGCCCGGCTTTGCCTCAGAAAGACTCCTGTTACAGACCTCTTCCCCCGTCTTCTCTCTCTAGCTCTTTGACTCCACAACTCTTGAACACCAGAAGACTTTCCGGACAGAACGTCCAGTCAACTCAGCTGCCCTCTCTCCCAACTATGATCATGTAAGGGGACCCCACCCAGGCTTCCAGGATCTAGGTGTTCATCTAGCAGTTGAGATATGAACTCTTTGGGAAATAGTGTCAGGTAGAGGGGAGATTGCCAGAGCAATGAGAAGGATGAAAGATAGGGAAGCCGCAGAGGGTAGGGCAGGAGGTAGCTGAAGGGCCGGTGTGGGCCCTGCCCTTCACATCCTCTTGGTCTCATGTAGGAGGTATTAAAATCTCATGGGCTGGGGGTAAAAAATGGAAAATGGACTTGCCTGCCCTTTGGGCCTGGGTAGAGTTTCTTCTTCCCCTCAGGTGGTGCTGGGCGGTGGTCAGGAAGCCATGGACGTAACGACCACCTCCACCAGGATTGGCAAGTTTGAAGCCAGGTAAAGAGAGGGGACGGGGTGCCTGGGTGGCTCAGTTGGTGAAGCCTCTGCCTTCAGCTTAGGTCATGATCCCAGAGTCTTGGGATTGAGTCCCGCATCGGGCTCTGAGCAGGGAGCCTGCTTCTCCCTCTCCCTCTGCCTGCTGCTTCCCTTGCTGGTGCTCTCCCTCTCTCTCTGTCAAATAAATAAAATATTTGGAAGGAGGGGCTTTTCCAAATTGAAACCCCATGGAGTGTCTTTCATGATGGACACAAACCACATACCTGAGGAGACTTCCTTATTTCTTCACCTGCTAGGAGGTACAGCCAGATTTGTGGCCTTCCTGTGACAAGCGTGTAATACGAGCATGAGCTGGGGCTCCCTCTGAGGCCCTGGACCCATCCTTGTATTTCTGTGCTTGGTTTCCTCCACTCTGTATTGGGGACAGCGGTAGTAGGCTTCTCTTATAAGATCGTGCACAGTTAGTGCATGAGTTCCTACTCGCTGCCCGGCACGTAGTAAGGAAGTGTTAGCCAGGCCTGCGGGCAGACACTTGGGTCCAGTCTTACCTTCCTCTTGTTCTGTTCACATTCATTCTCCCTCATCCCCGTTTCCCCACTTTCTGCTCGGCCTTCGGGGAGTGGTACGTCCAACATGCCTTGGAAGGAGATGGAGACTAACCTTTCCCTTCCCTCCACCCGCCTCCAGGTTCTTCCACTTGGCCTTTGAAGAAGAATTTGGAAGAGTCAAGGGTCACTTCGGACCCATCAACAGTGTTGCCTTCCATCCTGATGGCAAGAGGTAGGGCCCTGTGCAGGGAACTGAGCTCACTCCGGGTCTGGTCTCTGGCCCTTTCCTGTGTCCTGCCCACCCCACTCCCTGCTGTGCCTGCCTCCCCTCACAGGGGACATCTGACTGGTCCCTGGCTCTGTGTCTCTCTCCAGCTACAGCAGCGGTGGTGAAGATGGTTACGTCCGCATCCACTACTTTGACCCACAGTACTTTGAATTTGAGTTTGAGGCTTAAGAAGCTTGGATCGCCATCGGGACCTGGAGAAGTTTCTGGGCCAGGGCTCACAGAAAGTTTTGGACTCTGAGAAATAAATTAGTTTGGAAATAAGTGGTTTCTGGTCAGAAATTTTGTGGGGACTGTGTCATCCTTTTCCCTTCTCAGCGACACCCCAGCAAGCTGGTACCATTCATGGACATCTTTATTAGTTAGATCTCTCTACACTACAGACACTTGAAACCTGGAGCCTCGGTATGTTTTGGACTAGGCCGGGTAGCAGGCGCCCTCATCCAAGGTCCAGAGGTGCTGAGGGGTCTTGAACATCTCAGCCACTATCCCAGGAGTCAGCAATTAAAGTTGGGGCTTAGAGGTTGGCTCACAGCCCTCTGTCTTCTCCTTAGATGCCAGTCTTTGCCACACCTTCTCCCAGGCCACCTGGGAAGGTTCAGGCGGGCGGATCCAGCGCAGAAACAGGCCTGAGGAGGAGGAGGAGGACAGATAAGGAAGCTCAGCAGAGGAGCTAGCTGCCCAGGGGAGGAGGTGGGGGAGGGGAGGGGTCACCTTGCCACAGTCGCAGGCTCTGGGGCTCCACAGAGGGCCAGATGGCCAAGGGATTGGGGACGTAGAGTGGGTTCCGGAGTTTCCGTCGCACTTTCGGCTGGTTGAGCCCAGACCACAAGGAGTGGGTTCGAGTCCTCACTTCACACAGGCATCTGTAGGGAGTGAGTTTCCAGACTCAAGCTATGCCTTCAGGGATTCTGGACTGGGGACCCTGGTTAGGGTGACCACCACCCTGAGGGCAGTGACAACCTCTCCTTTTTCCTGCAAAGGTTCTTGCCAGTCAGATCCTGGACTGGGCACTGGAATAAAGTAGAACAAGACAAAGTTCTAGTTGTTCAGGAGATCATTTAGCTCTGCCTGGAAGTGTCAGGAAAGGTAACTGAGAATGGGCCCCGTGGCCGGTTCTGTCCGCAGAAGTTCACCAGGTGTCCAAAAGCGTGGAAATACAGGGCCAAGAGCAAGAAAGTGGGAATGGGCCAAAGTGAGTGTTGTTGGGTTTCTGGTTTTTTTTTCGTTTTGAGAGAAAAAGCGTGAACAGGGGGTGGAGGACAGAGGGGGAGGGAGAGAGAATCAAGCAGGCTTCACGTCCAGCATGGAGCCCATTGAGCCCAACACGGGGCTTGATCTCATGACCCCGAGATCATGACCTGAACCGAAATCAAGAGTCAGATGCTTAACCAACTGAGCTGCCCGGGCTCCCCTGTTTGTTAGTGAACTTTTTAAACTGGTGACAGAGAACAGTGAGGCGGCTGTTCCCACAGCCTACATGGAAAGAAGAGTCTGGACTGGGGTTAATAGGAGGGACCTTTGACAGGAAAGGCCAAGATAAGAAAGTTTTAGGAGAAAGGCTATATATGGAGGACAGGAGAGGGAGATACATAAAGATAACAGTTTCTCAGCTGGGTGACCCAGTTGCGGAGTCAGTGAAAACAACCTTGCAGGACAGGAGGGGAGGGATAGGCATGCAGGGGGCAGGTTGGCAACAAAAGCGAGGAGAGGACTGAGCCCTCCCTTCCCTCACATCACACTGAGGAGAGAAAGACGGCTTTGGGGGGCTTGGGAGCATATGCAACAGGCGAACCAGATCATAAGAACCACCGCCACCAGGGTGCCCACTGTGCTGGGCACTGTGCTGAGCACTTCCCATGCTTTAACCCAGCTAATCCACACGTGCCCGCCCTGTGGATGCTGGCTGCTAGAACACTCCGTGCTACTGACAGGAAACATGTTTTCCATGATCACCCATCAGGTGAGTGATGGAGCCAGAAGGTAAGCCCAAACAATTTGACTCCATTTCCAACCTCTACTCTTGCTTCACTAGAATCAACCCTGCAGAGTGGTAGAGAGCCCCAGAAGTGATTTCTTTGGCAGCAACTTTCCCCTTCAGTCCTTGTTTTTAAGCTAGGGGTGCACTGGCTCTCAGCTCTGAAGAGAGCGGGTAGGTCTGAAGAATGGGCCTTGGGCCCATTCAAATCTGGGTTTGCAGAAGTTAGGGGAAGGGTGAGATTTGGAGGCAGGGGAGGAGAGAACATGCAAGAGTTTTCCCCAAAGAGAAACTCAGCCAAAAGGGAAGGGACCTCGGCGCTGACACAGCCTGGCCTGCCCCTGGCCCCTGACCCACCGTGACAGCCCCTTCGCTCACCTCTCCTTTTCGCTGCTGCAGAGGAAGGTGCCAAAAGGGGAGGCATAGGCGTGCTCAAACAGGGCCAACAGCAGCCCCTCCCCAAACTCCAGCGACAGCGGGAACTGGCGGCCCAGCTGCCACACACAGTCCAGGAAGAGGAGGAAGGTGGGTGCCTCGTGCTTGGGGCGGGCATGGGAGAAGGCCGAGTGGGCACAGCGCAGCTGGAAGGGGTGGCCGGCCTGGGGAGGGGGCAGAGCGATGGGCACAAGGAAGCAGGGTCTCTGGATGGAGGGGCAGGGCTGGGGCTGATCAGCCACTTACCTGGATCCACTCGCGCTCCACCAGCTCCTGGAATCCAGTCATGGTCCGGCTCAAGGGGTCCAGGATGAGCTGGGCCAGCGAAGTCACCAGCAGGGTGCTGTCCGTGCCTTCAGCCCCGTGCACCAGGACGCAGGCCTCTTCCCTGTGGGCCAGGGCTGTTAACAGTGGCCAGTCCTTCCCAGCCTGGGGTGGCCGGGCCAGGAGTCAAATGGACCCATTTCCAGGCTGTCCGTGCTTATTGTGTCCAGGGGTTGAGGGCCTTGCTGTCTGCCCTGTTCTCTGCCTTGTGGCAGGGGGCTTACCTCTCCACACCCCGGGCTGCTAGGCAGGCGGTGCTCAGGGCCTCTTTCACATGTGCCAGCCAGCAGCAGGCCTCTAGTCGACTGAGCCAGCCGTCCATGCTCTGCTCCAGGTCCCCGCAGGCTTCCACCAGGCGCACGAAACTCTCCTGTAGGGGCCATCCCCTGTACAAGTGGGAATCTGGTCATTCCATCCCCAACCAAACTCTGGTGAGCACAGCCTGGGAACAAGTGCTCCAGACCAACATGGCAGACAAAGAGGAACCTATCTGACAAGAGGGACACAGGACCCTTTGGGGAGCCCACCTAATCTCATAGAAATGATTCTGTATCTTGGAGGACTCCCCAGTCTGATGGAGAAGGCCCCAGACCCCTTGGGGGAGACATGGTCTGTTGGAGGGTACCCGGGGAGTGGTCACACAACCTTCCTGGGAAACAATGCCCTGGGAAATCCCCAGTCTGATGGAAGCATCCCAGTACTGTTGTAGCCCAGTCTGATAGGAGCAACACGGTAGTCCCTGGGGAGTCCCAGTCCGACAAGAGAAACACAACCCTCTTAGAATTCTGGTCCCTCTTCCTGCTTCCCAGGAACTGCTCAGCTCAAGATCACCAATGTGACCTCCTGCCCTAAAATCTCATGGAGACTTTTCCAGCCTTGTGTAAAAGCCTGCAAGGCACCACTCCCCCCCACCCCCGCCTTTAGGATAAAGTCTAAGCTCATAATCATGGCATTCAAGACCTTTGCTCTGGTCCCTATTGCCCCTTTAGCCCCAGCTCTCTCTGCCTCTACGCCACACTCTACACATCCACCATTCCAAAGTGCCTGCAGCTCCCCGAACAGGACAAATGACCTGAGGCTCAGCTCCTGTGCACTGGCCGTTCCTTCCACCTGGAACGTCCTTCTGCTCTCTGGCCCTTCCTCCTCTTCCAGGTGTCAGCTAAGGCCTCCAGTTCTCAGGGAAACTTTTTTTGCACTCCCTACACACAGGAGAGGGGCACCAGCTCTGTCACACCGAACCCTAACTGCCCTTGTACTGCTGATCTCGCAACCAGGTCTGGGCTGCCCATGGTCTCTGCCTCGGGGCTCAGTCAATGTTGGTTGAATAAAGGAATAAAAAGTTTTGTATTCCACTCTCCTCAAAGCACAGAAACTCCCTGAGGACCTGCTCTTGGTACTACCATCGCCTGGATAGACACGGCTGTGCAGGTAGAGCTGCAGGGGAGGGCTGGGACCCATGGGGAGCTGAGGGGTGTGTGTGTGTGTGTGTGTGTGTGTGTGTGTGTGTGTGGTGAGGCTGTTCCTGGAAGACAAAGACAAGTGTCAGTTTAATGTAAAGAGATGCTTTTTCTTTCCAGGCAGAGTTCGGGTGCCTAGAGAGGAATGAGCTCTGTCAGTGGGGGCTGTGCAAGTGGGGATGCTTACGGGATAGGATAGCTACCCAGAAATGCCTAACAGTCCCCAAGGTTCCTGGAAGACACCCCCCTACTCCTCCTGCCTCCCCCCTACACACACATATCCCTGAAGAGTCCGGTAGGAGCGAGCCCAGGAGAAGACTGAAAGACCTCTCACCTCTCCAGGGGCCGGTGCAGCCGTTTCCAGCCAGGGTAGGCGGCTTTGGCCTCCGTGCCACCCCCAGTCACACGGGCCTGTTTGGCGGCCTGAGCGGAGCGCGTGTCGAGGATGAAGCCCGGGGCTCCAGGGCGAGCTCCCGCCAGCACGGCTCGCAGCAGCTCCTCGTCCTCAGCGCAGCGCCTTTTCTGGGGACCAGTCAGGGGCTGGCTGGAACGTAGCAGCACCTGCGGATGGGCACTCCACTCCAGAAGCCATAGACACCCAGCCCCGGCCGGGGGACTTCGCTCAGGGAGGCCTAAGAAGGTCTACGGGCTGGAGGGCAGGGTCCCTAGCGGCGGAACTCACAAGGCGCGGGCCCGGGCTTGGGTGGGGTGTAACCGAAGGGGAAAGGGACCCTAAGAGTAGAGCGTGGGCGGGTCCAGGGTTGACAAAGACCCAACTAGACTCCAGGGACCCAAACGGCCGGGGGCGGGGCCCAGATTGGCGAGACTCCGCAGCCGGGGAGAGGGGCGGGGTCTGAGTCCGGGGAGGGCGGGCGGAACGGAGGGGGCGGGGCCCGTTGGGGGGGCGGGGGAGGATGGAGCGCGGCCACAAAGGGCAGGAGCCTGGGCTGCAGGCGCGCGGCGAATTGGCCCGGCCGGTGCAGAAAAGGGCTAAGAAGGGCCGCATTTGTTCCTAGTGGCGGAGTCTGGGGAGGTGCGGGCTCACGGTTCCGCTGGGAGCGTGGTGGTAGCTGAGCACAGGGAAGCGGCCTCCCTGGCGGAAGCGGGCGCAGCGCGCCAGGGCATCGTCGTCTACAGAGCGAGGCACGATCACGGCGCGGGGATAACTGGGGCACAAGCTGAAGTCCTCGTTCACCTCGCTCAGCCTCCAGGCGTTGGTCTGCGGTGAAGGCAGAGGGGAAGGCCGGGTTAGGGCACTCCGTGAGCGCCCGGACCTCACGCCCCTTCCAGGCGCGGCGCTCGCACAACCGCGGGCCCCCACGACCGCACCCACCTCGCGAGCTACTCGCTTGTAGTAGCGTTCGGGTGGGTGGAAGTGCCAGGCGTCGCCCAATCTCAAGCCCTTGGGACGGTAGAAGAACGGAAAGGAAGTGATGACCGATTCCAAGGACGACAGCGCCTGGGGGAGGAAGTCGGGGGATCTGGGCAAAGTCGGAATCGTCTCACGCGCGCCCTCCCAGGCCCTCCGCTCCGCAGCTCCCTCCTCTGCGCGTACTCCAGACCACCCTGCATCCCTTGCTGTTAGCTGTGTGCCAGGATAACACCGGATGCTGAGTTTCTCGCGCAGTAGCCCGTTTAGTCCTGTCATTACAAAATAGGGATCGCTTAAGGGCTTCGGGAGCACCGTTGGCGCACCTCGATGGAACGGGCGATGTCCAGCGTGGCTTCCACGCCCTCTATGTCCAGCTGCAACACTCGCAGGTCCTTACAGCGCAGCGTGATGGTGCCGGAGTCACCGGAGACCCTGGGGATGGACGGGCTTCGGCTTAGAATCCCCCGCCCCCCCACGAGGGGAGGAGAAACGAGTTTATCAGGATTGGACGTAATGCAAGGGGGCACCAGTTCCAACTGCGCTTGCCCTTCCCCCTCCTCTGCGGAGCCGCGAGCTTCGCAACTACGGGGACGCCCCCGCCACGTCTCACCGCTTCTCGATGGAGTCTACACTACGCAACAGCAGAAGCCACAGGTCTGAAGTCCCCTGAGGCCCTGGCGACAGCAGCAGGTGGTGGCCGGTGACGCATAGCGTGCCACGCAGTGGGGGCGCCTCCGGACCCCGCAGCAGCTTGGCTTGGGCCCCGCCGGTGCGGATCAGTTCCGAGAACTCCATTCCGCCTGTGGTGGGCCTGGGGCCCAGCAGAAGGACGGACTCCAGGAGCGTCAGGCGGGGCGAGCGCGGGCTCGGAAAGGGACAGGAACTGGCGGGGCAGCTGGCGACGCCGGCAGGACAGCTGTTAAGGAGGCCCCTTGGAAGAAGAGATAGAACAGTTTCACAGGAACTTCCCCATCCTACTGCCAGCACCTCTGAGGGAGGACCCCAGCCAGACCCTGTTGAGGAAAACTCAATTTCATCCATCTGTGAAATGGGGAGAATAATCTTGCTTAAAGCCCTTTACCTCGTGCCTCGGTCTCAGGTGGCACTTAACATTTTTTTTTTAACCTAGGTGCCTTCACTGTCGCTGACTTAAAAAAGAAATATTACCATTTCTTCTTTTGTACCCTGGTGGAAAGGGTGGAAAGGGTGGGCGTGAAACTGGGAACTGTCTGCTTCCTCCCTCTACCGCTGAGACTGGGTGGGGGAAATCCCTTAGTCCACCTTAAATGCAAGCAGCTGTGTAGTTGGCGCCCCTCCCCTACCACAGCTGGAAGTCCCAGTCTGAGGGCGCCCTCTATGGGGGCTGCTTCTGGCTTAGTCCTGCCCTCGAAAGCCCAGTCTTCTACCACTCCATTCTTCAACCAAATATGAATTGCCCACACACGGAGCTGGGCTCTGTATTTGGTGAGGGGACCCAAGGATGACTGAGGAAGGTTCTGTTCATTAGGATTTTCAGGTTGGCAAGAGACACACCTAAGCTGGTAAACCACAAGAGGTGAAAGGATTTATGGAGGACCCATCCATCCATCTATGCATCCATTCCATTATGCTTTCATTTTTTTTTTAATTCTTTCATTCCTTAAACACTGATGCCTACACTGTGTGCACAGTGATTACTAAGAAGAATAAGACCTACACCTGCCTTCAAAGGGCCTTTTGGTCCACTAGGTTGCAGGCTTGCTTGCGTGTGTCTGCACATGCACGTGCATGTATGCAAAGCCCTTCTTTTAAAAAACACACACACACAAAGAAAAGAAATCATAGGTGGACCCCCATAATACAAACATAAAATCGGAATGAGCTGCGAAAGTAGCCACACATAAAGGAGTACAAATTGTAAAATTCCAGACCAGCTGGGATGGGAATTCGTTAGAAATGCAAATTATCAGCCCCACCCCCACGTATCGCCTTAAATACATTTTCCAGGAGATTCCCATGCACACTAAAGTTTGAGAACCATTGGAAAGTACACAAAAAGGCAAAACTAATCGCTGCTGTCAGAGATTGGGAGAGCAGTGACAGGCCAGGGGCACCTCCTGGATGCCGGGAATGTTCCGTTGTTCCATCTGGGTGCTGGGTAAGCAGTTGGGCTTAGTTCGGGAGAATTCAGCAAGGCATGTCATTATTTATGATGTGCGAAGTTTTCTGTGTATCTGTTATATTTCAATACAAAATTTAAAAAAGGGAAGAGCTCTGGTTGAATCCCTGGGAAGGGCAGGGAGAGGGAGGGTCTAGGAGCCCATCTACAGCTCTGCCTTTAACTAATACGCAGTCCTTGAGGGATTTCCAAGGGAACCTAAGATCCTTAGAGTACAGCTCAAAATCACTGATCTGTCCCAACAGAGTCAGTGACTTGTCCAAATGTCATGAGGACAGAGGGCAGCTCATCAACCTTCTATCTACCCCCCTCTCCTTAACTTGGGTCTTGGGACGAAGGCCAAGGCTCTAGTGTGGATGATGCCTTTCTCCTCCTGGAGCAACTTCCTTTCTGGGAACTGGGTGTCTCCTTTTGGGCAAAGACAATAAAATTCATCCAAGGGGCCGGGGAAGCAGGACTCCTCCTGCCCCCATCCGGATGGCATCACGTGGCTCCCGGGTTAGCAGGCCAGGAAAATCCCAGCCCTTGCACAGTCGCCCTCATATACCTCTCTCTTCACCCACCCTGACACACTCGGCTTCCCTGACTCACCTTGGACAGTCCCCATCACATACTCCCTGGCACAGTTCTGTCCCCCTTAGCTCCTGCTGCCACCCCCCAGCCATACTGCCAGCCTTTCCCAGAGCTGTAGCCTTGCCCCGTCACTCACTCCAAACCCACCATGTCCCTGGGGCCGCTGAAATTCCAGGCAGTAGGTGAAGAAACTGAAGAGGACGAGGAGGAAGAGAGCCTGGATTCTGTCAAGGCTCTGACGGCCAAGCTGCGGCTGCAGACACGGCGGCCCTCGTACCTGGAGTGGACGGCCCGGGTCCAGAGCCAGGCGTGGCGCAGGGCCCAAACGAGACCTGAGCTGGGGGGCCCTGGTGCCCTCTGCGGCTTCGACTCAATGGATTCTGCCCTTGAGTGGCTCCGACGGGAGCTGGTGAGTTGGGTGGGGTGAACAGTCATCCTTGGGACCCAGGAGCCGTGGGCGTGGGGAAGGGACAAGGACAGACCTCACCTCCAGCAACTCGCCCCACTCCTGTGGCTCTGTCCCGGGGTTAAGGAGCCATGAAAGGACTTGTCCAGTGATTTATTCAGGGAGACTTGCTGAAGCAGGGTTCCATCCGATCTACCTACTGCCGGCTACTCCTGTGGCTCTGGGGACAGATCCCTGCCCTTTGAGGAGCATGGCCTCCCCTACCCTGGGAATTGCTATACTTCCAAGACGCAGTGAAGGACAAAATGAGGCACTGACCACACTTTAGGCAGAAGCTGAAAAGGCCAGCATTATGCAGGTGGCTCTTAACCCCATATGTGCCAACAAAAAGATGTCTAGCCTCTAAATTAGAGACTGCGGTTTAGTCGACGTGGGGTGAGGCCCCCAGGCACCTGTATTTGTCTAACAATTGCTTCTTAGTTTTAGAGCAGGATCTGACGGATGGGGAGGGATCAAGCTGGGGCGAGAGGGGGTGGGGCGGACACAGCCTGTGCAAAGACCCAGGGTGTTGACAGGAAGGGAAGACTGACGCGAGCAGCTGAGCACCGGTACAGAGGTCTCACGCCCCCTCTCGGCCGCAGCGGGAGATGCGGGCTCAGGACCAGCAGCTGGCTGGGCAGCTGCTTCGGCTCCGGGCACAGCTGCACCGGCTGAAGGTGGACCAAGCCTGTCACCTGCACCGAGAGCTGCTGGACGAGGCGGAGCTGGAGCTGGAGCTGGAGCCGGGGGCCGGCCTTGCCTTGGCCCCACCGCTGCGGCACCTCGGCCTCACGCGCATGAACATCAGTGCCCGGCGCTTCACCCTCTGCTGAGGGGCACCTGCGGGCCTCCTGAGACCTCAAAGGCCCCAGCACCTGGCAAGGGGTGGTGGGAGGGTTGAGGGGGCTGTCACTCCGTTGGGAGCATAAAGCCCCAGCATCCTGTCACCCCTGCTGCCCTAGCTTGGGGAGGGGTGGTTGGAGGAAGGGGAGAAGCTCACAGGCCCCCAGGCTCTTCAATAAAGGCCCTCTGTGCTTCCCATCAAGGTCTCCACAGTCATTTACTCGGGCCCAAGGTCGCTGTGTGTTTGTTGTCTGTAGCTGGGGCCAGGGCTTCCACTACAGGAGAGAAGGCCTGCGCTGGGGTTAGAGGCGGACAGATGGATCCCATCTCTCTCCCAGCTCCAGCTCTGTCTCCTTCTCTTAGCAAGTTCCGAACTGGGCAAGAACTTGAAGTCCTGAATCAACCCTACAGAAGGTGACAGGTCCACGGACAGCTGAAGAATGCAGGACCCGGAAACCGGGGTTCCAAGCCAGCTCCACTGAGCATTTCTTTTCTTTTTTCTTATTTGAGAGTCAGAGAGAGAGACAAATAGAAAGCACGAGTAGGGGGAGAGGCCAAGGGAGAAGCAGACGCCCTCTGAGCAGGGAGCTGGCTGTGGGGCTCGATCCCAGGACACTGGGATCACGACCTGAGCTGAAGGCAACCAGGTTCACCGAGCCACCCAGGCACCCCTCCACCACGCATTTCCACCAGACCTTGAGAAGGCCCCTTAAGGCTGAAGCTGTTTGTTTACCTCTCAACTGAAAATGCTACAATGCTACTTCTACTCCACAGTAGTCGGGGATGTCTTAAATAAGATGACACTCAAAACTGGGCCGCCTGGGTGGCTCAGTTGGTTAAGCGTCTGCCTTCAGCCTGGGCTGTGATCCCAGTGTCCTGGGATTGAGCCCTGCATCGGGCTCCCTGCCCAGTGGGGAGCCTGCTTCTCCCTCTGCCTGCTGCTCTCCCTGTTAGTGGTCTCTCTCATGTTCTCTCTCTGACAAATACATAAATAAAATCTTAAAAACAAACACTCAAAACCCATGAACTCTTTCTTGCTTATCCTTGCCATCACCAGCGGAATTAGTACTGTTGTGTGGAGGCCCAGAGATGGACCTTGCTAGGGCTCTGGGTCACTCTGTGGGTTTTTAAACACTGTACCTCCTCAGCCTTTGTTTCTGCAGTAGCGGCTTTGTCTGACTTTCCAGCTCGGGCTTCCTCTTCCCTCCACCCATTTCCTGTCTCCCCCTTCCCTCTGCAGCTGAGGTACACAGAGCATCAGCTTCCCCCTCACAAACCCCAACAATGCTCTGTGGGCTCCCCTCCCCCAGCCTGCTCACTAAGTGTAAGCTCCAGCGGTGGGGACTGTGACACAGGGAGGCGGGAGGAGGCGGGGGTGGGGGGGCAGGCCCAGCTCTGGTGCCTCATAGAGCCACGCAGGGTTCCTCATAACACCGGTGACCTGGCACCTGGCCTATGATGGCCCCACCCCGTCAGCCTGGTCCCAGGGGAAGGGAAGATTCTTGGCCTGCTCACTGCTTGTGACAAGGTTCCTGTCTCCCGTCTCCTGTCTCTGACAGAAAGTCCTGCCAGTCAGCTGCCCGCACCTGGGTGCCCGGGCAGGAGTGTTTGTCTGTCTCCCACCTGTTTCAGGCCCTGATGGCAGGCCCGACATTTCTAGCAGGGGCTGTGGCTTGTCTCTCCCTGAATGAGAAGTCTCCCCCTGATGAGTGGGTGTTATCCTGTCTTCTGCCCACAACAGGGGCTGTTACTTGGTCGTCTTGAAGCCACAGGGTTGTCCTGCCTGCTTCCTTAAACAGCTTGCTGTCCAGCATGCCGTCTCTCAGAAGGGTGTTAGCTACCCTCTGACTCTTGCCCTGAGATGACATGACTATCGCTGGGCAGCCATCCTAGCCTGACCTCTGACTCTACCATGGGGTGTTCAGCTCTCCAGCTGATTAGCAGAGATAGTGTTCTCTCCTCTGACTCTGGAGTGGGGTTACCTTTGCCCCCTCTAGACTGTGATGAGAGGGTCACTCCGCTTTCAGACTGTGACAGCAGTGCCACTTGCCTGCTTGCCCCTTGCTCACTGGGGTATAAAGGCTGCCCTTGAATCTCTTCTCCAGGTGCACCGTGGGGGACAGGAGGGAGGTTCCAGCAAAGATCCTCTCAAAAAAAAATCCTCTCTTCAGCCCCAAGTGCCACCCTGAGGGTGGCCTGGAGATCTCTAGGACCATCCCCCCCAGGGGCTGATGAGTGGGGGGCTATGGCAGCAGGAAGCTTGGGGTGCTGGAGGCTTGTGGTTGGGTTGCTGGGGCCCATTTGGCTGCGGAGCCCTCAGGAGGAGGCAGGAAGTCAGGGTGGGACGTGGGCGGGCTAAGACAGGCGGTGGCTACCTCAGCGAAGGGAGCTGAAGCTGTGTGTGAGCTGCCAGGCTAGGCCAGGAGGACCATGTGAATGGGGCCGGGGGCTCCTGGGCTGGGCAGGTAAGGAGTTCTGGGAACAGGGGTCTAGGACTGTGGGGGGGTGGTGCCTGACAGGGGGGGCTGCATCCAGGCATGGGGCTGGGCCCCTGGGTATTCAGCAGCCCTACAGGCTGGGGGAGAGAAAAGTCTTGCTGGAGGCCAGGTGGGTGGCAGGCGATGCAGCTGATAAGAAGTAGCCTTACCTGCATAGCCGTTGGCTCTCACCCCTGCCACACTGTCTGCCACTGGTCCCTACCTCACTGGGAGCCTTTTCTGGGAGATCTGGCACATGGACTGTTACATATGAAAAGGCCTTCAGAAATCCCCAAGTCCAGGGGCGCTGCCTTCAGCTCAGGTCATGATCTCAGGGTCCTGGGATCAAGCTCCACATCCGGCTCCCTGCTCAGCGGAGAGTCCGTTTCTCCCTCTCCCTCTGCTTCTGCCCTCTGTCCTAACCCCACTTGTGCTCTCTTGCTCTCTCCCTCTCTCAAATAAATACACAAATAAAACCTTTAAAAAAGAATCACCAAGTCCAGTCCCTGATCCCACGATGGATGAACTTCCTGAGGCCCAGAGAGGTCAAGCCCTCCCTCCCTGCAGTCACTCAGCAAGGCAGTGGCAGAGCTAGTCCCTTGGAGAAGGTGATGGTCTAGGCTCGGACTCCCCCACCCCCATCCGTGGGGCAGGATGATGGTCAGGCTTGAGTCGGGGACCCCAGGAATCCTAGTGATTGCTGGGGCAGACCCCAGTGACAAGACTCTTCTGAGAGAGAGAGAGAGAGAGATTGAGAGAGAGAGAGTAATCACTCAGAACATCCGGAGGGACACGTGAGACGTGATTTTAGCCTCGGTGACCAGCGGTGCTGGAGAAGCAGAAGTGTCTTCTGTTGCAAGCGGATGGATATGGGAGGGCGTGTTTGTTATCTGGGATGGGGCCTCCAGGGCGGAAGTATCTGACCGGAGGCTGGAAAGTTGAAGGACGCAGAGTGGAAAGGGTAGGGCAGAGGAAGGGCTATTTTTAACCGAGACAGGGGTGCAGTTGGCCCTGGGCGAGGGACGCCTGCACTTCCATCTGGAAAGTTGCCATTCCTGCTCCTGCCGTGTATCAGAGGAGGCCACTTGGTTCCTCTGGCTTCACCGCCCCCCGCCCCCCAACTGTATGCGTCAGTCCAGCTGGTCTCTCTGATCGCTGCTTCAAACCCCAGGAAGGCAGAGGCCAGGAAGGCATAGTCAGCTACCTGCCCACCCCCTCACCTTCTTCTGAGCCATCCGTTTATGGGGGGGCATCCCCATGTGAGCCAGACTTTCCAGGTTTCCCTTACCCTACCCTGCGCCATTGGAGTTTTTCTTGACACGCAGTTTCCACCCAGTCAGCATGTGCCAGCCTTTCTCTTGTCCCCAGGTCCAAGGCCTGCAGCCTTTTGTAGGGGCCAGAGAACACATTGGCTCTCCATGTGCTTCTGGGGGGCTCCTTGGCACCCTGGACCTGCACCCCTCTCCTCCAGCATGTGCTGACAGATGACTCAGGGTCCCTTGCCCTCATGGCTCAGGGACGGAGGTTCTCCTCAAAGGGTAAAGGGCCAAGTGTTGGGGCAAGAGAATGAGGCGAGGTTCTCAGGGAACAGAGGACTCCCCTCTGGTGATCCGGAAGGCTCACAGATCTGACTGGAAGTCAACACAGTTCTGAGAAGGACAAAGGCCCATTTTGGAAAGCATCTACAACATGAGCCAAGGTCACTGTCCCTGGTTTCTGTTTCTTGGGTACCATGAAGACAGAACAAGACCAAAGGCCAGAGAGTCAATGGGTATTGTGTAGTGCAGAGAACACGGGTTTCAGGGTCAGGCTGACCCAGGTACAATTCCGGTTCTGCCATTTCCTTGAACAGTATTGACTTCACCTCCCCAGACTCCAAACTCTATGAAGAGGCAGTCATAAATCTTTCCCTTGCAGATTGCGTGTGGAGACTTGGGTTGTGCACCGGGTCGTACCTGATGCACAGTAGGTCCTTAACAGAGGTTAGGCAGCCCCTCCTCCTGTAAATGGTGCACCAAAGGGAAGGCTGTTCACCACCCAGAATGACCGGTACTCAGCACATTGGCCAGGCAGCGTCCCCGCCTCAGCACCCTGGCCGGCCAGCATACCGCTCATCCCCTCACACTTGTGGTGTGGTTTTGCAAATGAGCTTGTTTCCTGTATATAGTGGGTGTGAGAATTCTAGGCTGAGCCACAGGGTCTGCCTTACAGGAGAGTAACACACACACACACACACACACACACACCCATACACCCATACCCTATCCCAAACACCAGACTTATCATCAGAAAATGTCTGTGTGCAGGTATGGACAGAGGCAGAGACAAGGTCTACACACGCGACACACACTGTATCTTACGAATCCAGAGCCTGGGGGTGTGTATGGATTCACATACATCTTCAACTTGGCCTTGAAGTCACCAACTTTAAGTTGGTGACTTCAAGGTCAAGCTCAGTTCAGTGAAAGCAATGCTGAGGGGAGCTGGGGGTGGGGGTGGGCTGGGGGAAGGCAGGACCAAGATACCATGGGGGGATGTGGCCTCCAAGAGCAAACTTCGGCGTTGGTCTGAATGTAGCTGGTGCTTCATTTCCAATGCTTGTTCTAGAGAACACCTGTTCCATGAGGCATCTGGAAAGAGAATGGTTCTGGGGACAAACCAACATGGCCTCCGCTCCAGACTGGGCCATATTAATTTCCTGGTCAATGTCATCAGCTGGTTAGCACTCTGAAAATTCCCCCAGAGAACGGGCCTGATCGATTCTGTCTCATTGGTATTTCCCAAACTTCTTTGGTCACAGAAGCCTTTTTTCCTGGATGACCCATTCATTGCACGCCTACCTTTCCTGAGACAAGGCGAGGAATGGAAGGGTAAGCTACGCAATGACTCCTCCACAAACCATCCTGTCTCTTGGCAGAGTTTCTGCGTTGGTGGCAGTTTGTTGTTTTTTGTTTTTCAACTACAAAATTAGCACATGACTGTCGTTAAAAATTCAAACAGTACGGAGGCATAAAAAGAAATATAAGAAACACAGCCCCCTCCGGTCTCACTTCTGGGATGTGTTCACTGTGAACAATTTGTGAGCATCCTTCCAGATTTTCCTATGGAAGGTGGCTGCAAAGTGTAGGAGTTAAGAGCCCCGTGTCTGGGGGCAGAGAGACCGAGGTTCAGCTCGCCACTCCACCACTTACTTGTTTGTTATGAGGCCTCAGACAAATCACTTCACCCTGTTTGTGCCTCAGTTTTTGCATGTGTAAAATGGGGATAATAGTAGTCTTTACGTCATAGGATTATTATGAGAATGACATGAAAACATGCAAATAAAAGCTTAGCCCAGAACCTGGCTGCAAAGAATCCCCAAATATACACATTTGAATGCAAATAGGCTTCTATGCTACATTCTGTTCTGTAGCTTCCTTGCCATGTTTTTTGTGTTTTTTTTTTTTTTTTTTTGCTTGCCATCTTATATCCAGGATGTCTTTCCATGTCAGTACATGGAGATGGACCTCATTTTTAGTGATTTTAGCTTAACATCAGCTTGGTAAATGGGCAGCGGCGGCGATTTTGCAATACTACTTCCTGACAAGTACTGCTGTTTTGTGTTCCCAGTGTTGTGAGTCACAGACATTACCAGTCACTGAGCTGAAGACAGACCATGACCCCTGATGAAAATGGAGGGACCTGCCAAAAGAGGTCAGGGCCGGGGGGCGCCTGGGTGGCTCAGTTGTTAAGCGTCTGCCTTCAGCTCAGGTCATGATCCCAGGGTCCTGGGATCGAGCCCCGAATCAGGCCCTCTGCTTGGCAGGAAGCCTGCTTTTTCCTCTCCCACTCCCCAGGCTGTCCTGACAGAGTGTCCCCTCTGTCAAATAAATTAAATCTTTAAAAAAAAAAAAAAAGAGGTCAGGACCAAATGGACAGGAACCTGTCTATCTGCTCAACCTCTGTGTCCCCCACCCTAGATCAGAGCCTGGCACATAGAGGTACCCGTTAAATTTTTGTCAGTAGTCTGGCCAGTTAGGAAAATGGTGCCTCCCCTAACTCACCAACAGAGGTCTAAACCCAAAGGTCTGTCTCACATTGCAGCAAGTCCCAAAATACGGCCTGTGCACCTCTACCGTGGAGTGATTTTAGGGGGTAACGAATGTGAATTTACATATGACATTATGCGCTTGTTTTAATGGATCCTGATTTCTATCTCTGGCTGGTGATACTGGTTTTCCATTTAGGGTAGCAAAGTTTCCATTTTAGGTAAATGTATTAAAGGCGAAAAGGTGGTCTGTGAAAGTGCCCAAAATCACAAAGGAGAATGAAAATGATTGATAACGGCTAATGTTAACATTTGGACTGGAAAATGTTTAAGGCCGGTGCAGGGAAATGCTCACGCTAGCCTCAAATAGCAATTAGACTTGACCTTTAAACAACAGTGGGTTTGCGCTCTGACCACACGTAGTCGAAAATCCACATAAAACCTTTGACCGCCCAAAAACTTAATGACAGTTGACCCTTGAATAATGTGAGGGTGTAGGGGTGCCGACTACCAGCGCAGGCAAAAATCCATGTATAACTTTGATTCCCAAAAAAGCTTTACTAATAGGGTACTGTTGACCAGAGTCTTACTGATAAAGTAAATAGTTGGTTAACAGATAATTTGTATATTATATGTCTTATATACTGTATTCTTAAAGTAAGCTAGAGAAAAGAAAAGAAATGCTATTAAGAAAATCATAAGTGGGGGCGCCTGAGTGGCTCAGTGGTTTAAGCCTCTGCCTTCGGCTCAGGTCATGATCTCAGGGTCCTGGGATCGAGCCCCGCATCGGGCTCTCTGCTCAGCAGGAGCCTGCTTCCCCCTCTCTCTGTCTGCCTCTCTCCCTAGCTCTGATTTCTCTCTGTCAAATATATGAAATCTTTAAAAAAAAAGAAAGAAAGAAAGAAAGAAAATCATAAGCAGGGCGCCCGGGTGGCTCACTGGGTTAAAGCCTCTGCTTTCGGCTCAGGTCATGATTTCAGGGTCCTGGGATTGAGCCCCACATCGGGCTCTCTGCTCGGCAGGGAGGCTGCTTCCCTCTCTGTCTCTGCCTGCTTGTGAGCTCTCTCTCTGTGTCAAAGAAAGAAAGAAAGAAAAGAAAGAAAGAAAGAAAGAAAGAAAGAAAGAAAGAAAGAAAGAAAGAAAGAAAGAAAAGCATAAGGAAGGGGCACCTGGGTGGCTCAGTTGGTTAGGCACCTGCCTTAGGCTCAGGTCATGATCCCAGCGTCCTGGGATTGAGTCCCGCATTGGACTCTCTGCACGGTGGGGAGTCTGCTTCTCCCTCTCCCTCTGCTCTTCCTCCTGACTTGTTCTTTCTTTCTCTTGCCCTCTTTAAATGAATAAATAAAATCTTTAAAAAATATATTTAAATTAGAAAAAAAAATCATAAGGAAGATGGAACACCTGGCTGACTCAGTCAGTAGAGCATGTGCTTCTTGATCTCAGGGTTGTAGGTTCGAGCCCCATGTTAGGTACAGAGATTACTTAAAAAGAAGATCTTAAAAAAGAAAGAAAGAAAAAGAAAATCATGAGGAAGAGAAAATACATTTATAGTACTCTACTGTAAAATATCCACCTGTGAATGGAACCACAAGACACAAACCCATGTTGTTCAAGGGTCAACGATGTTCTCATTTATTTAGCTATTGGCAGGTACTAAGCACATGATAAACAGTTTATGGGATCATCTGTATCTCCCAGGTAATGCTTACAGCAGCCCTACCCCACAGGTCCCACTTTATTTATTTATTTATTTTTTAAAAATTTTATTTACTGGGCACCTGGGTGGCTCAGTGGGTTAAGCCGCTGCCTTCGGCTCAGGTCATGATCTCAGGGTCCTGGGATCGAGTCCCACATCGGGCTCTCTGCTCAGCGGGGAGCCTGCTTCCCTCTCTCTCTCTCTGCCTGCCTCTCTGTCTACTGTGATCTCTGTCAAATGAATAAATAAAATCTTTTAAAAAAATTTTATTTACTTACTTAGAGACAGAGAGAGAAAGAGAGAGCGAGCACAGCGTGGGGAGCAGGAGGCAGAGGGAGAGGGAGAAGCAGGCTCCCTGCTGAGCAGGGAACCCAATGTGGGGCTCGTACCCAGGACCCCGGGATCATGACATGAGCTAAAGGCAGACGCTTAACCGACTGAGCCACCCAGGCTGTCCGCCACCCCCCAGCCCCCCAGAGAGGTTTAGTAACCTGCCCTGAGGCCCTCTGCCAGTGAGTGCCTAGGGATTGACAAGGATATGGCGAACTGAGACCCCATGACTGGCAGACTTCCAGAGACTTGAATAAAGCTTCATGGCTCGCCAAGCTGTAAGTAAGGCTCTGTCCATCCTGATAAAACCATCATGTCACAAAATGCGCACAGAGGTACACAGGGATCGGACTCACTAAAAGGATTAGAGGTACATACAAGTTACTGGTTGGAGGGCCTCTACCCCAAATACCAGCTTTAGCATCATTGCTCTGTAACCCACACTTCTGGCAATAATTAACTAACAATCAGTTTTATGGTTAAGATACTCAATTTTGTGAGAATAAATCTACCTTGTTTGCATTGAAGAGAAAGCTTACCTTTTTGTTCTCTATGGCTAAAAGGGGGGGGGCGGATTATATCACAAAGGAGCACGTGAAAAAGGAGAGAACTCAGGACACATCCCTCTTTTACCCATTAAAAATTATTTATCATGCCCGCCAACCCTGATTCTTGAGTACCATGATGAGGGATCTGTGTGGACTGCCTTCACAGCCAAGGCTCTTTATTGAACATATACAGCTTTGCTGACAACCAAATCTCGGCCCAAGTAAAAGGCCAAGAAAGTGTTTTAAATGATTCTCGACAGATTTTGCCACAAAACGGCCCAAGGTACCACAGTGGTTCTGCCGCACGATAGCCTGCCTGCTCTTGGCTAAGAAACGCAGGTTCTTGGCAAGAACCTGGCACACATTATGGACAGAATGTTCGGTAAACGAATAGCTTTACAGCTGAAGGGAGGAAAAGTATTGTTGTTGTTATCGTTGTTTTAAAGGGGATGAAACACATCCTAGGCCCAGCTAGGCAAGAGAAAGTCTGGAGTTGATAGAAGTGAATGAGTTGGCAAGAGTTGGAACTCATGATGATATCAACGCTAAACAGGTCTGGGTTCAGATGATCCAGGCCAGGAGCTTTGGGTAGCTTGGGATTTTCGATCGGTTCTACCAAGTGAGCAGGGCCACTGCGTGTGTTGGGCTCTATGCTGAGGGGCACCAAGTGGTGGGGGCTGAGGTCTAGCCCTCACTCTACTCTCTGAGTTTGAAACCCCAGGGAGGGGTGGCTCTTTATAATTGGCACAAAGTGCTCTGTGGACCACGGGCAGCTCTGAATTTTACCGAGAACAGTACAGACCTTGGTCAGAGGAGGTCTAGATCTCTAACATTCTTTTTTTTTTTTTTTAAGATTTTATTTATTTATTTGACAGACAGAGATCACAAGTAGGCAGAGAGGCAGGCAGAGAGAGAAGTGGGGAAGCAGGCTCCCTGCTGAGCAGAGAGCCCGACTTGGGACTCCATCCCAGGACCCTGAGATCATGACCTGAGCTGAAGGCAGAGGCTTTAACCCACTGAGCCACCCAGGCGCCCCTCTAGCATTCTTGCTATTGACCATGAATTCCTGAGTTGGAAGAAGAAAATGTCCTGTTTCATTCACCCCAGAATCTGCCTTCGCTGCTTGTTCTGAGAACCCTGGGGATTCTCTGGATCTGTTTTTTTCTTCTTTTTCTTCCTTTTAGACAATGAAACATTTATGTATTTCTTAAAAAGACATTTATATATTTATCTGTTTGAGAGAGGGAGAGGGAGAGAGAATGAGTAGGGAGGAGGGGCAGAGGGAAAGGGAGAAGCAGACCCCCCACTGAGTAGGGAACCCACCTGCAGGGCTCGATCCCAGGACCCGGGGTCATGACCTGAGCTGACTGAGTCAGAGGCCTAACCAACTAAGCCACCCAGACACCCATGACAACGTGACATTTATATTAAGCTTTAATTTTGATTTTCTTTCTACTGACCTCATTTGTCAACCTGGTTGGATTATTTTGGCTACCAGTAATCTTTGTTACACTAAGACGAGAAGGATGGGACACACATTTTATATAAATAGATATATCCATCTATGACCTCACAATTACATAGGGACAGGCACAAACTATAAATCCCCCCATTCTGTTACACAGCCATCTGCATATACGACCTCAGACAAACCCACGGGCATGCGCACAAAAGCACGATGCTCGCTTAATCATATGCCTTCATATATACAGACCTGCATTCACCTGTCCGGTAAATTACATTCAGAAGCATCCAGTCTAGGTGGAAGGAGCATTGTCTTGGAGGAAAAGGCCTCTGTTAACAGCACAATGATCACAAAAAACTTTTTTAGGATTTTGTTTATTTGAGAAAGAACGAGAGCGAGAGAGGTCACAGAGAGAGAGGGAGAAGCCGACTTGCTGCTGAGCAGAGAACCTGATGCCAGGCTCAATCCTAGGACCTTGCGATCATGACTTGAGCCAAAGGCAGCTTAACCGACTGAGCCACCCAGGCGACCCATGATCAAATTTTTGATGAAGAGTGCCATCCACCCCCCCCACCCCCCCAATTCCGCAGCCCCCCCCCCACCCCTGCCTCTCAGGCCTGCTGCTCTGCCCGTTTCCTCATGACTTCTCAGGATCCTCCACTTCCTTTGGACTTCCCAGGGAGTGAAGAGTAGAGGAGGATACCTTGATGAAGGAGTAGGAAACTGATTTGAGTTTCACCTCTGCCTAGAGCCCTCATGTGCTCTTGGGAAATTCACATAACCTCTCTGATCCCCCAGCTTCTCCATCTTTAAAACAAAGCTGGTAAATTATACTGGTGCTTCTAAACTCTTGCCTCCCAGACTCCTTGGGCCCTTCTGCTGTTGTACTCCCCACCCTCCTGGGTCATGGATCTCATGATTTTGAAGTTTCTGCCTACTAAACTACTTTGTTTAAGTACTCACTTTCATGTTATCTAATTCAAATTTTAATCAGAGACTATCAGTATGCATTGAAGAAACAATAACGTAATTTATTAAACTAAGAAACAAATTATAGTACAATTTCCTTTCAGGTTTTTTTTCTAAAAGATTTTATTTATTTATTTGACAAAGATTTTATTTATTTATTTATTTTATTTATTATTTATTTGACAATAAGATTTTATTTTATTTATTTATTTATTTATTTATTTGAGAGAGAGAGATCACAAGTAGGCAGAGAGGCAGGCAGAGAGAGAGGGGGAAGCAGGTTCCCTGCTGAGCAGAGAGCCCGATGCAGCTCTCAATCCCAGGACCCTGAGATCTTGACCTGAGCTGAAGGCAGAGGCTCAACCCACTGAGCCACCCAGGAGCCCCATTCCTCTCAGGTTTTTAAAAAATACGGAAATAACCTGCAGGCCTCCCATGTTATCCTGGGGCCTCCCAGGAGCATGGAGCCCTGGTAGCTGGGAGCCACTCACCAAAATCTTCTCTGGCATTCCCGGATCCTAGGGTCTCATGATGGCTGCCAGGCCCTATGCACCACAGCTCACACTTCCGTAGAGGGCAGGATCTGCTCCCAGTAGCTGGAGGGCTCCAGGAGCGCACAGCCAGCCACGGAGAAAACACTAGGGGTCAGATTCCCAGAAGAGTTAGAGTTCCTTTCGGCTTAATCAAGACACAGCTTGACTTTTTCCTCATTCTTGGCCCCAGTCTTTAGGAATGTCAGGTCCTCTCTGGGAGGCCCAGATTTAGTCCAGGACATAGGTCTTGTCTGCATGCAGTCCTGGACCCTGGCCGTCTCTCTACAGTACAACCAACCTGTGATCTTCATAGGCCCATCTGAGGGTCACAAACAACAGGATACTCACAGCCTCACTCGATAGCTCAGCTCATCTTAGGCTGTTTCCAGATGGTTCTCAATGCTTCTCTGGAGGCTTTTGCTGCTCATAGTTCTTAGCCATAATAAAATTAGGTGTCAGAAAAGCCATTTGCAGGGATGCCTGGGTGGCTCAGGCAGTTAAGTGTCTGACTCTTGTTTTCAGCTCAGGTCTTGATCTCAGGGTCCTGGGATCGAGTCCCACATCAGGCTCTCTGCTCAGCAGGGAGCCTGCTTCCTCCTCTCTCTCTCTCTGCCTACTTGTGATCTCTGTCAAATAAATAAATGAAATCTTTAAAAAAAAGGATTTTATTTTTATTTATTTATTTATTTGTGTGTGAGAGAGAAAGAGATAGCACAAACAGGGGGAGCGGTAGGCAGAGGGAGAAGCAGGCTCTCCACTGAGCAAGGAGCCCAATACGGGGCTTGATTCCAGGACCATGAGATCATGACCTGAACCAAAATCAAGAGTCAGATGCTTATTAGCCAACAGAACCACCCAGGTACCCCATAAATAAAAAAAAATTTTTTTAAGCCATTTGCATCCACAGATGAGTGTTTGAGCTAGCTTTCTTAGATGTCTCTCCCCCACACTCCAGGACTCTTAACAGTAGAGGGGAGAGTGAATGTGTACCCTTTTCCTTGAAAGTCTCTTGATTTGGCTTAAAATTCCATGTATTCCATTCCTTGCATTTTCCTCTATAATAGATCTATGTTTAACTATATGACTAAGGTCAGATAACACTCACGTTCTAGGAAGATGTACACCCATGACTTCTGGTACCCATGATGGGTTCTGAGTATCTCAGTTTAAGAAACATGAATTTCTTTTTTTTTTTTTTTAAGAAACGTGAATTTCTAATAAGGAGAATTATTTACCAATTCCATTTTCCCACCCTCCCAAAGTAGGTGCTGGGAGGGCAGAATGAGCAGTGGTGAAGTCTTTCTAAGCTCTAAACTAAGCTAATATTTGTGTAAGCTTATGAGAAAGGGGTGACACTCCTCACTAGACAGGAAAGGAAAGGGAAGCTTGGGAAGAACGGTTTCAGCAAAGTCATACAGTGAATGTCAGAACCGGGGTTTGAACTTAGGTCTCTCCAACTTTGAGGTCGGCCCTTGAGTCTTTTTTCCTTTTTGAATTGAGATGTAATTGACATGTGTCCTTCAGTTTTGCGACCCCCCAAATCTCCAGTACTCCCTACTTCCACTTGGTCCCAGCATGGATTAGTATCTCTAGCTTTGTTCTGTCCCAAATAGGTTGTGTGAATTTAAACTTTAAAATATTTATTTATTTATTTTTAGGGAGAGTGTGCCTGAGCCAGGGGAGAAGCAGAGGGAGAGAGAGAGAGAATTCTAAGCAGAGTCCCCACTGAGTGCAGAGCCTGTTGCGGGGGGGTGGGCTTGATCTCACAACCCTGAGACCTGAGCTGAAACGAACAGTCAGACGCTCAACCAACGGAGCCACCCCGGTGTCCCCTGTGAGCTTAACTTTTTTTTAAGATTTATTTATTTGAGGGCATGGGAGGGGCCAAGGGAGAGGGAGAGAGAAACTCAAGCAGTCTCTGAGTTGAGTGGGGAGCCCCACAACCCCAAGATCAGACCTGAGCTGAAACCAGGAGTTGGACGCACAACCAATTGTACCACTCAGATGTCCCTGCATGAGTTTAGTTTTAAGCAAGTCTTTTTGGGCTTCTGTTCGCTCCTCTAAAATCAGAAGTTAGACTTGGTGATGTCTTTCTTTCTTTCTCTCTTTCTTTTCTTTTTTTTTTTTAAGTGGCCCCTCCCTCCCTTTTAAATATTTTATTTATTTGACAGAGAGAGACACAGGGAGAGAGGGAACACAAGCAGGGGGAGTGGGAGAGGGAGAAGCAGGCTTCCCGTCAAGTAGGGAGCCCGATGCTGGGGCTTGATCCCAGGACCCTGGGATCATGACCTGAGCAGAAGACAGATGCTTAACGACTGAGCCACCCAGGCACCCCACACTTGGTGTTCTCTAAGACTCTGGTAGATGGGAGCCTCTGTACATGAACCCTCCACATACCAACATTTATTAATGACAAGTAGTTCTGGGTGCTGGGGTATTCAGGCAAATAACCCACAGCTTCTGTTCTGAATGAGCCCCCCATCTCATCAAGGGGAGAGAAAGACAGTGGGACTGACCCATAAATCCATCTAGTCATGGCATTCAGTGTTAACTGACAACTGTGTCTGAGTAGAGTGTTGACAGAGCAGGGTATTGGGAGGGCTTCACGGGGGGAGGTGATATTTGAGCTGAGCCTTAAAGGTTCAGTTAGTTCAGTAGGCGGACAAGAAAGCATTCACGGTAGGGGAGCCACATGTGCAAAGGCATGGAGTAAGAAAATAGTATGAGGTGTTTGGGAAAGGCAGAGGTAGCTCAGAATGAAGGGGTGTGTGTGTGTGTGTGTGTGTGTGTGTGTGTGTGTGTAGGATAGTGTGGAAGTGGATTTGATCTTGATATTAAAGCGTCATGGGGGAGCACCTGGGTGGCTCTGTCAGTCAAGCGTCCGGCTCTCAGTTTTGGCTCCAGTGGTGATCTCAGGGTCGTGGCATTGAACCCTCTTGGGCTCTGAGTTTGGCAGAGGGGTCTACTTGGGATTCTCTCTCTTTCCTCCTCTCTCTCTCTCTGCCACTTGCGCATGAGAGAGCATGAGTAGAGGTGGAGCGGCAGAGGGAGAAGCAGACTCCTCATGGAGCAGAGAGCCCAATGGGGACTTGACCCCGAGACCCTGAGATCGTGACCTGAGCCGAAGGCAGACGCTTAACCACAGAGCCACCCAGGTGCCCCAGTAAGTTTTTTAAAGGGTCATGGGGTGCCAGGGTGGCTCTGTCGGTTAAGCATCCGACTCGATCTTGGCTCAGGTCTTGGAATGCAAAATTGTGAGTTTGAGCCCCGAGTGGAGCCAACTTAAAAAAAGAGGTCTTGAATGGTAAGTTGAGTTTTATCTGAGGACTAGTGCTTTCTAAGCGGTTCTGAGGAGCAGCCCTAGGGAAGGGGGTTTCTCAGGACTCCTAGGGGCTTCACAATGACGTCTCCACTCTGTTTCAGGCAGAACAGCCCCACGTTTACTTGCTTTATCTATTAGGTTCTGCTTGATTTCCATCTGACAAAAAGTTTCCATTGCTTAAGCAAACAAACAAAAAAGTTATGGCCAATAGCAACACTGAAGGGTTTTCTGCTGGTGAGAATCAGAACCCTCTAAAGGAGATTTGCTCTGGGAAAAGTTGGGGCCTGACTCTGACATTAGGGAGCAGGACCCTCTTATTCAGCTTCCTTGGCCAGAGAGGGGAGTTGTAAGTAGGAGGTGGGGCGCACACACCTCTTTGGTAGGGAAGGAACAAAATTTAGGGCTCCCCCAGGGCCTGGGGAAGTGTTGTGTGATCTTTAGTAGGTAGTCCTCCAACATGGGGGATGGGAGGAAAGAGAGGGTTGGTGGAGAGGCAGGAAGTGGGCAACTAGGCTAACAAAGGTATCTGTGGCGGTTTGCCCATCCCAGGTGGGAGGGCGGGGCCTAGGGCTCAGTGGGGGCCCATGTGTGACTCTACTTGTGGCCAGGGGGTCTCAGAGTGAGCACCAGTAGGGAGCTCCTCACCAGACCAGCTGGACCCATTTCAGCTCTTCTGTGGCTGGTGGATGGGGGATGGGGACCTGACAATCTTAGGTACTTCTGGAAATTCCCAGGGCAAGGCCCTAGGATGTCTGATGTTGGGGAAGTAGATCTTGGGGGAGCCCCTTCAGCCCCCTCTCCATTGCCCCAGGGACCATGGGCTGTAGCTGCAGCTCAAACTCTGAAGATGACTGGATGGAAAACATCGATGTATGTGAGAACTGCCATTACCCCATAGTCCCACTGGATGGCAAGGCCACGGTAAGAGGCAAGACGGGGGACTTGGTGAGGGAGTCGGGTGGAGTATACAAGCCAGGAGAAGGAAATGGACCACCACCGAAATAACAGAGTGGCCCTTTCTCCTTGGAAAACAGAAAGGAAAGGAGGTCCAGAGAGGGGAAGAGAATCTCGTGTAAGTTGTTGGCGAATGCAGAGATAAGACCCAGCCAAGCTGGAGAAGCAGAAATGGGGCGGTGGGGAGGGGAGCCAGAATTGGACTCAGTCTCTCACTCTCTGACCCCACTTTCACTCCCTCACCCCACAGCTACCCATCCGGAACGGCTCTGAAGTGCGGGATCCACTGGTCATCTATGAAGGCTCCAACCCCCCAGCCTCACCATTGCAAGGTGACCTCACAATCAGCAGGGCCTGAAAGTTAAGGGGCCCGGATCCTTGGCTGTTGGCCTCCATCTCCTATTCACTCTCTGCCGTGTCTTGCCTCTCTTGCCCCCGGTCTTCTCCGCTGCCCTGTAATTCCTGAATTCTGTGTTCTCAGCCTAATCCAGGCAGGTTCTCCCTGACGCCCTCTGTCTTTCCAGATAACCTGGTTATCGCTCTGCACAGCTACGAGCCCTCTCACGATGGAGACTTGGGCTTCGAGAAGGGTGAACAGCTCCGTATCCTGGAGCGGTGAGTGCCCCCTCCTCGCCACCCATCCTTGCCATGGGAGGGAGCAGGGATCCCCCGCATCGTGGTCCCCGACAGGCTTGCAGCTGGCGCCCTTAGGACAGAATGGGAGGCTCCAGGGTGCTGGGCTAGAGGGTGGGGTGGCAGGGTGTAACGGGGGCTCTGAAGGTTTCCAGCCCAATCCAAGGCCAAGGAGACCCCCCCGACTGGCTCTGTCGCGCAGGAACGGCGAATGGTGGAAGGCACAGTCCCTGACCACCGGCCAGGAAGGTTTCATCCCCTTCAACTTCGTGGCCAAAGCGAACAGCCTGGAGCCCGAACCGTGAGTGGGGACCCCCCGTGACGAAGGGTGGGAGCAGAGGCTGGGTGCTAGGGCTGGTGGCGAGTGCTTGAGGGCGACGGAGGCGGAACTGACCAGCAACAGACGACGGCCTTCCCTTGTGCCTTGCGCAGCTGGTTCTTCAAGAACCTGAGCCGCAAAGACGCTGAGCGGCAGCTCCTGGCGCCCGGGAACACGCACGGCTCCTTCCTGATCCGGGAAAGCGAGAGCACCGCCGGTGAGCGGCTGGGCGGGGCCGCGGGCGGGGCCGTGGGCGGGGCGCAGCGCGGAGGCCTGAGCCCCGCGATCCCGGGGAAGCGGGGCGCGGGGACGGGGATTTGCTTGAGTTCACCCACTCTTTCATCCAGGATCGTTTTCACTGTCCGTGCGGGACTTCGACCAGAACCAGGGAGAGGTGGTGAAACATTACAAAATCCGTAACCTGGACCAAGGCGGCTTCTACATCTCGCCCCGCATCACTTTTCCTGGCCTGCACGAGCTGGTCCGCCATTACACCAGTGAGCCCTAGCAGGAGCCCTTCAGACGTGCTCGCGGGGCTCCTTCACCTGTGCCCTACCAGCCTGCCTCCCCTAAGTCCCTCTCAGGGGTACCCTCCACCCATCTCAGTATACTCCTTCATTCCCCGCAGTGGGCAAAATGCGGTACCCGACAGCCCAGGTGTCGGGTGACAGCCCCACACCTCCCCCGCCAGTCCATTTCCCCTGGACGGGGACTTGGCCCGGCGGGGACTCAGTGGGGGCACCCGAATCCGCCGTATTCACGGCCCTAATCCTCTCCCTTGTGCTCGCAGATGCTTCGGACGGGCTGTGCACGCGGTTGAGTCGCCCCTGCCAGACCCAGAAGCCCCAGAAGCCTTGGTGGGAGGACGAGTGGGAGGTTCCCAGGGAGACGCTGAAGCTGGTGGAGCGGCTGGGGGCTGGCCAGTTCGGGGAAGTGTGGATGGGTGAGTGAGGCCCTCCGCGACTGCGGGAAGGGGGAGAGGGGAGGCTTCGGCTGAGGCCGCGAGAGTCCCGAGACGGCGTCCGGGCCGCTACCTGGCGCCGGGTGCTCGCGCTCCCAGTGATGCCTCGATCCCTCCGCGCCCCAGGGTACTACAACGGGCACACAAAGGTGGCAGTCAAGAGCCTGAAGCAGGGAAGCATGTCCCCCGACGCCTTCCTGGCCGAGGCCAACCTCATGAAGCAGCTGCAACACCAGAGACTGGTCCGGCTCTACGCGGTAGTCACCCAGGAGCCCATCTACATCATCACGGAATACATGGAGAACGGTGGGTGCCGCCACTACTATCGGCCGCTGGGGGGCGCTGCCACCCCCCCGCCCCTGATAGAAGATGGAGGAGATCTGCCTTTTCGCCTGGCTCAGGGTTTCTAGTTTTCCTGGGCACCTAAAGACTCACCACCAGGGACAGGAAGAGGGTGTGATGTTCGAGCTTGTCTGGGAGCCCAGCCTAAGGTGGCAGGCTCCGGAAGAGCTCTCACTTCTCATTTTCTCTGGCCTTTTTCAAAGGCTTAAGATCAAGATCTCAGGATTCGTGTGTGTGTGTGTGTGTGTGTTTAAGATTTTATTTACTTATTTGGCAGAGAGTACAAGCAGGGGAAGAGACAGAAGCAGGTTCCTCACCCAGCAGGGAGCCGGGGGCTGGCTTGATCCCAGGACCCTAGGATCCTAACCTGGGCTGAAAGCAGATGTTTAACCCATGAGCCATTCAGGTGCCACGGCCCCCCCACCCCCCCACCCCGGGGATGCTTGATTTCAAATGTGTGGGTCTCTAGCCTTATTTCTCTCTTCCTTTTGGCCCTGACCCTTGAGAGGGCAGATCTGCCTCAAATCTCTCTTCTTCAGGTCTAAGTGAGCCCTTTGTCCTCCCTTGGACTGATTGAGAGCACCCAGGAAGGTGGATAGAAGTTTCTAGCCCCCCCAAAAAAGATTTTAGGCCCAGCTTTGTCACCAATTTGCTGTGACAGGCCAAGTCCTTGTCCCATCTCTGGTGCTCATTTTCCCCAAGTATAACATCAGAAATCTGAAAGGGCTCACCCAGAAATAATTTAGAGTAGTCATTACAAGCTCTAGAATCTGACTGCCTATGTTAGAATCTTGCCTTCACGATTGTGTGGCCTTCACGGCTCTCTGCTGTGGTGTCCTCATCTGTAAAATGGTGATAATAATGCTATAGTAACTTTCTCATGGGGACTTTGTGAGGATGACAGAGTCAGTGTACACAGAGCAGTTAGAATAGTGTCTGCAGTGTATTTACTGCTCAGCAAGTTTGTTGTTATCTGGCTCTGATTCTTTGGTAGTATAAGAACTGTCCCTCTTCCAGGAAGGGAAGAAGGCTCCTAATTGGCTATTGGATTCTGGAAGTAGCAAATAGGTTTTACCATGTGGACCAAGTTCAAGTGGTAGCTGCTTAGAGTGCTGTGTTGAGGAGGATTCTGAGGCTCATTGGAAATGAGTGCTGGGATTGATTGGCAGCATCTACCATGGATTTGATGCGGGAGTGGCAGTACATGCCCATGTATTTGCTGTGTCTGGGGGAGCCTTTTATCTTTGGTAACTAATTCAGCCCTCGTAGTAGGGAAATTTAGGTTGTTGCCACCTTTACACAGGGTTTTAATCTCTTGAGAAGTCACTAGCTCTGTTCCAGCAGCTGTCATCCCTGGTCTTCTCCTAGTTACCCTCTGCTTCCAGATGTGGTCCCTCAGCCCCCCAGGCAGCTCTTCCTATGCTCCATTCAATATCTTTGGCACACATTTATCACTGCTTACTTTGGGAGGGACACTGAGAGAATGGATGGACAAAACAAGGCTCCTGCTTTCAGGGGAACTGCATTTTAGTTATGTGGCACAAACTCTAGGAAAACCAGAGTTTTGCCACAGGAGAGTTCCAGCATGTCATGGGAATGTAGATAATGATGCGATTTATTAGGCCTGGTAGGATCTAGAGAGCCTTCCTAGAGGAATAGTCTAGCTGGGCCATGAAAGAAAAGACGAATTTTTAGCAGGCAGAGACGGGACAAAGAGACTTTGGGGTGAGACCCCAGTGGTCTATATGAAAAATTTCAAAATTATCTAGGGTTGGTGAAGTGAAAGAAGCAGGAATGGGGGAAAGAAGAAACTGTAGTATGGACTGTGCCAGAATTTGGACACCCGGCTAAGGAGTTTGGATTTTACCCCATTGGTGACAAGAAGTTTACCAACTTCTCCAAGCCGGGAAAAGCCTTCATATGTCCTGGGTATCTTCACCCTGAACGCACACTTCTTCATTCTCACCCCTTACTCTCCTTTCTACATGTCAGACACTGCTTCTAGATAGCCAGTTAGAGGAGAAGGGTCTGGGAGCTTTCTTTCTTTTTTTTTAATAACACATTTTTCTTTTTTAAAAAGATTTTATTTGACAGAGAGAGGACAAAGTAGGCAGAGTGGTCGACAGAGGGAGAGGTAGCAACAGGCTCCCCACTGAGTAGAGAGCCTGATGTAGGGCTCAATCCTAGGACCCCATCCTGACCTGAGCTGAAAGCAGACATTTAACTGACTGAGCCACCCAGGCAACCTGTCTGGGAGCTATCTGCTGGGACATCTTGAGTCAGCAACTTTTGCTTCTGCTCACAGGGAGCCTGGTAGATTTCCTCAAGACCCCCCCAGGCATCAAGCTGACCATCAACAAACTCCTGGACATGGCAGCCCAAGTAAGGAGACTGGGGAGGCGCTGGGCAGGTGTACAGCCCAGTGAGGTAAGGATATTCGGCCCAGGGCTGCTGACCTCCTACCTGGTCTTCAGATTGCAGAGGGCATGGCATTCATTGAAGAGCGGAATTATATCCACCGTGACTTGAGGGCTGCCAACATCCTCGTTTCTGACACCCTGAGCTGCAAGATTGCAGACTTTGGCCTAGCACGCCTCATCGTGGACAACGAGTACACAGCCAGGGAGGGTAGGTGTGGGATATAAGGGAATTCTGGGGCCTGTAGGGTCTGGCCAAGCAGACCCAGGTGACCTCTCTCTGCCTCCCTCCAGGAGCCAAGTTTCCCATTAAGTGGACAGCACCAGAAGCCATTAACTATGGGACGTTCACCATCAAGTCGGATGTGTGGTCTTTTGGGATCCTGCTGACGGAGATTGTCACCCATGGCCGCATTCCTTACCCAGGTCAGGGCCAAGGGTAGGAACTGAAAGAGTGATGGGGAAGAGTAGCCCATGCATGTCTGTCCACTCACTTCATCTGTCCCTGGTTCAGGTTCTGAATTTTCCTAGCTGCTTTTCCTATATTCACTCAGGACTCCAGAATCCCCAGTCAGGTGCCACGTCTCCTAGGGCTGGCTTCTGTGTCTGTCTCGATCTCTCTCCTCCTTTAATAATCCCAGCTCTTAAGTCCTGACACGGGCAGCCTAGGATGGTAGGAGAGGATCTGACTTGGGAGGGAAAAGGCCTGCCTTTACTACCAGATCTGCCACTTATGCTAACTTTCTGTTTGGGTTTGATCAGATCATTCTTTTTTTTTTTTTAAGATTTTATTTATTTATTTGACAGACAGAGATCACAGATAGGCAGAGAGGCAGGCAGAGAGAAAGAGGAAGGGAAGTAGGCTCCCTGCTGAGCAGAGAACCCAATGCAATGTGGGGCTAGATCCCCACCTGTAAATTATGAAGTTAGAACAGTATCTGGCTCATACTAAGCACTCAAGAGTGTTAGGTTTTATTATTATTATTAATTTTTAAAGATTTATTTAGTTATTTGAGAGAGTGAGAGAGCAGGGGGACGGGCGAGGGAGAGGGGGAATCTCAAACAGACTCCTCACTGAACACGGAGCCAACACCGGGTTTGATCTCATAACCCTGAGATCAAGACCTGAGCAAGTCGGACACTTAGCCGACTGAGCCACCCAGGAGCCCCTAGGTTTTATTATTAATCATCACTTTGGGCAAGTGACTTCACCTCTCTGAGCCTCAGTTTCCTGATATGAACAAAAGAGACTATTTGTGAAATAGCTTGACTCCCAGCAGGTGCTCACTAAGCACTGACTTCTGTGCCTTCTGGAACTTCCCACGTAACAAATGAGAGAGACATATAAATGACTAATTCCTACCCTCTCCCATCCCTTCCTCTAGCCTCTGGACACAGTCCTTTACCCCCGAATTCAGCCAAGACAGATGGAATTTTTTGAAAGGAACTTGCTAGGAAGTTCTGGGGAAAGGAAATGGAACACAAAGACAGGGGAGAGGTCATGGAGCACAATGGCCAGAAATGCAGAAGCTTCCCACACCCCCAGAGCACTATGTACAGAATTTTGCTCCTAGAAAGGTAAAGGCACCTTAGTATCAGGTGAGAGCCTGAAGGACTTCTCTTCCCAGGACTGGCCCTATCAGAGAGTCTAAGGGCACCACAGGGGCGAGAACCACGCTCTAGTCATCCAGTCAAGTGTCCTTACTGCTCCTCCACTGTGCCCACAGAGGTGAACCCATAGAGAATTTCTCTGTTAGAAGAAAAAAAAAAAAAAAGCAGGGGCTCCTGGGTGGCTCAGTGGGTTAAACCTCTGTTTTCAGCTCAGGTCATGATTTCAGGGTCCTGGGATCAAGCCCCACATTGGGCTCTCTGCTCAACACAGAGCTTGCTTCCCCCTCTCTTTCTGCCTGCCTCTCTGTCTACTTGTGATCTCTCTCTCTGTATTAAATAAATAAAAGTCTTTTTTTATTTAAAGATTTTAAAAAATTTATTCATTTGACAGACAGAGATCACAAGTAGGCGGAGAGGCAGGCAGAGAGAGAGGGGGAAGCAGGCTCCCCGATGAGCAGAGAGCCCGATGCGGGCCTCGATCCCAGGACCCTGAGATCATGACCTGAGCCGAAGGCAGAGGCTTTAACCCACTGAGCCACCCAGGCACCCCAATAAATAAAAATCTTAAAAAAAAAAAAAGAAGAAGAAGAAAAAAAAAGTGGGGCGCCTGGCTGGCTCAGTCAGTATAGCATGCAGTTCTTGATCTTGGGCTAATGAGTTCAAGACCCACACTGGGCATGAAACCTATTTAAAAACAAACAAACAAACAAATAAACAAATTAATTAATTAATTAAAAAGATGAAAAAAGCATTGAAAGCATGAGGATAATTGGCAACTGACACGTGACTTCAGGGTTAGGGAGATAATGGGGAGTAATGGGTCCTGGGTGAACTTGCATTGCCACTAAGACATAGGAACTCCCAAAACAGATATTTTCTCTTCTTTTTTTAAAAGATTTTTAAAAAATTTATTCATTTGAGACAGAGAAAGAGAGTGAGTGTGAGCAGGAGAGAGAAGCAGAGGGAGAGGGAGAAGCAGACTCACAGACTCCCCGCTGAACCGAGACCCTGACACAGGGCTCAGTCCCAGGACCAGAAGATCATGACCTGAGCTGAAGGCAGATGCTTAACCATCTGAGCCACCCAGGTGCCCCCAGACCTCTTCTTTTTCAAGAGAAGCCAAATCTTAGAATTTTAAGAAAATTTCCTATATCCAAATATTGATGATTGATTCAAATTGTTTAAAAACACAGCAGGGTGCCTGGGTGGCTCAGTTGTTTAAGCATCCAACTCTTGATCTCAGCTCAGGTCTTGATCTCAGGGTCTTGAGTTCAAGTCCCGCATTGGACTCAAACTGGGTGTGGAGCCTACTTAAAATAATAAATAAAATAAATAATAATAAATAAATATAAATAAATAAAAATAAAAACCCAATAGGGGTCAAACCAAAGTAGGTCTATGGGCTATATTTAGGCTGGGTGCAGACAATGGGTTTGCATCCTTGACTCTAGCCATGGCGTTTAGTTCCCTGGTCTATGTCCTCTGATTTCCTGAATTTCTTAGTTTTAAGGGACATGGCCCCCAAATTATATAATCTGGTTCCTAGAGGGATCTGGTGAATCTACCTTATGTGGGGTCTGCTTTGCTGGTTTCCAGGGCCCACCTGGCATCTCATATGCCTGTTCCCCAAACCAGAAAATCCTCACCCCTGTGCTGTCTGTAGGCTCCTGTCCTGCTCTGGGGCCTGACCACCCCATATTCCACCACCAAATCATCATAATCACAGATATTCTTCATATAGCATCTCCTCTCCAGGCCCTATACTTGGTGTTTTACAAGAACTGTCTCCTCAAATTTTCATAACAGCTGTATGAGGTGGGAGCTACTCTTAGGTCCATTTCCCAAACGAGGAAACTGAGGCCCAAAGAGGGGAGATGGCTCACCCATGGCCTCACAGTCATCACGTACGTGTTATTAAGTGCTTAAGCCACAGCCGACACTCCAAGTGGCGTGACTGATGTCTGGCTGGTACCCGAAGCACAAGGCCTTAGTGTTGATGCCGACCGAGATCCTTTCCGATCGGTGCTCACACCGTGCCAGTTAAATATTCCGAACATCACCCCTGCCGTGGGTATCGGAAGCTTGGAGCCTTGATATCGTCTCTCCCATCAATCTCTAGGGATGACCAATCCTGAGGTGATTCAGAACCTAGAGCGAGGCTACCGCATGGTGCGACCTGATAACTGTCCCGAGGAGCTGTACCACCTCATGATGCTTTGCTGGAAGGAGCGCCCGGAGGACCGGCCCACCTTCGACTACCTGCGCAGTGTGCTGGAGGACTTCTTCACGGCCACAGAGGGCCAGTACCAGCCCCAGCCCTGACATACCTAGCAGGCCGGGCCCAGAGCCCTTCCTCCATCTAGCCCACCTGGCTGGGGGAGATGCAGTTCTTGTGTCATACTGATCATACCCGTGTTGCCTATGCACCTACGGACTCTGCGTGTGAATCCCGCCCACGCGTGGCAGGGCCACTTCCTGTTGTCTTATACAGGCCTCTGTAGCTGTGTGGGTTCTGTGCAGGTGTCTTGTACGTGTGTGGCCTGGGTATATTGTGTCTTGGGCACCTGTTCAAGTTGTCCCTTTGTGGGCCTTTCTACTTCCCAAGGCGACCGGAGAGAAGAGTGACGCCTGTGATTGACACTGGCTTCTGCTCACCCCCTTTCCCTTTCCCCGCCCATCAAGAAGCTTCTTGAAGGCTGGGACCTTATCTGATACCTCTGTGTGCTCTCCTTGGAGCCTGGCACACATTAGGAGCTCAATAAATGACTCTCTGTTGATGAAGATTACATATCTCTCAGCTCCCCATTCACTCCCATCTACACTTCCTTGGGAGGGGGAAGTGGGGGTTCAGAAGATGGAAAATAAGTCACCCTGAATTGGGGTGAAAGATGGGATGAGGGGTTGTCTGAACTTTTTCCAGCTCTGCTGATTTGGGGGGATAAGAGGAAGTTCCTACACCTTGCTGGGTGGGCTCTTTGAACTCCTTCAAACTCCCACCTGAAAGGAATAAGGGTGACCCCTACGCAGAACCTCGTAGGGAGTGGGTGTGTCCCAGGACATGCTCCCCTCCCATTTCCTAAGGGCAATACCACTTTTTACAGCTACTGATTCTGGGGCTATGTTTGTACTCAGATATGTTTTATTTTGTTTAGATCTTACTTATTTGACAGACAGATCACAAGTAGGCAGAGAGAGAGGGTGAGAAGCAGGCTCCCTGCTGAGCAGGGAGCTCAGTCCCAGGACTTTGGGATCATCACCCGAGCTACAGACAGACCCTTAACCAACTGAGCCATCCAGGCAACCCTTCAGATATATTTTGATTTACTTTCAAGACTTTTTTTTTTTTTAAGATTCTATTCATTTATTTGACAGAGAGAGAGTGAGAGCAGGAACATAAGTAGGAGAGGGAGAAGGGAGGGAGAAGGAAGCAGGCTTCCCGCTGAGCAGGGAGCCTGATGTGGGGCTCAACCCCAGGATCATGGGATCATGACCCGAGCTGAAGGCAGACGCCCAACGACTGAGCCACCCAGGTGCTCCCCTTCAAGATGTTTTTAAAGATTTTATTTTATTTTTTTAAAGGATTTTATTTATTTGACAGAGAGAGAGAGAGAGAGAGAGATCACAAGTAGGCAGAGAGACAGGCAGAGAGAGAGAGGGGGAAGCAGGCTCTCTGCTGAGCAGATAGCCCAATATGGGGCTCGATCCCAGGACCCTGGATCATGACCTGAGCTGAAGGCAGAGGCTTAACCCACTGAGCCACCCAGGTGCCCCAAAGATTTTATTTTTAAATGGTCTCTACACCCCACATGGGGCTGGAACTCACAACCCTGAGGTCAAGAGTCACCCAGTCTACTGACTGAGCCAGTCAGGCACTCCCCCCCCCAAGATTTTTTTTTTTTAATTTTTTAAGATTTTATTTATTTATTTGACAGACAGCACAAGTAGGCAGAGAGGCAGACAGAGAGAGAGGAGGAAGCAGGCTCCCTGTTGAGCAGAGAGCCTGATGTGGGGCTTGATCTCAGGACCCTGGGATCATGACCTGAGCCGAAGGCAGAGGCTTTAACCCACTGAGCCACCCAGGCGCACCACCCCCCCGCCAAGATGTTTTTAAGCATTGAACTAATTCACTCATTTGGCAAATATTTACTTATTTATAATTTATTTATTTATTTGAGAGAGTGAGACAGCACAAGTGGGAGGGGTAGGGAGAGGGAGAGAGATTCTCAAGCTGACTCAGCACTGTGCACGGAGCCCCATATGGGGCTCAATCCGAAGACCGTGAGGCCACTACCTGAGTGGAAACCAAGAGTCGGATGCTTAACCGACTGCACCACTCAGGCACAACTTGGCAAATGTTTATTGAACATCTGTGTGTTAGGCACGGTTCTGGGTTCATAGAATATATGGCAGATAAAGCAAACAAAATCTCTGTCCTTTAGGGAGCTTACGTTCTAGTAAGGGAAGACACCATAAACGTCACAAAGAAGTAAATGATATGGTATGCTACAAGGTGCTGAGTGCTGAGGGGAAAATAAAGCAGGGTAAGGGGAATGAGGAGTGTCATGTTTGGGGGAAATGTACAATTCTAAACAGGATGGTCTGGGAAGGTCTCATTGAAGAAGGTGACTTTTGATCGAATATTTGAAGGAGATGAGGGAGCAAGCCACATTTTAGGGGAGGAGAGGCCAGGATGAGGGAACAGCTTGAGGCAGAAGCTCCCTTGGCCAGCACAGAGACAGAAAGTCCAGACAGGGGGCCTCGGGGGTAGAGATCCTGTGGGGCCTTGTGGCCTTCGCAGACACCATTTCAAGTAGAATTTGCAGGGATTTTTGCATAGCCATGACATGACCTTAAACTTTATTATTATTTTTTAAGCTTTTTTTTTTTTTGAGAGCTCGTGTATACAATACACACACACACACACACACACACACACACACACACACACACACACAAGTGAGGGACCCTGGCACCCCACGATCTGACTTACATTTTAAAAGAAGGGCCCTTGAATGTTAACTGAGTTAACATTCTGTCTTGAATGTTAACTGAGTTAGCAGTCAATTTATAAAACTGGGAAGATTTTGCCTAAAACTACACATTTCTGCCTTCTCTTGAAAAAACAGCTTGGGGGCACCTGGGTGATTCATTGGGTTAAGCCTCTGCCTTCGGCTCAGGTCATGATCTCAGGGTCCTGGGATAGAGCCCCACATCAGGCTCAGCAGGGAGCCTGCCTCTCTGCCTGCCTCTCTGCCTGCTTGTGATCTCTCTCTCTCTCTCTGTCAAATAAATAAAATCTTAAAAAAAAAAAGTTTGAAGATTTGGTTTCAGTGCGCTTCCCTGTCCTCAGGGAGCTGGGTAGTGGCTCCCCCTTCGGGTAGGGCTTGAGCTCTTTCTTTGCCGGAGTCCCTTTGCCAGACAGTGAAACTGAGTGCGAGTGGTTATATCATCATGCTTGCACTGTTGTTCTTAGAATGAAGAGGAAAATGAAATGTTTTTCACCTCTATTTCCATTAAAAAGTGAGAGTATGAAAGATACCTGCAGATGGCAGTGTGTTTGAGGAAAGATGGGGGAAAGGCATATTGCTTCAGGAAAGTGAAAAAGAATCCAATTTTAGAAATATGCAAAGCACTTGAATCAAACTAATATAAATCCACTTATTTTTATACCACCTGCCTCACCTCTGGAAGGATCTGAGTTTCTGACTTCTGTTCTGCATTTTATAAAATGCTGCCACACCCATGACCTCCTCTGATCCCCACCCTCCTCTTCTTCTGGATACTGTGTGCAGCCACAGAGCTGGTGAACTTTGTATTCTTATCCTCTCCATTTTACAAAAAGGGAAGTGGGAGCCAGAAAGTTATTAGCCAGAAAGCAGCAACACAGAGCTGGAAACAGGGGTTAATGCCCTGGCCCTTTAGCTGTTTCTATGACAGAATTGCCCAGTCTTAGATCTTCTGTTACTTTTATAATCAGTGGCCCAAATGCAGTTCTTAAGTGAGGAACACAAGTGCGCAAGCAGTCTTTAACTGTAGAGGCATAGGGTACCTGGATGGCTCAGCTGGTTAGGCATCCAACTCTTGAGGAAGCTCAGATCTTAATCTCAGAGTCGTGAGTTCAAGCCTCCTATTGGGCTCCACGCTGGGTGTGGAGCCTACTTAATAAATAAATAAATAAATAAATAAATAAATAAATAAATTGAAGAGGCATAAAAATGTATCTTATCGACTATAGGACCATGAGTTTGTAACTTACTTGGTACACAAATAGTTAAGCATCCACTCAATATTAATACTGTTGTATTTTATTATTTTTAATAGCCCATCGCAGTGCTTTTCAGTCTTTCAGCTTTCAACAATGAAGTTGTTGATTGTTTGATCAATTGAGAGCAGTGGTTCCCAAGGGGAAGGTAGGGGTAATTTTACACACACACACACACACACACACACACACACACTCACACGCACACGCACACCTTGCCCTGGGGACAGTTTTGCAATGTCTGGAGACAATTTTTGTTATTGCAGCTGGGGGTGGGAGTGGAAGGTGCTATTGGCCTCTAATGAGTAAAGGCTAAGGATGTTGCTAAACATCCTACAATGCACAAGACAGCCCCCTGCAGTGTGGAATTATCCAGCTCCAAATCCTAATAGCTTCAATAGCTCGAGAAACCCTTCTCTAGCACAAGGGGACAGTTTCCTCTTGTGTAAAGGCACTCTTTAGTCCTCCTGGGTGACAGCATCAGGGAGGTTTGGTGTAAGCAAGGCTGGGTTCAGGGCGCCCAGGTGACTCGGTCATTAAGCAGCTGCCTTTGGCTCAGGTCATGATCCCAGGGTTGGGGATCCAGCCCCAGCTGCTCAGCTGGAGGCCTGCTTCTCCCTCTCTCACTCCCCTTACTTGTGTTCCCTCTCTCGCTATCTATGGAATAAATAAAATGTAAACGAGATTCTGCACCTTCGTTAGTGTCTCTGTTGCACAGTGGGCATTCACAAAAACTGTACTATTGAAAGTTGGATCTAATTACTCATTGTGTGACTCTGAGCAGGTCACAAAGATCTGAAGTTCATTGTCCGTATCCATAAAATGGGAATAAAAAGCCTCTTCCAAAGCTGCTATGAGCAATCGTTGAGATAAACGTCGGTGGAGCTGTTGCACAGTACTTGGCCCACAGCTGTTTTCTTTGCTTTATCAGTTTATCTCTCCCTCTTCCAAACCCACGTTCTAATCCATGTTCAGCCGTGTCATCAGCTCAGTGACCTTGTGCAAGTCACTTCCCCCCCCATCCCCCCACGTAGACCTCGGCTGAGTCTCTACAAAATTACAAAGTTGGCTTCTGATCTCCAAGCACGCTTCCAACACCGAAATGGGAAGGTGAAGTGTACGGCTCTGCTTTCTTCCCCCGGGACTAATGGTACGGTCCCCGGGCAGCTCCCCCACCCCCCTGTCGCAGACCTTGGTACAGGCCCAGGGGGCCCTCGGCTGCCTCTCAGGGCTGCCCTTGCCCCCTGCCGAGTTCCGGGCCGTCTCTACGCAAGCTGATTGGCTGGATCCGTGCCCGGGCTGCGCGGCTATAGGTGAGCCCGGGAGGGGACGGGCGGAGCGGGCTGGAGGCCCGCCCCCTCCCCCCTGGGTCGGACGCTGAGCGGAGCCGCGGGCGGGAGGCCGGACGGACCGACTGACGGGAGGGACGGGAGGCGAGCAAGATGGCGCAGACTCAGGGCACCAGGAGGAAAGTCTGTTACTACTACGACGGTGAGCACCGTGCGCGCGGCGGGGGCGGGGCCGGGCGGGATCCGGGAGAGGGAGGCTGAGGAGATGCGAGCGGGGAGGCTGGGAGAGGCTGAGGCGTTGGGGAAAGGCTGAGAAAGGAGGCTGCGAGGAGGACGAGGCTGAGAGAGGAGGCTCAGAGGAAAGGAGAGAGAGGCAGAGGGAAGAGGCTGAGCGGAACGAGGTCGAGACTGAGGGAGGAGGCTCAGAGGAAAGAGGCCGGAGGAGGGAGGAGGCAGAAGGAGGAGGCTGAGAGCAGGAGGTCGAGTCTGAGGGAGGAGGCTCAGAGAAAAGGAAAGGAAGTCGAGGCTGAGGGAAGAGGCAGAGGCCGAGCGGGGGTCTTTTGGGGAAGCCTGGGGTAGCTTGATGGAGGGAAGTGGGATTCTCAGGAAGCCTGATGGGGAGAGTTTGAGTGGGACTCCTGGAGGGGAGGCTGAGTCTAAGGGGGGAGGCAGGATCTGGCAGAGAAGGGTGCAAGGATTTGTTTCCCTGCCGAGAATACAAAGGTCTTTCTCTGCCCCTTTGCTTCCTCATCCTTTTTGGTGAGAGTCCTGCAGGAGTCACCACCTCCTGTCACCAGCCTCCCCTCCCCCAGTCTCTGAGCTGGGCCTGCAGTTGCTACTGGGAAATGGGGCCCCTGGGCTTGGAAGGAGAAAGATGCAACCTGTTAAAACAGACTTTTTCATTCAGCAGAAGCCTGTGGAGCAGCTTACTCTGTACTAGGGACGTTTAGGTGCTGGGGCCATGGGGCTGATCAGGTCACTTCTCATCTTCCCTCAGTCTGGAGGGGGAGATGGGCAGTGACAGAATTGCTGTCCAGTATCATGCTGGGATAAAGGAAAGCTCAGAGTGTTTGGGGAGCGCAGAGTAGAGGCACCCAGCCGAGCCTGCGGAGTCTGGGTGGGAGGTGCCATCTCAGTTAGGACCTGAAGAACGGGAGTTACTAGCCAGGCCCAGGGAAGGAAAAGATGACGTTAAGTTTAGAAGTAAGAGAGAGGACAGCTTTTTTGAAAGACAGCAAGTATGTGTATAGTACGGCTGAGACATAGTTTTGAGTGTAGAGTGTAGAAAGTCAGGGAATAGGCTAGAGGGAAAGGTTGCAAGTGATGAGGCTGGAAAGGTAAATGGAGACCAGATCATGAAGGGCTGGGCACACTGTCTTAAGGAAGTTGAACTTTATTCTGAGTGCACTTGTGAATCACTGAAGTTTTATGCAGCCTGGTGACATCATCAGACGTATACCTTAGAATTATCACTCTGAGGCAGAAATTAAGTACACAAATGTAGGGGTAAGGAAGAAGGCAAGGATCCCAAACTCCTGGGTTGGGTAGTGATGTGTTAGGCTCTATCAGTTGATAACTTTGGGTTTTGTATTTTTTTTTTCTTAAGATTTTATTTATTTATTTGACAGAGGGAGTGGCAGGCAGAGGGAGTGGGAGAAGCAGGCTCTCTGCTGAGCAGGGAGCCTGACGTGGGGCTTGATCCCAGGACCCAGGGACCACGACCTGAGCCAGAGGCAGATGCCCAACTGACTGAGCCACCCAGGCGCCCCTGGGTTTTGTACTTTTAAGAAGTACTTTTTGGGAGATATCCAAGTAGAAGCATTCAGAAGGCTGTTGGCCATTCAGGTCTGCAGTTTAGTAGGAATGAGAAGAGAGAGATTTGGGGTAGCCGTCAGCATACAGATGGTAATTTTAGTTACAGAGGGTGCTATCACCCAAGAAGTTGTGCAGGATGGCAAGAGAAGAGGATCCTTGGGGGAATTCTAAGGAATCGGACTGAGGAAAAGTCTAGTGCTTTTTGTGCTCCGTACTCCCCTGTCATAGTGCGTGTCACTCTCTATTGGAATTGCCTGTGGACTTGTTCATTCTTCTTAGACAGTAATCTCCTTAGGGAATGGGGTCGTGTCTTACCTAGCTCTATGCTCAGCCCCCAGAACAGTGCCTTGGTCATAGTGGGCTCTCAATAAATACTTTTTTTTTTTTTAAGATTTTATTTATTTATTTGACAGACAGAGATCACAAGTAGGCAGAGAGGCAGGCAGAGAGAGGGAGGGAAGCAGGCTCCCCGCTGAGCAGAGAGCCCCATGCGGGGCTCGATCCCAGGACCCTGAGATCACGACCCGAGCGGAAGGCAGAGGCTCAACCCACTGAGCCACCTGGGTGCCCCGGCTCTCAATAAATACTTAAATTGTACAAGGGGAATGTAAGTGAACCAGAAAGTCTTTTCTTTATTGTTGTTTTTTTCTTTAAGTAGGCTCTGCGCTCAGCATGGAGCCCACCATGGGGCTTGAACTCATGACAAACTGTAAGTGAGATCAAGACCTGAGTGAGATGAGGAGTCGGATGCTTAACCGATGAGCCATCCAGGCACCCCAGAAAGTCTTGGGTTACAGTAGCCAAAAGAAGGAGGGAGTGGCAACTTGTTGGCAAGAACTGTTTCTTGTGCGCAGTTTCAGAGTGAAGCTAGATTGCAGTAGATTGAAGAATGAATGGATGGGTGAAGAGAAGACGTCATATTGAACCCTTTTCAAAGGAAGCTTGGTTGGGGCAGAAAGAAAAGGTTGTTTATAAAAGGGGATGTAGTGGCTGAGGGTCGAGCATATTCAAAATCCGAATGTAAAATAACCAGAGGGAGTGGTTGAAGATACAGGAGAGAGGGGCTGGTAATGATGGAGGTTCCTGAGGAGGCCAGGGGAGATGGAAACCAGAGCACGGGAAGGGACGCTAGACTTTCAAGGGGAAGTTTCTTCGTGATGAGAGGCAAGGAACAGTTCAAATGTAGGTATTTTGGATGGGGAGAAAGTTGAGGGAGTTTTCAAAATGAAGTAACCAGAATATTCTTTTTCCTGTGATTGGTGGAGGCCAGTTGGAAGAGTGGGCATCTCAGAGAGAGATAGCTATTAAGGAGCTGTTGTGAAAGAGGGAGCTAGGAAAATAAATTTGGAAGGACTGCTGGGCAGTGGTGAGGGCCCATTCGAGGCTAGAGCCTATGACTTTGTGGCCGTATCGGTTTACACAGTTGTTGTTGTTGTTTTAAGATTTTATTCATTTAACAGAGAGGGAGAATACAAGCAGGGAGAGCAGCAGGCAGAGTGAGAGGGAGAAGCAGGCTCCCTGCTGAGCCAGGAGCTGGATATGGGACATGTGGGACTCGTTCCCAGGTCTCTGGGATTATGACCTGAGCCAAAGGCAGCTGCTTAACGAACTGAGCCACCCAGGCATCCCAGTTTGCAGTTTTGTGATCTCTACACCGTAGTTTAAAACAAGAAAAAGTGAAAAGACCTTAGTCTTTAGACAAAGGAGATGGCTTACTTTTTGAAAAACTGCTTGTGAGTTTTGCAGTGAGGTCACTAACTTGGGACCCACACTTAGTTCTGCCCCTCAGAAGCTTTGCAGTATTGGGCAAGTCACTTAACCTTTGTAGGCCTCAGGTCACTGTCCTATAAAACTGATAAACTTTGAGAAGAGTGGGGAAAAGCTCTCTAAATTATAAAGGTAGTATCTAAATAAAAAGGATTATTTCTTTTAAAAAGTCAGCAACTGGATTAAAAGCTGTTAGGAAAAGGATGGTGCCTCTGTACCCCACCTTCAGGGACACCCCTAGCCTTCTAGATAAGTTATCTTAGTTCCCCAAGTCTTAGCCTTGGCTGAATTCAGGTTTGATAGGCAGGGGAGTCGCTGGGGATTAAGGCCCAGGCGAGAGACATGGGTAAGCCAGGAATCCAGTTACGTAAGGGTAATAGTCATGTTACTGTCTGCCTTCAGATTGGGTCTGCATCAGGATGTCTCAGCCAATGCCTTGAGAACCTATTGTACCAAATCCCCATGACTAATAAGGTGGTCTGAGGGTCTCTGGAAATAAATTTCCTCCTGCCTTCTCTGCTACTGCATCTCAAAAGTCTGTGTCTGTATGAGACAAGGGTCCCAATTGAATGCCCCAAGTACTATATTCTGGCTTGTGGCTCTGGCCGAGAGCACGGTTCTTGCCCTCAGAGGCTTCACTAAGATTAAGAGAAGAGGGTAAAAGGACATTAAGTGAAAACTAAGGAAATTTGAATAAAGCATGGGCTTTTAGTCAATGATACTGTGTCAGTGTTGGTTCATTAATTGTAACAAATACTTCTTATTTTATCATGTAGAATGCTGGTAATAGGGGAAACTGTCTATACGGTATCTGAGAACTCTCTGTACTATCTTTGCAATTTTTCTATAAATCTTAAATTGTTCTAAAAAGTAAAGTCTATTAAAAAGACAGAGAAGAGGGTGAGATCCCAAACATCCAGCTGTTCAGAAGTTTCCCATTGTCCCTGGCCGTGTCCATGACGAAGAGGATTGGAGCATGGTTTGGATGCTATTGGTGGTGTTCCCCACAGTGCATTGCTCCCTGGAATGCAGACTGGTACTGACACCACCAAACCATAGTGCATAAAGAGGCTGGGACCTTCTTTTCACTGGTGCTCAGAGATCTGCCTCATTCTGATGGACCTCTAAGGAGGGATCCTTGGGTGTTCAGTTCTCTTGATTTCTTGTTTTGTTTTGTTTTTGTTTTCATTGGTTTGGGTTTTTTTCATTTTGTTTTGTTTTGTTTTGTATTCTTCTTTTTCTTTTTCTTTCTTTCGTCTTTTTTTTTTTTTTAAATAAGCTCTGTGCCCGAGGTGGGCCTGGAACTCATGGCCCTGAGATCAAGAGTTGCTTCCCCTAGTAACTAAGCCAGCCAGGCACCCCCACTTGATTTTTGGAGTATTTGTGCCAGGAACTTTGTGCCAAGCAGATTCACAGAGCCCTCTAGATTAAGTGCAAACTGAAGTAGGTACCTGGGAAACCCAATGCAGCTTTTAGGATACTGGATTTGGAGTCAGAATAGTTGACCCCTGCATCACTTGTTAGTTTTTTTTTTTTTTCCCATCACTTGTTAGTTTTATGATCTTGAATAGCACTTCACTTCTCTGAGTCTCACTCAGTTCAATTCCTTGAATCTTTATTTAGCCATTATGTTGTACAGGGTGCATTTGTCCTTGCCTTCAAAGAGCATCCAGTCTTATGGATATAAATAGATATATAAGTAATTAAGATACAAAACAAAATTTATTTGTTTATTATTTATTTATTTATTTATAAAGATTTTATTTATTCATTTGAGAGAGAGGGGAGAGGTAGAAGCAGACTTCCTGCTGGGCAGGGAGCCAGATGCGGGGCTCATGTGGGGCTTATGCAGGGCTCCATCCCAGGACCTGGAGTTCATGACCTGAGCCAAAGGCAGATGCTTACCATCTGACCCACCCAGGCGCCCCTCAAAACAAATTTATTTTTAATTTTTTTAAAAATTTATTTATTTGTTAGAGCGAGCGAGCACAGGCAGACAGAGTGGGAGGCAGAGGCAGAGGGAGACTCAGGCTCCCCGTGAAGCAAGGAGCCAGATGTGGGTCTCGATCCCAGGATGCTGGGATCATGACCTGAGCCGAAGGCAGCCGCCCAACCAACTGAGCCACCCAGGCGTCCCTCAAAACAAATTTATTAAGTGATATATACAAATGGAGAGGAAATGACCCTTTATTTTTTAATTTTTTTTAAGGTTTTATTTATTTATTTGACAGACAGAGATCACAAGCACGCAGAGAGGCAGACAGAGACAGGGGGAAGCAGGCTCCCTGCCGAGCAGAGAGCCCAACGTAGGGCTTGATCCCAGGACCCTGGGATCAGGACCTGAGCCACCCAGGCTCCCCATGACCCTTTATTTCGATCAGGAATATGTTTGGCGCTTAAGCTGGGCTTTGTAGTATGAGGATCATCAGAAAAGGAAGGACGTTCTGGGTCAAAGGAACAGTCTTAACAAAGGCTACTTGGGTGTGAAGGGGAATGCCATGTTCAGGATGCTGATAATCATCTAGTGTGTTTAGAACAGAGACTGGCAGATTTTCTGTAAATGTCCCCATAGTAAATATTTTTGGCCTTGTGTGCCATGTGGGTGGGTCTCTGTGGCGACTGTTTATTCAATTCTATTATAATGTGAAAGCAGCCATAGACAATATTTAAATTAATGGGCATGGCTGTGTTCCAATACAATTTTATTTACAAAAAACAGGCAGCCTGTAGTATTTGGCCCAAGGGCCATGGTTTGCCTACTCCAGTTTAGAGCAGAGAACTGGGAGAGGGAGAGAGCAGGAAAGAGATATGGCAGATAGTTTGAGTTGAAAGCAGAGGAACCAATTAGAAGTCTATTGTTATGGATAAAGTGAGAGATGATGAGTTTAGTGCTTTTATTTTTAATTTTTAAAATTTAAAATTAATTAATTATTTATTTATTTATGACAGAGAGAGACAGAGAGAGAGAGGGAACACAAGCAGAGGGAGTAGGAGAGGGAGAAGCAGGCTTCCCACTGAGCAGGGTGCTCGATGCGGGGCTGGATCCCAGGACCCTAGGATCATGACCTGAGCCAAAGGCAGAATGCTTAACCGACTGAGCCAGTACCCCAAGAATTTAGTTTTCTTTCTTTCTTTTTTTTTTTTTTTAAGATTTTTATTTATTTATTTGACAGACAGATCACAAGTAGGCAGACAGGCAGGCAGAGAGAGGAGGAAGCAGGCTCCCCGCTGAGCAGAGAGCCCGATGATGTGGGGCTAGATCCCAGGACCCTGGGATCATGACCTGAGCCGAAGGCAGAGGCTTTAACCCACTGAGCCACTCAGGCGCCCCGAATTTAGTTTTCTTATCTATAAAATGGGAATAATGCTCCTGTCCTAACTTTTTTTCCAGGTTATTGTGAGGACCTAGTAAGAAAATGAATGTAAATGTGCTTTAACTCCATAAAATGTTATAATGTGAAAGAGGTAAACTCTGACTTGTAGTGATTTTGAATAGTAATGGTTATTTTTCTGTTGTGGGAGTGACTCCTTTGGAGATACAGTGAGGTGAGTCACCTCACTGCTGCTATTCTCCTGTAGCTTTGGAACGAACCCTTCACACTGTCTAGTGCCTGTGGGCACTAAGTGCTGGCCTCCCCGGGGTCCCCTGCTTTGTTTGTTTCTTTTCTTTTTTTTTTTTTTAAGATTTTATTTATTCATTCGAGACAGGTACAGAGAGAGAACATGAGCAGGGGAAGAGGCAGAGGGAGAGGAAGAAGCAGACTCCCTGCTGAGCTGGGAGCCTGATGTGGGGCTTGATCGTGGAACCCCTGATGTGGGGCTCTATCCCAGAACTCTGAGCCGAAGGCAGATGGTTAACCATCTGAGTCACGCAGGCGCCCCTGTTTGTTTCTGTTTAGTTTTGTGTTTTTTGTTTTGGAGTTACCCTTCCTCGAAGTGGGTGAGAATCTTGGAAACTAGAACGAAAGAGAAAGAATTTGACTAGGAGATGGTTATAAAAATTCCTGGATTCTCCTGGGAGTGTGTGTTTAACTGTGTCACTGAAACTGCCCCTCTTTCTTCTTCAGGGGATGTTGGAAATTACTATTATGGACAAGGCCATCCAATGAAGCCTCACCGAATCCGTATGACTCACAATTTGCTACTTAACTATGGTCTCTACCGAAAAATGGAAATCTATGTGAGTTATTGGGAGCCCCACCACTCCCTAACCCCATCAGCTCTGGTCATAATGTTACTCATCTCATTTTCTCAACTACTCATTCATCAAATGTGTTGTGTGTCTGTTATGTGGCAGACACTGTAAATGATAGAGATTTCTGTTTTTAAAGGTTTCAATCCAGTGCTGGAAACTGACAGGTACACAAATAAATTGTATTACATTCTGTAAGTGCAACAATTAAAGAATGTATAAGATACAGAGAAAATGAGAAGTGAAGGAGGAGGGGAGCCTTGGAAAGTTTCCTGGAGGTGCTATCTGAGCAGATTTTTTTTTTTAATATTTTATTTATTTATTTATTTGACACACAGATTGGTAGTAGGCAGAGAGGCAGGCAGAGAGAGTGAGGAGGAAGCAGGCTCCCCGCCAAGCAGAGAGCCCGATGTGGGGCTTGATCCCAAGGCTCTGGGATTATGACCTGAGGCGAAGGCAGAGGCTTTAACCCACTGAACCACCCAGGGGTCCCGTGAGCAGAATTTTAAATATTGAATAGAATTTAGCCTGGAGTTTAGGAGGGGACTGATATTCTAGACCAAGGGAAGAGTGTAGACAAAAAGGCAAAGAGGTGAGAACAATATGGTGTATTTGGGGAAATTATAAGTAGTTTGGTGTTTAGGTAGTGCTATAGTATAAAAGTCACAGGTGTGAGTGAGGACACCTAGAGCTGGAGAGGTCAGCAAGGATTAGATATGCTGTACTATGTAATAAACAATTCTGATGGACTAGGATCAAAAAATTCCAATGCCTGAAAAAAAGAGAGATCAGGACTGTTTTGAACGAGACAAGACTCTGATTACTAGAGAACATAGACTCTAACTGCTTAACTTGGTTCCAGCTGATTTTTGCCCACCTGCCCATTTTTATTTAATTAATTGGTTAATTGAGATTTCACTTATTTATTTGAGAGAGAGAGAGAGCATGAGCAGGGGGAGAGGGAGAAGTAGACTCCTCAATGAGCAGGGACCCTAGGATCATGACCTGAGCCAAAGGCATACATTGAACTTACTGACCCAGGTGCCCCCACCTACTGGGTTTTAGAGAGAAGCTAGAAATCCACTTTATTATGTAATACGGGACCTGATCTCAAGAGCCTGAGATCATGCCCTTAGCTGAAACCAAGAGTTGGATGCTTAATTAACTGTGCCACCCCGGTGCCCCAAAGATTTTTTTTTTTAAGTAATCTCTACACCCACTGTGGGGCTGGAACTCATAACCCCGAGATCAGGAGTCGCATGCTCTACTGCCTGAGCCAGCCAGGCATCTCCAGGTAATGGGTTTTAAATCAAAGAGAGATAAAAACAGGCATGCATTTTATTTTTTTTTTATTTATTCATTTATCTAAAAGATTTTATTTATTTGTTAGGGAGAGAGAGAGGGAGGGAGAGGGAGAAGTAATCTGTACACCCAGTGTTGGGCTAAAACTCACAAGCCCGAGATCAAGAGTCGCATGCTCCACCAACTGACCCAGTCAGGGGCCCCTGGGCATGCATTTCAGAAGCAGGGAAGCCAGTTAGGAGGCTGTTGCAAAGGTCCAAATGAGAAAATAAAGAAGGGCTGGGGGCCCATGTTACCTTATGGTTAGAGCCCAAGAGTTGGTGGTTAAAGTCTGTGCCGGCAGCTTAAGTAACCTAGCAACAGCAGTATCCTTCCTCACCATTCCAGAGACTGAAAGGAGATGAGTCTTCTGTTATGTCCTTAGAGCCACTGGAGGCAGCTGGGGAAGCAAGGAGGGAAGGTAGAGGAGCAGACAGACATTGGGATCAGAGAGCTTTTTCGGGTGTGAGAGGCATCTGGGAATGAGAAACATAAAAGGTAGCAGACAGAGGTTTTGAGGGACTCGAGGGAGCAGACTAGCAGCTAGATAAAGAGAGGATACCTAAATGTGGAAGAGCGAGCACCAAGACCTTGCGGAGCTGCCTCGTACACATCGTTACCACGCTCATCTGGCCCCAGCCTGCCTCCTTTCCTGCCACTCCACTCTCAGAATCCTCTGAGTCAGCCAGATGGGATTCTGCCTCTTTCCACCCTGTCCTGACTGAGAGGATTACTGACTCTGCCCAATCATATTTTACTCATCTTCAAAAGTCACCTCAAGCCCTATTTCTTTCTTTCATTCGGTAGATTTTTATTGAATACTTGTCATACCCCAGGGACATATTAACCTCCATGAGTGATATTGAGATATTAAAAAATGGATCCTATCTTCAAGTGAGAGGAAAGATAAACTCACAGTTATTGAAGACTGCTTAGGTGGTAGGCCAGGGCTACCTGTTAGTTCATGTAATCCTTATAGCAACCCTAATTTATAGATGAGAAAACAAGGTCAGAGAGGATAATTTAATGTGTTCAAAATCACATAGCTATTAACAGATGAGCTAAGACTCCAACCCAGATCTCTCTGGTTCCAGAGTCTTTATGTGTCCATTTGTCATTTGTCCTTGTCCCTCTTCCTAAGCTCTGTGTGTGTGTGTGTGTGTGTGTGTATATATATATATATATATATTTTTTTTTTTTTTTTAAAGTAAGTTCCATTCCCAGTGTGGAGCCCAGTGCTGGGCCTGAATTCACAACCCTGAGATAAAGATCTGAGCTGAGATTAAGAGCTGGATGCTTAATCAGCTGAGCCACCCAGTTGCCCCCCCAAGCAATATTTTAACGAGAAGCCTAGAAGTAGATGGTTTCCGGACTTTTTGGTGATGTCATAAGGGAGCCAGCTCAGGCATCTTAGCTTATTGATTTTTTTTTTTTAAAGAGTTTACTTATTTATTTGATAGACAGAGATCACAAGTAGGCAGAGAGGCAGGCAGAGAGTGAGAGGGAAACAGGCTTCCTGCTGAGCAGAGAGCCCGATGTGGGGCTCCATCCCAGGACTTGGAGACCATGACCAGAGCTGAAGGCAGAGGCTTAACCCACTGAGGCACCCAGGCGCCCCATTATTGATTTTTTTTAAAGATTTATTTTATTTATTTTAGAGAGAGAGCAAGTGGTGGGGGGAAGAGGCAAGGGAGAGGAAGAGAGAGAATCTCAAGCAGACACCCAGAGTACCATGGAACCCAATGCAGGGCCGATCTTGTGACCCATGAGATCGTGACCTGAGCCGAAATCAAGAGCTGGATGCTTAACCAGCTGAGCCACCCAGGTGCCCCAGCTTATTTGATTTTATCCTTTTGTTTTTTTACCTTGAAATCCCACGATAGCTCTCAGCTGCAAGTATTATGTGTTTGTACAACAGAATACAAAGAGGAAGGGAACGAGAGGCAAACGGATCATTCTCCACTGTCCCTATCCCACACTCCCTTTTTTTTTCTTTTTTTAAAGATTTTATTTATTTATTTGACAGAGAGAGAGATCACAAGTAGGCAGAGAGGCAGGCAGAGAGAGAGCGGGATGCAGGCTCACTGCTGCACAGAGAGCCCTATGCGGGGCTCGATCCCAGGACCCCGAGATCATGACTTGAGCTGAAGGCAGAGGCCCAACCCACTGAGCCACGCAGGCACCCCCACACTCTCTTTTTATTAAAGAGAAAAACCCTTCCCAGAAGTTTCCCAGCAGATTTCCCCGTAAATCTCACTGGGTCATTTGTCACCCTTAGACCATTCACCAGCCATTGGCTTAGACTAATCACATTCGGTTCCTTTGGCTAACCATGAACACCCAACCAAACTGAGATCTGTTACCAAGAAAGGAGAGAATGGCTCTTTCGGAAGCATCTAACAGTGGCTGTCATAGAGACAATAATAGCTTATTAGAAATTTCTTCATCTGGGGCGCCTGGGTGGCTCAGTGGGTTAAAGCCTCTGCCTTCGGCTCAGGTCATGATCCCAGGGTCCTGGGATCGAGCCTCGCATCGGGCTCTCTGCTCAGCAGGGAGCCTGCTTCCTTCTCTCTCTCTCTGCCTGCTTCTCTGCCTACTTGTGATCTCTGTCTGTGAAATAAATAAAAAATAAAATCTTAAAAAAACAAGAAATTTCTTCATCTGTACGTATTATTGTAAACTTCTGAAGCAAAATTCTAGTATAATCTCTTTCTTAAATCTCTAGACTTGTTCTGTTTAATGTGATCCATTTTCTTCTCTGGCCCTACTTCTCCATTGAGTATGAATCTTCCATTCTCTTCCCCCAACAGTGTTTCTGTGCATTCATCCCTTCTGTCTTCTCCTTTCTCTGGGCTGTGGTCCTAGTATTCCTTTCCCAAAACACAGATAGCCATTTTAATATCTGTCCTGAAATTGCTGGCTTTTGAGAGTCAGTCCTAGAAGAAGCTCCTTAGACTTCTTATGGAAGTTGCTGTATGCTGGGGTATCTGGCTGGCTCAGTTGGTAAAGCATGCGTCTCTTGATCTTGGGGTTGTAAGTTTGAGCCCCATGTTGGATGTAAAGATTACTTAAAAATAAAATCTTAAAAAAAGAAGTTGCTATATTCTATCTCTATACCTGAAAGAGACATGTTGAAGTCTTTCACGCAGTGGTCCCTCCCCCAGTTCTGCCTCCACACATCTAATTAATCTCTCCCAGAATCTATATCCTCATTTTTCATCCAGGAACCTTCCTATTTACATAATCAACAATTCTGCTCTCTTCCTTGCCTTGGATGCTAATTTTGTATATTCCCAGGCTTCTTATTCATCGCCTTCTGTTCTTTTGTGCTTTTTTTAAAAAATGTTTTTATAAAATATTGAGTAGATATGAAAGAATTTTTATAAAATATGTGGAAGGTATAAAGAATCACAATACAATTAATACCACCTAGTTTAAGAAAACAAACATTACCAGGACTGCTAAAGCCCCAATACGCCCTTCCCTGATCCTGTGTGCTCTCTTCCCCAGAGTTAACCTCTGCCCTGTATTTGGGGCTTATTTCTTTGCTTTTTAAAGATAATTTTACCAGTATGAATTCTTTATTTTTTTTTTAAGATTTTATTTATTTATTTGACAGAGATCACAAGTAGGCAGAGAGGCAGAGAGAGAGGGGGAAGCAGGCTCCCCGCTGAGCAGAGAGCCTGATGTGGGGCTCAATCCCAGGACCCTGAGATCATTACCTGAGCCGGAGGCAGAGGCTTAACCCACTGAGCCATCCAGGTGCCCCCAGGTTTCTTTATTAAGTCCCTTTTCAAGCCTTTTATCCATTTTCCTATTTGATTGTCTGTTTTTATTTTAATTGGACCTTAGATACGCAGAATTGGAATAAATATTATCCTTGGCTCATAAGCATCAAAAGAAGTTCCATTTTTGGTCTTTTAAAAATATATATTTTACGTTTTCTTACTCATTTAGTAAATATTTTAATGGTGCTATGCACATCCGTACTCCTGCACCCCAGTCACTCTTCTAAATTTTATGTTTATTATTCTCTTGCTTTCTAAAAAATGTTTATCCTGTGTGTATATGGCTAAAAAATATATAGTAATTATTTACTTCTTTTTGAACTTTTTAAAAAAACCACACAGGTGTCCCCCCTTTTTAAGTTTATTTATTTTTAATAATCTCCACACCCAGCATAGGGCTTAAACTCACAACTCTGTGATCAATAGTTGCATGTTCTTCTGGGGCATCTGGGTGACTTAGTCAGTTAAGTGTCTGACTTCAGCTCAGGTCATGAACTTAAGGTCCTGGGATCAAGCCCTGCATCAGGCTCTGTACTCAGTGGGGAATCTGCTTCCCCTGTTCCTTTCCCTTTGCCCCTTCCCACCCCCCCCACCCCAGCTGCTCATCCCTTCTCTTGCAAATAAATAAATAAACAAATGAAATCTTTTTTTTTTTTTTTTAAGATTCCATTTATTTATTACTTGAGAGAGAGAAAAAGATTGAGAGAATGAATAGGAGGAGGGGCAGAGGGAGAAGCAGAGTCCCTGCAGAGCAGGGAGCCCGACATGGGACTCGACCCCAGGACCCTGGGATTATGACCTGAGCCGAAAGCAGACACTTAACTGACTGAGCCATCCAGGGGCCCAATAAAATCTTTTTTTTTTTTTTTAAGATTTTATTTATTTATTTGACAGAGATCACAAGCAGGCAGAGAGGCAGGCAGAGAGAGAGGGGGAAGCAGGCTCCCCACTGAGCAGGGAACCCAATGTGGGGCTCACTCCCAGGACCCTGAGACCATGACCTAAGTGGAAGACAGAGGCTTAACCCACTGAGCCACCCAGGCAACCCCAATAAAGTCTTTTTTAAAAAAGGTTGTGTGGGGCGCCTGGGTGGCTCAGTTGGTTAGGTGACTGCCTTTGGCTCAAGTCATGATCCTGGAGTCCCCAGATTGAGTCCCACATCGGGCTCCCTGCTGGGCAGGGAGTCTGCTTCTCCTGCTGACCTCTCTCTTCTCATGCTCTCTCTCTCTCATTCTCTCTTTCTCTCTCTAAAATAAATAAAGTCTTAAAAAAAAAAAAAAAGGTTGTGTGCTCTTTGAGCTGAGCCAGCCAGGAACCCCTGTGACTTGCTTTTATCATGCAATTACTATGTTAGTAAAATCCATCTACCTTGCTTCATATAACTATCATTCTTCCAATTTTCTCTGTTGAATAATATTTTTATTGTCATTATACTTCAATTTATCCCTTCTCCCATGATCTTAATTTGTATCTCATTTTTTATTTAAAGATTTTATTTATATATTTATTTGAGAGAGAGAGAGAGGGAGAGAAAGCACATGAGGCAGATGGAGAGGCAGAGGAAGAAGCAGGCTCTCAGCTGAGCATGGAGCCCCACGTGGGGCTGGATCCCAGGACCCTGGGATCATGACCTGAACCGAAGGCAGACGCTTAACTGACTGAGCCACCTAGGCACCACTGTACCTCATTTTTTAAATTTTGGGAACAGTGCTTTGACTATTCTTGTACATGTCTCTTAGTGCATATATTCAAAAGTTTCTTTGGGCTGTTTCTCTAGTACTAGAACTGCTGGACTGTAGGATTTATTTATTTATTTATTTTTTAAAGAAGGTTTTATTTATTTGACAGAGGTCACAAGTAGGCAGAGAGGCAGGCAGAGAAGGTGGTGGGGGGAGCAGGCTCCCCGCTGAGCAGAGAGCCCGACACGGGGCTCGATCCCAGGACCCTGGGATCACGACCCGAGCCGAAGGCAGAGGCCTCAACCCACTGAGCCACCCAGGCGCCCCTGGACTGTAGGATTTATGAATATGAAATGCCATGTTGCTTTTCACTGTGGTCATATGAATTTATACTCCCACTGGTAATGCGTAAGTGATACCTTGAGGGGCACCTAACTGGCTCAGTTGGTGGTGTGTGGCTCTTGATCTTGGGGTTATGAGTTCAAACCCCACCTGGAGTGTGGAGATTACTTAAAATAAAATCTTAAAAAAAAAAAAGATACCTTAATTCATATCTTTTCCCATACTTGGAATTAGACTTTCAATTTTGCCAACTGACTGAGTATAAATAGTATGTAATTGTGGTCTTGATTTGCATTTCGCTAATGACCAGTGAAAATGAGTATCTCGTATGCTTATTAACTATTTGTAGGTCATCTGCTGTGACATGTCTTTTCTTTTGACCATTTTTCTGTTTTGGGTTGTTTGGGTTTCTTTTTTCTTACCAATTTGTAGTAGTTCTTTATTCTGGTATAAATTGAGCCCTTGCTTCTCCCTTTCCCACTCCCCCTGCTTGTGTTCCCTCTCTCGCTGTCTCTCTCTCAATCAAATAAATAAATAAAATCTTTAAAAAAAAAGATTATATATTTTAGAGAGAGGTACATGACAAAGAGGAACAGAGGGAGAGAGAGAGAATCTTTAAGCAGAATCTGCACTGAGTATGGAGCCCAATGTGTCTGGATCCCATGACCCTAAGATCACTCACCACGTGAGCCAAAACCAAGAGTCAGACGCTAACCAACTGTGCCACCCAGGCACCCTGCTCTAAATATCTTCTGTTCTGGTTTTGTCTTTTTACTCTAATGTATCTTTAATGATCAGAAATTCTTGATTTTAATATAGTCATATTTATTAATTGTTTCCTTTATAAGGGCTTTTGTGTCTTAAGAAATCTTTCCCTTGGGGTACCTGGCTAGCTTAGTTCAAAGAGCATGCAACTCTTGATCTCCAGATTGTGTTTGAGCTCCACCTTGGATGTGGAGATTACTTAAAGAAAAGAAAAGAAAAGAAAGTACTCTTAAGGTATTCTCAACTCTTAAGGTATTCTCCTAAGTTTATCTGTTAAAAACTTTATAGGGGGGCACCTGGCTGGCTCTGTCAGTAGAGCATGTGGGTCTTGGTCTTGGGGTTGTAAGTTCAAGCCCCATATTGGGCATAGAACTTATTTTAAAATTAAATTTAATTAAAAAAAAATAAAAGCTTTTATCGGGCATAGAACTTATTTTATTCTATGCCCATATCGGGCATAGAACTTATTTTAAAATTAAATTTAATTAAAAAAAAATAAAAGCTTCACATATATGTGAAGGTTTGCCTTCACATATATGTATTTACTGTATCTATAATTGATTTGTTAATATGGTTTGAGGTAGGAATCCACTGAAATTTTTCCCCCATATTGGAGCTGATTTACTAAGTCTGTTGTTTCCCCCACTGACCTAAGTGCCAGCTCTTTTATATATGAGATGTCCATATTTGTTCCTTCATCCCACAAATACTTGAAGCTCCTACTTTGTGACAGGCACTGTGGATGGGTTTGTTTCTGGGCTCTGTGTTCTGGTGACTTGATCTGCTTTATTGACCCGTATGCCAATACCCAGTGGCTTAATAATAATGACTCCTCAGTAGGTCTTGATATCTACTAGCACAAGTCCTCCCACTTTGTTCTTTTTTTTTTTTTTAAGATTTAAAAAATTCATTTATTTATGTATTTGACAGAGAGAGAGAGAACACAAGCAGGGGTGGTGGGAGAGGGAGAAGCAGGCTTCCTAATGAGCAGGGAGCCTGATACGGGGGCTCGAACCCAGGACCCGAGCTGAAAGCAGATGCTTAACTACTGAGTCACCCAGGCACCCCTCCCACTTTGTTCTTAAAAAAAGAAAGTGACTTGCTATTTGCCCTTTGTACTTCTCTATAAATTTTAGAACTCACTCATCAAGTACTACAAACAAATCTGCTGGGATTTTGGTTGTAATTTTATTGAATTTTTATAGCATTTTAGGGAGAATTGATTTTTTGAGACTATTTAGTCTTTGAGTCCATGAACATGGCATATCTCCCATTTATTTAGGACTTTTTATTTTACTTATTTATTTTTTAATTAAGTCTTTTTATTTTATTTTTTATCTTTCTAAAGATTTCATTTATTCATTTGAGAGGGAGAGAGAGAGCGGGCATGAGCAGGGGGAGAGACAGAGGCTGAGGGAGAAGCAGACTCCCCACTGAACAGGGAGCCTGATGCAGGGCTCTACCCCAGGACTGCGGGATCAACCAACAGATACACCCACACACCCCTAATTAAGTCTTTTTAAATGTCTTCTATAAAGGCTTCTTTTAGCTTCTTTGTTGTAAATATAATATGGGCACAGAAAAATGTATAAAACATATGTGCAATTTAACAGTTCGGTATACAGTAAACATGCATGTAAACACCAGCTAGTTCAAGAAGTAGAACCCTGCTTATCCCCGCCCCGATCACAGCTGCTTCTCTTGCTGCAGAGGTAACCAGAATCCTGACTTTTCTATTAATTGCTCCTCACTCTTCATCATAATTTAATTACCTAAATATGCATCCCTAATACAGTATAGTTCAGTTTTGCCAAACTTGATATAAGTGGAATTATACAATATCTATTTCTTGTGGTTTGTTCATTTTAATTGCTGTATAGTATTTTACTGTAGAATGTACCATAATTTATCCATTCAGCTGTTGATGGGTTGTTGAGATTTTGGCTATCAGTCTAAAGTTTTATAAATTTCTCCGTAAAGGTTATGCACATCATTCATTTGATTTTTTTCCCCCAAGTATTTCTTTTTAATGCTCTCATGAACTGTATCTTTAAAATTTTTCATATTTAGATTATTTACTGGGATATAGAAATGTAATGCAGTTTTTTAAAAAATTTAAACATATGTCCAAGCTCTTTATAAATCTCTTTCTGCTATTTTTTTAATAAGATTTTATTTATTTATTTGACAGACAGCAATCACAAGTAGGCAGAGAGAGAGAAGGGGAAGCAGGCTCCCCGCTGAGCAGAGAGTCCATTGCAGGGCTCCATCCCAGGACCCTGAGATCATGACCTGAGCCAAAGGCAGAGGCTTTAACCCACTGAGCCACCCAAGCACCCCTGCTATTTGTTGTTTCTGTGAGCTTTTTGTTTGCTTGCATGTTTTGTGATTTTTTTTTTTTAAGATTTTATTTATTTGAGAGGAGGGGGAAGAGAGAGAGAACACAAGCAGGGGAGAGGGGCAGCAGGAAAGGTAGAGAGGAACAAGAAGACTCCCTGCTGAGCTGTGGGGCTCCATCCCAGCACCCTGAAATCATGACCCAAGCTGAAGACAGATGCTTAATTAACTGAGCCACACAGGCACCCTTGCATGTTCTGTGATTTTTGACTGTGAGGCCCTATTTCTTGAAACTCTGTGCCCTGGGATGAAGTTAGGTTCTTAGAGCAAGATTTGCTTTTACTTTGTGGAAGAAGTGGCTTTTGAGATAGGCTTTGTCTTTGTTGAAGGTAGTAGATCAGGGGTGTGGAGTTAAGGGTGGCTTCTGTCTTGAGCAACTGGGTAGATGTTGGTGAGTATGGGAACCCTGGGAAAGAAGAGCATAGGAGAAATAAGGCAGGGATGCGGTCAGGATTATGGGGGAGGTATAATGAAGGGGATAGGCAGTGGGTTGAAATGGAAGTCAAGAAAGGGGGGAGTTAAGGATTACACTTAGTTTCTCAGCCTGAGTGGATGTTGGTGTCATTAACTAAAATAGTAAAAGAGAAGTCTGGAAGTGAAGTTAAATTTGAATGTGTCTGGGTTCTCTTTAAGTTGTTATATCCAGTTGGATTTAAAATGCCTCTAGGATTCACAGGTGGAGCTGGCTGAGAAGCTGTTGGGATTGTGAATCTGGAGCTTAGAGCAGAAATCAAGATGGAGTGAGTCTGGGCAGGTATCTTTGTAGAAGGGATAGTCAGAGCTGCATCCACAACATTGCCATGAGGGTAAAGGGCTTAACATAGTAAAAACAATTTAGTATTTGGAGCCAAATCTTGTTTCTTTCAGTATGGGTGTGTTATAGAAAACAGTCTTCGGGTGCCTGGGTGGCTCATCTGTTGAGCAGCTGCCTTCAGCTCAGGTCGTGGTCCTGGGGTCCTGGGATCCAGCCCCACATTGGGCTCCTTGCTCAGCAGGAAGCCTGCTTCTTCCTCTCCCACTCTCCCTGCTCGTGTTCCCTCTCTCACTGTTTGCTGTGTCTCTCTGTCAAATAAATAAATAAAATCTTAAAAAAAAAATCTTCATTTTGTAGTCTTACATTCCTCCTTATGTTAAGTGAGGCTGAAGCAAGAGCCAGCTAGTGCCTGCAGCCAGACCTCGGGGTCCCTAGTCCAATTTACCAGCTGCGGAACTGTGGGCAAATTACCTCACCTCCCTATGGGCAAAGGGAGGGTACTAATCGTACAGAGTTTAAGAGGTTGTTGTAAGGATCACAAAACAACATACAGTTGTTTTGTGCCTGGCTCAGGGTAAACAATGTTAAGTGTGGATTGAAAAGGCTTTAACTTTGGTAGTTAGAAAAGCAGAGGGTCATCTTAGAAGAAAACCTACTTTTAAGGGATGAGAGAAAGAGAAGAGAAGTTTTAAATGTTTTTTAATAAGATTTTATTTATTTATGTAATTATTTAAGGCAGAGAGAGAAAGAGTAAGCACGAGAAGGGGGATGGGCAGAGGGAGACAGAGAAACAGACTCCTGCCTGAGCGCAGAGTCTGACACTGGGCCGGATCCTAGGATCCTGAAATCATGACCTGAGCTGAAGGTAGATACTTAACTAAGCCACCCAGGTGTCCCGAGAAGACAATTTTTCTTTTTTTTAAAGATTTTATTTATTTACTTGTCAGAGAGATCGCACAAGCAGGGGGAGCAGCAGGCAGGGAGAAGTAGGTTTCCTGCTGAGCAAGGAGCCTGATCCCTGAACCCTGGGTCATGACCTGAGCCAAAGGCAGACGCTTAACTTACTGAGCCACCCAGGCCTCCAGAGAAGAGACTTTTTCAAAAGAGGGAAAGATGAATCAAAGTGTTAGGATAATCTGGAAATTACCATGTCAAGGAAGCTTCAGTGGGGAGGGTATGATCAGAATTGTTGGTGAGATGATGATTTATAAGACTTCCTATTTCAGTTATTACTAGTCACCCCTTTTTTTCAACCTCTTGGAGCCATTTGGCCCATAACTATATATTGTTATACTTAATACTAAAAAGAAATAAGAATTTATAAAGCGCCTCACAGTTTACAAAGAGATTTAACATGTCATCCAATTCTCACGATCCCTGTGAGGTAGAAGTTGTACCTATTTAGTAACTGAGAAAATTGAGGCTCACTGGAGACTTGCCTAAGCAACAGAGCCAGAGTGACAGTCAGGGTCTTCTGATCCTGAATCTCCGTTGATAATCTTCTGTGCCTAATTAGATCTTGAGTTCTGGAGGCCTTAATCTAATCAGTCATTGCTTGTTAACCTTTACGGCACCCAGCTCAGTGCTGGGCAGATACAGGTGTTAGAGTAGACTGAGTGAAGACTGGCCTTGGTCAGAATAACGTGTCCTTTCTCCCCTCTGCCCTCTAGCGCCCTCACAAAGCCAATGCTGAGGAGATGACCAAGTACCACAGTGACGACTACATTAAATTCTTGCGCTCCATCCGCCCAGATAACATGTCCGAGTACAGCAAGCAGATGCAGAGATGTAAGTCCGTTCTGTTCCTCCTTCCTGTAGAGGCCCCACTTGATCTGCCTTCAAATCGCAGAGGTCCGCAGCCCTGCCTTCCCTCGTAGCTCTCATTCAGCCGACACCTGATTTCCCCCGCCTCAAGGAGGCTGAAGTGCTGCTTTTTTTTCTCAAGTATAGTTTTCCTTGTATCTTCTTTTTTTTTTTAAAGATTTTATTTATTTTTTTGACAGAGATCACAAGTAGGCAGAGAGGCAGGCAGAGAGAGGAGGAAGCAGGCTCCCTGCTGAGCAGAGAGCCCGATGCGGGCCTCGATCCCAGGACCCTGAGATCATGACCCGAGCCAAAGGCAGAGGCCTTAACCCACTAAGCCACCCAGGCGCCCCCAGTTTTCCTTGTATCTTGAGTATAAAGAATAGAGTTTGATCTTTGTCTAGTTCGGTTCACAACACTGTGCCGAGGAAACTGTAAATGTTGCGATGGAAAGAGCACTGACCTGGGAGAGGGACACAGGAGATACAAGCCGCAGCTCTGACTCCTCACTGACCGGGCGAGTCACTTCCCCTTAGAGTTTTCTTTTGCAAAATAGACTGGGTGTCATCCCGTACAAGTATAACTGCTCTCACTTTGTGAGCAGTAATTGAGAATCGAGTGGCTACTTAGAACAGACTCTGGATGACGTGATCTTTGAGTTGAGGTGATTCTCCTCCTTCCTGAGACTCAAACACAGAGCAGGTGGCATCTCAGAAGCTACACTCAGTTTGTGGGAATCATGGGGACTATTTCAGCTGTGGGAGAAAATGTGTTGAAATTTGGGAGAAAACTCTCATATCTGACTTCTCCCTTGTGTTCTTTTAGAAATTCTCTCTCAGCACCTACTATCTCATAAAATGAAACAATGAAACAACATTGTCCAGAAGAAGTTTTGATTAGCTCATAACAGCTTACTTTGAAATATCAGCAAATCTGTGGCACTTGTTGTACTGGCCACAAGGTAGTCTGATTCCCAAGGCAGAGAGTTTATTTGTTACAATAATTGTGTAGTTGTAATGGTTACAGAACCACAGAGACCTTTTTTAAAGCATCAAGCTTCTTTACCACTTACAACTCCAGGAGCTGCTGCCCCTCCAAGTGCAGTGTTTGCTCTTCGAATTGACAAGATCTTATTTGCTTCCAAGATGAGACAAATTCCTTCCTTTGCTCTAGATGGCTTTAGGGCTTTTCATAACCTTTTTAGGCCAGTGATCAGGCTCCACTGTCAGCAGAGAGGATTCTCATTGGAGAAGCAACTTGGTGTTGAAGTAAGAAAATGAGCTTTGATGTCTTGGTTTGAATCCGTTCACTCTGCCACTCTGCTGCTGTGTGTTCTTAATTAAGCAAGTCCCTAGCCTCTCTGAGCTTCATCTTCTCTTCTTATTTATTTAGCTTTAAAGATTTATTTATTTATTTTAGAGAGAGAGCGCTTGTGCACGGGGGAGGGGCAGAGGAAGAGGGAGAGAGAATCTCAAGCAGACTCTGCTACTAAGTACGGATCCCGGAGCCCAGAGTCGGATGCAGGGCTTGATCTCATAACCCTGAGATCATGACCTGACCCAAAATCAAGAGTCGGGTGCTCAACTGACTACACCACCTAGGGACCCCTGTTTTCTTTAAAAGGAAGGCAGGGGGACCTGGGTAGCTCCATTAGTTAAGCATCTGCCTTCAGCTCAGTTCATGATCCCAGGGTCCTGGGATCGAGCTCCCCATGAGGCTCCCTGACCAGCGGGTAGTCTGCTTGTCTTTCTTCCTCTCCTTCTGCCCCCTTCCTCATGCACACTCTCTCTCTCTCAAATAAATAAAATCTTAAAAGAAAGAAAGATAATAGTGCCTATTTCATAGTGGAAGTTGGTGGGGGGTAAGTGAGATAGCACGGACTGTCAATGAATAGTAATTTTTGCTATGATGACATATTACTTTCATTTTCTTTTTAAGATTTTATTTATGTGTCAGAGAATGAGAGAAAGAGAGCATAAGCAGGGAAAGTGGTAGGCAGAGGGAGAAGCAGGGTCCCTGCTGAGCAAGGAGCCCAATGTGGGACTAGATCCCAGGACCCTGGGATCAGGATCTAAGCCAAGGGCAGACACTTAACCAGGTGAGCCACCCAGGTGTCCCAGCTTTCATTATTTTCAAATCTGTCAAGGCAGACAAAATATTAGGCTCTGAGGAATGCCCAGGTTTGGTTCTGGCCCCCAGTTTGTTCCAGTTTTCCTGAAATTAGCATTCTAAGATTGTGCATTTAAAAATTAGGTTTGCAGGGCACCTGGGTGGTTCAGTGGGTTAAGCCTCTGCCTTCGGCTCAGGTCATGATCTCAGGGACCTGGGATCAAGCCCTGCATCAGGCTCTCTGCTCGGCGGGGAACCTGCTTCCCTCTCTCTCTGCCTGCCTCTCTGCCTATGTGTGATCTCTCTCTCCATCTCTGCCAAATAAATAAATAAGATCTTTAAAAAAAAAAAAAAATTAGGTCTGGGATTTTCTCTCATTGAGGATGGGTTAGGAAGGGTGAGGCTCTCTAAGGACTTTAGGCGCCTCCCTGACTTGAGTCATAGAGTTACAGAAAGGTGTCACTTAGTGAAGTACTGTATAACCAGGGGTACCTACAGAGACAGTAACAGGGATGTGAGAGCTAACACCTAATCTAGGAAGTTATACATGTAATAAACTAAGTAAGTTAGGCTTCCTTGCTCTTAGCTAGAATGTAATAAATGTTTTGTGGTCATTTTGAGATTTTGAGAATCTTGATCAGAAGTTCTGAGCCAATAATTAGTTAAAATGGGACCATTATGTACAGTAGGCTCCCTGACAGCCTGGTGTGATCTGCCCATTTGCAGTTGGTCCCCTTGTCAGCTAGCCTTTGCCTCCTGGGGAGCTCATGGCCTATTGGCCTCAGGCCTTCTTCTTCTTCTTCTTTTTTTTTTTTCTTCAAGATTTTATTTATTCATTTGTCAGAGAGAGAGCGCACAAGCAGGGGGAGCAGCAGGCTGCTCTCAAGGAGCCCAGTGAGTCCTTGATCCCAGGACCCCGGGACTGTGACCTGAGCCGAAAGCAGATGCTTAACCGACTGAGCCACCCAGGCATCCCAGGGCTCAGGCCTTCTTAAAAATAATAGTAAATAAATAAAATTGGTTCAAACGTCAACAAATGCAATTTTTTCTTCTTTTTTTCTGGTAGTTTATCAGAATATGAAATGTGGTGGACAAATGATAAAGGAGAATTGTGGTGGCAAAATTTGGAGGCATAATCGTCCATTTTTTAGATATATAAACTGGGGTGAAATGACTTTCCCAGGGTCACCCAGCAAAGTAGTGGTAGGATGGAGAATGCAACTCATTTCCTAATTCTGAAGTATTTTTAAATAAATAGCATGCAAAATATTTCAGACACACACACAGAAGTATAAAAAGTAATAGAATGAAAATTCAGGTACCCCACTACTGGCCTTTCGTTCTAAGAAAGAAAACATTACCAATATAGTTGAAACCCCAGGATGCCTCCCCTTGATCACACACCCTTTCTGTCCTACCACCCACCCCCTCATAGCACCACAGTGGGGTAAGGCCTCTCCTGAGTCCCTTTTAATCCATGCATCTCTTTGTGCAGTGTGCTTTTTACTGCCTTCTCCATCTCCCTCCACTCTCCCGTCTCTTACCCAGTGTTGCTCCCTTCAGTCTAACGCCTGCCTAAGAATGAGAAACGTATTTATAGTGGGAAGAGGGAAACCCATAGAAAAGTCCTCCCTCAAAAAAAAAAAAAAGAAAAGAAAAGTCCTCCCTCATTTCATGCATTAGCTCAGGTGAGGGGCTGCCTCCCGTTTGCCCCCTTTCTTTTTTTTTTTTTTTAATTTATTTATTTGACAGAGAGAGAGAGAGAGAGATGGAGATCACAAGTAGGCAGAGAGGCAAACAGAGAGAGAGGGGGAAGCAGGCTCCCCGCTGAGCAGGGATCCCGAGGTGGGGCTTGATCCCAGGACTCTGAGATCATGACCCGAGCCGAAAGCAGAGGCCCAACCCACTGAGCCACCCAGGCGCCCCCTGTTTGCCCCCTTTCCATCTCCAGTCACACAGCTTATTGAACTGAGCATGACGGGCTGGCCATTTGAGCCACATGTTGGTTTGGGACCTGAAGGAAAATACTTTTTTCTCCTATCTGAAACAACCATTTGGGTGCCTGGGTGGCTCAGTGGGTTAAAGCCTCTGCCTTCGGCTCAGGTCATGATCCCAGGGTCCTGGGATTGAGCCCCGCATCGGGCTCTCTGCTCAGCAGGGAGCCTGCTTCCTTCTCTCTGCCTGCCTCTCTGCCTACTTGTGATCTCTGTCTGTCAAATAAATAAATAAAATCTTTTAAAAAATAAAAAAATAAATAAAAAAAATAAAACAACCATTTCTTGTGGCACCCAGCAGGCTCAGTCAGTAGAGCACATGTCTCTGTCTTGGGGTCATGAGTTCCAGCCTCACGTTGGGTTATAAAACTTACTTAAGGGGTGCCTGGGTGGCTTAGTGGGTTAGGGCCTCTGCCTTCGGCTCGGGTCATGGTCCTGGGGTCCTGGGATTGAGCCCCATATTGGGCTCTCTGCTCAGCGGGGAGCCTGCTTCCTCCTCTCTCTCTCTCTCTCTCTCTGTCTGCCTCTCTGCCTACTTGTGATCTCTATCTGTCAAATGAATAAAAAAAAAAAATCTTAAAAAAAAACTTACTTAAAAATAACAACAACAACAACAAAAAAAGAAACAGATAAAACAACCATTTCCTCCCATGGTGGCTCCACATCCCAAATGGGGGTATAAGCAAAACTCTGGCAATCTAGGCAGGCCAAACCCAGTGAGGCAGGAAGCAGCTGGAGGGGGCATTTGGTTGCCAGTGGATAAAGAGCCTGGCTCCAGGGACCAAAGTTCTTATTGACACAGCCTCCCAGTGTTTACCCGGGCAGTGGGGGTGAGAGCCATGTACCGTTGCTCACCCCCTTGTGTGGGCCACCCTTCCTCAGAGCGCTTGTCTTGGCGGGGCACCCTCCAAGTTCAGGGCAGTGCCAGAGTTAGTAACACTTGTAGTTATTGCAAACTTTGAGCTTCAGCTGTCTCTCAGAAGGTTACCACAGTGCAAGCTGGGCTCTGCTACCCTCCTCCCAGGGCTCCTCCCCACTCTACTTGGGGAACCCCAGCTGATAGCAGCAGGTGCAGTAGGAAGGCTGGGGCAAGGGATAGCCTACCCTGCCTCTAATTTCCTGTGTATCGTTCATGTCTCAGTAGTTTCCTTTTTTTTTTTTTTTTTTTAAGATTTTATTTATTTGAGAGAGAGAAAGAGCCTGAGTCTGAGGAGGGAAGGGGAAGGGGGAAGGGAGAGGGGGAGAATCGCAAACAGCCCCTCCTGCTGCACACGGAGCCCGATCTCACAACCCTGAGCCAACCCTGAGCCGAAACCAAGAGTAGGACACCGCACTGACTGAGCCATCCAGGTGCCCCTAGCAGTTGCCTTTTCTGGGAGAGGAGACTTGGAGCCCTAAGGTTCCTCTCTCACCCTGTGACTCCACGGCCCTCAGATGCGCTTCCCTTCCTGCCTCTCAGTTCATTTGCATCACTGTTTGCATGTGTTTCCTCATTACGAATTGTTTGTGCTTTTGCCCCTTTGGGTCTGAAATAACTTGTCTCCGGTTGTCACTCAGAGGTGTAGTAGAGAGAGCACTGAACTGTGGGAGTTGAGACACCTGGACCCTGATTCTGTCTCTGCCACTGGCTGCTTATAGGACCGTGGGCAGGTCACTTAATGCTCGGGATCTGTTTGTCCCTGTGGACGGTGGGGTGGATGTGTCCTGTCCAGCTCACGGGGTTGTGACGAGGACCAAATGAGACTGTACGTGAGATTATTGGGAAGAAGGCCAGAGTGCATTTTCATGGGCTTTTAGGGCAGGCGGACCAATGCTTAAATATCGCTTCTGCTATGTACTAGCCGTTCACCTCTCTGAGCAGGTTTCCCCATTTGTAAAGTAAGACCAAATCCTGGCTCAGAAGGTCAGAAGGAGAAGGTTACGTGAGGATGAGGGGCATAAGGAGTTTAAAGCCTTTAGCACAGCGTCTGGCACACTGTTAAGCATTCAGTGAATGACGGTTACACAGGTCTCAGTTCTTCCCTGCCTTGTTGGTCAGCTGGAGAGAGATCCGGAACAAACCCAGGAATAAGCAGCTCCGCTTTTCTCCCTCAAGGAAAGAGCCAGCATTTTCTAAGTACTCACTGGCTATGCTCTTCCCCATAAAGATTTCTGTTCATCTTCTCAGTGGTTAGGTGAGGCAGGTATCATGATTGCTAGTTAAAGGTAATGAGCCAAAGCTCTGGGAAGTTAAATATTTGACCCAATCACAAAACCAGTAAGAGATAGAGCCTGGACTAGAACCCAAGCCTCCTGAACCCAAATTCTATATTCCCTCCCCCACCCCGCCCCCATAGACTCATAAATATGTAAACAAAAACCAAAGGAATTTTGGAAACTAACCTTTGTCTTATGTCTTTTAAGTCAACGTCGGTGAGGACTGTCCGGTATTTGATGGCCTGTTTGAGTTCTGTCAATTATCTACTGGTGGCTCTGTGGGTAAGGAATATAATTCCCTCCTCGTGGCCTGTGCTGGGTTGTACTAGTGAGGTCTGCCTTTTGGGCCGCTGTCCCAGTAGGGCGGATTGGTGACCCCGTAAAATGGTCCTGTGAGTTTTTACCTTAGGTCTTTAAAATACCCTCTGGTTTAGTCCCAGCCCAGGTTCAGTCTCTGACATGGTACTGATGGGTGTCCTTGACTGTTCTCTCCTACCAAGAGATCTTACACACTGGAATTCCCTGCAGACCGCGTGGAGTTGTGGAGATGCTGTACATAGAAGCAGTTTGCAAACTGCAAAGTGCTATAAAAATGGGAAGTGTCATCATCTGTGTCTTACAAAAGACCATAGTAATCACCTTTAGAGGTCAGAAATACTCCCCACATATCTCCCACTTCCATTATTAACTCCTAGATTACCTCTATGATTACTCTAAACCCTTTCTTAACAAATATTTATTTTCCTATGATCATTGTTTTCTGTCCTCTCCCCTTTCACTCGGCTCCCAATATCATCTCAGATCATCTCAGGAAAAAATTGCCCACAATCATGCTGTCCGTGAATAATTGTTATTACCATTTTGGTGTTTGTACATCCATTCTTTTTTCCGTGTGTATATATCTGGATGTAACATATATGTCTGTATTTTACAAAAATGTGTCACATGCATATAGTTTTGTGTCTGCATCTTTTACTTAGTAAATCTTTAAAAGTTCTTTAGCTCACATAGTCTATAGCATAATGCCTAGTGGCTACGTGATTATTGCACATTATGGGCCAACTTTGGTTGATATATAATCAGTCCCCTTTTATTGGATCACTTGGCTCGTTCCATGTTTTTATTGCTGTTGTGGTTTCACTGCCGTACACGCACCTGAATACACAAGTGTGTATTTCTCTCACTTCTGGGCCTGTTTGTACTTTGAACTCCTAATACCTCTAGTATCTTCACCGTTTTTTGACCATGAACCCCAGTAAGAAATACATTTACACTCGCAGTCAAGGTTGCGCACACACGTTCTCGCTCTGAAGCCAGTTTTACAGGAGAGTGGTTACTTTTACTGTTATTTTATCCTAGTTTGTTTTGTTTAATACACACACACTAGTCACGACCCACTAAACCAGCTCTAAGGCTTACTGATGGGTTACCACCCTCCGTTTGGGAAAAAGTTGTTGAGAGTAGCCAGCATCATATCTACTCCCTGCTGGAAGAGGGAGGGAGGGAGGGAGGGAGAGGACTGGCCCTTGGATCATACAGTCCCTTTGTCGAATAGGTCCCACCTCTCACCGGGTTTCCTGGGCTTCTTGGGGAAAGGGGGAGAATGGCTTGCTAACAGCCTTGCGTTCACTCTCCCACACCCAGCGAGTGCTGTGAAACTTAATAAGCAACAGACGGACATCGCTGTGAATTGGGCCGGGGGCCTGCATCATGCAAAGAAGTCTGAGGCATCTGGCTTCTGTTACGTCAATGATATCGTCTTGGCCATCCTGGAACTGCTAAAGTATGCCTGCCTGGCCTTGTCTCTTGCAGGAGCTCCTTAGGCCAGGTTCCCACTTCCCTCTCCCCCGGGCTTGCCTCCCTAGTTTGCTTTTCCTAGCGGTGTGCTGGCTAGGATGTGTTCAGTGAGTGTCTCTGGCCATCCTCTCCTTGACGGGGTCCTGGTTTGATCTGAGCCCACGGCAAGATCAGGGGCAGGCGCTGCTCAGATCCTGCCTCCAGAGTGTCCCTGTGTGGCTGGAGTTGACCCTGGCTGTAGAGTAGGAAGATCGGACTTGGTCGGCTTGGTCAGGCCTCTGGAGACACCCTGCCGCTCTTCCACCTTCCTTCAGCCAGTTTCCACGTCTCTGGTGCTTAGAGATACCTGAGGGAGGCAGCCAGCCCGGTAAGCTGGGACCTGGCGCCCTTGGCGCGTCCCATTCCCAGAGAGCCCCCAGACCCCTGACCCCCTTCTGATCCTAGGTATCACCAGAGGGTGCTGTATATTGACATTGATATTCACCACGGCGATGGCGTGGAAGAGGCCTTCTATACCACAGACCGGGTCATGACTGTGTCCTTTCATAAATACGGAGAGTACTTCCCAGGAACTGGGGACCTACGGGTGAGAACTCCCTTCAGGGGCCTACTAGCTCACCCTCAGCTGCCAGCTCTAACTCTCCTATCTCATGTCACCAGAAACCACTTCCTGCCTCTTCTGCCATTCAGAACGCCATACCCCAGCGTAGGGTACCTGCTCGGGTCTCCTTCCCTCCCTTATTCTGGAGGAAGGGAACGATGGGGCCCAAAGGGTTGGGAGGGATAGGGGTCGCGTGACAGGTCCCTCCAGGCCATAACTAAGTTACATTACACTACTCAGATGTCCCATATGACTTGAATTTTAGGCTAGAAACATCAGGTTCAAAAACAAAAACATCAGGTTCTCTCCCGGGGGCTAGGAATTGGGACCCTTATGGACCATCTCAAGGGTTCTTAACCTTCCCCTTTGATCACCTGACTGAAAGCTATGGACTCTCTTCCTAGGAAAGTGTAGGAAATCTTTTGTATCTGATACTGAATAGTTAATTAGACACCTCCCCTTAGTGAAGCCCGTCAGTAGACCTCAGGATAAGAGTCCTCAGAAGCGAACTCACTGAACTGTTGTATCTGCTTCTGTTAACATGAGGATGAAACCAGCCCTATGGCATGCGGTAGCCCTCTGGTGAAAAAGTGGCAGTAATTCATTTGTTTGCGATGGCAAGCATTTGAATAAGTGGGTATTTACAATTTTAAAGAACTCTTCTACCTTCTCTGGGGAGGAAAAGGTTGTCCCAGGGTGGGTGTGATTTCTATGACCCAGCCACCGGCAGCTCTGAGTCAGTCCAAAGGTGGAGGTCTTGTGCTGTGGGGTAGGATGGTCTATCTCTGGCTCCATGAAGAGTTCTCAGGCTGAGCACAAGCTCAGTGGTATGCCCAGAGGTGTGAGCTAGACTTCCCTGTGAGAGGGATGGTATTAACCAAGAGGCCCCTGTTCTGTCCCTGGCTCAGCTCACAGGCCCCATTTTCGCTCTTAGAACCACTGCCTGTCTTTAGCCTTCCAGCCCCCATCCTTGAACTTCTTCCTAGCTTCATCTTTCAGTTTTACTCTAATGTCTCTCTTGATTAGGATATTGGGGCTGGCAAAGGCAAGTATTATGCTGTTAACTACCCGCTCCGAGATGGGATCGATGACGAGTCCTATGAGGCCATTTTCAAGCCGGTAAGTGGCTTATCCACCACCCGGGCTGCAGTTGGGCTTAGTCTAAGGGAGGGGTAGCAGAGCACCCCCAGCATACGTCAGGAACCTCTCCCTCCCTGAGAAGCTGGTCGGGAAAGGAGATGTGTTTTGACCGTGGCTCGTATGCTGTGTGCTTGGCTAGAGGAACGAAATTCATCCAAGTATTTATTGGTGCCTTCTGTGGGTCGGGCCCTCTGCTGGAGACAAGACTATCTAAGACATGAATCATGCCCTTGAAGACCTCACAGTCTATGTCGTGGGAGGCAGGCACACACATGAGTGTGTGGTCATTACTGTTTTTGCAGGATGAACAGAAGAGTGGGAGAAAAACCACTGCCTGGGCTGGGGCAAGGGTAGTCAGAGCCGATTTCATAGAGGTGGTGATATTTGAGCTGGACTCTGAAAAATGAGGATTTGTCCATGTGAAGCAGGAGGTGGAGGCTGGAGGGCGGGATGGCGTTCAGCAGGGGAGACAGCACTAGCAGAAGCACAAAGGTGCCAGTACGTAGCTGTGTGTAGGCCACTGTGATGGGTGGGAGGACTGTTGGAATATGTGGTAGGAAATGTATGTTGGGGTTGGTATTTCAAAGGGAGCCTTGAATGCCAAGCTGAGGAGTTAAATCTTTGCCTGCAAGCTACAAGGAACCATTACTGGAGTAATTAACATAAAATTTCAGGTAGTCAAGTGCCTACTGTATGCTGCATAGTAGGGGTGACAGCGAAGCCCAAAGTATGGTCTTTGTCCTGGTAACGTCAAAATCTTGTCAGAAAGTGAAAGACAAAAGTGAGCCCTCCCTCACGATATGAGGTTCAAAGTCTGTAGGACCGAGGTGTAGGGCAGATGCAGCTCAGGGTCAGAAGTGGCACTGGAGTTGGGGCAGTGAAAAAAAAGAAGGGAAAGACTGAGGGAAAGATGAAGAGGCTCTTCTAGATTCAGCATTCCTAGAGCTAGAAGGATCTTGGAGAGCCTTTCAAATTGGAAAACTGAAATCCCAAGTAGGGAAACAAGAGCCCCAGACCGATGTTCCCTCTTTACCACCCAGCATGAGGGAGAGTGCAAAAGTGGGGTTGAATGATAGGGGGCAGAAGGACTGCACCACCCTTTGCAGCCCCGAGCGTCACATAACTTTTCTTAAAGCCAGTGGTGACTAGGATGTGTCCTTTTAGGTCATATCTAAAGTGATGGAGATGTTCCAGCCCAGTGCGGTTGTCTTACAGTGTGGTTCTGACTCCCTGTCTGGGGATCGGTTAGGTTGCTTCAATCTGACCATCAAAGGTGAGACCGTGTAGCATAGGGATGGGTGGGCAGGTCCTGCAGGGTGCTCCTGTAACCCAGCACCCCTTTCTCCCACCAAAGGGCATGCCAAGTGTGTGGAGTTCGTGAAGAGCTTCAACCTGCCTATGCTGATGCTGGGAGGAGGCGGCTACACCATCCGTAACGTGGCCCGCTGCTGGACATACGAAACAGCAGTGGCCCTGGACACGGAGATCCCGAATGGTAATAGCTCCAGGGCCAGGTTGGGTGGGGCAGAGCTGGAGCTCAGATGTCTTCAAGTTCACGAGCCCTTTCCCGTTGGCCATGTGGCCCCTCCTCTTCTGATACTAGTCATTGATTATCCTGCCTATCCACTTGTGATTGTCCGACCATCAGTTTTTCCTGAGTCCTTTTTTGACACTGTCCAATCTCCCTTTTGCTTCTGGTCTAGACAAAATTATCAGTGGTTATTTATAGCTTTGGAATTTCTACTCCATATAGGAACTGGGGTAGTCATTGAGGACGTGCTCCCAGTGAGCATTGCCTAAGTTTTTCTAAACCAGGGGCTTGTGCCTTCTCATTGTGGAGAACGGCATTAAAAAGACTGAAACCGGGGCGCCTGGGTGGCTCAGCGGGTTAAAGCCTCTGCCTTCGGCTCAGGTCATGATCCCAAGGTCCTGGGATCGAGCCCCGCATCGGGCTCTCTGCTCAGCAGGGAGCCTGCTTCCTCCTCCCTCTGCCTGTCTCTCTGCCTACTTGTGATCTCTGTCAAATTAAATAAATAAAAATCTTAAAAAAAAAAAAAACCTTTTCCAAAAAAAAAAAGACTGAAACCTTATAAAGTACCCAAGTAGTCTGTTAGATGGTTGGACTGACAGTTCCAGATAAACCTACAAATGCTTTTCTCAGGGTCCCATGGTAGCCAGGTCTCTTGACTCTTAACCTCCTGCCCCAATTAGAGCTTCCGTACAACGACTACTTCGAATACTTTGGACCAGATTTCAAACTTCACATCAGTCCTTCCAATATGACCAACCAGAATACCAATGAATACCTGGAGAAGATCAAGTGAGTATATCCCCAGACACCCCCTGACTGAACATTCCAGGCTCTGGTTTGTCCCTAACCAGAGCCCAGCCACCCTCTCTACCATTGGCCATAGACAGCGACTGTTTGAGAACCTGAGAATGCTGCCCCACGCACCGGGGGTCCAAATGCAGGTGATTCCTGAGGACGCCATTCCTGAGGAGAGTGGCGACGAGGATGAAGAAGATCCTGACAAGCGCATCTCGAGTAAGACCCAGACCCCATGGCCGGTGCCTTCCCACTCAGTAGGTAGCTCTGACTTCCCACCACTGTTAGTTCTGCATTCCTCTCAAGCTAGCCATCTGTTGGGAAACCCAAGTGCTAGGACTTGGAACAATTTAGGGACTCCTTGAGTTTCCTTCCTCTCTTCGTGGTCTCCCCTTCCCTTGGCGTCTCTTAGAGGGCACACTGGGAAGCACCGGGCACAGACCCTGAGGTCAAGCTCACCTCCTGCTGTCTCACCCACATTCCGCATTGCCTCCCAGTCTGTTCTTCTGACAAACGAATTGCCTGCGAGGAAGAGTTCTCGGACTCTGATGAGGAGGGAGAGGGCGGTCGCAAGAACTCTTCCAACTTCAAAAAAGCCAAGAGAGTCAAAACTGAAGATGAAAAAGAGAAAGACCCAGAAGAGAAGAAAGGTGGGTTTGGGTCCGCCCAGCCTTGGGTCTTGAGCCCCAGACCAGAGAGGAGGATGTAGCTATGTAGAGCATTGGGAAGAGAGAGCCGACTTGGGCCCTGCCTTCTGCCGGGTTCTGCCTCAGCTCCCAAAAGTAGCAGGCCCCACAGAACGAAACTCGATTTGTCATCTCCACTGGCTGATTGAGAGCCCTGCCAGGCTCTGGAGCCAGGGACATGCCTGGGCTCCCCGGGGTCAGGAGTGTGGCTCTCACATACCACCCAAGCCCTTTTCCCAGCACTTCACCCCAGTTTCCCAGGGGGCTGCCTCCACCCACCAGGTTCAGGCATTAGCAGGCTGGGAAACCGGTCAGACCTGTTTGTTCTCAACAGGGCTCAGTGGGAGGGCCTGGGATGGGCTTTTCTCTCTTTTGTATGTCCAGTGAGCTGTAGTGTTGGGGAAGGGGTTTTAGGCTAAGTAAAGATTCCATGGGTCTTTCTGGAGGGGAGCCCTTGGTCATCCCTGCACTCTTATGTTCTAGAAGTCATAGAAGAGGAGAAAACCAAGGAGGAGAAGCAAGAAGCCAAAGGGTGAGGAAGGAGCTCTCAGCCATCTCCCCACCATTGGAGCACCAGCCCCTTTGTCCACTACGCTGAGGGGAGGCACAGGGACAGCTGGTGCAGCTTACAAAGACCTCTTTCAGGGACCAGTCTGTCTGTCTCTGCAGTTCTAGGCAGAGCTAGGAAGCCCCAGCCCTCAGCAGTCACCTGGGCAGCTGGGGTCCTATAGAAGTCATTGTCCCCATGTTTTTGCCTCAAGGCCTCTGGGGTGCGTTATCTCATGCCAGTCTCTGCTCTCTCCACAGGGTCAAGGAGGAGGTCAAGTTGGCCTGAGCAGACCTCTCCAGTTCTGGCTTCCTGCCAAGTTCCCCACCTTCTTCCCACAAGCCCTCAGATTTTATATTTTCTATTTCTCTGTGTATTTATATAAATATATATTAAATATAAATATCCCCAGGGACTAGACAGGAACCAGGGCCCTGAGCCCAGGGCACATGTTATGAGTGAGCTTTTCTAGTGGCTGTGGCTGCCTTGCTGCCATCCAGCCTTCCCCAGTTATTACTTTTGAACCATAAAGGGTGCCGGGTCTGGAAGGCATACTTTTAAGCAGCCATAGGACAAAATCCTGAAATGCCAAGTGCCTGCTTAGTAGCTTTGGAGAGGTGCCCTTATTGAGCATTCTAGGAGTGGCTGGGTCTTCAGAGACACCCCTCGCCCCCTGCCCAAATCAGGCTCCTTAAGGTAACATCAGCCATTTTTAGGTTGGTTCTGTTATACCTTCCCCACTAGCCCCATGTGAGCCAAGGAACTCACACTGCCTGCCCTCTATCCTTGCCCAATTCTGCAGGTGGAGATTGGTGGTCTAGTATCCTTTTTGAGATACTATTTTCATTTTCGTGAGAATCTTTGTAATAAAATGGTACATTTCTACATCCTCCTGAGTTTGTGTCCTAGCAGTGTCCCTGGGTTGATTTCCACTCCACTTCCGTGCCCTTCTGGTGTCCATGAGAACCTGGGCAACTCCCTGAACAACGTAACAACCCCACAGACTTAACCCTCACCTTAATCCCCGCCTCAAGGGTTGAGAGGTTAACCGATCTTCTTGCCCTACCCCCAGAAGACCACTCATTAAAAAGCACTACTAAAGGGACGACATTTATTCCTTCTCCAAATGTTACAGTAAAACCAGGTGGAAGAGAATGGTTTTAGCAGTTAGAAAAAAAAAAAAAGTACAAATCTGGGATTTGGCCATTAAAAGTTATTTACAACAATGGGAGGGGGAAAAAAAGACAACAAGAAGTTGTTTCACATTACAGACCTCCCCCCCACACCCCAAAGCCTAATACTTGCTTACCAAGTCAAAAAAGAGACACAGTCGATTCACAAGCTGGAGGTTTGAACTTGAGTAAGACATTTATAAAAACCTAGACAGGGGCAGTGTCCTCCCCAGCCCAGGTGCCACTAGGCACGGCACAAGAGACTAAAAACTCAACAGGGGGGAAGGCTGGACACTCAGGGTTTGGGAGTGTAGGCACCCCACATCTGGCTCAGGGATTTGGGGAGTAGAGTAAACAAAACCTACTTGGAAAAGAACTGGGGAAGAAAACCAGCAATTGCCTTCTTCAGGGGTGGGGACAGGAGAGGTAGGGCCAGGGGCAGGAGAATTTCACATCACTAACCTAACTTGGGAAACTGCAAGGGACCATCTTCAACCGGCCTTAAGAGGAAGGCCAGATGGATGATGGGAGAATCCACAGGAGGGAAAAGGAGAGGGCACGTGGCTGGGAGGGGGCAACAGCCCCTTCCTTTCTGGGCACAGGAAGGCAGCCAGGGCACCAGGTCCAGGCAGTGACCTCACAAGGACAGCACAGTTTTTGCAGCTTAGAGATCACCCACCTGCCCCCACCCAGCTACTCCTTCTGCTCGCAGGCAGGTGTAGGGCCACTCTCCGGCCCCGAGGGGGTGGACGGCTCTGCAGCCTGGGGCCCTGCCTCCTCTTCTGTGTCTCCTCCCTTGGAGGCAGCACTAGCCTCTGCCCCCTTGGCCTGGGGCTCCTGGCTCTCAGGGGTGGCAACAGCTTTCCCTTCCTGGGCTGTGCCTTCCTCGCCGCAGGCACCGATCTCCCCCTGCTCCTGCTCTTCCTCGGTGGGTGAGGAGGCAGACGAATCACCCCCACCCTCCTTCCGATTTCTCTTGAAGGACAGACCACTCAATTTGAAAGGCTTCTTGAAAGAGAATTTCTTCTTCTTCTTGGGGGTCTCCTTGGCGGGGGCATCCCCCTTGACCTCAGCGCCCTGGCTAGGAGGTGCTGGCTCGATGGCATCGCCCGTGGCCCCGGCTGCCTCCTCTGTTCCGTTCACGGGGGGCGACTCCCCTTCACCCTTGGGGGATAAGTCTCCATTGCTTTTCACGTGGCCATTCTCCTGCAGGGCAGAGGAGACAGCAATAAGGGCCAGGGCTCTACCCCTCCTCCCCCAGCCCGCCGCGGACCTCTTCTAGGCAATGGGATCCCGATTCTTCTGCAACCCGGGAGGCTGCTTGTAGCCTCACCCACACAGGGATCCCGTCAAACATCTCCCTCCTCTCCTCGCGAGCGCGCGGGGGCCGAGCGCGCAGAGGCCGCGGCCGGCAGGAGGCGCTGGGGTCCCGTGGCCCCCCACCCACCTCCCCCGGGGCGCGCTCTCCATTCGGCGGGGACCCGCTCGCCGCCGCCGATCCCCGGCAGGCGGGCGAGCCCAACAAGCCGACATCGGGCGGGAAGCCGCCACGGGGCGCTCTTCTCCCCACCTGGACGGCCCATTTTCCCAGCCTCCCGCTTTGTGCAAGCGGCCCCCCACCCAGCTCTCCCCACATCTCGACTCCCCACTAAAAAAAGGCCGTGAGCCACCGAGGTCGGGTCTGCGGGTGGAATGCCCTCCCCCCCGGGAACCCGCCCCGCGGCCCCTGGGCGCCCCCTTGGCGCGGCCCGGCAGCGCCTTTGTTCCCCGAGTGGCACTCGGGGCGGCCGGGGGCAGCGCCGGGGGCCGGGGCCGCAAACAAAGAAGGCGGCGGGGCCGGGCCGGCGCCCCCTCCCCGCCCCTCCCCTCGCTTCGCCCGCGGGGGCTGCGGCGCCGAGAACAAAGGGACCGGGCGGGGGAGGGGGCGCCTCGTGTCCCGGGCCGGACAAAGCGCGCGGCCCCGGCCCAGGGCCCCAGAGGGGGCGAGGTGCTGGAGGTGGGGGCCAGGTCGGGCCGTGCCGAGCGCACCCACCTGTCCGTTGGCCTTAGCAGGGGAAGCGCCTGCTGCCTCCTCGGCGGTCACGTCGCCCCGGGGAGCCTTGGAGCTCTGGCTGCCCATGATGGGGGGTCTGCTGGGGGGCGCCCGGGACCGCCCCGGGCTCGCGCCGCAGGGGATAGTTCGGCCGGGTCGGCCTGGCCGGCGGAGGGGTGGGGCTCGAGCCTGAGGGGGAGGGGTATCGGGGGGGTGGGAAACCGAGCTGCACCCCCTCTCGGCGCCCGACCCGCTAGCTGCGCCCGCCACCGCTCCGCGCCAGAATGCCGCCCGCCGCCCGCCGAGCCGCCTTATATAGGCGCCCAGACCTCGGGGCGGGGCCGGACATTTAAATGAGCGCCCAATCGAGGAGCAGAGGCGGGCTCAGGTCCCGGGCTCCACTGGCGCAGTGGGCGACGCCAGCGGTCTGGTACCCCCAGCCCACTAGCCTACCCCGGACGGGTGGGGTCCAACGTGGGAAGGGGAGAGGCGGGTCGTTAAGCGAGCTGGCCAGAGGGGGGCTTCTAGAGGAAAGGGAAAGCAATCACTCTCTCCTCTTACCGCCCACCCCCCAGGATGGACGCCCCAGCACCTGGAGCAGCCCCCAACGCCGTAGTTCTGCACTGACAGCCCCTGTCAGTCTCCCCCTAGAACTCTTCGAAGGGCTCACATGCCCAGACTCGTCAGAGGGCTGATCCTGAGTTATGCTCCGGAGAATGCGGTCATAGAAGCCGCGGGGCCCCGCGCGGGGATGATCTGCACCCCCTCAGGCCTGGAGACCCGTCACAGGTCCCACCCACGTCCCTGCCTGCCTGCCCCGGTTAGCATGGGGGGTCTGGCCCACCGCGGAGTCACTGGTCAAATTGGTGAGGCCCATCCCTCCTCTCTCCTCCCAGTCCCTTAGCAGCCAGTCACAGGGAGCCCCCACAGAACAGCTCACCTCTGTCCCTCCTGCCCTCAGCCTGGGCCCGTTACAAAGCCCCGGCTAGGGAGGTCCTGCGACCTTGAAGGGCTTCCCCATCCCCATGTGAAAGCTGGAGAGTCTGAGGCTCAGAGACGTTGACATAACCTATCCCCCACCTCAGGGCTCCCCAAGCAGGCAGAGGAACTCCAGACTTGTATTCAACAAAACTTCAAACACTCCAGTGGAGAGGTGGGACATCACCAAGGCTCCTGGGACAGCCCCTTGAGGACAGCCCCCAGGGCTGCCCAGCCCAGCCTCCTGCCCCCCCTGAGAGTCAGGGAGACCCTCCAGCCCCAGTCCCCTGCCACTTCCCCTTCCCCTTCCCCTGGTATGGACAGGTCTGTGGGAACCCCAGAGCCCTGACTGGCCCCGGATGTGTGTGTCCGGTTGCCTGCCCTCAGCCCCCAGGAGGAAGAGGATGGGGGCTGGAGGAAGGAAAGTGTTGCAAAAGCAAGGCTGTGTCCTGGACAGCTCAGCACGTCCCTCCCTCCCTCCCTCCTTCCCTCCTACGGGTAAGGCCTCCTGGGAGGCCTGAGGCTGTGAGGTGTGGAGACACCCCAGGGCCTGAGAAATCAGGAACTCCCCACAGATCTGACCACAGAGGGGCGGAGGAGGGCTGAGGTGGCATCTACATTCAGCGCTCACCCCTGTAACCTCCAGCTTCACCCCTACTCCGAAGCTACAGGAGACTCAATAACAGCACCCCCCCCACCACCACCACTTTTCAGACTGGGACACTGAAGTTCAGAAAGGGAAAGAGACATGTTAAAGGACACACAGCAGATGCTAGTAATTGAGGGTGAGAAGGGGTTTGGAAAGACCTACTAAAATGAGGTGGGGACAGTGAGGAAGCCCCTGGAAAAATTCTCCATTGAGATCTGGGACTGCCTGGTCAGAGTGGGAGGTGAGAAGAACCAGCTTTGGGATAGGAGGGCCACCATGCCCCACAGCCGCTCACAGACAGAACGGTGCCTTCACCCACTGCCACTAAGGGATGGACTTCGTGACCTGCATCTCTGTCTCGACCACAATAGGGAGCCCACAATGCTGCCAGGCGCTGCCCGCACCGGCTGGCAGGGCTCAGACGGAGGCTGTGTGAGTCCTGGAGGGTTTGGGGTCAGAGGTTAGGAGCAGATCCCAAGCGTCCAGACTTCCAGGCTCTGCCCTGAGGGGCTGACAGGCAAATCCCAGGAGGAGAGAGGAACATCAGAACTAAAGGACCCTGAGTTTCCAGAGCCCCAGAGGGAGCCTGGGCCACAGGGGAGCTCTGCCTCTCCCACCAGCCATCGCTGGAGGCTGGGGAAGGGTCGTCGGGGAGCCCAGTCCCTCGGTAAACCCAGGTCCCAGCAGCATCTGGCTTCTGGAAGAGGCAAGACGCTTAGGATGCTGTGGGGGTGAGGGCGGTGATACAGCGGCCCCCACGGCCTCCTCCGTCCACACTGTGGCTCCTTCCTCCCCAGCTGCTGCTAGTCCAGACAATGCGCCCATTGTTCTGTGTCTCCAGGGGCCCATGTGCAACTGTGTGTGTCTGTTTCTCCCTGTGTGTGACTGTGTATCGCTCTGTATCTGTCTGTGTGTGAGAGACTTTGTGTGTGTGTGTGTGACCAGGTGTGCACGTTTGTGGTTGTGTGAGTTTGCATCTTTGTCAGCTGTGTGTATTCAGGCTGTGAGAGAGAGGCTTGGTGACTCTTGGCTCCTCTAAGATTTTTTGGGTGTGTGCCTGCCTGTCCTTGAGATTGTGTGTTGGTGACAGTGTCTGCCTGTGATTGGGTGTATGACTCTGAGTGTGTGCGGCTGTGTGAGAGAATAGGAGTGTGTGGATGAGAAAGTAGCAATTTGCTGTTTGTCAGCTGCGTGTGCCTTAGTGGGTCACCAAGGCTGCTAGGACAGAGTGGCCGGGAAAGGAGGATGGAAGGGACAGGGTAACCCTGGGAGGGACCGGGGAAGGGCAGCCGTAGAGACTAGAACCCCCATGTTTTCACAGTAACCCCCCACGTGTCCCAGTTCTCTCTGGTGAGGCCTCAGCCCCTGTCCCTGGTCTGAGATGCTCCTAGCCTCCTGGGTGGGAGGGAATGTGTTTCCTTGGCAGGAAGGAAGCCCAGGACCTCAGGAGAGCCACAGTGTGGGGCTGAAGGTGGGAGGAAGACAGAAGAGAACACGGCCCCATAAAGGAGGTTCAGGTGCCCTTCAAGGTCTCTGAGGGGGCCCTGCGGTGGGGATCAGATTAGATGCGAGGTGACCTGTGAGTGGGCCATGACTAGTCAGAGATGGGGGCTGGGCCTTTCTTGCCAGGGACCAGCACTTGCGCGGCCCGGAGAGAGGAAGAGACATCAGAGAATGGCTTGGTCCCAATGGAGTGCTCAGTAATGGTGACTTGGCAAGGCCTGCTACCCAGTCCCGACCACCCCATCTCCTTCTGGGGAGCATCGGCTGGACCAAAAGCCCTTAGTTCTGGCCCCAGGTCAGCCTCCTCCTGCTCTGTAACGGAGAGCCGGTCGTCTCTCCTTGGGCCTCAGTTTGCTGCTCTGTACAGTGACAAGTTGGGCTCCATGATTCATACTCACAAAGTTGAGAGTTCCTCCTTCTGCTCACAAGTGGCAGAGCACCAGCTGTGAGTCACTCGGGGCCCTGCCCCCAGGGGTTTCCCATCTAGGGGGAGAGACTGGCAGTGCCTTAAGGGGAGAACAAAAGCCAGACCAGGGTCGGCTAAGGGCCCTGTCAGCTGCACGATGGAGGGGCACATGAATGGAGAACGGATGGAGGAAAAGTTTAGAGCAGGACAAAGTGGGGACAGCGACAGGTCTGTGTAGGGGTAGAGATGGAGAGACAGGCCTAATCTGGAGACAGGATCCCTAGGACTCCGTGACTGGCTGGCTGCAGGGTTGGGACCCGGGTGGTGGTGGGGGGTGGGGAGAAGGGAGTGGCCAGGTTGTCACCCGCATTTCTGTTGTGGGTGACATCTGGCCAAGTGAATCCGTGGACTGAGACGCGAAAATGGAGGGAAGGAGAACGGGTTTGGGGGGAGGGGCTTGCTGAATTGAGCCTTGTTGAGTCTGCAGTGCCCGGGGAGCATTCGGGAGCACATCCAGGAGGCAGTGCATAGACTCGCCATCGGATCGTGTTTCCTGAGCCAAAGGCCGGGCCCCAAAGTCTGGCTAGTGACCTCACAAGGACAATAGACCTAGGTTTTAAGTCAGAAGTGACCCCAGGAAATCTGGGCCTCTGGATGCTGCCAGATGAAGGAAAGGGGAGCCAAGCTATGTGTGGGTCACCCAGGAAGGTCCTGGGCCCATGAGGAACATTCCCACTGCAGGCACAGCAGCAGAAGGGGGGGTGGGAGGGTAGGGGGGAGCCTGGGGAAGGAGTCTGGGAGGGAGCCAGCAGAGAGGGGGAGCCCAGAATCATGGAGATCCTCGACCACTGGGGAGAGTTCTGAAAAGGCAGGAATGACCACCGAGGACAGTAATCGTTGTTGCTAGTGTTGTTTACCTGCCAATTGCAGGCCGAGCTCTGTGCCAGCTGCTTTCCATACCTTATCTCATGACCTGCTGAGATGTGTCCCCTCATTGTTCCTGTCTGTGGAGGAGGAAACGAACCTGGGGGGTGCGGTGTTTCTGCGAGTAGCAGGGGACGAGGTCAGAACTAGGGAGTGGTTTTCAGGATCTCCTAGCAGTGGAGCAGAAGAGCAGGAGAGGCATTCACAGAGGGATCCGTGAGGAGCACAGAGGGGGTCAGCAGGGAGAGGCCAGGCGGCCACGGGCTCGGGACCCCAGGAACTCGACTCCTCGGCATCCTGGAACATCGGGTTCTGGTCTGGTTGTCAGTAGCACCCAGGTCTGCAGCCTCTCTGCCAGTCATGGGCTTTGAACCTGGGACTGGATCCCGGGGCACCTTAGCGGCTCTTCACAGGGACCCGCCCCCCCCATCCAACTGGTCACCAAATCACAGGGACAGGGATTCTGTAGGTTCCCTTTCCAATTTTTAGTCCAGTCAGTCCTCTTATTTCTTCCTTGCCCTCCCTCTTCCCTTGGTCTCTGCGAACGAGAGCGTGTGTGTGTGTGTGCACGTGTGCGTGCATGGTGGTGGGGTGGGGTGGTTGTGTAACCTGGCCAGGGCCCAGTCACTAACTGAGCTGACTCTCTGGGGCTCAATTTCCCCAATAGCCAAGGGGTGTGTCATCAGCTCACCTGCCTATCTTCCCCAGGCTTGATGAAGTCACCAGAAATTCAACCCGGGTGCCCTGGGCTGCCCGAGCCTCTCCCTTCCCCCTTCCCTCCCCTCTTCCCAACTTTCAGTTTCTGTTCAGATCCTGGGTGCCACCGGGGAAGAGGCAGCTGAAGGGGTGGAATGTGGATCGCTTACAACTTTCCAACCAAAATTCCCCTCTTCGGGGGGAGTCCCTTTAAAAGGGAAACTGAAACCCTGTCCGCCTCCAGTCCCCAGTCGCACCCCTTCCTCTCCACACTGTTCGGACCCCTCACTTCTCCCATTCAGCCTCTTCCTCCAAATGATCTGGTCCCACCTTGCAGCTTTGTGACCCCTCCCTTCACCTGGCCTCCCAAGGCGCACCCCATAAAATGAGGACACTGAGTGCCACTTGAGGCTGTGACAAGGGTTCAGTGGGGTGTTTTAGGGTTGAGGCAATTGTAGTGACGAAGCATCATGTCCTAGCTGTGTGGCTGGAGGCCTGCTCTGAGCCTCAGTGTCCTCATCCGCAAAGTGGGAATGATAATAGCCAGGCCTGGGGTAATTGTGCAGTAAATGAGCCGGTGCCAGCAAGTGAAGCCCTTCTACCCATCCCCTGAGGCACAGAGCAGAAGGGAAGCAGCCAGCAACATTCGCAGGTGCGACCGAGTGAAATGCTAGGCAAGAAGACGGCACCAACTTGGCATTCAACAATGTGCCCATTCCCTTCCGGGCCTGGGGGGAGGAGGAGGCAGGCGGCCAGGAGCCCCCTGAGACCACCTTGCACCCCCTCCCTCAACATTCTTCTGGGGGCAGTGGTAGAAGGACCCCCCGGGCTGTTCTAAGGATACCGAATTATTCAGAGGGAGATTTATTTGGCTCAATCAATTCCTCATACGGTAAAGGAGTCTGTCCCTCCCCAGAACCCTGAGGATTCTCACCCTCTCTTCCTGCAACCCAAGAAGTGTCCCATTGGGATCTTCTCTTAGTGACTTTTCCTAGAAAGACATGCTAGGAAGTCCCCCTCTGATACATCTGTCTGTCCCCTCTGAGCCTCTCCTCAAATTCTCCTTCCCTCCTGTCTACACTGGCGTCCTGATATGCTGGTGGCCCTCCCTGAGCGCTCCAGGTCAAGCCTCAGAGAAATGAAGCTTGCTGCCTATCTCCTCTTTTTTTCTCTGGCTCACTGGACTTTGACTCTACTGGCTTTTCAGCTCCTCAGAGTGTTGAGCTTCCCCTGCCTCAGGGCCTTTGAACACGCTGTTTCCTCTGCCTAGAATGCCTCTCTCCACTTCTCTACTTGATGAATTTCTACTCTTCTCTCTCTTTTTAAAGATGTTATTTATTTATTTGAGACAGAGAGTGAGGGAGGGAGAGAGAGAGAGAGAGGGAGACAGACCATGAGTGGGGGTGGGGAGTGGGAACAGCAGAGGGAGAGGGAGAAGCAGACTCCCCTCTGAGCAGGGGCTTGACATGGGGCTTGATGAGGGGCTCAATTCAGGGCTCAATCCCCGGGACTCCAGGATCATGACCTGAGCCCAAGGCAGATGCTTAACTGACTGAACCACCCAGGCACCCCTCTACTCTTCTCTTAAAACCCAAATCAAACCACTCCCGAAGACCTCCAAGTAGAGAGGCTCTCCCCACCACATACTCTATAGCTCTTGGCTTAGGGCTCTCACTACTCTGTTGCCCAAGACGGGAACCTGACAACCGCCCCCCTCAGCTCATCATCCCCCCTCCTCCACCTCCAGGATGGTGGTCCTTCTCACCTGTGCCCAGGGCCTGGGCCACAGCTGCATTCCTGTGGTCTTCTGTCCCACGTCCAGCCTCTCTAGCTGCTCTCCTCTGCCTTGGGGCCGCTTTCCAGTAGAGGGTGCCCAATAAATATTTCTTGGCTGATGGAGTAAATGTGCCAAGGAAGGCAGAAGGAATGAAAAGGATGTCAAAATCAAACATGTCCCCTTGGCTTGAAACCTTTCTGTGGCTTCCTACTGCCCTCGGAGTGTCTGTGCCTTACACTGAAGGTTTCACCCTCAGTGCCCAGGTCACAGTCTGGACTGCCCACCGAACTATAACCTTGCTCTCCTGCCATTACGCAGGGAGTCCCTTGGCCTGGACTGTCCCTTGGCCAGGCAGCAGGGAGACACTGGGTGGTTGCAGTCATCCAGGCAAGACACGATGGGAACCTGAACTAAAGGTACAGAGCGCAGCCCACACCAGCATTTCCAAGCTGCACCTGTCGCCAGCACGGAGGCTTCCACACGTAGCTTTGGAGTCAACGTCTGAGATGCCCGTTAGAACCCCAGGGACAGATCAGGCTCGCAGATGGGTCCATGAGCCTGGACTTCAGAGTTTGGGGTGTCCCAAATTTGAACAGAGCTGGATGGATGGATGGAATTCACCAGAGAAGGAGTGGCTCAAGAAGGCAGCTCCAGTGGCTCAACATTTCGACTCTGGGAGGGGAGCTGGGGGGGCAGCTGACGGTCAGTGAGAAAGGAGGAGGTCCAGGAGTGGGGGTGTCCTGGAGGCCGAGGGAAGCAATGGTTTCCAAAAGGAATGAGTGATCCACCATGTCAAATGCTGCTGAAGAGGAGAGGAAGGTGGAGGGAGAGCGGTGTGAGCGGTGTTCAGGGGGCAGAAGAGGCGGGACTTAGGGAAGGCCTAAGGACTGAGGGAGCGAGTGCGTCAGGAGGGAGGACTGAGCATGATGCCCAGGGAGGGTCCACTCGGGCAGGTGGGGGGAAGGAGGTGCCAAGCCGCACACAGAAGCCTAGAGGAGGAGTGGTGGGTACACATGGAAATGGAGAAGTCAGTTTGGGACAGACTGAGGTGGGGTGACTTTGGGATGTCATTAGGATCAATGGGTCTAGAGCAATCAGTGTTGGAGAGTAAGGTTTGTGTGTGTGTGTGCGTGTGTGTGTGTGTGTGTGTGTGTGTGGAAGTCTATACGCTGCTGATGACCGAAGTCTGTCTCTAGCCTAGATCTCTCCAGGACTCCAGCTATCCTTGGAGATCACTCTGGATGGCCCACAAAGACCTACAACAGCAGGAAAACAGGCCCCGTGGACTAGAGGGGACAGAGCTGTTGGCAGGAAAACCAGGGAGAGACAGGTCCAGATGAAAGTGATAGTGGCTGGGATGAAATGAGGCCAGAAGGCAGAGGAGAAGACAATGTCCAGAGACGTTCAGGGAGCAGAGAGCTCCAGAGACAGGGACTGGGTCCCATGTGGAGGGAGAGGGGTTGGAGGTGGAAGGGAGATGCTTCTAGAAGTCTGCTCCTGTGAGGAGCTGGAGTGGGGCTCCTCTGTTGTTACCTGTTTATGTGACTAAAGCCCCCACAAAGGGCATGGGATGAGCCATCCGTAGGCCTCATGAGATGGGGAAGGGGGCTGCTGTTGGCCACTGAGTGGCCGAGTTAGGGGAGCCCCCCAAAGACTCCCTCATCTAGCCATCAGTACCTTCTGCCAGATCTTTGTAGGGAGGCTTGGACAGGATCCACTCCTGGCCTCAGCCTCAGGTAGAAGCTGGAGAGTGTGTAAGAGGGAGCACAGGGACAGGTGCCCTGAGGCCTTGGACCTGGTTGAGGGCCAGAGGCTACTCACTGCTCACCAGCATCGACTCTGAATCCCCGGCTCTAGACCTGGAGATGTCATGAGGGGACCGTGTCCCTTCCTTGCTTGAACCCTGTCCACGGTTCCCAACCTCCTCCTGGAGAATGTCCAACCCCTTGCTTTGGTGTTCAAGGTCTTGGAAGCTCCAGGCCCAGTTAGCTTCATTTTAGGCAGAGCCCCGGTGGCTGCCCGTCTCACAGTTACCTCAATGAGATGACCATTTCAGCCTATAAACGACCCAGCCTTTCTCCGTGCTGCCCATTCAGCCGGGAGGGCTATTCTCAGTGTGTGCCTACCTAGTGCTGCCCTCAAGGAACCCCTCCTGAGGTCTTTCCTGACCTACCAGAGGACTCACTGTGCCCCCAAACAAACTAACGGCACCCTCCTGTGGCACTTCACTGAGCTGTACTATGTCTCTGCTTTTCTCCTGCTATGGCACTGTGAGAGTCTGGAGAGCAGGAGCCGGTAGGGTTCCTCCATTCTTCCCCGTTGAGGGGCCTCGGGTTGGGGGAGGGGCAGAGACGGGGAGGGGCAGAGACGGGGTGGGGGGGGCAGTGCAAAGGCCAGGAGTGACAGCCCTCCCAGCCCTGCGGGTTCAGTCTAACTCAGAGTGTGTGTGAGTGGGGAGGATTGAAATGATCACCCCAAAGAAGAGAGAGGCAGAAACTGCTTTATTTGGGCAGTGAAGGGCAGAAATATGGAGATCCCAGGGGAGAGACCAATGGCGGAGAATCTTCCCCACAGAGAGAGATGCGGGAGTTTGTGGTGCTCCGAGAACATCTCCCTGCTCGTCCTGGCCTGGCTCCAGTCAGCCTTGGGACCATCATGCGATGAACCTGAAGCCTGTCTCCCCAGATCCCTGGAAGACAGACATCCATGACTCTCCTCTGGAACCTTAAAGCAGAGGGTGTGTAGCTGGGCGCCCCACACTGCCTGGGGTCACACACAGCTCTGCCACCAACTAGTGGGTGTCCTTGGGCAAGTCACGTAACGGCTTGGAGCCTCAGTCTTCTCCTGAGGACAGTGGAAATAACAGCGGTACCCACCCCGTAGGTTTGTGATTAAGTCTCGAAAAAGAAAACGCACGCGAAGTTTTAGCACACTACCTGGCAGAGAGTAAATGAGCAATACATATTGGTTGTTATGATGATGACTGTTCTGTCAGGACATCTGGGTTCTGATCCCAGTTCTGCCCCATTTCCCTCTCTGGGCCTGCCTGAGTTTCTGTCCATAAAATGGGGTGTTGAAGGACTAAGTGAGAAAATGGATGTGGCAGAGGCTTCCAAGATGAGTGATCACCTTGCCCCTCTCAGGTTCACCTCCCTGGGGCCGCATGGGGGTGATCACCCCCACTCTGTCAGGTCTTTACTGGGCTCTGTCCAGGCAGGACTCCTCTGCCCGCAAGCAGAATGAGAGGAAGGACTGTGGTTAGATAGCATGAAGGACTTCCTGCCGGGCTACAGGATGCTACCCTGGAAAGGAGCCAGAGGTCGTGGGACTGAGGCTGCTGGGGAGAGGGCCTGCTTCTAGGGGAATGGCCAGGCCAGGCTAATGAGGCCAGAGTAGCCCAGAGGGTGAATCAGCTCAGCAGTGACCTCACTTCCAGACAGCCCGGAGGGGCCCTGTTTAAACGTGCCTTTCGATTCTCAAGATCACAGAGAAACAGAGATACAGCAGCAGGGCTACTCCAGGGCGGATGGCCAGAGGCGAGGGTCCACGTACCAGACATAGGCTGTTCCCTCCACTCAGAACACTCCTCCCAGGGTCTAGAGTGGCTGACCCTTCATCCTTCGAGCCTTGTTACCTCTTCAGACAGGACTTGACCAACCCATGCCTTCACTCAACATTTACTGAACCTCTATTATGAGTCAGGCACTGTTGTAGACAAGACAAAGTCCTTGCGCACTCCATATAAAGTAGCACGTGGCCCACCCTGTTCTTCTCAAACCCCGAGCACTGTTTATCTCTGACTTCTTCCTATTGTTTCTCTAACCAGAATGTAAGCCCCATGAGGGTAGGGACTTCGATAGTTTGTTTTACCAGTGTGAACCTGATGACTCTGGGTATAAACCTGGCACAAACTAAAATAGGCCTTTGATAAGTATCTGTTGAATAAATAAATGGACATAGAGATCAGAGACAGATGGACACCCAGAGAAACAGTCATGCTCAGAGGCAGAGGCAGACATTCAGAGAAACACACAGGATGACTGCCAGGACTGTGACTTCAAGGCCACCCAAGCCTTCCTTTCTCAGGCCATTCAGCTTGGTTGCTAGGCAGGAACCTTGTTTGGAACTCTATTTTACTTTATGCTTATGATTATGATTATTTTAAAAAGATTTTATTTATTCATTTGCCGGAGAGAGAGAGTGCACAAGCAGGGGGAGCAGCAGGCAGAGTGAGAGGGAGAAGCAGGCTCCCTGCTGAGCAGGGTGCCTGATGCAGGGCTAGATCCCAGGATGCTGGGATCATGACCTGAGCCCAAGGCAGATGCCACCCAGGCGTCCCTATTATTATTATTATAAAGTAATCTCCGTGGCCAACGTGGGACTCAAATTCAGGACCCTGAGATCAAGAGCTGCATACTCTACCGGCTGAGCCCGCCTGGCACCCCTCTCTTTTACCTTTTTAGGTCCCTTCTGATGAACAGAAATTTTAATATAGTCAAATCTGTCAATCTTGTAAAAACTGTTCCTGGCGGTCAAAGAAAGGAAGGGATGAATAACCGCACAGAGTCCCACGGCCGGCCCGAGGGATCCTCCCCACTGCGGCTCAACCCCTCCAGGTAATTGGAGTCTGAGAAGCAGCGGCTGCGGCGGTCCCATCGGTACCTTGCCCTTCCCCCAACCACCTCCGCTAAGCCCCGCCCCTGGAGCCCCGCCTCTGCCTCCATCGGCCGCGCCCTCTTTTGGCTCCGCCCCTCACCAGATCTCACGGGCGCAGGGGCACTAGATGTCTCTTCCTCTTGCCCAGGAATTGGTAGTTAATATTCTAACATCGGTGCTTCCACCTAGAGGGAGGGAAAATTGGGCAGACAGAATGGGGGCAAGGCTCCGCCCCCCGTCTATGCCCATTTCGCCTAGACCCGCCCCTTCCTTCCACTCTTTGCAGCCTCAGGCCCCGCCCCTCCTATCCAATTCCGCCCCCTCCTCCTGCTCCCAGGCACCGTCAAGCCCAGTCTATCCAATTCCTGACCGGCCCTCGGCTCTGGGGATCCGCCCCTCCGTCACAGGCCCCTCCCTGCCCCGCCCACTCCAGTGCCTCCGCCCCGCCCCGCGCGCTCACGTGAGGCGCGGACGCGCGCCGTAGCAGCTGGGCCAGCGCGCCGAGGGGACGTCGGCCAGGCCTGTGGCCCCCGGCAGCAGCAGCAGGTTGCGCGTTGGCCAGCGCCAGGCGGCGCCCGGCGGGCGGCGGCGCTGCGGGCTCAGCCAGTAGTCACCCAGGCTGCGGCGGGAGGCGGGCGCCGGCAAGGCCGGGCCCCGGCAGCCCCAGAAACACAACTCCTGGTCCAGGCGGTGCGGGGGCGTGGCCCGGGGCCGCCTGCAGGGGAGACGGGACAGCGGTCACCTCGGAGCACCACGGGCGGGGAGAAGGGGGCCGCCTTGGATCCGACGCGGCGAGGCCTGCGTCGGAGTCACTCTTGGTGGAGGGACTCTTTACGGGGACAGGGAGGGGCACTGGAGGGCCTCATCGGGGTCCTCGGCCTGGGCGCCTCCTACCCCAGCTGCTGGACCAGGCCCCTTTATGCCCCCGGCGCCCTCCCCGGGGCCCCCCTCACCGGGACAGAAGAAAATTCACCACGAAGTGGGCAGTCTCGGTGAACAGCATGGCGTCCAGCCCGCCTGGCCCGACTTCGACCTCTTAAATACCTGCCGGGGTGTGTGTGGGGGCGGGGAGGCCTGAAAGCCCATAGTCCCCCCGGGACAGCCAGCCGTTTTTAGCAGGAGGCATCAGCGGGCAGAACGGGGCGGGGGTAGCACCAGGCCCTCTGGCGTGCGGGGTCTAGTCTGTGGTCTGACCTCACCAGCTGTTTTGGTGGGAGGGGGCCAGGCACCAGATTTTGAGATCTCCTGAGACACTACCACTCCCCCCCCACACACCCCTGTCCCCAGGACAAGGACGGTAAAGGTGGCAGCAAGACGGGGCCAAGGGCAGTAAGGTCAGCTGCAGGTTAGATAAACCTTACCCATGGCGTGCTCAGGCAGAATCCACACCTTAAAAGGTGGCCCGCCTCCCCAGGCAAAAGATCCCCCCACCTCTGCCTCCCAAGGCTCTCTTACAAGAGCTTTTTCCCTTGCCTCAGGGCACTTTCAAATGTGAGAGGCGGCCACCTCTAGTTAGGGAGTTCTTATCTAGGGACATAATATGAATGAACTTCTGGGGAATCCAGGACCCCCTAAACTGTCTCAAAGTTCCAAATACACATATATTTCTGGAAAGAATCTGGAAAGGATCTCTGACAGGATCACACTGCCGGTCCAAGAAAAAGTCAGAAGCTCTTGATCTGGTCTAACACACTTGCTTGGGAGAAGGGGAAACTGAGGTTTAGAGAGTGGTTGAGAAAAGCCAAAAGTAAAACCCAGCTTTCATACAACTCTGCCCACCCCTCCAGGGGGGGTGAGACAACCCCCTGTGTCCTCGTTCTGAGTGGAGCATGGGGTTCAGGGCTCCGCTTAGGGCTTAGAGCCCAGGCTGGGCCCTGCTCCCTGACCCCCTGGGATCTAGAGGAACTTGCTGGCCCAGCTCCCTTTCCCACACTGCCAGTTTGGGCTATTTCCCCCCAGTGACTCACACTGACTGCTGGGGAGAGTGGGCAGCTGTTCCATGCCCCCAGGGCCCAATACAGGCCCTGACTTGCCCCCCAATCGTACAGCCATATTTGGGGATTTAATCTCCTGTTTTCCCTCCTTAGGGAATCTCCCTCCCCTCATCCCTTCCTCTTTTCCCTATCTCCAACCTCTCCCTCCTTGACGGATCCTTCCCAGCAGCAAACAAACAGGCTCTAGTCTTTCCTATCTTTGAAAAAGAAGAAAGCCCTCCCTCAACCCTATGTCCTTCTCCAGCTCCCCTTCACAGCCAACATTCTTGAAAGAGTTGTGTACACATGCTGTTTCCACTTCCTCACTCAGCCCCAGCAATCTGGCTTCCTCCCCCACCATTCCACAGTAACAGCTCTGCTCCTCAAGGTCGTCACTGACCTCCTTGTTGCTAAAGCCAAGGGATGGTCCTGAGTCTTTATCTAACTTGACCCCTTAGCAGCGGCTCACTTCGATACAAATTCTTCCTGCTTGAAATACTTTTGTGTCCTTGTTTTTCTGGACATTGTGCACTCTTGATTTTCTTGCCATCGTACTGGCTGCCGCCACATGGCAAATTTCTCATCCTTTGCTCACTGCCTAATCATGTCCTAAGGAAATCTCGTTGGTTCCCATGCCTTGGGGGTTTGCCTCTGTCAGAGACTCACTTCTCACTTTCAGCCTTCATCTGTCTTCTCTGCCCCACACCTGTCTCCTGGCACCCCTCCTACCTCCCTCCTCCAGATGTCCCACCTCCCAGGAAACATGCCCCACACCTGCCCTTCCTCCCATCCAGGTTCCCTAGCTTGGCCATTTCCTCTGTTGCCAGAACCAAAAATCTGGGTTCTGCTGTAGGGGCTTCTCTCTCTTTTCATATTGAAGCAGCTATGAAATCCTATCCTCTCCAGAACATTTAATTTTTTTTTAAAGATTATATTTATTTATTTGAGAGAGAGAGAGAGAGAGAGTGCTCGCACAGTGGGAGGAGGGGTGGAGGGAGAGAGAGAGAGAGAGAATCTCAAGCGGTCCCCCTCATCCTCCTCCCCCCACAGGCATGGAGCCATACTGACTCAGGGCTCAGTCCCACCACCCTGAGATCACAACCTGAGCTGAAATCAAGAGTCTGACGCTTTATCAACTGAGCCACCCAGGCGCTCCCCCCACCCCGGGACATTTTAAAAATCCCATTGCTTCTCTCCATTTCCACTGCCAGTGAGTGCCTGGTCCAAGGCGCCCTCGCCTTTCACCTGGGCCCCCGCAGCCGCCTCCTGACTTGGATCTGCAGCCACTCTCTATCCCTAATGTGGTCTGTTCCCACAAAGCAGCCAGGGTTGTCTTTCCAAAATAGGAGTTTGTCCCTCTGCGCAGCGTCTTCAGCACCAGGTTTACCCTTGGCATCTACCAGTTCCAGTGCCAGGGATATTCCCCTCATGTCCTTGTCTGGGTCACTGCTGCTTGTCTCAGCTCCTTTGTCCTTCGGGGAACCCCTCCGGGCCTCCTAGCTGACTCTGCTGTTCCTTCTCTTCACAGCACTGGGGCCTCTCCTCTGTGGCCTTCTCAAGCGTTCTCTAGCTAGCCTAATCTGTAGACCTTCTACCGACTCCTGAGCCCTGCCATTCTAGGCCCCTGCGGTGTCAGGATGAACTTGACAGAGGCCCTGCCCTCAGTGAGTCCCCAGGGTGGTGGGGAAGGCAGACATTCACGGGGATCAAGGAATGTCTGAGTACACAGTGGGACAAGCAGGTGCTATGAGAGGGGAAGGTCAGGTGGACTGAGGAGCCTTCTGGGAGAAGGGACGACTGGTGGAGATCGGGAGGGTAAGTGGGGTCGGGAGAGAGGCTGTTCCAGGCAGAAGGAGCGGCATGCTTAAAGTGGAAGAATGTTACGTGAATCGCTGGGGGATGTCTGGTGTGGCTGGATAAGTGATGGAAAGAAGCCATCGATGAGTCTTAAATAGGAGAATGGCGTGGCTGGGTTTGTGGTCTTCATAAATAACTCCGGACTTGGGCAATGATGGGCCCCTGTGGGGCAAACGGACTCTGGTTGCCTGGAAAGAAGGTGAGGGCAGAGACGGAATGAGAATATTTGTGTTGGGCTCACCCCGGAGAGTGGGTGGGGAGAGGCCCGCAGGTGCTGGGACACCGGTATCCCTGTGGTGTCCAACCCACTGACCTAGCTGGTGTCTGGTTGCCTGATGTCTTCCCTTGGGCCCTCATCCAGCCTTTTCCCTGGAAGAGCAGGTGGAGACCCAAGCGGCAACAGGCTGCTGTGAGGGCCTCGGAGGAGGCAGAGGGGAGGAGAAGGGGAAGTTGGGCCAGAGTCCGGATGTGACGGGGCTTCAGGGAAAGTGGCATCTGGGGTTTCCTCAGAGTCTGGAAATTCCGTTCTTTCTGGTTCCTCTTGAGGACCCCCCCCACCACCACCACCGTTCTGAGATGCTCCAACTCAGGAGTCCAGTCCCTGGAAGCCCTCTCTAGGCTTTCTAGGGGCTGTGAGTCTCTCTCTGAAGGGTCGCATCTGTGATGGGTCCCCAGGACTCAACAGTCCCTAATGTCAGCACCCACTTCCCAGGAGCTGGCCCAGTGCCCATGACCCATGACCCCTTGCAGTCCTCGCACTAGTCCTCGGAGGCATGTAGCTTACTTATCCCCATCATACAATGAGACTTCCAGGGCTTAAGGAACTTGCTAAAATTCCCACAGCTTAAATTTGAACGAAGATTTGACTGACATCAGAGGCTGCTTTTAACTCTGTGCTATATTAAGCCTGTCGACCCCCTGGTTGATTGGCTCAGTAAAGGAAGGAGGCTTTGTGGGGTATTTGCTTATGGCTGGGGTGGCTGTCCCCCCCCCCCCCATCAAGCAACGGGAAAGGGTAGTACTGACGTCAATTGTTGCCATGACGATACAGCAACCTTTTCCCTGCCATCTCCATGGTAACCTGGGGGTCCATCTGTACTTCGCCCCCTCCTTCTAAAAGGGGGTCCTTTAGGGAGGGGCTAGCTAATAAGGCGTCTGAGAGGCAAGTCAGGGGAAGCCGTAATTGGAGTATGCCCCTTTTCCCAGGTCCCTCCCTATTCTTTGGGCCTAGAGAATAAGGTTGGGATCAGGGAGTCCTGCCTTAGGGTCTGGGGCAGCTTTACCCTCAAGGGTAAGGGAGGCAGCTCTCTCTTTCCCACTTGGCGATTCCCCTGGAAATGCCCTCCAACCAAGTTCCTAGGCTCACAAACGGAAAAGCTGGGAACTGGCAGAGAGAGGCAAGAGGGATTCCCCAGCCCTCTCCAAGGCTGGACATCACCCAGGCCCAGGGGACATGACTGGCTGGCTCTCTGCTGCCCCTCAAAGCCAGAGGTAGGAGAAGCAGCAGCAGCCTTTCTTGCTCAAGCGCTCTCTGCCTGGTGCTGGAGATGCACACAGACTTCCAGCAGGTGTCATTAGCCCCATTTTACAGATTTGGAAATGGAGACTCAGAGAGGCTAAGTAACGAGACCGAGTTTGCACAGTTAGAAAATTGCAGAGTCAGGACTCAAATCTAAGAATTTAGGCCGGTAACTTTTCTGGGGACAAAGGAAGAAATGATAACAGGACGGACAAGGGGAAAAGAAATAGGAGAGTGAGCGAGTCAGGTTGGAGCGTGTCATGCTGTCACCTGTAGAACAAAGCTCAAATCCAAGGCCTCCTTGATCCAGCTTCTCTTCTGTTAGGTTCTTCGTCAGATCCCCTGAATTCTGAGCTCTGCAAGGGCCCGGGATCTGTCAGACTCAAGTCTAGGTTCTCAGCACCTGGTGTAGCCCATATAGGTAGGTGTTGGAAGAAGGTGACTGAACTGATTTTCTGGAATGCCCCCGCACTTTCCAGCCTTCAGGCGTTTGCGCACAATATTCCCTCCACTTAGTGGACGTAACTGGCCCCAGGGTCTGACCTCTCCAGGCAAGGTGTCTGTAATGTTTGCCTCACTCACTATCTAAGAATATGGGGGATGGCTGGCAGTCAGTTTTTTTTTCCTTTTCTTTTTTTAAAAGACTTTATTTATTTTAGGGAGAATGAGAGAGCTGGTGGGGAGTGGAGGTGGGGGAAGCATGGAGTCCAACATGGGGCTTGATCCAATGACCTGAGATCATGATCTGAGCCGAAACCAAGAGTCAGACGCTCAGCTCAACCAAGTCACCCAGATGCCCCCTCCCCCCCTTTTTTTTAAGTTTATGTATTTATTTAAGTAAGCTCTACACCCAACGTGGGGCTCGAATTTACCACCCTGACATCAAGAGTCGCATGCTCCTCCAACCGAGTCAGCCAGGCAGCCCCCAATTTTTTTAAACTAGTGAGGAAGGAACTTGCTGGAGTGAGGTCTTCTTCCCGCTAGGCTGTATGAGTCCGTGAGGGCCAGTGCCCGTGTCCTTCAAGTTCACTGCTGAATCCCCAGTGCCCTGCACAGGCCTGGCTGATGGACTTGTACTGACTGAGGTAGGAAAAGAGCCTGAATGAGAACCCAGTGGCCTAACTCCTGTCACACTGTCCAAGGCTTCTCATTGCCATGGAACAGAATTGCCACCCTGGCCCCTGCCACTGTCTCTCTCTCTCTGGGCTTCTTTTCCTCTCAGGGATACCCAATCTTTACATAAGCTCTCTCTGCTCCTGGAATGTGTGTTTTGTTTTGTTTTGTTTTCCATTTCTGCCCATTGTTTTCTGGTGATGCTGTCGATCACCTGGCCATGCTTCCGCCTCAAGGGCAAGTTCTGCTGGACCAGCTGGATCAATTACAGTCAATTGGCCAAAAGAATGCACATGCGACTTAAAAGAAGGGCCAATCACTGCCTTTCCCAAGGTCAGGTAAACTGAGAGTGGGAGAAAGCATGTCTCCCTTCCACCTGCAGATTTCCAAACTGCCTCAGCTATGTTCCCTGCCCAGAGGAGATAATCAGGGATGAGAGATGAACAAAGGGGCAGTCCTGGTGGGCCCTGCAGACACGCTGGTTTCTACAGTTCTTCCTTTGAGCTTAGGTATCTGGAAAGCTTTTATCCTTCCCAGCCACTGGAAACAACCAATTCCTTTTTGGCATAAGTTAACTTCATTTATTTGTAAAGGAGAGACCTTACCAATACAGAGGCCCATAATTTTTTTCTCTCTAAACTTACAGTGATCTTCTAAGGAGGGGGGTGACTGTTTACAGGGAGGAAGGCCCCCTTCTAGCACAGCTGCAGCACGGGTTAGGCCGAGTAGGGCCTGCCTGGCTGGAGTTTGATTGGGATGGAAACAGCTAGATTACTCCACTTAATAGAGTGAACTGAGAGCCCTGGGGACTCTCTAAGAATGGAGGAGGTTGGGAGTAAGGAGGAGAGAGAAGCCAGCACAGTGGCCTGAAGCCACGGATTCTTCTGGCTGGTGAAAGGGAAAGAGAAGCATGGGAAGACTTTCAAACACCAGGGTGTTTGAAGGACCAGGCACCAAGTGGTCAAGTCTAAAGTCCTCACTTCGAAGTAGACCCTTTATTGGCAAACATCCTTTCCTCTTTTTTTTCCTTTTTAATATATTTTTTTATTTTACTTTTTTTAAAGTTTTAAATTCCAGTTAGTTGACATAGTGTAAAATTAGTTTCAGGTGTACATTATAGTGACCTCTTCTCTTTTAATGAGTCTCCTAAGTTTAGGACTACCGGGGAGAGAATTAATGTGGAAACTGAGAATAGTGGTCCTTTTGGGTGAGTGTGGGATTTTGAAATACTCTAGGGAGGGCTAGGAATTCTACCCCATGTGGATTAGGGGTGTTAAGTCCTTTGCCTTTAGATTTCAGGGGACAGGAGAGAGTGAACCTGACCTCTGGGTTATGTATATTTTTTCCCCTAATATTAAAATAATACAGACTCATTAAAGCAAAATCGGAAAGTGGAAAATACTTGTTCAGCTACATGCTATACTTTCAGGCATCCTTGGGTCATGGATGGATTTTAGAGTATTAAGTCTGAGGACACTGAGAAGTGTGCTAGCCTATCAACCATCATCTGCGGGAGCCCGGGCAAGCGTCTCAAGGCTCAGTTCCCTCGCGTATAAAAGAGGAATGAGAAATCAAGCTGTTTCAAACAACTTCTCTCCCAATCTTTTTCTGGTCCCGCTACTCCTAGGAGAAATCAGGCTCTAGATGGCCCCTAACCCAAGCCGCCCAGGGTCACAGAACAGCAGGTAGCAAACTCTAATTCCATCTCGGGAGCATTAAATGGGCGGGTGTGGTTGGCCATTCTCTTGATTCTGAGTTGTCTGTCCAGCCCCTCCAGTCCGGAGCTTCTCTGGACTCCCGGAATCCAGCACAGCTATGCGGATTGTATTGGAAAACCCAGGAGAGGGATGAGGAGACGATGAGGCCAGGGGCCGAGGGGAAAGGTAATCCTGGAAGGGGTCAGGATCAGTAAGAAGTTGGGGGGGGGGCGGGGGGCGTTTGGCGCGGATGGGTAGGGCCGGCCTCTAGGGCTGCATCCCAGGGAGGAGGCCGCCAAGAGGAAGGAGCTGTTGGATGGGGCGGAGCAGTTTGCGGGCCGATGGACGGGACAGACATACACGGCCAGCCCGGAGTGGAAAGAACAGTTTATGCTGTGCTTTATTAAAATGTGCATCATTCTTTTATTTTAAAATGTGCATCATTGTCTCGTGCTCGGCGCGCGCGACCTCAGCGTGGTGGCCCGCGGCGGGCCTCGTCCCCGCCCGGCTCCCGCGGAGCCGCCGTGCGCAGGCGCACTCAGGTGGCGCGTGCCCGGGGGCTCCCGCCCATGGCCAGGTAGACGTCGATGGGCACGTGCAGCAGCGTCAGGCAGTGGCAGCCCGGGCAGCGTCGAAGCGGCCTGGGGAAAGCCGGCCCGGCCTCTGCTGTTGGGAACGCGCCCGGGGACTGCACCCAGGCCAACCCGCCCCCACAGGGGTTCCGCGGCGGCGGTGGGTGGGGAGGCCCTGACGCTGGGACGGGGTTCTGGGCGGGGAAAGCCTGGCCGCAGGCGGTCCGGAGCCCCCGCACCGCGGGGTCGGTCTGGGCAGCGGGAGGGGCTGCGGGGAGGGCGCCGGCCTCACCTGACCGGGTTGTGCTCCGTGGCCACCGGCTCCGGGCTGTCCTGGGACTCGGGGGCGGCGGCAAGGCCAGGGGAGTCTCCGGCCTCAATGGGGAATCTTCGACCCTGAGGGGGCTCCTGGGCACTCATGTCCAGGCCCCGGGGCGCTCTGCGCGGGGAGTGGCGGTCAGGCCGCTCCCGGGCCGCCGGGCGCCCCCTGCCCGCGCCCGCCCCCTGGGCTGTTGCTCACCTGCCGGAGGCCGAGGCCGGTCCCAGGCTGGAAGCAGCTGCCGGACCCCTGGCCGCGGGAGGACGCTCCGGTCCAGGCGGAGCCGGGCAGGTGTCTGCGGCGCGCCGCGGCCCGGGCGTCGAGGGGGCGGGCTGCATTGTGACCCGGGCCGCGGCGCGCTGACCTCACAGAGCCCGTTCCTCTCGCTGGGAACCACCCCCTCTCCCACCCCCGTCGACTCGGGGTGGGGGGCAGCACTCAGCGCGGCAGCGAGCTGGGGCTGGAGGGCTCCGGCCATGGCGCCTCAGCACTGGGTCGGGCCGACCCCCTGCAACCCGATGGGGGCGCAGGAGGCGGCTGCAAGGAGCCGCGAGGTGGCGTCCACGAAAAGGAGCCGGTCATCCCGGGCAGCGCGCAGACGCCCCCGAGCGCCCCGGGGCGGGCTGCGACTCCCTGCCCGCCTGGGGAACGGGGGCGCGGGCGCGGCGAGGACTTAACCCGTGGTGGGTTTGGTGGTGGTGATGGTGAGGGCAGGTAAGGGCACTGACAATTTTGGCCAAGGGTCACACAGCATTTACATCACAATTGGGCCGGAGTTTTAAAATGTCTGGCCCTCTCCCTCCCCACCACCCGTGGCTGCTGTGTCCAGACGGAGAATGTTCTAGCGCTGGGGGCGGCTGCGCATGAAGTCCTTGGGGGGAAAAGGAGCAGGCCAAGGGCGATGGTGGAGTAGAGCTGCCTCACCGAGGCAGCATGAGCTGAGAGGGTGATAGGAAGGAAGGAGGCGCTAGCAGCATGGAGGACTTTCTGCTCTCCAGTGGGTACCAGCTGGGCAAGACCATTGGGGAAGGGACCTACTCAAAAGTCAAAGAAGCATTTTCCAAAAAACACCAAAGAAAAGTGGCAATTAAAATTATAGACAAGATGGGAGGGCCAGAAGGTGAGCTGGGGCCCTTTGGAGGAAGGGAGGGCTGGTTGAGGTGGGTGGGCACTTCCTCCAGTTGGGAAGGATGGTCCCCTCCTCCCCTTTGGTCTGGAACCAAGGAGTGCAAGGGAGTTTATGGCTCTCGGGTAGGTGAGTGGGGAAGAGAAGGATGCTGGAAGTCCAGGAACATCGCACCTCTAAAACCCAAGATTAAAGTGGCGGGAGGTAAAGGGTCCTCAGAGGCACAACCCCAACTTGCTGGGCCTTCCCTGTTCCCTCTGTCCCCCACAGAGATGGGCAGAGGCGCCCTGGCACAGGCTGGCAGAGGGCAGGAGCTGCTGCCAAGGCAGGCGGAAGTAAGAAAAAGGAAGACAGGGCTCAGGGGAACTGTGCGTCGGGAGGCAGGCATGTGAGGAGCTGGCTCACCACACTGTGGGCAAATCAGGCCTCATACCTGAGATTCAGTGGTTTTGTCTAAAACCCCTCAAAGCACTTTGATATCCGTGGTCTCACAGGTTGCTCACAACAGTCCCGGAGGGTGCAGGGAGTCGTTTCTTTGAATAATATATTAACTACAAAAATAACAGCATGAGCATTTTTTGCAATGTTCAAGCAGCTAGACATTTTACGATTGAATGGGAACCCAGGCACCAGAACCAGACACGGTGGGCAGAGAGAAGCTGGGAGGCAGGAGACAGGATGGACAGTTATGCGCTTCTGGACTTGATACCCCATGTCTTTTCCCGTTTCCTCAGAATTTATCCAGAGATTCCTGCCTCGGGAGCTCCAGATTGTTCGCACCCTGGACCACAAGAACATCATCCAGGTGTATGAGATGCTGGAGTCTGCCGACGGGAAAATCTACCTGGTGATGGAACTGGCTGAAGGAGGGGATGTCTTTGACTGTGTGTTGAATGGGGGGCCACTGCCCGAGAGCCGGGCCAAGGCCCTCTTCCGTCAGATGGTCGAGGCCATTCGCTACTGCCATGGCTGTGGTGTGGCCCACCGGGACCTCAAATGTGAGAACGCCTTGTTGCAGGGCTTCAACCTGAAGCTGACTGACTTTGGCTTCGCGAAGGTGTTGCCCAAGTCACGCCGAGAGCTGAGCCAGACCTTCTGCGGCAGCACAGCCTACGCCGCCCCCGAGGTGCTGCAGGGAATCCCCCATGACAGCAAGAAGGGGGACGTCTGGAGCATGGGTGTGGTCCTGTATGTCATGCTCTGTGCCAGCCTACCTTTTGACGACACAGACATCCCCAAGATGCTGTGGCAGCAGCAGAAGGGGGTGTCCTTCCCCACTCATCTGGGCATCTCGGCCGAATGCCAGGACCTGCTCAAGCGGCTCCTGGAACCAGATATGATCCTCCGGCCCTCAATCGAAGAAGTTAGTTGGCATCCGTGGCTAGCAAGCACTTGATAAAAGCAATGGCAAGTCCTCCCCAATAAAGCAGGGGGAGAAAGCAAACCCAAAAACCCGCTTCTAAGATGCTGATATGTATTTTACACTTTACTTCTCTCCTGAAACTTACCTACACCCTCCCCAGCTTTACTTCTCTTTCCCTTAAAAGATCTTCATGCAACCAGAGGGCCTCATTCAGACTTCCCTTTTATTACAGCTAACAAGTGATTTTCACACAGGTGTTTAACTCAAGTTAATGAAAAAGAGACCCCAGAATCATACACACACACCGGGGGAGGAGAGGGGAAAAGTGACCAAGAGCAACTGGAACCATCGCTGTTGCAATTTCCTTTCCAAATAAAAGCAGAAGCGTTGGGAATGCAGAGACGGCCTCTCGACTCCTTGCCTCAGTGAGAGGCCTGCTGGGGACCCGGTCTCTGCCTCACCCCAGAGTCTAAGCTGAGTCTGAGGTGAGAACAGGGGACCTCCTAGGGACCCAGACCACCCCCGCTGCCATCCCTGCCCCTTCCCCAGGCTCCACGCCAGAAGCCAGCCTGCACACTGTGTTCGTCCTGCCCTGCCTCCGGGGCAGCCACTGTTGGGGACAAGAATAGACCCCCAGACACCTTCCAGCTTCTGTTGAATCTCTTTAATGCTGTTAACGGCAAGTCTGGAAAAGGTTCAGGACAAAGTTCTTTTTTCTTTCTTTTTTAATTACAAAACTAACAGCTGTTAGAATCTTTTTTTTTTTTTCCTTTTTTCTTTTCCTGGCTACAAAATACTCTGGGGAGATGCATTATAATTTAAAATATATAATATTGCACAAACAACCAAAAGGTTAATTAAACTAAAGAAATAATTACAAAGAGAAAAACCCCATCCCGTCAAAAAAAAAAAAAAAAGATTCAACATTCTTTCCATCCCACCCCCTCACTGAAGGTCTGAAGTGGAAGTGACCACCACTCTCTTAGCACACCTGACCACACTCCCTTTAGATCACTGGTGAATACATCAGACTCTGTACCAGAATCACCGAGCAGCATCATGAAGCACCAGGGTCTCCAGGAATTCCTGCAGCCCCTCATTCCCCCAAGAGAGGAACAGCTTTACCAGAGTGGAGGGTGAGAGCCACAAAGACTGGGTCAGTCTTCAGGAAGAAGAGCTTTTGCAGAAGCCTGATGAGAGCCTCAAGAAGTTCACCCCCAGCATATCCCTTCAAGAAGCAGAAGGGCTGAGGGGGAGAAGCTGGGCTTACCAGAGTCGGAAGTACTCGGCTTCGGTCGCTGCTCTGTACTGCTGGTAGCTGGCTTGTGTCCTAAGCTACAGGGGGGTGGAGGTGGGTAGCTGGTTGGACAAGGTATCCCGCCAGGCAATGCACAGAAGGGCCTGAAGTGACCCCCTCCCTTCTCGGGGAGGGAAGAAATGCAAGAGCAGACTCTTGCTGGTGGCACAGCTGGGCTAAGGACTTGGGTGCATCTGACACGAAGAAGCCCTGGGAGCGGCATGGGGACGTACCAGCCTGGGCCAGACAAGAGGAAGGAGGTGGGAACTCAGGGTTTGGTCTCTAGATTTGGAACCACGAGGAACCTTTCTGGGAATGGAAAATGCCTGGGAGGGGGAGATTCCCCAAGAGAGGCAAGTTTCCCAGAGAGGAATGCCTCTTACTCACTGGGCTAGGAACCAGAATGTGCTTGCCATCCCGGTCTAGCCAAGGACGGTGGGATGGCCTGCCTTGCCCGCTTATGGGTGGACAGAGTGTTGTCTCTGCTTCCTCCAGGAGACTGGTGCTTAGCTTCCGTCTACACAGGTAGAGGGGCTAGAATTATCCCTTGGGACTTCCCAGAGAGTCCCTAAGAACAGTGGGTGTTCAGCAGAGAAATGTAGGCTCTTCTGGTGAGGGGGGTAAGTCTCCTCCCCCTTGAGTCATCCTATGGTTGGCACAAGTCAGAGTTCCTGGTTTGGATTTAGTAAGCCCCTTCCCAGATGTGAGCAGAGGCCCAAAGGACCAGCAAGGAGCCACCCAGAATCTGTGCCCAGAGCTCTGGTTGACAGAGGCCATTGGGGGGACATTCTTAGTCAGTGTCTTCCAGGGCTGGGCTGAGACGAGCGAGGGGGTGGGAGGTTCTGTGGGTGGGGGAGCTGCACGCTCCGGCTCCCCTCATTCCCAGTCCTCCCACTCTACGTCTTCCAGCTGTAGATAGAAGGGGATAATGGAGAACACAAATACATATTCACTCCTCTGAGTTAAGCCCAGGCCCAACCTTCCCTTGCTGCCTCCATTTCTGGACAGTCCCCCCCCACCCAAAGACCAGCCCATCCACTCCCCCCAAGCCCCGCCTTGGGCCATACCCTCCTGCCCTCTGGGAGAGTGAACCATTGTCTTAAGGAATGTGTCTGGGGAGCAGAGCTGCCCTCCGTCTAAGTGGTGGGTCTGCTGCTCTGATCATTCCAGACCCAAAGGAAATGCTTCACTAGCCAACACTGGATGCTAGAAGGGGACACCCTGCCTCCAGGAGCCATGTCGGTCAGTCCCTTAAGGAGAACTGGAGAGGGTCACTGTGATCACAAGCAAGGTGGCACTGGGGTCGGGCGCTCACAGGGTCTTCCTCAGGGGCTCTAGCACCCTGCTCCCCCAGCTCAAGTGTCCCTAGGGCACTTTCTGTCAGCCTGCTGTCAGCTGATCCCGGGTCTGAGAGGCGGTAGAATGACTCTGCTTATGTAACCGGCTCAGGTTTTACAGAGGGCCGTAGAAAGACAGAAAGCATCAAGCCCCGGTGACATGAGGGGGGCTCAGGGGCCTTCTCTGCTCTGGATATAGTGAGGTCACAGGAGCCAAAGACTCTTGGGTAGGTCTCTACCTCTCCCCGGGCTTCAGTTTTCCAATATGAAAACCGAGGCCCTGCTTGTCTCTCTCATCTGTTCCCTTCTTTACAGCAGGTTCATGAGCTACATGATGGAAGGAATCATGTGGTTCTTGGGTGACAGTGGAAGAAACACTGACTTGAATCAGATGTCTGGGCTGGAGCCTCAGTCCTGTCACTTAGTAGTTGTGAGAGCTTTTCACCCTGTATTTCATTCAAAATGACCCACTCGACTCTGGTAGGTAATGAAGCCTAAGAGTAGGAAGGCCTCTGAGCTTCTAGTTGGACTGGGTTTTGTGGTGGCTTCAGCAGAGCTTCTAGTTGGACTGGGTTTTGTGGTGGCTTCAGCAGAGCTTCTAGTTGGACCGGGTTTTGTGGTGGCTTCAGTAATGTTCGCTGCTACTCCCATGTCCTAGGCACGATGCCTAACACGTCTAGGTGTGTTATCTATCACAGCTTACAAGCTTCTAGGGCCAGTTCTAGGTTTTTGATGGGGAAACAGAAGCTCAGGTTAAATGACTTGCCCTAGATCACACTGCTGTTTGCCCCAAGGCCAGGAAATCTGTTCAGGTCCCATCCCTGGGGACCATGAATCAGAAGACGTAGGGCAGGGTTTGGAGTCTGCGTTTTTTTTAGTAGTTCCTCAGGTGACTTTCATGCAGAGCTAACGTCAGGAACTCTCCCACCATCCACCCTGGAACTTAGGGCAAGCAGAGCCTGCTGGCGGGAACAATTCAGGGCCTGAATGGAGGCTCCAGCACCCTTCCCGAAGCTACCATCTCAGGGAGGAGCAGGGATCCACCCTTAGGGGACAGCTGGGCCCGATGGGAAGAGTCCTCAGACCCTGGGATCATTGGGCTTGCTTCCCTGAGGCCTAGCAGGCCCACTCACCTCCCCAGAGGCATCCACTTTGGAGAGTGCCATCTGCACTTCTTCTTCGGTCATGTCCAAGTCAAAGTCCTTTTCCCAGTCCTCGCTGATGTCCGTGCTTGAGCCTGGAACCGAGATCCACAGTGTGAAAGGCGGGAAGGGGTATGTATGGACAGTCTGTAGCTGGGGGCGACGACACTCTTTTAAAGGGCCTGGCAAATATACATCAAAGGTCTCACATTCTGTTGTCACTCTGGCTCAGTGATTCTCCTTTTGGGATACTATTCTAAGGAAAAATCCTGGAGTCAAAGATTTAACCAAAAGGAATTTCACTGTAGTGCTGTTTATAGTGATGAAAATTAAAAAAACAAAAACAAAACCAAAAAAAACCTTGAGAGTTCACTGATAGGGAATTATAATAAACAGTAATAGATTATGAGACTTTTAAACGTTAGGTTGCAGAACACTTATACACATGGCAAAACAGTCTAAAACTATTAAGTGAAAAAAGGAAGTTACTGTAGTGGCGAAGCAGTCTGGCGTGGAGGCTCCCCAGAGCCACAGACATCTTCTAGAAGACATACACAAAGAACATTTTCCTTTCACTTACTCCACTCTACCTTCACTGACCTTGCTAGTCCTGAAACACACCAGACACGTTCCTGCCTTAGGACCTTTGCATGGGCTTCCTTGTACCCAGAACTCTCTCCTCAGACATCCACAGGCCAACTTCCTCACCTCCTTCACACCCTTGCTCACATCGTCCCATCTAAATGTGGCCTACCCTGACAGTCCTACTTTATTTATTTATTTTTAGAAGATTTTATTTAGTTGAGATAGAAATGAGATAAAGAGCATGAGCGGGGTGGGCAGAGGGAGAGCGAGAGGCAGGCTCCCCGGCGAGCAGGGAGCCCAATAAGGGGCTCGATCCTAGGACCCCACGACCACGTCCCCAGCTGAAGGCAGACGCTTAACCGCTTCACCAACTAGCCATGCAGGCGCCCCCCTGCCCCAAACCATCCTACCTTATACTTTAAACTACTTGTTTTTTCCCACTGTATTTACCAACTTTCGAATATATCACATCATGAGACTGACTCTGCTTATTTGTAATAATAGAGGAACTGGAATGTGCGCTCCCTGAGGGCAGGGATCTTTGTTTTCCTTTCTCAGGTCTGCCAAGTGCCTCGAATACAGAGTTTGTGCTCAATAAATATTCATGGAATCCTTTCCTAAAACAGGGTTGGCAGACAAGGCGCGGGGACCAAATCCAGCTTACTGCCTGTTTTGGGAAATTAAATTCTGGAGCAGGGCCATTGCCATTTGTTTCCCTATTGCCCACGGCTGCTTTCCTGCTCCGACAGCAGAGCTGAGGGCGTTCCATCAGACTGAAGCATTTGTGATCTGGCCATAGAGAGAAAAAGTCTACTAATCCCTGCTCTAGGTGATTCTGATTCTGCTGAGTTTGGCAATCACTGCTCTCAACATGCACATTTGGGTATGACTTACAGGCAACATTAAAAAAAAATGTACACGTGAAAGTTATTCTAAGAAGAAAACTACAAAAATAGATTTTTTAAAAAAGTGGATGCGGAAAAAAGTATATGCAGTATGATTCTATTAAAAAATAAGCTGAGATGTTTGTACACATAGAGAAAAGATGCATAACATACCCACAATAATGCTAACAATAATTACCTTTAGGAGATGAGGTCGGGGGTAATTTTCCTTTTTTTTTTTTCCCTAAAATGAACATAAACTACTTCGTATTTTTTCTTGTCTGTTAAAAGCACCTTCAAAAAGAGTAGGTCCCTGATCTCTCAACGACATGACCTATAAACACGTCCTTGCTTTTTCTTGCTTAGCTTGCTCCTCGCCAGGGACCCAGGCTCTGACACCCCTGCCCCAAGCACCCCTACATTCCTTATGAGGGGTCTTATCCTGTTCTCCTTCTTAGCCACCTGGCTGGCCACAAGCAGCCTTGTGAGATCATGCCTGGTCTCTGGAGCCACGCAGACCTGTGAATCCCTACTTTTTTTTATCTATTGTGTAGTCTTGGGTTAAGTTATTTTGGGCTTCAGTCTATTTATAAAATAAGGATAAAACCACCCTCTTTGCAGAGAACCACACAGGAGATTACAATGCAGATGACTGCCTCCCCAGCCCCCTCATTCAGACCCTGCAGGCCCAGGTAAGTGGCCCAGAATTCTGCATTATGAATAGGTATCTGGGGACTCCTTGTAGGCCTGGGCCTGCAGTTCTAAGATACAACAGTGTTAAGATTAGAGATGTCAACGTCAAGTGCATATAACATGTACACACGGTGGGAATTTAGCAAATGGGGCCGTCAGAGGCACTGTCTCCGAGGTAAGTCATGTTGCATGTGGCCCCGTGACTGGCCAGGGCAGACCAGCAACGGACACCCGGTTCTTCAGATGCTGCGTCCAAGTCTCCCTATGTCTTCGGGACACTCTGGTGGCATACACCGGGCTTTCTGTGGGTTAGAAGCCCGACTCCTGGAAGATTCCTCATCTCAGAGCTGTGGCCGTGGCCATGACAGCTTTCCCTGACCTCAGGTTGCCCTCCAGGGATGCGAAACTCTCATTTTCAGGCTTTAAATTCGAGGGCAGCCCTTCCAGGGGTGGAAAACAGAGTATCAGCTTACAGTTTGGAGCACTTCCTATCCACCCTCTGAGGCGAGTATGAACAGTCCCGATTTAGAGGACGAGATGGAGGCTTCGAGTGGCAGAGATGAGAATCAGGGCTTTCTTTCCCATGTGCCTCCTTCCCCCATCCTGTCCTGTCACACGACAAGAGTGCTAAGATCTCCCTGACACTGTGCGCATGGCAGAGAACAGATTTATGCCAAAACAATTTAAGCTTTCATGAAGTTTTGCTGTTGTTTTTTTAAGAAAGGGGAGTTTTCGGGTGATTATTAATCTCACAGTGTTGTCACTCAGCTCATTTTATTCTGTTTAACCAGAACTCTGCTTCCTCAGAGAAGAAATGGAGGCAAAAGCCACTGTCAGGTCAGTCACTGGGGAAGGAGGGCCGTGAGCCCAGGGCTCCTCCTAGCTCGCAGGCCACAGGCCTATCCCCATCTCTCCTCCTCCTTCCTGCCAAGGGAACCTGAGCAGGGTAAGTCCAGGCTCTGCGATTAAATGGATCTTGGGACAAAATGAAGGCAGGAAGCAGCTCTACAATGACAGTGACTGCCCCGGGACCTTGGGAAACCCTGTGGCGAGGCCACCGCAGGAGACTCTGCTGTGCGCAGGGACCAAGCTCTCCTCTGTCCTCTAAGGATATGGACATAAGAGAGAAAAGGAGTCACTGTCTCCAAGCCTTCATTCTTTTAAGATCCACTCTCTCGACTCTGTTTCCATTGTGCCCCCCTAGTCCAATACCCTGGCTTCCCCCAACTCAGTGACGACAACTGCTTCTAGTGGGTCTTCTGCAGCGACTCCCCAGCCCTCCTGCAACCCGCCCCCCCCCAACCCCGAGCGTGTCAGAGGCAGGAGAGCACAGGGATGGAGAGCTCGTGCTACAGCTTCCCCATAATCTCATTTTGTCCCACTTCAACCCACCACTAATTTTTCTGATCCCGCTCTCCCATGGCCCAATTCTACGCCACTACCTCAAATGGGCCCATCGTACCACCCAGCCAAACCCCCCACTGCCTTTTGGGTCCATCACCTGTTCTTCTACCTTCCCAAAACACTATTTTACACTTTTCTAAATACTTGGTGGGTGGGTGATTGATCTCTGTTTCCTTCAGGTAAAAAAATGGGGAAAATTACTCCGATTTCTTGGGCTTCTGTGAAGACTGAATGATGTGCATATCCAGTGCTTAGCACAGACCTATACAGACATAGAAAGTGCTCAGACATGGTTCCTTATTATCATTTCCCCAAAGCAGGGCTCTACTCAGATCTCTTCCCTGAATGAGGACCTATTGTGAAACAGTTACCCCCAACTTATAGAGGAATAAATGGGGCTTAGAGAAGATCAGTAACTTTTCTCAAGTCATATGGTTTAGGAGCGAGGTTGAGATTTGATCCCAGAACTTTCTGAACCCCAGAGCCCGAGCCCTCAGCCCCGACATGTAAAGCTCTCAGTACCGGTCAGGCCAAGTCCAACCTTCCAAGTTCGCCTTAAGGTTAGGCTCTTAAGTTCTACTTCTGAGCTAATCCATCCACCCTTCTAGTTCTTCCCTCTCCTGGGAGATAATACAGCAAAATGGGCTTCCGTCACCACCCCTGCAGCGTGCCCTGTGGCCTCTGCTATCCACATGTCATAGGTCCCTCAGCCGGGACTACCATGCCCCTGCACCTGCCCCAAACTCTCCACCTCTCCTCTACAATGCCCGTCTCCTCGGTGAAACAACTGCCAATGCCGGAGGTTCCTTCTTTCTCTGAACTCCAGCACCCGAGCCTGGCCCACACTGCTTCATGCTCTGTCATAAAGACTGCGGCTTTTGCCCCTCCCTCCTCAGTGTCTCATAAAGAGTAGGTAGGAGCTCAATGGATGACCTCACTGAACCAGAGCCAGAAGGGAAGCATTGTGTTGGAAACTGGAAACCCTACCCCGCTGTTCCCATCAGGGAGCAGGGTAGGGGCGGGGCAGGGCCAGTCTCCCTTCCGCTGTGGCAAACCAGTCCTCACTGTGCTGGCAGGCATGGGCTTACCTGCTGGGCAAGTTTTGTGGCTGACTGGTACGTGTGTGAGCAGAGACTGTGTGTGTGTGTGTGTGTGTATGTGTGTGCACGTGCATGTGTGCTTCAGGAGAGGCTGGTGTGTCAGGAGAGACTGTGTGTGTGTGTTTCAGGAGAGGCTGGTGTGTCAACAGAGACTGTGTGTGTGTGTGTGTGTGTGTGTGTGTGTGGAGTGGCCTTTCGGACAATCAGCTATCTCTGAAGAGGCAGTCTGGATGTGGCAAAAAAGTCAACACCAGAGCTATCACTGTCCTTTAATTCCAGGAATTAGAGAGGTTCCCCTTTGACAAAAAGTCAGTCTCCAGTCTAAAATTCCATTACACAGATAAGAAACTAAAGCTTTATTACTTAAGCTGGGTCACAGCAAGTTCATGAGGATTCATTTTATTCTTTTTTCAACTGTGCCTGTAAGTGCTGTTTATGTTTCAAACTCATAACAATGCAGTAAGCTTAGGGAAGCTACATGACTTGCCTGAGGTCACCCAGGGGAGAAGACCTCTGACATCAATCAATGTCACAGGGATTTCCAACCCAGCACAAGGCCGCATCGTCCAAATGCAGGGAAACTGGCACAATGTGGTAGCTAAGGGCATGGGCTCCGAGTCCGAGAGACCCAGGTCTGAATCTGGGCCTGCCACTTCCTGGTCATGTGAATTTGAGCAAGTTACTTAACATTTCTGAGCTTCACTGTCTTCACTATAAGAAAGAACAATAATACTGACCTCACTGGGCTGTGGGATGTAATGAGAAATTAAGTGAACCTGGCACAAACCTTACTTTGTTGAAACTAAGACCCTAACGATTGTGAGATGCACCCTCATTTCAGAAAACAGGTACATTTTAAATGCATGAAATATGGTAATAAACACTTAACAGACAGCAGCTGTCATCATCATCAGTATCACAAATGAAGGACAACTGCTGCTGGGATCCTCCCAAGGGGTGAGGACACAAGTCTGCCTTACAGGGTAGCAACGCTAGTCCCCCCTCCCCCTGCCGCCCCCAACGGGGGCTTTGGCCTTGACTTACCTTTCTTTCCATTGTTAGAGGGTGTAGACTTCCCACTGTCGGAGTTCAGCTCAAACACCCGTAAGTCTGTGAGCACCTCCTCCCTCAGAGTCTCTACTCTGGCTGGAGGCCTGGGCTCCGGGCCACTGGGACGGCCAGCAGGGGTGTGGGGCTTCAACGGAGCTGGGGGTGGGGGCCCAGTCTCACCCACATCCACAGTCAGACCCTGGTCCTCCAAAGATGCCTCTAGAAGCTTTTGGGACAGGTCCTTGGGCAACCCTGGTGCCTCGGCTGCAGTGGCAGGTTTGGCGATCTGCGTCACAAGGGAGACGCTCTCGCTGCTCTCTGACGGGGTCACCTCTGTAGGAGGCTCGGCTGGAGTCACAGGATTCTCTTCACAGGGGCTCAGGGGGCCAGGTCCTCCCTCAGGGGATGTGGAAGTTTTGGCCACAGGAACCTTTGCATCTTTTGGAGACGTGGGTGAAACGCTCACAAGCTCCTCTGTTGAGAGAGAAAGGGGAAGAGGGCTATGTGCCCTGGTCAGCCCCAAGGCAACCTTGGAGCGCTCTGCAGACAGACCTCGGGTTCCTGCCAAAGCTTACTCTGGTCAAGACTAAAGGGTGCCAGCTTCCTCACCCTCTTCCCATCATGGTTTGTCCAAAGATACTCCCTGTCGGTCAAAGTCTCTCCTACCCACGAGGCCTAGCATATGGCTGGTGGACACACAGCTTCCAGCAGCACAGCCCAAGGTGGTGTCATAGATTAGAAAGTTAAGATCTGACAGTCAATCAGTTCTGGGTTCAGGACGGGCTCTGCTATATCCTCACTGCATGATCTTGGACAAAACACTTAACCTTCCTTAATAAGGAGAACACTTAATAAATGTATTAATGGCCTACGGGTAGCTCTAACTTACTGTCCTAAGCCAAACTACCAGGTAGAGGATGCTCGGCTACCTCCTTAAGCCAACACTTCCCAATGGTTCCCAAACCCAGCTAGGCATGCACTTTACCAAGGGAGCTTGTCAGAAATACAAGTTTGGAGGTGCCTGGGTGGCTCAGTTGGTTAAGCGTCTGACTCTCGATCTCAGCTCAGGTCTTGATTTCAGGGTCACGAGTTCAAGCCCCGTGTTGGGCTTCCGTGCTTGGGCGTGAAGCAAAAAGCAAATCTGGCCACATCCCCCCAGAGTCCATTTAGAATGGGGGGGTGGGAGAGGGAATCTGGAATTCCAGTCAGGATCCCAGGTGACTCTGAAGGGGCTGGTCCATGGGGTGGCAGGGGAATCTGCCGCTTCTGACCCAGTGATTTCTGTACCTGAACCAGGAATTCCACCAGCCCAGGCAAACATTCCCCTGTTAGCTGAGCCTGTCCTCAGCATATACAGATGCTGTATATATGCCCTATGCTTCCCTGGGTGCCAGGTCTCTCTAGTGCTCACAGAATGGCCAGATGGTTCCCAGAGGCACGACAGGACCTGTTACTTGCCCACCACCTCTCACTATCTCTTACCTTCTTCCTCCTCCCATCCAGGCTCTTCAGAGATGCTCTGTTCCGCCCGTTGCTTCAGGGCATCCCTCCGGGCCTGCTCCTGAGTAGGTGGGGGGCAGGGGAAGACGGCCAGAAGCGGTCAGGGCCAGCTCTTCCCAGACCCTGGCCCTGACCCCAGAGCTCTTGGTACCCTGTGCCCCTTCTTCCCTCAACAAAATCCAGCCTACATCCCCAAGGGCTGAGTGGAAGCCCTCCCCAGGCCAGGCCAGCATACCTGCTCTAGTTGATGGACTTTATAGAAATACCGAAGCCAGAATTCTGAATGGGAAACAGCTGCTGGGACCTGGAGGAAGGGGACAGTGGAGATGAGATTCTGGGAGTGGTTGTGTAGGGTCTGTGCCCCCAGTCTTATCAGCCTGCCCATAGCTGCTCTGGATTTCAGATGTGGTTAAGTGGCTGGGCGGTTTTTCTCAGAGCACTTACACCCTCCACCCCTCCACCCACCTTCCCGACCCAGCTTGGCCAAGGAAGGAGCAAAGAATTCCCGTCAGGCTTTGCTGGCCCTTCCATTTCTCACATGATTGCCAGAAACTTGGCAAATCAGCTTTACCCACGTAGATTCTTAGCTTAGGACCTGGCTGGTCTGCCTCTAGAGGGCCTCTGATGGCTCTTTGGGCCAGATGACTCTGGAGTGACTCTAGATATGTCCCTCCCACCTCCCGACACCTGAAACCGAAGCTGGGTGAGGTGCTGCCAGCTGGGCCCTCACCATCTTGGTGTAGAGGGCCCGGATGGAGGGGCTGCCTACAAGGAGCTCTGAGATCTCCCCCTTCTTCTCCTCCAGGCAGAACTGGGAAAGCCAGGCATCAAACAATTCCGGGGGCCCTGCAGAGGGACAAACACTGATGGTCAGTTTCCTGGGTCTGGAGAGGGGACACTGGGCCTACAGAAAAGACACCTAAGCATGGACAAGGACAGTGAGGAAAGCTTAAGGTTTTTTTCAAAGCCATTTGGCCAAAGGTGGGGGGTCAGGAAGGGTAACGGAGTAGTAGGCCCCACTGATATCATGGCAAGGCACTGAAAAGTGATCTCTAGGACGGGCTGTAGTCTGCATGTTCTCAGAAGCCTGCTCACACTTTAGCCCACTACACTTGGCCACTGAGCACCCTCCTCTCTGAAACCGCTATTCTCAGGTCCTCACGGGCCCCATGTTTCCAGTCTAAAGGCTACCTCGCTGCCCTCCCTCATGTGACCAATCCATCTCCTGATCTGGGAGCCACCTGTCCTCTTGAAAGCCCTCTTCTCTCCTGGCTTCTTGGGCTTTTGTGATTTTCCTCCCACCCTTCTAGTTGTTCCACCAGAGTCTTCAGTGGACTCCTCTTTTCCTCTCCTTATCTCTTCTCATTCTCTTTTTCCCAATAAGATAAGCTCCACTAAACCAAAAGTTTCAACCTCTGCCTCCGCCGACAACTCTTCCGTCTTCACAGCCCCAGCTACCTTTCTGGGCTCCAGATGTGGGGGTCCAGGTGTCCTCCGGACACTCCTGCCTGCTTAAGCGCAGCAAACCCCACGTGTGTTCACTTTCTTCTCTCCCACGCTGTCCCACGTGGTTATCCGCTAGAGCCCTGCGGGCCCTCCTGGACTCCTCGTTTATCCTATCCCTCTGCATTCCACTTCCTCAGTGTCTTCGTATGCACACTGTTCTCTTCCATGCACCTGCCACTCCCTAGGTTCTGGCCTTACCTCCAACGTGGGGATTCCTACCAAGCCTCCTATCCAGTCTGCCCATCTTCTATCTTTCTCTAGTTTACCCTTTACAACCATGCTTGATGACTCTTCCACAAAATGCACAATCTAATCACCCCAGCCCGCAAAACCCTTCAGTAGTTCTCTAGGGAGGGCTTTTATTTTTACTATTATTACTTTTTTTAAAAAGATTTTATTTATTTATTTGACAGACAGAGATTACAAGTAGACAGAGAGGCAGGCAGAGAGAGAGGGGGAAGCAGGCTCCCTGCTGAGCAGAGAGCCCAAAGCGGGGCTCCATCCCAGAACCCTGGGATCATGACCTGAGCCGAAAACAGAGGCTTTAACCCACTGAGCCACCCAGGCATCCCATTACTTTTTTATTCAGTAAATTCTTACACCCAATGTGGGGCTTAAACTCATGACCCTGACATCAAAGAGTTGCATGATCAACTGACTGAGTCAGGCAGGTACCCACTCTAGAGAGGGTTTTATTTATTTATTTATTTTTAAGATTTATTTTATTTATTTTAGAGAGAAAGTGAGTGTGAGCAAGTGAGTAGGGGGGTGCAGAGGGAGGGAGAGGGATAAGCAGACTCCTCTTTGAGTCTTTGATCTCAGGACCCTGCTCTCACAACCCTAAGCCAAAACCAAGAGTAGGAAGCTCAACCGACCGAGCCACCCAGGTGCCCCTACGGAGGGATTCTTTTTTTTTTTTTAAGATTTTACTTATGTATTTGACAGAGAGAGAGATCACAAGTAGGCAGAGCGGCAGGCAGAGAGGGGGGGGAAGCAGGCTCCCTGATGAACAGAGAGCCCGATGCGGGACTCGATGCCAGGACCCTGAGACCATGACTTGAGCCGAAGGCAGAGGCTTAACCCACTGAGCCACCCAGGCACTCCTAGGGAGGGCTTCTTAAGCTAGGACCCAAGAATGGGCTTCAGAGGGTCAAAGAATTCCTCTATTGCATTATAAAATTTTGTGGAGAGAGGGCTTGTCATTATCAGCAGGTTTTTAAAGACCTCTATGACTAAAACAAGGTTAAGAACCACTACCTTGAGGCATACAGAGCAAAATTCAAACTGCTTAGTCTGGCACCCAAAGCCCTTCTGATCTGGCCCCCATGGGCCCCCAGTGACAGCTCTTGCTGCCTCCTTCCCTCACATGCCCCCTCGTCAGCCTTCCCCAGTGCAGAAGCTTCAAATATCCTGTCGCCACGCTTGAACAGCCTTCTCCCACTGCCAAAAGTAAAATTAGTTTACTTCTTTTTTCTTTTTTTAGGTAGGCTCCATGCCCAATGCGGGGCTTGAACTCAGCACCCCAAGATCAAGAGTCGCAAGCTCCACTGAGTCAGGCAGGCGCCCCGAAATTAGTTTACTTCTAATTCACCCTTAAAACCTCCATGTCAGTGTCACCTCCTAGGTTCCCCAGGTCGGGCTGGGTGCTTTCCTTCTGGGCTCCTGTCCATGGAAGCAGGACTCCATCCCTACTATCGCTGCTTCCATGGTTGCCCGTTTCTCTTTCTGAGCTCCAGTTCCCAGCCTGGGACTTGCTGCATGGCAGGGCTTGGCAAACAAACGCTCAAGAGAAGGCAGGCAGGGCAGCAGGGCTGGGGTGGGATGGGGGCCTGAGCGGAGGAGGGGGAGGGAGTGGAGTAAAGTCTCTGTAGACCAGGATGAACACAGTTCAGGCTCAGGGAGGAAAAGGGACTGACAACCCATCCCGCCACAGGTAAGGCGCGCTCTAGCCCCGCTCTCGTTCCTCCACACAGGGGAGCCGGGCCTATGCTATCAGAGACAAACAGGGTGCTCATCCCAGAAACCACCCCCCAACACACCGTCTCCCTTCCCTACAGGCCTGCCCCCTCACAGCTGCCCCCTCACCATCTGGTTCATTGCAGTAGGTTGCCGGGTCTGACTGCAGGCTATAGAGGCGAGCCTGTAAGAAACAAAGAACAGGACTTCTGGAGTGCTAGGTAGAGAACACATCTCCTCTCTGACAGCAGACCCTACCATTGTTGTTAATTTAAGTGCTCTGAAGATGTCCCTCCCCTATACATTTCTTCCCACTAGAAGTCAACCTCAAACCAGCTTCTACCCCTGCTGGCTGCCAGACCCATGGGGCACTCGTCAGCTCACCCTATGGCTAGAGAGGGGAGCACTGGGCTAGGAGGGCAAAACTGGGGCTTTCAGAAAAATGGTCTTTCCCCTAGTATTTATTCTACCTTGGGAACTAAGAAAATACAGTGTAAGCAGACTACAAAATTGTATGTATAAAATGCTTCTGAATTATGTGAAACTTGAAAAATGTTAGTTCAAATATATTAATAAAGCCCAAATTTATGGGTAAATTTTGAAGGAACGTAGCTCCCCCAAATTAAAACTATTCATCAAGAACTTAATATTTTTTCTTTTTAAAAGATTTTATTTATTTATTTGAGAGAGTGAAAGAGAGGTGAGGGACAGAGGGAGAAGCAGACTCCCCACTGAGTAGGCAGCCTGATATGGGGCTTAATCCCAGGACTCTGGGATCATGACCTGAGCTGAAGGCAGATGCTTAACTGACTGAGCCTCCCAGGTGCCCCAAGAATTTCTTAATTTCATAGCAGTCTTCCAAATGAATTACCTCCTGGGTTCCTGTTAAGGCCACAGGAGTGACAAACAGAAAACCTCACCTTCCTTCCTGAGTATTACATGAAGCAAGGACTGGCTGTCTTCATCAGAACTTCAGCAAGGGCCTTTGTGATCCACTGCTATTATAATTTAAAATCCTACAATTTAAGAAATTTCACACTTCCACTCAAATGGTCACTAAGTGGTGGTATTAGTGATAATACTTGAAAAATTATTGTGTTTCGAATGGAATTTCAATGTGGTAAAAATGCTATGAAGGCCCAACTGCCGTGACATCACACTGTGCATTTAGGAGAAAATACTCTGAAACGTAAGAAGGAATGCTGAGAAGATGAAATGTGTAAGAAATATCCTGCCGCTGTGGTTGATCTAGCTGCTTTGAAGACATCCTCTGCCCGTGCACTCATTCCCACTGGAAATCAGCCTTAACCCCAGCGTTAGGAGTATCATGCCCGTAGAGCAGTCCTTATTACGGCTGAAAGCTGAAGGGAATCCAAATGTACAACACGAGGGAAATGAATAATGACACTATCTTTACTTGCAAGAATTTAAAGACATTACAATGATGGTGATTAAGAAAGATGCTAATATATTTTAAACATTTTTTTTATAGCAGGTTATAAAATGGCATGTAAAAAGTGTCTTTTCTGGTGAAAAGAAAAAAATCCAAACTATCTTTACCAATGCTCGCAAACAAAAAGAAATGACAGGTTAGACACCAAAGAGAGATCAATGACTCTCCTTGAGGGATGGGATTATGAATTTAGGAATCATTATACTTCTGCTTACTAGTATTCTTCAATTTAGTTACATACACATGTTTATTTTCTGGCCTGAACACGTATTGCTTTTGTGAGTGCACGTTGGAAGCTAGAACCCAGTGCTGGTAGGCACCTGCAGAGGAGGATGAATGTAATGAATGGATACCTTCGTGCCATCATAGGGCTCAGCTGTGCCAGAGGGCGTGCCCATCAGGGTGATGACATCGCAGTCTATGGTTTTGTCCGGTGAGGGAGCAAAGGTGTCGGAGATCACCCCTAGGAAGTCGGACAGCCCCTTCTTCATTTTCTCTGTTGCCCCCGAGGAGCCTTCAGTCTGCAGAGAGAAGCAGGTAGAGGAAACAGGTGGCCCAGCAGCAGGCTATAATCTAGGGGATGGGTACTGAGGGGTGAAGCATCAGGGGCAAAAGTGTGCTCTCTACGTGGGGACCAGGGATGGGCTCATGGCCTCTCACCCCATCTCTGGGGTTGGAGAAGGACAGAGGCAGCCAGGGTCCCTCCATACACCAGATGGGGTTGTGGAATGGGGACCCAGAGGGTCTGGGTAAGTCAGAGCAGAACTCTCTGACTGTTTCATCAAAATTTCAAGGCCAGTCAGGCTGATCAAAAATTGGCAGGAGAGGATGCCTGCCATACACAGTCAGTGGGGAAGAGGACCTCTGGGTAGAGTGGTAGGAAAGGTACCACTTTTGGAGACCTAACCTCTCTGAGTCTGTTTCATGATCTGTAAAATGTGAATAAACAGACTTCCTTGAGAGGGCTGCTGTGACAAAAAAGATAAGGCATGTACAATGCCTGGCATACAACAAACATTTACCAAACAGCAGTACTGTAATATTACAATTTCATCATCATGGCTGTTCAGGAAGTGGAACATTTTGTACAAAAGGTTGGGGAAATATGGGCAGGATGAGAACAGATATCCCTGCCTAGCGGCAAACCTGGGACCAGCTGAGGGCCAACATATGGATCAGCTAGAAGGGGCAAGTGGGACACAGAGCTTGAGCCACACTGGTCAGAATGGCCTCGAAGCAAAGCACAGATGGGATGCTGACAGGGCCAGGCTCTAAACCTCATGGAAACCATAATATTTACTCCTGATGAGGCTATCCCAGCATTTTACAGCTGGAATCTAGCAGCGTGCTGGCACGTGCTGGCACAGATATACAATCAATGAATGAAGAAAAGGGATGAATAAATGGAAGAAACGAATGGCATCTGGGCTCCTGGCTGGACTCTAGCAGATCAGCAGGGTTACTCCTTGTTGTCCATGCCCATCAGCAGCTGGGATTAGCAGGCAGACAGTAATTTACAACAAGTTACAAGAGTTAACTAAATAAGGTTGGTGGAAAGAACTCCAAAACATGTCTCTCATAACATGGCCTCTAATCACGGGGCAAATGGTTCAGCGGGAGCTCAAATGAAGAAAGTGCAATTGTCCCAACACTAAAGGAGAAACTGTTCATACAAAAACCGTATATTATACTTCGTCAGAAGCTTGAGATTTGCCAGGATAGCCAACCATACACAACTTTCACTTTTCATGCTGACTTTAGAATCTAACTCCTACCTCGAAAGAAGATTCTGCTATTCATCTTTGATCAATAAAAACAGGACCAGTAAGAACATAACTTGGCACGGCCTTTCTGGAGGGTAGTTTTGCAATAAGTATCACAAGGCCTAAAACTGTACTCACCCTATGATCTTTTCCAGTATTTTATTATAAAGAAAATACAAAGGGCAAAGATTTAGCAATCGGAATGTTCAACGTGGCTCTGTTTATAGTACCAGTAAAAAATGCAACAGGAACCTAGGAACTGGTTGAACCTACAGAGCAAAGTAACAGGCCATTTATGATGCTGGAGAGCATGGTTTGCAATGATCAAGTCAGAAAGTAGGTTACAAAACACGATATTCAGTTGATTCCAGTTTTGAAAAAGAAAGTGGACCTAAGGAACATATCCCCCAATATTAACAGCTGTTATCTTTGGGAGATGGAATTAAGGGTGTCTCTAGGTCATTCTTTTTCTTTTACTTAAGGTATTCTCTAAATTGTCTATATTGAATGACTTTGCTAACAGGAAAACATTTGCTGAAACAATACAAAAATGGGACAGCCTGTTAATACTTCTTCCATATAGCTTGTTTGCTCGACAGACACAATTCTTTCAAAGTGGGAGCCTCTGGGCAGAAACAATCACTTAATAGTAGAAAGGTTGGGGTGTCCCCACCAGGGGCCTGGGTCGGGTCAAGCTGGAGGGACAGTCACTCCGAGGGCAGAGGCAGTACTCACAGCTAGCTTCTCCTTGACCACGCTGGCTGTGGCCGCAATGGTGCAGGCTGTGTCATGCTGCACCACCTGGGTGAACTCTGTCAGGTCTCGCTTCATGAACTCCAAGGCTTCGGAGGACTATGGGAAGACAAGAGAGGGATGACAGAGCCAGCTGGCACTACTACCCTTTGTTCCTGTTCTCTGGGCTTCTTCCGTCCCAGAAAGACACATGGAAAACTCAGGTGCCATGGCACAGAAACAATGCTGGCTTGTCCCAAGCCCATGACCTGGGATTACCGAACAGCAGCGCACAGAGGGCCTTCCTGCTGCTCTGAGAATGGGGATGAGTCTCAGCGCCGGCACTTAGAAGCTCTGGGGCCACAAGTAACTCTCATCGAGTCTCGGGTTTCTCCTGTAAGATGAGGGAGGCGGCCCTGTCAGTGGTTCAAGAGCAGGCTGGGGAAGGGGGCACATGTCGTCTGGAAACAAAACAAAGTCTGACATGTTGCTCTGATATGCTTTAAGTCGTGACGTTTATTTCAAATTTCAAATAACATGAAGAAAAGATGTGTGATTTTTTTAATCAATGGAAAGTGTTCCTACTTTTCCTTTTTTTGTTACAGGGAGATTCAGTCGAAATACGTGGCAGTATGTGAAATTATTTGTCTGAAAAATTTCATGAACCTGTCACATTGGCTTAGAAAGCATTTATGAATAATTCTTGACAATTTAATGCCAGTAAAAAGGTGTGTGATTTTTATACTCAACAAAGGGGATGTCGAGAAATACTGGACTGGATTCTCTCTGAGGGGTTCTTGGTTCTACCACGCCAGGATTCTATTCATCCGTAGAGCAGAATGGAAATTTGCTTCTGTCAGACTGACCTGCCACTCATCCTGCATTCAGATGACATGAGACCGCAGGCCATCAGCTCTGGTCTGAGTCTTGCCCTGCTTTGTTTCATCCTTACCCACTCCGGGGGCTACCTTCCCAGACTACCTCTGTGTTTGCCCTGGCAAGCCTTCTCATTTTACACATGGATAATCAGCTGCATTGTGTGTGTGTGTGTGTGTGTGTGTGTGTGTGTGTGTGTTAGCATTTTTGAGGATTCTGGTGATTTTTTCTTTGGGGAAGGGCCTGCCTAGTTTTCATCAGCTTGGGACGTCTCTGGATGGGGCAGTGTCGTCTATAGACAAGAAGCTTCTCTGGGAGTGGGAATCATGTCTCCATTTCAGACTCAGGACTACTTAATTAGGGTGGAGGGGTCATTTATTAATTCACTCTCTCCATCCACTCTGCCATCACCTTGGTCTAGGCCAACCTGCTCTTTCAAACTGACTCCTTGCAGGGTGCATCAAAGACCTCCACTACATTGTCCTTGTGCCACTGCTGCGAGCTTTGGAAGTCAAAGTGGACCAGGCTGTCCCTGCTTTCCATTCGTCAGTGCTTACACAGTATCCTTTGAGCAAGCAAAAAATCTTTATCTTCATTCTAAAGCTCATCTCATCTCATCTCTGGCAGACTCTCCCCTACCACTGTGCCCCTCCCTGAGCTCTAGCTGGCTTTCCACAAGTTTCTCAAATGCTCCAGCATCCTACCCACCTTCAGGGTGTCTGAACCCATGATTCTAACTCTTCGAAACACATGCGTGAACAAACACATTGAATGACCCCCCTCACCTGGTTAACTCCGGTCTTCCTTCAGATCTATGCTTATATGTCACCTCCCTAGAGAAGCTTCCCCGATGGCACCTCAGATTAGCTTGGCTCCCCACTTCCCAGGGTACCTGCATATTCTCTAACATTTGTCATGCTGCAGACTTATGACTGTCCGTTCAATATCTAGCTTCCCGGATAAAGAGCGTTCTGTGAACATCGAGCCCGTGTTTTTTGCTCACTGATGCTCTCCCTGTTTATGACATAGAACCTGGCATGGAGACCTGGCATTTGACCTGGCATGCTCAAAGAATGTTTGCTCGTTAAATTTTCATGTACCAGGGCACATTTTAATTATATAACCATTGCCATGATGATGTGATGAACGGCTGTCTCCCTCACTAGACTGTGAGCTCTGAGGGGACCCGTATGAACCGACAGGGTGCCTGCCCTCAAGAAGGTCATCATCTACCAAGAAAAATGCTCCCATGACAGTGTCAATGTACAAGAGCAGAGTGGTAACCAGTGTTTTCTCAGGAAGTTAGAAAGACTCGATGAAGGGAAGCCTGGATTGAGCACCTCAAAGAATGAGCAAGAGGAGCCAGTAAAGGAAGCCGGGGTACAGCAGGGCCCAGGGTTTACTGAAGCCTCTGAGCATTTTAGTCCTAATGAACATTGAAGGAAATGCAAAAGTAGTTTGGAAGAAAGCTGGAGAGGCTGCCAATGGCAACTATGGCGGGCCTGGTCAGCCCTTGTGGGAGTTGGGGAGCCACTGAGTGTTTGAAGGAGGGGGGACAGGATGAGGTCTGCATTTTTCATGTGAAAATGTGTCATGCAGTGACATATAGGTCACTCCAGTGACGGGCCTGACAGAAGTGACAAGATTAGAAGACGGAAGAGAACCCATTAGGAGGTTGCTGTAAAGTTCAGAAAAGGAAATGAGAGAATATGAATAAGGATAGTGCTGGTCAGGATGAAAGGATGGGATTGATTCAAGAAATATCAGGCAAAAAAGGTAGATTTAGGGATTAAATAATGTGTTGAGTGAGGGCAAGAGAGAGTCAAGAAAGAAACACTGGCTGCTAACCTATGTGACTGGGTCGATGGACGGCTGCCAGCTGAGAGAGAAAATGCGGAAGGGGGAGCAGGCTTAGAAAGAAGGTGATGACAATGATTTTGGTCACGCAGGATGTGCGATGACAGTGGGCTATCTGGGACAGTTGTCCAGCAGGAGTTATTCTCAAGCAGTAAAGCTCAGAGAAAAGGACTAGGAATCACACTATCATGAAAATGGAGAGGTCTCCCAGGAAGAGTTTGTAGAGTGAACAGAGCAGTGAGCTGAGGACAAGACGCCTCAAAAACCACATCTTTAAGGGGGTAAGAAGGGAAAGTCACGCAATAGTGAGGAAAGAAGAGCCAGCAGATGTGGAGAATTGAGAGAGAAGCAAGCCACAAAGCCAAAGGAGTAGAGTTTCAAGAAAGAGGCTGAGCGATCACTAGTGTCAAATGCAGCCGAAAGGCCCAGGAAGATAAGAGCTGAAAACCACCCAAGGATTTGGCAAGTGGTAGGTGAAGCTGAATGTGTTTACAGATAAGCTCACATGTTGTGGCCGCAGGGATGGGGAGGGAGTTATGAGAGATCATGCTGTTGACTTCAAACATGAAAAGTAGGAGAAGAGGGTTTCTCCTAGAGGTAAAAAAGAGGAAGTAGCTGAACAGAGCACTGGAGGGAAGAATTAGGTTTGGGGAAAGTTTCGAAGATAAGGGGAAGAAAAGCAAATCAGAGACTGAAAAAGCTTGGTGGGGGGGAGGGGGTGCTCAGGCCTAAATAAGCTTGGGGAATCTATGGTTGGACCAAGGAGCAATGACTTTATCAGTGTCTGTGGGTAAATGCAAACAAGCACAATGACTGTAGGAGGAGGTAAGGAGCAGAGGAAAACAGATTACAGCACCATCTCAGAACTGTGGTCTCTAGGGCAATGGATGCTAGGGGTGCAAGGGAACTGAGGGTCCTGGAAACTGAGTATTCTAGATGGAGCTGGAATGGGAAGGCAAGGGCGGCAAGGGCAAGGCCAGGAAAGCACTGAATGACCAAGGGAAAAAATGGAAGTAAAAATGGACTAGTGGTGTTTAAGAGGTTTCCCCAGCACCCTCCTCAGGACTTAATAAAAATAACTGATGCTTATATGCTACTTACAGTGTGCTAAGTATTGTTCCTACTGCTTTACACACGTTATTATTTAATCCTCACAACAGTACTATCAGGTAGGTGTTCTTAGTACTCCCATCTTACAGGTGAGGAACTCAGGTCTAGAGAGGTTAAATAACTTGTACACGTTCATGTAACAGTAACTAGCTGAGAGGGAAATTAAGTCCCCTCTTTCTGAATGGGGGACTGTCAAAGGCAGAAACAACATCCACACCCTGGCTTCAAACAGGGAGCTCCCCAAGAACAAAGATGGAAAGCTAACCAACTATCTGTTTTTCATGAGTTATGGTAAGACCAGCCTCGAGGGCAACACACAGAAAGTCCTCGCCCCAGACGCTGAATGAATGTCAGATTCTCCTTCCAGGAGATTGCTCAACAGTATTCTGAGGTCCTTTGAGAGCTTTTCAATTAAACTTCAGTGTGAAATGCTCTTAGTCCTCAACAACAACATAAACAACTCGGGACATTCTCAGATTAGCTAGGCTGTAGCTAGCTGAGAGGCTGAACAGGAGTATGCAGGCTAAAGGAGGTATTAAAATGCCCCCAGAGTAGAGGACTGATTTAACTGAGATCAGAAGCCTCCTGGAGTCTGCCCTGAAGCAGGACTCACCCCAATTTCTTGAAGTAAACAGTAATTAACTTTTCCTCCACGATTCACTTGGGCTGGTTCAGACAAACTAGTATGGGGTGGAACAGAAACACACAACAGCCTTGTCTATTGGCAGAGCCAAGGCTCACTCATCATCCCACAGGGGTTGCTGCCTCTCCACTAGACTGTGAGCTTTGTGAGGCCCAGGATAGCATCTGCACCCTCAGGACCTGTCAGAGAGTGCTAGCTGTAGAATTCCATTATTTGAATGACTACAGAAATAAGTTTCTATTGCAGACTTCTTCGTCAATAGATCAAAAGTTCTCTCTTCTACGAAGCTGTGAACTTCCTTAGTTGGAATAAACTGCTCTTCCTATGGATTCCTACAAAAAGGAAAATCCGGCCTTTAAAACAATCTGTATTTCACCGTGGCTAGTGTCACACTGGTCCGAGTCAGGGGTCAGTCCTCCCCAAGACCGACAGGGGATAAGAGTAGGGCCCGGGTGGGCCTCATCTTTGAGGTCCAGCGCCCACACTGGTCGGGCGGGGCAGCTTGGACCTGCTTGTATGAGGCGGCGCGAGGCCCTGGCGGAGGAAGGGCGCCGGCCCGGCTTACCTTCTCCTTGACTGCCTGGTAGCTCTGTTGCAGCCAGCTCCGCCACCAGCCCACGTCCTCCCTGCGAAGACAGATATATCTGGCGGCCCTGCGGTGCGACTCTTGCCCGCGCATGATCGGGTCTCAGTTTCTCCCTGAGATGTGGTCCGCGGGCCGAGACTTGGCAGACCGTTTCCCCACCCCCTCGCACTGAGACTCCACCCCGCCCTTTCAGCCCCGTCCACTCCCGGGCTGGCCTCCTGTTCCCCACAGGGACCCTGGCCCAGCACCCCGACCCTGGGAGAATTCAGGCCCCAACGCCCGAGAGCTGGATGACGGGCTCACCCTTCCGCCATCTTGCCTGCATGACATCACCACTATTTACTGACCTCTGACTTCCGACACGGCACTACCCCACCCCCCCCAAGCACCGCCCCAGAGCGCCCGGCCCAATCCTCGCGCTGACACCGCCCACAGCCCAATCTCCGCCCCGGTCCATCACTAGGCCCCGCCTCCACGAGCTCGGTCCACTCTCAGTCTGGAGTTCGCTCTTAAACTCCGCCCCTGAACTCCCGGCCCAATCCTCACTCAATTCGGTTCTCAGGTCCACCCCCAAGCGTTAGCCCTGCCCCCAGCAGCACCTACTTTTTATCAACTGACTTCGGATACGGTGGCTGTCAGGGGCCGCGTTCGCCGGCCTGAACCGCGGAGGTCTGCGCGCAGAGGGGAGGAAGGAAGGGAGCCGGCCTGGAGCTCGAAAGTCTGGATCCTAGAGCGCAGGGCTAGGACCACCCCCCTTTATGAAACAAGCCGCGTAGCCGTTGCTTGGGGTCTCTTCGGGCTAATTCAACAAGCAGAGCAGGGCCCTGGGCCAGGGTCTGCAGGTGTACGGAGAAAAATTCTTCAACGGCCATGGACTGGCTTGTGAAAGGGAGAGACTTTCTGGATCTGCTACCCATCGAATACCACGGCCTCTTGTCTGTTTAGTGGGAGAGCTTTAGTAATCCCCCCCCCCCCCCACGCCCGTTCCGTGTCTTCTCTCTCTCTCTCTTTTTAAAAAGATTTTATTTGTTTATTTGACAGAGATCACAGGTAGGCAGAGAGGCAGACAGAGAGAGAGGAGGAAGCAGGCCCCCCGCTGAGCAGAGAGCCCGATGCGGGGCTCGATTCCAGGACGCTGGGTTCATGACCCGAGCCGAAGGCAGAGGCTTTAACCCACTGAGCCACCCAGGTGCCCCCCCCCCCGTTTCCTCTCTTTACAGGATTGTTTCTATCATACCTGCTGTTTCTCCCATCTTAAAAGCATCGATATAAATACCAACACTTTCTTGACCGGACACCCTTTCCCTTTTACAGCAAGACTTCTTTAAGACTTGGGTGTGGGGACGCCTGGGTGGCTCAGTTGGTTAAGCGGCTGCCTTCGGCTCAGGTCATGATCCCAGCGGCCTGGGATCGAGTCCCATAAGGGCTCCTTGCTCGGCGGGGAGCCTGCTTCTCCCTCTGCCTCTGCCTGCCACTCTGTCTGCCTGTGCTCGCTCGCTCTCTCTCCCTCTCTCTCTCTCTCTTACAAAAAAAAAAAAAAAAAAAAAAAAAAAAAAAAAAATTCCTTCAAAAAAAAAAAAAAAGACTTGGGTGTGCTCACTGGCTCCAATTCCCATCTCTTCCCATCATTTATTGAATTCACTTCCGTCAGGTTTTTGTCTCCCCACAATCTGCTGAAATAACTTGTATTGGGATGCTAAGAGCAATGACCAACTTTCAATCTTTATTTGGACCAGCGGCATCTGACTTGACACAGTTGGTCACCTTCCTACTTTTAAAAACGCTATCTTCACTTGGCTTCCAGGACACCAGTGCCCTTCTGACTCTCCTCTTACCTCACCGGCATCTCCTTCTCACTGTTCTCTACTGTTTTTTTCATTGACCTCTTATTGCTGGAATGTCCCAAGGCTCAGAGCGTCCTCTCTTTTTGTGTGTCTGTAATCATTCACCAGATGATCTCATCAAGTCTCATGATTTTAAATGCCATCTACACACTGGCTGCTCTCAAATTTTTTCTTTAACCCACACAACTCTGAATACCAGGATCATTATCAATATTTGGTTGTATAATAGGCATATTAAACTTAATATGTCCCCCAACTCCTGATGTATTAACCTCAACTTTCTGCAAACTTACCTAAAGCTATAAATGGCAACCTCGTTCCTCCAGTTGCTCAAGCCCCAAACGGGGAAGATATATATTGTTTTTTCAAGAATAAGCTTTTTTTTTTTTTAAAGATTTTATTTATTTATTTGACAGACAGAGATCACAAATAGCCAGAGAAGCAGGCAGAGAGAGAGGAGGAAGCAGGCTCCCTGCGGAGCAGAGAGCTCGATGTGGGGCTCGATCCCAGGACCCTGGGATCATGACCTGAGGCGAAGGCAGAGGCTTTAACCCACTGAGCCACCCAGGCGCCCTGCAGGGGAGATATTTTTGATCTCTTTCTTTCTTACTCCAAAGCTAGCTTCTCCACATATCTATTGGTTCTACCTTTATTTATTTCTTACTTATTTATTTATTTATTGAGAGGGAAAGGGTGGAAGGGGCAGAGGGAAAGGGAGAGAGAGAATCTTAAGCAGGCTCCACACCCAGCCTGGAGCCCAACACAGGGCTCTATCTCATAACCCTGAGATCATGACCTGAGCCAAAATCAGAGTTGACCTTTAACAGACTGTGTTGGCTCTACCTTTAAAGCAGAACTAGAACCTGGTCTCTTCTTACTATCTCCCCTGCTACTATGTAAATCACAGCCACTATGTTTCTCATCTAGATAAATTCGAGAAACTTTTAACTGGTATCTCTGTCCCACTCTTGCCTTCCCATTGTTTAGCCTTAATTCATCCTGAAAGTAATGTCTTTTTTAAAAAATATTTTATTTATTTATTTGACAGAGATCACAAGTAGGCAGAGAGAGAGGAGGAAGCAGGCTCCCCGCCGAGCAGAGAGCCCGACGTGGGGCTCGATCCCAGGACCCTGGGATCATGACCTGAGCCAAAGGCAGAGGCTTTAACCCACTGAGCCACCCAGGCACCCCTGAAAGTAATGTCTTGAAAAACATAACAATGTAAAATGGCGCAGCTGCTCTGGAAAACTATATGGTGATTCCTCAAAACACTGAGCATAGAATTACCATATGATCCAGCAATTCCACCCCTTGGTATACGCCCAAAAGAACTGAAAGCAGGATTTTTTAGAAAAGATTTTATTTAGGGGTGCCTGGGTGGCTCAGTGGGTTAAAGCCTCTGCCTTCGGCTCAGGTCATGATCCCAGAGTCCTGGGGTCAAGCCCCGCATCGGGCTCTCTGCTCGGCAGGGAGCTTGCTCCCCCCTCTCTCTCTCTGCCTGCCTCTCTGCCTACTTGTGATCTCTGTCTGTGAAATAAATAAATAAAATCTTTAAAAAAATATTTATTTATTTATTTGAGAGAGACAGAGTGAGAGAGAGAGAAGGAGCATGCGGAGGGGCAGAAGAAAACTCCCCACTGAGGAGGGAGCTCAACATGGGGCTCGATCCTTGATCTGGGATCCTGACCTGAGCTGAAGGCAAACGCTTAACTGATTTAGCTACCCATATGCCCTGAAAGCAGGAATCTTAACATATTCTACACCCATGTTCATCGCTGCGTTTTCTCAATAGCCAAGAGGTGTGAGAAATCCAAGTGTCCATTGACAGATGAATGGATAAACAAAATGTGGTATATACATACAGTGGAATATTATTCAGCCTTAAAAAGTAAGGAAATTCTGACACATGCTATGGTGTGGATGAATCTTGAAGACATTACGCCTACCGAAATAAGCCAGTCACAAAAGGATAAATATTATATGATTCCATTTATATGACATACTCTGAGTAATCAAAATTCATAGAGACAAAAAGTAGAGTGGTGGATACAAGGGGCTAGAGGGAAGAGGGAATTGTTTAATAATGAGTTTGGAGTTTCAGTTTGGTACGATGAAAAAATTCTGGAGATGTGAATTCACAACATTGTGAATGTACTTACTGCTACTGAACTGTAGAGTTGAAAATAGTGAAGTTGTAAGTCTCATGTTCTATTTATCACATTAAAATTTCTGTAAATCAGGGGCGCCTGAGTGGCTCAGTCGTTAAGTGTCTGCCTTCAGCTCAGGTCATGATCCCATGGTCCTGGGATCAAGCCCCACATCGGGCTTCCTGCTCAGCGGGAAGCCTACTTCTTCTCCCACTCCCCCTGCTTGTGTTCCCACTCTCCCTGTATCTCTCTCTGTCAAAATCTTAAAAAAATTTTTTGTAAATCAGATCATGATCCTCCTCTGCTCCAAATTCTCCAATGTCTACTTATTGCACTCTGGGAAAAGCTGGTAAGTCTTCACAATCTCCTTTAAGACACTATGTAGTTGAACTGACCTCAAACTACTTTGGTCATTCTGTTCCAGTCATATTGGCCATTTTGATGTTCCTTGAAAGTTCTCAGCATTCCCCTCTGACTCCAGGCCTTTGAACTTGTTCCCTCTGCTTAGAATCCTCATATCCCAGATATCCATGTGCTTCAGACCCTCACCTCCTTCAAATCTTGACTCAAATATTGTCTTTTACCCACTCTGAACACATAATTTAAAATTGCACCTTGCATCCTTGCATTCCCATCCCTCTCTCCGGCTCAGTTTTTTTCTCTACACCACTTACCACTGTCTGATATACTATCCATTTTTACTTTTAAAAACAGAAAAAGGGTGGTGCCTGAGTGGCTCAGTGGGTTGAACCTCTGCCTTCAGCTCAGCCCTGCATCAGGCTTTCTGCTCAGCGGGGAGCCTGCCTCCCACCCCACCCCCCCGCCCCCGCCTGCCTCTCTGCCTACTTGTGATCTCTGTCTGTCAAATAAATAAATAAAATCTTAAAAAAAAACAAACAGAAAAAGGGGCACCTGCCTTTGGCTCAATTGATGATCCCAGAGTGCTGGGGTTGAGTCCCATGTCAGGCTCTCTTCTAGCTGGAGTGGCTAACATGAGAAGGGAAAAGAGGAGGATAGAGATGAAACTGTAAAGGTCGTTAGCATCTAGTCCTGAGACCCTTGGAGGCAGGGCTAAAAATTCAAACCTAAACCATAGCCAGAGGAGAGTCACTGAAGGTTTGTGAATGTGGAACCGGCTTGTGCTGTGAAGGTAGTGGGACCAAGTGACCAGATTCTACTGCTAATAGGTCTAATGATGTTATTTTTTAAACAGGTGAAGCATTTTACATAGTGTACCTTGTGTGATCTTCCCAGGAACTCTGTGAGGTAGAAACTATTTTTAATCTCCATTTTGAGGAAACTGAGATTCAGGGATTGAGTGACTTTCCCAAGGCTGATTTGAACCCAAGACTATCTAATCCAGTTTCAGCACATCTCACAAGTCTTACTTCATCCAGCCTCCCGTCCTGCTTCCCACCCAGCCGATAAACTGCAGACAGGCAAGGACTGCAAACTACTCTTCGGTTGGCATTAGCTCAGTCTCTGACCCCAGGCTTAGCGCAGTGCTTGCCCATGAGGTCCTCAGTGTGTGTGGACTTACTGGGACCCTTTGCTTGGATTTCTGGTCCTCCTCATCTGCTCATCCCCACACCTGGTCCCTTGACTCCCTTCACTGCCAGCCAGCAGATCGGGGTTCAAATCCCAGCTTAGTTGCTTCTCAGTCCTGTGGAATCAGGCAAGTTAATGTCCCCTGGCCTTATTGTCTTCATCATTAAAATGGGGATACTACTGGTTGTTGTAGGGATTAAGTAAAATAAGTAGGACACCTAACACATCATGTGACAAAGTCCTTAGTATGGTAATTATTATTGTTTTATCCCCTTACCCCTGTCCTCAGAGTCTAACACAGTGCTAGTCACTGGTATAGGGGTAATAATCATCTGTTTAATTAAACAATATTTTGCAAGAACACTGGATTGTGATTAGCAGAGTACGTTTTAACCCTGAGTTATGGGTATTGGTCACTTTCTCTCACTGGAACTTTTTTTTTTTTTTCACCATCCTTAGGATCTCTACATTTTCTCCTAGCTCTTAGATGAGGTATGAATGTATAAATTTGGCCCATCCCTGACCCTCAGACCCTCCTTTAGCTGACATCCCCCCTCCTGCCCTGCTGGACACCTCTTGGCAGATGGTTCTTGTCCCAAGATCTTCTTGGCTTCGGCTCCCAGGGAGACCTGACATCCTGGTGCCGCCAGGGGGTGCTATGGTCTCATTCAGGTGAAGCTGGTTCCTGGTCTCCAGGCAGAGCAGATGGGAACAGTCCTAGGATGCCCTCTGGCTCCCCTAGAGAAGCTTGGCTTCCTCTGTGGAAGGCAGCTAGCCCTGGGATGATCCTGGGAGGTGAAATCTCCAAAACCCACCCTGGTTCTACTATGGAGATTCCAGAAGTGTTGGGAGCAGGACCCGCTACATTTGTGGGACCCAGTGCAAAATAAGAATGCCTGAGTCCTGGTAGAGGCAGCATAGGGCACGCCTGAAAGCCTGCAGAATGGTTCTAGTCCAGCCTTTTATTTTTATTTTTTTAAAAGATTTTATTTATTTATTTGACAGAGAGAGAGAGAGAGAGAGATCACAAGTGGGCAGAGAAGCAGGCAGAGAGAGAGAGAAGGGGGTGGAGCAGGCTCCCCGCTGAGCAGAGAGCCCGATGCGGGGCTCGATCCCAGGACCCTGAGATCATGACCCGGGCGGAAGGCAGAGGCTTAACCCACTGAGCCACCCAAGGGCCCCTAGTCCAGCCTTTTAGAGTTGACTTAAAATTTTAGAAATTTTATGAGCTGATTGTTGAACACAGCCATTATAAAAATTATATGAAATAGATTATATAAAAACAAGGGTAATAAATGCCCCAAACTCATCACTATACAATTATTTTTATACATTTCATGATCATCTATGCCTTTGAAGTGGCTTACATTTATTGTGCCTATTTGCTTCACATCTCTTGCCAACTCTGCTCAGTGAGGTCACATTGGTAGTTTAAAATCAAGGAAGGTTGGAGTATTGACGTCATCAGATCTACAAATATCATAAATCATGTCCTGCCCCCCCCTCCCCAAGCCAGTTAAACTTTTACCAGTACACCCTGGGTCCTGGTTGTACTCCTATAATGTCCTGTGCTGTGTGATCTCCAGCAAAACTCTTTTCCCTCCGGCCACCCATACATTTGTGTATCACTTTATAATTTACAGAAGGGAACTTTTTTTTTTTTTTTTTTTTTTAAAGATTTATTTTATTTATTTGACAGAGAGAGATCACAAGTAAGCAGAGAGGCAGGCAAAGAGAGAGAGGGAGGGAAGCAGGCTTCCCGCTGAGCAGAGAGCCCGACATGGGACTCGATCCCAGGACCCCGAGATCATGACCCGAGCCGAAGGCAGCGGCTCAACCCACTGAGCCACCCAGGCGCCCCAGAAGGGAACTTTTTTTGTGTGCTGGGCACTGTTGTCTCATGCAACTCTTACAACCACCCAGGAGGTAGAGTGCTGTGGTACAGAGAACAAAGGATGTTGGCACAGTAGAGTTAATGATTTTGGCTCCTGGGATAGCTGTCATCAAGACTCCAGAAGGTGGCGCTGTGGTCTGACTCAGGGAAGGAAGCCACCTTTCCTTTTTGAGCCTTGTCTCATATTGAGAAAAGGTTAATTAATAATAATAATAATAACAACAACAATAATATAATGTCTTTCCAGCAGCTTCCAGCATTGTTCTTGAGACTCATACACCAGAAACCTGCTCCCTAGTTATACCTAAGACTAGGTAGAGGAAAGATATAGCCCCCTTTGCTCCTGTAGAAGGTCACAGCTGTAGGAAGAGAAAGATGGTATTTCCTTCTTACTAGAACATCAGAGAGAGAGGGTCTTCCCCAAAAGGGAGACTAGGGTTGGATCGTTTAAGAATTCAGGAAATGCCAGTACAAAATATGACGCTTTGGTATACTGATTATTTTAAGCCTTGCCCCTGAAAAAACAGCAAATTGGGGAAGAGGCTTTCTCTGAATTCCCCCTACCTGCTCAATGACAGATCCTTCAAAAGGAACTCATTTGTCTCAAATCCCCTCCCCTGGAGCTGCTTCAACCAGCGAAGATTGACTTTTATCCCAGGAGAGACTAGAAGTTGACACCATGCCACAAACCATCGTGTCCCCTTGTCTTCTTCTAAGGGCCCTTCATTTACTGTCTCCCCTAAGTGGCCTACATCTCCCCACCCTTTCCCCTATTAAAATGTGGTATAAGCCCTTAAATCCCATTGCTTTTTGGGGTATTTCCCTTTTTCCTTCCTCTGATCCCCACTTGCATGTAATTATCAAAAGTTAATAAATTTGTATTCCTTTTCTCCTATTAAACTGCTTGTTATCAGTGCATTTCATAGACCCAGCTATGGAACCTAGGAGGGTTGAGGGAAAGTTTTTCCTCCCCTGTAATGGGGGGGGGGCAAATATTAACAGTCCTATGTATCCCACTAGCTGCCAAATACATACCCACTGTGTCCCAAACTCATACTTGCTTCCTAATTAGCAGAAAGCAGCTATGACTGCTGTAATTAAAAACACCCTTACTCCCTAAGGAAGGAACCACAACGTCTTGATGTTCCTCCTCTAGCCTTCTCAAGACTCTTCAGTCTGTGACTAACTGGCAAGGTTAATCTCCCTGCACAAGGGCCTGGAGACCAGGGTAGGGGAAAGGGAGGGAAAGGAGAAACATCTAATATACGTATGTGTACACATCAAGGAGTGAAGTTCAAGTAGAGACTATAATCCTTACCTCCATAACCCATTTTAAGGCTGATCTTGTGGGGTGCCTGGGTGGTGTAGTCGGTTAAGTGTTTGGCTGGGGTCATGGTCTCAGGGTTGTGAGCCCGGTTTTGGGCTCTGCACTCGGCATGGAGTCGGCTTGAGGTTCTCTCTCCTTCTCCCTTGGTGCCTCCCTCTTCTCTCTCTAAAATAATAAATAAAAATTTTTTAAAAAGGCTGATTTGTATTTATGACTTTCCTTTCCTCTTCATGTTTCTTCTGCCTGGACAGCTAAGTTCTTTTTTTTTAAAATATTTTATTTATTTATTTGACAGGGAGAGACACAGTGAGAGAGGGAACACAAGCAGGAGGAGTGGGAGAGGGAGAAGCAGGCTTCCTGCTGAGCAGGGAGCCTAATGTGGGGCTTGATCCCAGGACCCTGGGATTGTGACCTGAGCTGAAGGCAGACACTTAACGCCTGAGCCACTGAGACACCCTGGATAGCTAAGTTCTTAACACACAGAAGAGACCCAAGCTTTCATTCCTGAGAGATCTGGGCCCTGGGGGGTCCTCTTGGATAGAACTGTGGCCGTCTTGCAGTGACTATGATCATGGGATTTGGACTAGGAATAGGATCATTAGAGCATACAGTTAGGTTTTTTTTTTTTCCCCAAGATTTTATTTATTTATTTACTTGAGAGAAAGAGAGAGAGAGTACACAAGCAGGGGTAGAGGGAGAGGAAGAAGCAGGCTCCCCTGCTGAGCAGAGAACCCGATGCGGGGCTCGATCCCAGGACCCTGGGATCATGACCTGAGCCAAAGGCAGGTGCTTAATGACTGAGCCAGCCAGGTGCCCTCAGTTAAATCTTTCATTGAGCCTCCTTGTCCCGACTGTGTGGTAACAACTTATTTCCCCTTGATAGCCAGAGATTTTGACCCCAGAACATACTTTGATTTCTCCTTTGCTTGCCTCTTCACGCCACAGTGGCATGAAGAGGCGTGAAATGGATGGCTGAGTGGCAGTTTCAACTTCAAGTTCATTGGGAGAACTGGGTCACTTGGTGAAGGCATTCCTCCCTTGGACACTACAAGCTTTTTTTTTTTTTTTAAGATTTTATTTATTTGTTTGACAGACAGAGATCACAAGTAGGCAGAGAGGCAGGCAGAGAGAGAGGGGGAGGCAGGCTTCCCACTGAGCAGAGAGCCCGATGGGGCTCGATCCCAGGACCCTGGGATCATGGGATCATGACCTGAGCTGAAGGCAGAGGCTTTAACCCACTGAGCCACCCAGGCACCCCACACTACAAGCTTTTAACACACCTCTCTTCTCTCTAGTCTCATGAGGCCAAGAAGCAGGTAGTGTTTGAGTGTGTCAAGAAGTTTCATTGTGAGAGGAGCCAGTCCTACATCAGGCCCCTTGGTTCTTGAGGTGCTATCCATCTGAAGGAGAAACAAACAGTAGGTTCCCTGGTTCAGAGCATTCCTGTACCCTGTGGAAGGCTCTAGAAGGCTGACTAACAGCACATGGTAAGCCCAGTGAATCCTGCAGGTGTCAGCTCAGTATCTCACTTCTTTTCTTGTGGAGTGACTTCCACGGTCAGAAACAACATCTTGTGAGATCACGGGACTGTGTATAAAGTGCACAGATGGAGGTTTCTGGCAGAGGCGAGCAAGACAGGAAAAGCAAATTCAAATCCAGAGTAAGCACAAATTCCCCATGAGGGACCGGGTCCCATGTCATCCATCTGCCCCTCGGTAGCTGGCCTGATTCCTGAAGATCTGACACCAGATCAAGGGTCCAGCGCCAGGTGCTGCTGTGGGCAAACTGGGGGTCAGTAGTTGGGGCTGCCAGGTTGGCCTTGGTGAGGGGAAGTCCCTCTTCTTCTTCTTCTGCTTCTTTTTTTTTTTTTTTAAAGATTTTATTTATTTATTTGACAGACAGAGATCACAAGTAGGCAGAGAAGCAGACAGAGAGGGAGGAGAAGCAGGATCCCCGCAGAGCAGAGGGCCTGATGCGGGGCTCCATCCCAGGACCCCGGGATCATGACCCGAGCTGAAGGCAGAGGCTTTAACCCACTGAGCCACCCAGGCGCCCCTTCTTATTTTTTTTTTTTTAAGATTAATTTATTTGAGAGAGAGAGAGAGAGAGAGAGATAGCATGCGCGCATTCGTGGGCAAGTGGGGGGAGGGGCGGAGGGAAGGGGAGAGAGGATCTCTAGCAGGCTTCCCGCTGGGCACAGGTCTGAGTGGGGGTGGATCTCAGGACCCCTGAGATCACGACCTGAGCCAAAACCAAGAGTTGGATGCTCAACCAACGGAGCTATGGAGGAGCCCTGGGACGTCCCTCTTCTTGAGCCCATGCATTCCTAGTCTCCACTCCTGTCATCTTGCTCCTTTGTCAGTGAACCCATTGAAGGAGAACTGGACTGGCTGGGGGAAAGGTTATCTAGTTAACATCCACTGAACATTCTATTTGCTGATTATTAAAAGCGTCTGCCTTCGGCTCAGGTCACGATCTCAGGGTCCTGGGATCAAGCCCCATGTTGGGCTCCCTGCTCAGTGGGGAGTTTGCTTCTTTATCTCTTTCCCCCTCTCCCTGCTCATGCTCTCTCTCTCTCTCTTTCTCAAATAAATAAGTAAAAACTTAAAAAAAAAAAACCAAAAAACCAAAACTAACATCCCCCCCAGTAGAAGCTTAATGTGAACATTTGAATGGCATGCTTGCTGTTTCACAATCATGGACCTTTCTAACAAATCTATCTTTCCCAAAGCTTTCCCAAAGCTCCTTGTCTTGTAAGATGCTCAAATCATCAGTCACTGCCCATGAACTGGTACAGATCCTCACCTCAGGCCATCTCTCCTTCCAGGCAGTGTGGGTAATGAGATACACTGCTTACAGTCCTGCCTGCTGAGGGATTTTCTACCCCATTATCCTTTGGGACCACTTAACCATTTCCATAAAGCTATTTCTTGCTGTTTCAGAATCTGTCATCAGAATACCAGGCTCTGATATTTCCCCCTTCACAGTGGATCCTTGTTGCAATCACTCATCTAGCTTAGAACATTCTATGGGCCCAGGCCTATTTCAGCAGGTCTGTCCTTGCTCCTCTATCCCCAACCTTTTGTTCCCAAGCCTCTTCAGTAATCTCCTTCAGTAGCCACTGCCTAGGATTCAGTGTTGATCCTAATTTCAGGCCATATGTCCTTCCAAAGTAGAAACCCACATGCCCCACTCCCTCTGAGTTCTACCACCAGGACAACTTTCTGCCTCTGCTCTCCTTCAGGGTCATCCTGAGAGGGCTGCCCAAGACCTAGCAGTTCATTTCTGGCTGGTTCCAGGACACACATAAAGTCATTCCACATTTATTTCCTCCCCAGTCACCTGGGTTGAAGTCGCTCTAGCAGCGTGGCAGGAATGGACACACTGGGGGTGAGAATACCCTGCCCATTGCCCCTTCAGGGCTGTTGAGGCCAAGTTCTATTGGGACCATTTCGCCTGGAGGACTGCTGGCCATAAGGATCAGATGCCCATCGGATCGACAGGCAGCTCCGGTTACCGGGTCACCTGGGGTGCCCCTCGGCACAGTCCACCGAGCCCAGCAAAAACCCAGGAGCGATTTCTCGAAAGAAAAATACTCACTTATGAAGGAAGCATGGCTTTGCTCCCGAGCCCTAAGGGTCTGTTTCCAGAGAGCTCTCAGTGTCTAGGGCTGACCCCACAGAGCGCCCTGATTTGCTTCAGGTTCTCTGAGCCCTGGTTTGTTCAGTCATGAGGGCTAAAAGGCTGAACTCCGTGCATGGTGTGGCCTGGACCAGGGAAGGAGACCTGTTTTCCCCTTTCTGGTCTGCTGCCTACTCAAAGCTGGAGACCGGCCAGCGGGTAGGAGCAGTGCACCGGGATGTTCTATGTTGCCTCCAAAATCCGGAGACCCACCAAGCATTGGAGCTCCTTCTAAGATGAAGGAAATCCAAAGTGCAGCAACCTGTCTTTTGCTCGGGAGGGAATGTCCTGAAGGGATCTCAGAACATATGGCACTCAGAGTTTTAATGTTGGCATTTATCTTCCATGATGGGATTTATCTTCCATTCTTTGGCACCTGATCTTCTCTTTCTTGGGTTCTATCAGCATGGGGACACCAGTGTGACAGCCTGTGGGATAAAGGGACAGACACCTGGATTGATTCTTGACCTCTAGTCCAACCTCCTCCTATTTGAGGATTTGTAGAGCAAAGACCGTGTCCCACGTTCCCTTACAACTAAGGAAGGTTCTGGATGTAAATTCAGTTCCTTCAAGTAGGTGCACCCACATGAGACTTGGGAAAGCAGAAATAAGACAGACATCATCTCTCCGCAGCGGGGGCTGCTGGCAAGCCAGAGCTGCTTGAAACACCTGGAGCAGTTTCTGTTTTCTGCACTGAACAGACTGATATAGACAGCGGTAGGGTCAAGGCTCGCACAGACTAAATTAGGGCATTCAGCAGCAGGGTTGGCTTTTCTTTGAAGCAGGATTGTGAGCTAATTGCTTCTCACATATTCTTTGTCATAGCGGAGAAAAATGCATTTGCCTGATCAAGTTCTGGGGTGGTCCTGATATATGGCCCCCCCAAAAGCCACCACTGGAACAGTATTTGCAAATGGGGTCACCATTTGGTTACATTTACAATATTTTTCTGCCTTCTTCAAGACTGTCTTTTCCACTTTCCTAACAAAGACGTGGATATAAATGGGACAGAAATCACCACCTCTGCCTATTTTAAGTCTTTCATGGTGGCATTCATCTCTGTGATGCTGTCAGGATCTTTTATTTTCATTTATACCTTATAGGAATGAGGCACTTCAGTGACTCGCAGTTTGTTTTTCCTATCCTAAAAGCTGTCGACCTATGGCCTGGGAGCTGGTGTAGGCTCCTTCATTAAATTCCTCTCTGCTTGAAATATGTAGGGTGGCCTCTGTTTTCCTGACTGGACGCTGATTCATACATTTCCCATAAAGCCCACACTCGAGTGCAACTCAGATGCATTCTGGGTATCCAGGAATTAGTGTGGCCATAGTCTGATTGTTCCCAAAAGGTCTGAATATTTGTGCCCAAGTTCTCTGGAGAAAAGACGGGAGAAAGACTCATGGTATGGTCCTGCTGTGTTATTGTTGGATCTTTCCTTAAGGGTCCTTAACTTTCTTTTTCTTCAGTGGTCTAGGTACCTGAATTGACTCAGGTGTGGGAATTGGATAAAAGACCGAAACTGTTTATTGTATCAAGAATAGGCCTTTGTTCACTGATCATGGAAATTTTTTTTTTTTTTCTGTTACTGTTATCAAAATTAAGGGCAACCCTCTTGGGTCCCCTCCCTCTTGGAAAGTTTTGTACTATCACTTTGCTATCACTCAATAAACTTTGCTTTGCTGCCCACCAAAATAAAATAAAATAAAAGTGGGAATGTAGTAGGTTGTCCATGATCAGCTAGTTGTTTCCCAAGATCTCTGTGGATCAAACCATTCTGATTTCATGCCGACCCTGCTGTTTATTCCTAACACTTCCCACTTCTTATTTGTTGGGTAAACTGCCACCACCAGATTGTATCACTCCAGAGTCCTCCCACCCTCCTGGAGATGAGAGTGTATTTCAATTATAGACCCACCCACTATCATTCTTGGCTTAGAAATGATGGTCAGTAAAGAGCTTTTTAATGATTTTGGCACTCCCCTTATCGATTGTCCTTTAGCTTTGGTAAAGGAGGGGAATTCTGGGCCTTTTCAAGGCATATAATTTTGGGGTTGGTCAGCAAGATGCATATACAGATTCAATAAGTCATCCTGACTCCTGAGATCATTGAATTTATTCCTCTGGTTTATGCCAAGATATTTCTACTGTCATTCAAATTAATGACAGGTCGGTACTATATGTAGGTTTGCATAAACCAACACTTCAAATTACTAGAGTAACAGCTACCAGCTGTCAGGGCAAGCACCCTGGATACGGAATCTCCAGTGAGTACACTCAAACCAAGAAATTCATTTTGATCTGAAATCATATTCTGGGTTTCCTTAGTTAAGTACTCTCCTAATTCACCTCCATAAATAATCACCTGTTTTTTCCAAGCAATTAAATAGATCCCTGCAACTGTTTTCTTTGGGCAGAACTCCTTTTCCCTAGTTTTTATCTGCTTTTCATCCTCCAGGACCTGTCATGTTTGGACATTGGTTCTGGTCAAGGGTCAAGAAGGGATTTAAGTTTTCTTTAGCGATGAGGGTTCAATCTTATCAATTAAGGATCAAATTCTTCAGGTAAGGGAGGTGAGAACACCTCAACGGATTCAACAGAAAACACTCTACACTCTTGCTGAGAAATTTAATCCAGTCTCATAAGCTGGATTAAATTTATTGAAAAGAATTTCTCTTAATTGACCCATACTTAGCTGAACTTGCTGAATTAACCAATACTCTTTCTCCACACTTAAAAAAAAATCAAGGTAAGATCCACCTAAAATACAGTTAACCATTTGAAAGTGTACAATTCACTAGAGGTTAGTATATTCACAATGTTGTACAACCACCCCTTTGTTCTAGTTTCAAGCATGGGGCGTTTCTGAGTGCAGAGCTCTGTGTAACTGACCGCTCACGTGGAATGCCCATTAAGCTGGTCTGCCTGTCACCCAGCCCTCACCCCCGTGGCCATCCTCCTGTTTCTTAGGCACGCACCAATCTGTTTTTAGAGCCTTCCTACTAGCTCTTCCCCTGCCTTGAATGCTCTCCTGTTTAACCTTAGCATGGCTCACTCCCCATTAGGGTCTTCGCTGAAAGGTTGCCAACTGAAAGGACATCCTTGACCCTCGACCTAACATAGCCACGGAATCAAATCACTTTGTTAGGTCACCAACCTGTTTTTAAAATTTATTTTTTATTTTTTAAATTAACATATAATGTATTATTTGTCTCAGGGGTACAGATCTGTGATTCATCAGTCTTACACAACACCCAGTACTCACCACAACACATACCCTCCCCAGTGTCCATCACCCAGCCACCCCATCCCTCCCGCCCCTCTCCACTCCAGCAACCCTCAGTTTGTTTCCTAAGATTAAGAGTCTCTTATGAATTGTCTCCCTCTCTGGTTTTGTCCTGTTCCACTTTTTCCTCTCTTCCCCTATGATGCTCTGCCTTTTTTCTCAAATTCCACGTATCAGTGAGATCTCATGATAATTGTCTTTCTCTGATTGACTTATTAATACCCTCTAGTTCCATCCATGTCGTTGTAAATGGCAAGATTTCATCTTTTGATGGCTGCATTATATTCCAGTGTGTGTGTGTGTGTGTGTGTGTGTGTGTGTACCACATCTTCTTTATCTATTCATCTGTTGATGGACATCTGGGCTCTCTCCATAGTTTGGCTATTGTGGACATTGCTGCTATGAACATTGTGGTGCAGGTGCTCCTTTGGATCGTTACATTTTTATCTTCAGGGTAACTACACAGTAGTGCAATTGGGGTCGTAGGGTAGCTCTATTTTCAACTTTTTAGGAACCTTCATACTGTTTTCCAGAGTGACTGCACCAGCTTGCATTCCTACCAACAATGTAGGAGGGTTCCCCTTTCTCTGTATCCTCACCAACATCTGTTGTTTCATGACTTGTTAATTTTAGCCATTCTGACTGGTGTGAGGTGGTATCTCATTGTGGTTTTGATTTGTATTTCCCTGATGATGAGTGATGTTGAGCACCTTTTCATGGATCACCAACCTGTTTTAATTATTTACCATGTCCTTCATTTATTTCATTTTTTTTAGTTGTTTACTTGTTTATTGGCCATCTCCCAGTTGTTATGGGTTGAACCCCCCCTTCCTGTGTTGAAGTCCTAACCCCCAGCACCTCAGAACGTGACCTAATTTGGAAAACAGGATTGTTGCAAATGTAAGAATTAATTAAGGCAAGGTTGTACTAGGGATGACTGGGTGGCTCAGTGGGTTAAGCATCTGCCTTTAGCTCAGGTCATGATGGGTGCGCGAGGGTCCTGGGATCAAGTCCCGCGTGGGGCTCCCAGCTCAGCGAGGAGTCTGCTTCTCCCTCTCCCTCTGCTGCTCCCCCTGCTTGAGTGCTGTCTCTCTAACAAATAACTAAATAAAAATATTAAAGAAAAAAGAGAGAACCCCTAATCCAATATGACTGGTGACCTTACATAAAGGGAAATCTACACACAGAGATGTTACAGGGGGAAGCTCTGCGGACATGAAGAAGATGGTCCACAGGCCGGGAGAGAGGCCTGGAGCAGATCCTCCCCTCAGAGCCCTCAGAAGGAACCAACCCTGCCCACGCCTGTACCCCTAACCGCCGGACCTGCGGAACAATGAATTTCTGTCGTTGAAGCCCGTTTGTAGTACTTTTTTAAAAAAAAATATTTTATTTATTTGACAGAAAAATCACAACTAGGCAGAGAGGCAGGCAGAGAGAGGAGGAAGCAGGCTCCCTGCGGAGCAGAGAGCCTGATGCGGGGCTCGATCCCAGCACCCTGAGATCATGACCTGAGCCGAAGGCAGAGGCTTTAACCCACTGAGCCACCCAGGCGCCCCCCGTTTGTAGTACTTTGATGCCGCAGCCCCGGCCAACGGATGCACCCCCTGAGAGAACTCGGATCCCAGGGCGGCAAGCTGGGGGGTCTTGTTCGCAGCTGTCCCACAGCCCGCGGTGTCGGTACTGAGCCCGCGGCACACCGCCCTCTAAGCGTTTCACGTGTATCCGTGAACCTGGAAGCCTTTCAAGGGAACAGAGTGTTGCGGGGTTGAGTGGATGAAACCGTTTCCCTCATTTCCAGAATGTTCGCCGAGCGCCGGCAAGTGGAATGTGTGCCAGGTCAGAGGTCCTGCTCTCCAGGCCGCTGGAACCGGCACGACGCGCTCTCGGCTCTCCGGACAAAGACGCCGTACTTCGCAGGTCCCTCAACGGGACTCAGAAGACCCCGCGGAGCTCCAGCCTTCGGCAAGCGCCGTTTCCCGGTATCTCGGTACTTGTAGTTTTGTCCACTCTGTCTTCGCAGAAGAAGGGAACGCTGAGACCACAACTCCCGTCACCGCGCGAGCGCGGGCGCGGTCAGAGCGCAGCCTCCGGAGGGGGCGCTGGCGCCGTTGATTAACCTGCTGGCCGCAGGGCCCGCCTTCCTAAGCCCAGGAGCCCCTGTGATTGGTCAGCTGCCTCGCCTCTCACGGTGGGGGCGACAGGTGAATGAAAGGGGGGCGTGTCGGTTCGCGGAGCTTGGCAGCCGCGCGGCTGGATCCTGCTGAAAGGTGAGAGCCGAGTAGCGGGTTCGCGCTGCAGCTTTCCTTGGTTTGGGGAGGATTCGGGGCGCCGCGAGAGGTCGGCCTTGGGTGGGGGGAGCGGGCAGGGAACTCCCCTCTCGGTCGGCCTCCTTTGGACCTCTCGGCCCTGGCTACTCCCGAGACTCCCACCGCGTGAACCTGAGCTGGATGACCGACCCTCCCTCCCCTCCCGCGTGGGGAGGGGTGGCGTGGCGCGGCGGCAGCTGTCCCCCATTCGCTGGCATTGGGCTCTCCCCGGCGCGTCGTCCAGCTGTGTGGTCCTGGTGCCCGCCCATGGTGATGGTGCGGGGGACGGGGCGGGAGGGGGGGCGGAGGATGAGGACTTGGCCAGGCTGGGGCAGTGCTCACCGCAGCGATGGTCACTTTGTCTGCAGACACGGGAATGGCAAGGCCCCCCTTCCCCACCCTCAGGAGCCAAAGACAGGTCCAGTAACTGGTTCCCGTGATCTCTGCAGGGTCGTCTGGCTCTGGAAGGGGGCGGGGGGAATCCCCTTGTCTTGGGAACAGTTTAGCAGGTGAACCGAAGATGCAGTTGACCCCGAAATTTTTCCGGTGGAAATGGAAACTTCTTCTCCTGTGTCGTTCCACTCCATGCGTTGGGAGAGGAGTGACTTCCCCAACCCTTCTGGGGAGTCAGGTTGGCATAGTGGTTAGCATGTCAGCTCTGGAATGAAACTAATTTTGGTTCCAATCCCAGCTTTGGCGTGTTAGCTATAAATCTGACCCTCAATTTCTTCCCCTGAAAAAGAGGGTACAACGATTATATTAGGTTATTGTGAGATAAAACTTAATGTTTGTAAAGTACTTCTTACAGTGCTTCATGAGGAGTGGTATTCAGTAAATGCTAGCAATCGATGAGCAGTTTCCTGTTTTCTTTTTAAGATTTTATTTATTTACTTAAAGATTTTATTTACTTATTTATTTATTTGAGACAGAGAGAGGTGGGGAGGGGCAGAGGGAGAGGGAGAAGCAGACTCCCCAGTGAGTAGGGAGCCCCATGCAGGGCTCGATCCCAGGACCCCGAGATCAGGACTGGAGCTGAAGGCAGACAACTCAACCAACTGAGCCACCCAGGTGTCCCTTATTTATTTATTTTAGAGAGAGGGAGAGAGAGTGTGTGTGTGAGCAGTGAGGAGGAGCAGAAGGGGAGGAAGTTGGAGGGGTAAGGATCTCAAGCTGGCTCTATGCTAAGCACTGAGCGGTGCCAAACCAGGGGCTTCATTGATCTCACGACCCTGAAATCATGACCTGAGCCCGAAACCAACAGTCCAGCGCTTAACCACTGAGCCACCCAGATGCGTACCCCCACCTTTTTTTTTTTTTTTAATGAGCAGATATTCACTATTCTCAGGTTGCTGAGACTGAAGGATTCTTGTCAGAGTTAGTGGGTGAAATTCAAGTCTGGTTTTGATACCTGAATGAAGGTAGTGGTGGGATCTGGGTAGGATTCCCTGGGGAATGTGAGAGTGTGTTACAGGCAGAAGTAAGTGTTGGCATCTGCTCTCTCCTGGAGGACGTGCACTGGTTCATTTTTCTAATCCTGGCATCTTCCTTGTGTCAGACATTGTATGGAGCAAGTCACTGTTGAATTAAATTGAAACAGCGAGAGGGCTGGGGGGTAGGGAGGGGTCCCTGCCAGAGTGTGGATAAATGTACTTCTGGAGAGCAGTACACGCAGAGAGCTTCTTTCCAAGGAGAAGTAGTGATCCTCAGTGTGTCTCAGGGATGTAGGACACTGAAGGCAAGTGATATGAATAATGATTCCCACCGTATATGCCAAGTATAGGGTTGGGGACAGACTTTTTTGCAAAGTTAGGGAGTATTTATGTGACCCAGTAGAAACTACATTATTTGGAGCAAGAAAGCCAAAGGAGATGGGTTTGGGTACCACTGCTGGAAAAGAGCATCTTCCAGTGAAAGATGGAAGTGCCCTGGAGATAAAACCATTCTTCAGGCTAAGAGGTGTTGTACCTACACTGGTTTATCTCCCTGGTTTGCCAACTTCTTATTCCTCTGCCCCTCCTGCTTTCTCCCCTTTGTTTAAAAAGAGAAAATGAAAGAAGTACATACACATAGTAAAACACCCTAACAGTATAGAGAGGTTGAAAACAAAAAACGAAGGTCCCTCCACATACCTCTTACTCTTAATCGTTCTTTTCAGGCGTATCTGCTGTGAGCTTGTGCTTGTATAACCTTATGGAGGAAGAATCACGCATATGTGGACAGGATCATATAAGTACATTTTGTTTTGCATCTTGCCTTTCTCTCTCTCTTTTTAAAAAAAGATTTTATTTATTTATTTGTCAGAGAGAGAGAGAGCACAGGGAGGCAGAGGCAGAGAGAGAAGCAGGCTCCCCACTGAGCAAGGAGCCCAATGCGGGACTCGATTCCAGGACCCTGGGATCATGACCTGAGTCAAAGGCAGTGGCTTAACGGACTGAGCCACCCAGGCGCCCCTTGCCTTTTTCTCTTAATATATCTTGGTGACCTTTCCATAATGAACACACACAATTCTAGCTCATTAAAAACATGGTTGCATAGTATTCGCTTGTGTGATTGTACCTCATTGATTTAACTTGTCCCCTACTGGTGGACATTTCAGATCATTTTTACTTTTGCGCTAGTACAAAAACCTGGTGAATGGACATCTCTGAACTTGTAATTTGGTGTTTTTTGGCAACACATCCAAAAGGGTAGATTTTTACATTGAAATTTCTAAGACAAAAGAAGTGTGTGTGTTTTTAAAAATTTTACATTTTATATTTAACTTTTTTTTTTTTTTAAATTTTGAGAGAGAGAAAACACACACATGAGCCGGGCAGGAGGGTGGGGGGCAGGAGCAGAGGGAGAAGGAAAGAGAGAGAATCTTAAGCAGGCTCCACACTGGACCTAACTAGGGGCTTGACTCAGGGCTTGATCTCACAACCCTGAGATCATGCCCTGGGCCAAAATCAAGAGTCAGATGCTTAACCCACTGAGCCACCCAGGTTCCCCAAAAGAAGTGTGCATTTTAAGTTTTTTTTTTTTTTTAAGATTTTATTTGTTTATTTGACAGAGACAGAGAGAGCGGGGAACACAAGCAAGGGGAGTGGGAGAGGGAGAAGCTGGCTTCCTGCCGAGCAGAGAGCCTGATGCGGGGCTCCCTCTCAGGACCCTGGGATCATGACCTGAGCCAAAGGCAGAAACTTAATGACAGAGCCACCGAGGTGCCCCTAAGTTTTAATAAATATTGCCAAATTCCTCTCTGAAATGGTGTTCCAAATTACATCTGCATCAACAGTGGATAGTAGCACATTGAAAAATGTGATTTTTACCAGTCTGATAGGCTTTCTTTTGGTTCTTTTTCTTTTCTTTTCTTTTTTTAAAACACTTTGTTCATTTATTTGGGAGGGAGAGTATAAATGGAGTAGGGAAGAGCAGAGGGAGAGGGAGAAGCTGAGTTCCCATTTAGCAGGGAGTGTGGCTGGGCTCTATGCCAGGACCAATTCCAGGACTGATCCCAGGACTCTGTTTTTCCCTTGTTTTCCCCTTCATATTTTGATAGCCAAAGGCAATGGCAGGAACTGCGGGGAAGGCTTGGTTGGAGCAGTCAGAAGAGGTGGGAATGACAGTGAAACCTTAGTCCTGTGACAACTTTCAGGGTTGATATTTTTGGGAATAGTAGAATTGTGCAGCTATCTGGCGGTTTTCTTCCTTTCTGAACCAAATGTTAATTTTAACTACTTTGGATAAGAAAAAAATTCCAGAAATTATGACATAACTTCCTTGACTTTAAAATGAATATAAACAGATAAGAATCATCTTGATGACCTAGGCCCATCAATGATAGCCCCAGGCTACAATTTAGTGCTGTCCTTAGGCCATTTTGAATATGTAGGAGCATTTAATATGCTTAGCTACATGGCCTCAGGCTGATATTTTGAAAAAAATTCCTGGTTCTATTTTTTAAGTAACTTTTTTACCTTTTCCTCGCTGTCAGTTCTCACTTTTGTCAGTTTACTTGCTTAGAGACACTCCTCCACTTCTCTCCCTATTGGGTTGTCTAGTTTCTAAACTTAATGCATCACTTGCTATAAATACATAGAAAGTAGGTGTGAATAGCCACTTAAGGTTGTTGGGGGTCTGGTCTGTGCAATTAGTCTGTCTGTGCAATTAGTACACAGACCTTGGGGAGTCTCTTTTCCCAGTGGAAGGGCCCTTTTTGTGGGGAGGGAGTGCCTGATTTCTGGCTGGGTGAGGTATGGTTTTGTTGCATTGTAGAAAGGAAGAGTGCTAAGGAGTTGGTTGTGGTTGGCAGCTCCAACTAGGCCTTTGTGATTCTAGTAGAGGGAGATGATGTACTCGGTTGTAGATACTCCTCTGTGCTCCATGCGTCAGTACGGAAAAGGAATAGTTGATGGCCAAGTTCATGGCCAAGTTCGGCTGCTTGTTGCTCAAAAGGCCACTACTCAAGAGAGGAGCCTGACCACCTGGGGAGAAGGTGGGCTCTTGTCCAAAAGCCAACTCTGAGTTTTCTGCCTGGCCTAGAGATTTTTTTTTTTTTTAAGATTTTATTGGGGTGCCTGGGTGGCTCAGTGGATTAAGCCTCTGCCTTTGGCTCAGGTCATGATCTCGGGGTCCTGGGATCAAGCCCTGCGTTGGGCTCTTTGCTCAGTGGGGGGCCTGCTTTCCCCTCTATCTCTGCCTGCTGCTCTGCCTACTTGTGATCTCTCTCTGTCAAAGAAATAAAATCTTTTTAAAAAATTATTTCTTTGACAGAGAGAGAGAGAGACACAGTGAGAGAGGAAATACCAGCAGGGGGAGTGGGAGAGGGAGAAGGGGGGGGGGGGCTTGAACCCAGGACCCTGAGGTCATGACCCAGTTCGAAGGCAGACACTTAACGACTGAGCCACCCAGGTGCCCTGGCCTAGAGATTTTTAAAGGGGTTTAATCAGTTAAGGGAGTTCAGTGGTCTTTGACATTTCTTGATAGTGTGAAACTCCATGATGCTAGCTACAGAATTATCTCAGTACACAGAGGTTGTGCAAGAAGGTCTGGCTCCTGGCTACCCCGGGGTTGTGCAAGAGTACTCTGATCTTTCTGCAAAGGAGGGCAAGGTTTACAGATGCGCAAAGGGAGGTCAGTAGAGTCATCTGAGTGACCTTAAAAAAGAAAAACATTTTGTTAAAAGATTGCCGGGCTAATCAGAAAGCCGAGGCAGCTTCAAACAGACGTGCTAGCCTCTGTGGCCTGGGAGAGTTCTCTGGTTCTTCATTTTCCAAGGCCAGTGGTCTGCAAATCTCAAAGAAAGCAAATGAGTTTGGTTATAGATCAAGGGCCTTAGATCGGTAAGCAAGGAGTTGTGTTAACTTGAAGCACATTAACCTTAAGACCAGCTACAGTGCTGTGGCGGGATGGCTCTGTGGTTTGTGTGATGGGAAGTGATGGAGGCGAGAGCTCAGTGAAGAACGTCACTGTCTGTCTTTCTCACCAGCAGAAGGGTTTTAAACTTGATTTATACCTGTTCTACTCAGCAGTTAAGCAGGGAGTCTTCCGGGATGCCTGGGTGTCTCAGTTGGTTAAGCATCTGCCTTCGGCTCAGGTCATGATCCCAGGGTCCTGGGATCGAGTCCCACATCAGGCTTTTTGCTCGGCAGGAAGCCTGCTTCTCCCTCTGCCTGCTCTGCCTGCTGCTCCCCCTGCTTGTGCTCTCTCTCTCTCTCTGACAAATAAATAAATAAATAAAATTTTTTTAAAAAAGAAGGGAGTCTTCCTTTGTACTTAGACAACCTCCTTTGTCCAGAGCATTCTGCCAGGTTCTGTGGGGCAAAGCAAATGAGCTAAGACGTGGCTCATACCTTCAAAGGCTTGGAATCCACTGACAGACAAGGGACAGGACATTTTAAAATTTGAGGGAGTGAACCAATGGCAGTGGAGTCCATCAGTTGGGAGTCTCTCATTTGCAAGAGATAGAAAACCCAACTCAGACCAGCTAAGGCAAAAAGAGACTTAATTGACTTCTGGCACAGCATGAGTTGGGGCTCAGATGGTGTCCCTGTTCCTCCTGCCTGAGCTGGACTGTCTTCTTTGTCGGGCTGGTTCCCTGGTGGGGTGGCAGCATCTCAGAAGAGACGGAACCCCCAGTAAACATGCATTGCTTTTTATTGCTCTGACCAAGCCACATGGCCATCTCTGAGCTAATCCCTGTGCTCAGAAGGTGGGATACCTTGGGGCGCCTGGGTGGCTCAGTGGGTTAAAGCCTCTGCTTTTGGCTCAGGTCATGATCCCAGGGTCCTGGGATCAAGCCCCGCATCTGCATCCTGCTCTCTGCTTAGCAGGGAGCCTGCTTCCTCCTCTCTCTCTCTCTCTTTCTCTGCCTGCCTCTCTGCCTACTTGTGATCTCTGTCTGTCAAATAAATAAAAAAAATCTTAAAAAAAAAAAAAGAAGGTGAGATACCTTGATTGTGTTAGCCTCTGTTCTATCTAGAGCCTGGGGGGGGGGGGGCGGGGATGGAACCGGCTTGATGCAAATCACCTTGGCCAAGAATGGGGGAGGGGTGGATCTCTCAAAGCCAGACAGGGCACTAAAACCTTAAGAATGGTGACTGCATGCTGGCTAGCCCAAGAATCTACCATGCTTCCTTGAAGGGATGATAATAGGGGTGTGCTGAGACAGGCGAGTATAGTCTCCTAGTTCTGTGCCGGGATTGAGCTGTAAGTTTGGGAATAGATAATTTGGGAATTATCTATATTTTGAGTCTTGAAGAAAGTAGAGTGTAGACATAAGAGCAGGAACTCCAGGGGATAACTGACCTGGTTTTGAGTCTTGGCTCTGCTCCAGCTGGGTCATCTCCTACCTTCTGTAAGTCTCCGATTTCCTTATCAGAAAAATGGGGACAGCGTGGGTCTTTTATCATACATAAAAATTCACTGAGAGATTCCATGTAAAATGTGCAGTTCATCCTGGTTATTTTTGTTGTTTTTCATAAATTCACCCCCGTGGGACCACCTCTAGATTTTTGTTAGATCCCCAAAGAGCCGGTATCATAAAGACACTATTGGGGGAAGAACGAGGGAAAAAAAATTAAAGCTGAACATCTTATTCGTAAGGTTGAGATCGGTGAATTAACTGGAAAAAAAAAAATCTTGGCAGAGATACAGGCCACGCCAGAGCTGGTAGAGCAATGGAGATGCAGTCCTATTACGCGAAGCTGTTGGGGGAGCTGAATGAACAGCGCAAGCGGGACTTTTTCTGTGACTGCAGCATCATCGTGGAAGGGCGGATCTTCAAGGCCCACAGGAACATTCTGTTCGCCAACAGCGGCTACTTCCGAGCCCTGCTCATTCACTACATCCAGGACAGCGGGCGGCCCAGCACGGCGTCCCTGGACATCGTCACCTCCGATGCTTTCTCCACGATCTTAGACTTCCTGTACTCTGGCAAGCTGGATCTGTGCGGGGAGAACGTGATCGAAGTGATGTCGGCTGCCAGCTACCTGCAGATGAACGACGTGGTGAACTTCTGCAAGACGTACATCAGGTCATCCCTCGATATCTGCCGGAAGATGGAGAAGGAGGCGGCGGCGGCAGTGGCGGCGGCGACGGCGGCAGTCGCGGGGGCTCATCAGGGTGATGGTGGAAGCCCCAGTTCAGGCAGGGAAGGGACCTCCTGCGATGCCAAGAGCTTGGACTCCTCCGCAGCCGCGGGAGAGGAGAGCGTGGGCTGTCCGAGAGAGTCCCCTTGCAGTGACTGCAGAGGCGGCCACCGGCTGGGACTGGTGGTGAAGGACAACCAGGGCAGTGGCTCCGCTGACCGTGACCTCTGTATTCTGCCCAAACAGATAGAGCCCAAGGTGGAGTTTGACGCCGATGAGGTGGAGGTGGAGGTGGAGGGTGGCGAGCAGCTGCCTCCCTATGCCGCCCCGCTCGGCCTGGCCCACATGGACGAAGCTCTGCCTGGTGGCCAGGCCGTGGACTTGGCTTACGGTAACTACCACGTGAAGCAATTCCTGGAGGCACTCCTGCGCAACAGTGTGGTCCCCAGCAAAGATGAGCCAGACCATCCATTTTCTCGGAGTTTGGAGGGAAGACCGGATGGTGCAGGAGGAGCCGTGAGTTCCATGATGGATGTCCACACAGACTGGTATGGGGAGGACTCAGGTGAGCTCCATGAACATTCAGCATCTCTGCTGGTCCTTCAGCATGCACACCTGGGCCTCATCAGCTCCTAGCATCATGGTCATTGTCATTGTCATTGTCACCGTCATCTCCACCACCATGATTACTGCCACATTATCCCTACCCCCACCAAGAGGTATTCATTGAGCACCTGCTGTATGCAGAGCATTGGCTCTTCCTCCGTGGTAGTATTTTACCTCTACAACGAGAGTGTAAGCATGCTGAGGGCACTTTGAAGACATGGAAAGAACCTACAGTCTTCTACTATGTCAGCAAGGGGACTTGGGTCAAATCAGCCAATCTCTTTGGAGCTGTTTTGTTTAGGAGGTAATCATCCCTGCCTTGCCTTTCTCACAGGGTTGAGGACCAAATGAGAAGGTTCTCAGCATTTTTTCTCATGTATGATCACATGTTCCAGACAGGTAAGAGACCGATATTTCTGTGTCAGCTGTGGTGCCTGGCACACCGTCGACAGGCACTTAGTGTGTCATGGTCAGTGGTGCTGTCTACCTGAGAATATCTAAAATGCATTGGTATTTGGCTTTATGTGAGTAAGTTTCTTATATCCTTTGGTAGGCTTTAAAAAATAATTAATAGTAATAACCTGTTATTAATATATTTATATTATAATTATAATTAATAATAATCAATATATTAATACTTACTAACAATCTTTTACTAATTAATGTTGATAACTCCAAAGACATGTGTGTTTTAATTAAATCATCAACCTTAAACTAGCTTTTATATCAAATATTTTCCTTTGGTAGGCTTTTGTGTTTTAAGAGAACTTGGTTGTTTCCCTGAACAACTCTGAGAGATGAGTTGACGTGACTAACTCCTCTTAACAGGCGGGGTAATTGTGTTGCAAAATGTCTTGTAGAAGATTGAAATAGACTTGGCTGCCACCTTACTGATGAAAGTACCCTATAGCTTCCAGAACCTCAAGCCAAGAAATTAATGAATCCCAATTTAAATTCACTCTTCAATACTGAACAGTGAAAGCATTTTAGATAAAGGAGATCAGCCACTTTTATTCGTTACTAATTGGCTATCTTGAGATGTTTAATTTCATTTTTTAAAGCAAGAACACTCTGTATGTCTGATTAAAACTAGGCTTGAAAACTCGAAAATACTGTTTCCGAGCCTCAGGGACACTGACTTAACCAGCATTTAGAAGGTAGTGGCTGTTTTCATGAACATGCTGTAGGAACAGCTTGACATCTCATTTCCATGCAGAATAGCACTTCACAGACAGTGACCATCCTTTCACATCCATTAGACCCTCATAAGTTTGGCAGAAGAGTGGAGAAACTGAGACCCATGAGGGTTTGGGGGAATTTCCTAAGAATGCAAAGCTGGTAAGTGGCAGAGCTAAAGCGAGAAACCTGGGCTGGCTTCATTTCATTCAGACAAACCGTGCAGACAGCACAAATGAATAGAGGATTTCAGTGCCATGATTTTATCTTTCAGCCCCTCTGCCTATAAGCACAAACATCAAAAAAGAATAACGCAGCCCTACGCCCTTGTCATTTAAGTCCAGTCGATGAGTCTGTAAAGTCAGGTTTCCAACTAGAAGGTGCTGTGGTCAAGGCAGCCACCCTGGCCCCTGGCCATGCTGTTGTCTGCCAAGTTTTGATCCCATTCCATGGCTCCACCTTGGGCTCTATCTGTTTGGGCAAATGTATTCCAAATGTCAAGGCACAGAGTAGGACTGATGTGTTCGGTCATTCATTTATTTGCTCAGATATTTAAGGACCTTCATGGTAAAGATACAAAGGTAAGTCAGACATGGATTCAGCCCTCAAAGTGCTGGTGGTGTCTTTGAGGGGTTAAGATGTGTGTCATTGGCATCACGTGATAGAAAGACACTAGGGCTGGAAGGAGGATGGAGGTGTGACTTTCACGGTAGTCCAAAAGCAGGAGAACTGGCTTCTGCCTGGGAGATCAGGGAGGCATTATGAAAGTGGCATCTGAGGCTAAGGAGAGGAGAGAAATTGATTGGATTGATTATTGGGTCCGATTATGGAAAACCTTAAATGCTAAGAGGTGAGGTTTTGTCTGTAGGCGCAGGGGGATTTTTTGGTAGTTACTGAGCTTGGGGGTGTGCGGGTCCTGTGCTTGGGGGAGATTAATTTGGCCTCAGCACCAGATGGTGTGGAAATGGGAGTTGAGGGCAGGGAGACAGTCAGGCGGGTATCGCGACCGTTCTGTATCCATACCTCTAGGTCCAACCACGTTGTTGCAAATGACAAGATCTCATCCTTTTTTATGTCTGAGGAATATTCCACCGTGTGTGTGTGTGTGTGTGTGTGCGCGCGCGCACACACATACTTTCTAAAATCACAATTTCTTTATCCATCCATCTATCAATAGACACAGGCTGCTTCCATATCTTAGCTATTGTAAATCATGCTGCAATAAACATAGGGGCCCGTATATCTTTTTAAGTTAGTATTTTTGTGTTCTTTGGGTAAATTCCCCATAGTGGGATTGGAGAGACCTACATACTGTTTTCCGCAGTGGCTGTACCACTTTGCATTCCCACCAGCAGTGCACAAGGGTTCCTTTTTCTTCACATGCTTGCCAACACTTGTTAATTCTTTTTGATTCTAGTCATTCTGACAGGTGTAAGATGGTAGCTCACTGTGGTGTTGATTTGTATTTTCCTGATGATAAGTGATGTTAAGCATCTTTTCCTATGTCTGATGGCCATTCCGAATGTACTCTTTGGAATAGTGTCTACTCAAGTCCTTTGCCTATTTTTTAATCAGATTGGTTTTTATTTTTATTTTTTTAATTTTTTAAAAAGATTTTATTTATTTAGTTGACAGATCACCAGTAGGCAGAGAGGCAGGCGGGGGGGGGGGGAAGCAGGCTCCCTGCTGAGCAGAGAGCCTGATGCAGGGGTCGATCCCAGGACCCTGAGATCATGACCTGAGCCAAAGGCAGAGGCTTCACCCAGTGAGCCACCCAGGTGCCCAAGAGATGCTATCTTATTTAGTGTTGACAAGGAAAGCCTTTCTAACAAGTTGCCTTTGAGTAGAAACTGCAAGGGAGGAGGAGAGCAAAGTGCAAGGCGAATCAGAGAGAAGAACATTCTGGGCGAGGGAAGAGCAAGGTGCAAAGCCCAGGAGCAGGTCACAGTTGGCAAGTGAACTAGAAGAACAGCAGGTGCTGCTGGGGTTGGAGTGGAGTGGGCAAGGCAGAGAGTGCCAGGGGCTGAGGTCAGACCAGGTGGGCTCCTAAAGTCCAGGAGAAGACCTCTGGGTTTTCCTCTGAGAAGGGACCCCACTAGAGGGTCTCAGCTGAGAGTGACTTGAAGTGCCATATCGTGAAAGGATCACTGTGGGTAGTGTATGTCATAATCTCCGAAGTGGTCTTCTTGGATAGGACTGTACTACCTCTCAAGGTCGAACAGACCAGATTTCCTAATGGCTTGTATGAGTGGTATGAGAAAAAGAGAAGTTAAGGGTGGTCCTCAGGTCTGTAGCTCGAGCAGTTGATTTAAACATGTTAAGTTTGTGATGCCTCTTGGATCTCCAAGTGGAGGTGTTCACTAAGCAGTTGCATCCCGTCTGCTTGGGGTTTCAGGGGCGGGGGGAATCACAGCTGAGCTATACATTTGGGAGTCATTAATGGGTCCATGGAATTTGAAACATAGATTCCATGAACTTATGGGTGTAGAAGGAGAAGGTAAGAGATTTATGTACTGTGCCCTGGGGTACCCCAACATGTAGAGGTCAGAAAAATAGGGCCCAGTCAAGGAGATGGGGAGGGGGCAGGCAGGGAGGTAGGAGGAGGATCGAGAGTGATGGGTGTGCCAGGAGGAGAAAGTGTTTCAGGAGAAAGGAGACATCAGCTATGTCCAGGTCTGCATGGAGACAGAGAGAGAACTGATCACTGGGGAGTTCACTGGCGGGCTTGACCAGAGTAGTGTCGATGAAGTGGGGGGCAAGAGACCAAAGGGCTTGAAATAGAGCTGGGGAAATAGAGGTGAAGACAGTGCGTATTGATGCTTCTTTCAAGCGGTTTTGCTGGGAAGGGGACAGAGAAGTGTATCAGCAGCTGAAGGGGCATGTGAGGTCAAGGTTTTTAATGAAGGTGGAGGTTCTAAAAGCCTGTTTGTTTAGTGATGGGAATGATCCAGGAAAGGAAGATAACTGATGGTGGGAGAGAGGGACATTTGATAGACTGCAGGCCAGCAGGGTCCCTGTCCAGTAGTGAGGATGGTCAGGAAGAAGGACAGTTGATTCATAGGAACAGGAGTGGAAGCAGACTTTATGTGTTCGGGGGTGGAGGGGAAGGCTTGGGGGTGGCTGGGAACATGTAGAGGTTCTCTACTGATTGCTTCTCATCAGTTAGAAGCAAAGGTGGGGGCGCCTGGGTGGTTAAGTGTCTGTCTTCAGCTCAGGTAATGATCTCAGGGTCTTGGGATCAAGCCCCACGTCAGGCTCCCTGCTCAGTGGGGAGTCTGCTTCTTCCTCTTCTTCTGTATCTCCCCTCTGATAGTGCTTTCTCTCTTTCTCTCTGTGTCTCAAATGAATACATTAAATCTTAAAAAGAAGAAGCAGCAGAAGCAGTAGCAGCAGCAAGGGCTGGCTGAAAGGGAGGAGGGGACAGTGAGGGGGCGGAGACCTGAGCAGAGGGAGGGTGTGGAATAGTCCTCGAGGAGAGTGGGAGAGAGTGAGCCAGGGGAATATTTAGGGTGCTTGGGCAGAACCAAGGGCTCTGATATTGGCGCTCAGAGGGTGACGGTTAGATGGATTCAAAGCGAGACCAGAACACACAGTTGTGTATATTTCACCGATGATGTTAACTTGCCTTGTTTCAGGTATGGAATGGGCATAGACTTGTATTTAACCAGAATTTAGTTTAACCAGGTAAATACAGACAGAAGGAGAGAGAGGACCCAGGCAGTTAAGGGTGGATATGAAGGAGTGATTTTAGTGATGGACTGTGGGCACTGTACTGGGGAAGGAGAGGCATAAGGCCCTGAGGAGGGGAAGGACGGTAAAATGGTGGCAGAGTCTATTGGCTTGGTCCCAACTGAGAAGGGGCACTTAGGGGGTAAGCTGGAAACCTATGAAATAGGGATTGGAAAGTGGGGTGCTTGATATGTGGCCTGTGGAGCAAATGCAGCTATTGGAAATATCTGGGTAGGGGGCCATGATTCTCCCTCTCAGCTACACACTAGGCGGAGGGCTTTAAAAATATGATGGTTGGGTAGAGATTGGGCATCAGTTTGTTTTTTGGCTTTTTTTTTAAGTTTCCCAGGTGATTTTTTTTTTTTAAGATTTTATTTATTTGACAGACAGAGATCACAAGTAGGCAGAGAGGCAGGCAGAGAGAGAGGGGGAAGCAGGCTCCCTGCTGAGTAGAGAGCCCGATTCGGTGCTCAATCCCAGGACCCTGGGATCATGACCTGAGCCGAAGGCAGAGGCTTTAATCCACTGAGCCACCCAGGCGCCCCTCCCAGGTGATTCTAATATGCACACGGAGTTGAGAGCTCTTGGTCTAGGAACGGGTAGCTGAGGTGGGGCGGAAGACAAGATCTTTGGAGGAAAGGAGGTCTAGGAACAGAGAGGCCAGGGTGCTGGAAGGGTCATTTTCGGTATTCACACCAAGAATTACGCCAGGATTTGTATTTGAAGGCAAGGTGATCAAATCTCCCCAGAATGAGGAGATGACCTTGGGGCTCTGGGATGATGGTGATAAGGAGAGGGAGCCGCACTCTCGTTTGCTGGTGTGAGCTTTGAAAGATCTTAAGGTTTGCAAGGATGGAGGGAGGGATAGTGGTCTGGAGATGACACTGAATCACAAGGCAGCTCCTACTCACCTCCGACTCAGGGGAGTCAGGGTGATGGGGTAGGGAAGCTGGGTGTTCCGGGGAGGCCCAGGCCTTAATAAAGCAACCACTCCAATTGGCTGAAGATTCTCAAAACTGTATTCTTCCCTTCTGCGCCTAAACTCCAGATGTATCTGTCTAACCCAGATATGCCCCCCAGGGATGCTCTGGGCCTGCCCCAGACTGAACCCCTCATTCCTCTAGTGTCTGCTTTTCCTCCTGTGTTCCCTACCTCAGTTTATTCCACCATCATCCACCAGGTCAGCTGACCCAGGATCTGTGTCCTTTTGATCTTTTCTTTCCCTTCTCTGCCCTCCCGCAGGTGGTCACGGAGCGCTGTTCATTTTACTTCACGTGTGTGTCTCCTCCTCTCTGCCTCTGAGGTCAGTGCTTTAGTTCACGACATTTCTCGTCCTCTCCCAGCTGTTCTTCCTGCCTTGAATCTTTCCTCTCCCCAGTCCTTTTCCTACAAAGTTCCTGGGTGATGCAGTCGGTTAAGAGTCCCACTCTTGGTTTTGGCTCAGGTCGTGACCTCAGGTTCGTAAGACTGAGCCCCACAACAGCCCTCCCTGCAGAGTCTGCTTGAGACTCTCTGTTTCTCTCCCTCGGCCCCTCCTCTCCCGTACCCTCTCTCTCTCTCAAACAAATAAATAAATATTTGAAAAAATTTTAATAAGTTCCTTCTACTGCATTGTCTTCTGAGGGATCTTTTAAAATTAAAATCTAGGGGCACTTGGGTGCCCCAGTTGGTTAAGCGTCTGCCTTCAGCTCAGGTCATGATCCTGGAGTTCTGGGATCGAGCCCTACATTGGGCTCCTTGCTCAATAGGCGTCTGCTTCTCCCTCTGCCTTTGCCCCTGCTCCTGCTCTCTTTCTCTCTCTCTCTCAAATAAATAAACATAAGCTTTTAAAAAAAAACAACAACTCAAATCTGACTGTGTACTTCCCCTCCTTAAAATTCTAGCTTCTTACAGAATACAATCCAAGTTCCAGAACACGTCAGAATCATGAGGGTAATAATTCTTGTCTTTCTTTTCATTGCTGTATCCCCAGGGCCTAGAACACAGCCTGGCACATAGTAGATACTCAGTATAAATTTGTTGAATAAATGATTGACCATGACCTTTACAGTCTGGTTCTTGCTGCTTCTGCAGCCTCATTTCTCATCCTCCCCTCCCCCTTCTACTTAATATTGTGTTTTCTCACTTAGCTCTATGCCTGAGCACGTATATTCCTCTGTCTGAGATACCTTTCTCTGTCCCGAACTCCTGGTGAACTCCTATTCATCCTTTAAAACCTTGCTCAAAGATCACCTCTCCTGTGAAATCTTCTCTGAACTCCTAGAGTGAATTCATTACTTTCTTGTCTATGCTTCTTCATCATTTGGACTTTGCACGTGTTACATTATATTGCATGAATTTGTTTACATGTCTCTCTTTCATGCCAGACTCAACATCTTGAGGGAAGAAATGGGTGTCTTGGTAAAGATGGACTTTGTTAGCACAGAATCTGGCATGTATAGGCGTTCAAATGAACGGTTGTATTGGTGAGATCAGACCATGAGAGAGGAAGGAAGGTGTTGTGGTAATTCTTACTTCTCTGATGGAGATAGAGTTAACAGTTGGTCTTTACAGGGACTAAAGCTGGACCCATTTTACATAATGTTTTGGTAGATAATTGAGAAGAAAAGTAAAGTGTAATGCCAGGCTGGTGGGATTAGATAGCAGGAAGATTCCACAACACTGGAGGAGTGAGCAGGAAACTGGCATCTTAGACCCAATGCACTCAGTGAGAAATTAAATAATCCAACGTACGTAAGTAATGATGAGCCAAGAGCTGCTGCTTTATTCTAGAAAACAGGTTTTGGAGTCACTGTAGATGATGCAGAATGTTAGGCATTATCAGGCTGGGAACTCAAGACCAGAGAAAATAATCTCCACCCTTGGGTTGAGTTGTGTTGGGAATGACGTTAGGTTCTCACTTGGGATTCTGCTTGCCATACTTTTGGCAGCACCTCCGAAGAGACAAAGCCCAGGTAGGTCTCCTGAGAAGGTCCCAGAGAAAAGGAGTTACTCCGGTGTTGACAGAAACCACAGAGCCTGGACTGCTTCATGAGTAAAGAAACACCAAGGAGAGGATGATGGTAACAAAAATGGCTGACATTTCTGAGCTCTTACTATGTGCTAGGTGCTGTGCTCTAGGTATTACTTCATTTCATTCACAGTCCTTTAAGGTGGGAACTAGTATCATCCCTATTTTACAGATGAGAAAAGTGAGGCACAGAGAAGTTAAGGGAGATGTCCAAAGTCATATGGCTGGTAAATGGAGGAGCGGGGACTTGAACCCAGATTTCAATGCCTGGAAATGTTGAGTCACTAGTGCCTTCCTGTAGGATGTGATATGACCAAAGTCTATTAAATCCTGAAGGTTGTGGATAGAGGGGACACGTCTTGGAATACTGTAGTAAGGGTACTCGGGAAACTTGAAAGAACAGTTTTGTATGTGGGGGGATAATCGTGTTGTCACCTTAATGGTTGTACAAGCAAGGTGGGGAAAAAAAAAGATTTGAAAAAAGATTTAAGTGAATCTCTGGATGTTTGATGATTTCAGATCTATAGACTTTTTTTTTTTTTTAAGATTTTATTTATTTATTTTTTTGACAGAGATCACAAGTAGGCAGAGAGGCAGGCAGAGAGAGAGAAGGGGAAGCAGGATCCCCGCTGAATAGAGAGCCCGATGTGGGGCTCAATCCCAGGACCCTGGGATCATGACCTGAGTGGAAGGCAGAGGCTTTAACCCACTGAGCCACCCAGGCACTCGGCTTTTTTTTTTTTTTTTAAGATTTTATTTATTTATTTGACAGAGTGAGAGAGGGAACACAAGCGGAGGGTGTGGGAGAGGGAGAAGTAGGCTTCCCGCTGAGCAGGGAGCCCAATGCGGGGCTCAGTCCCAGGACCCTGGGAGCATGACCTGAGCTGAAGGCAGCTGCTTAACAACTGATCCACCCAGGTGCCCCCAGATCAATAGACTTAATACGAATTCCAGTTGAAAGTGTGCATCACAGTACACACAGTACACATCTGCACGTGCCTTAGGCCCTCTCGTCCTAGAATATATGCATCATGATCCAGGGGTCTGACTCATCATAACGGAGGGTTCCAAACTTTTGAGGGTCATGAAATCAATTCAGGAGGTCAGTGTTGGTCGGGTCAGGCTGCCACAGCAGAATTCCACAGATTGAGTGGCTTAAACAACAGAGATTTATTTTCTCACAGTTCTGGAGGCTGGGAGTCCAAGATCAAGGTGCCGATAGGGTTGTTTTCTTCCTGGCTTGCGAACGACTACCTTCTTGCTGGTCTTCACATGGCCTTTGCCGCTGTGCATGAACAGAGAGAGAATGAGATCTCTGGTGTCTCTTCCTCAAATTATAAGGACACCGGTCCTATCAGATTAGGGATCTACCCTTAAGACCTCATTGAACCTTAGCTACCTCCCTATCTCCAAATATAGTCACCCTGGAGGTTAGGACTTCAATGTATGAATTTGGGGGGATGCAACTCCGTGCATAACAGGGTCTCCATCAGCACTGCCTGCAAATGAAAACAGAGACTATAGACACTGTCAGAATGAGGGTTATTTTGGGAATTTTCCAGTTATCCACTTGAAGACATGTGACTCCTGAGGTTGTAATGTGTCTCTAACTATGAGCCACAGAGAAGTTTGAAAGCCATATGTCATTCCTTGCAACCTTGTATCAGAATCCCGCTTTACCCTCTGGCTGACTGGCAGCCAGACAAAGACTTGGATTTTGTAGTGTCTTGCTGTGAGCTGGTGGTAAAGGTGATGTCCTCTGTCTGGATCCGGGCTGGCGGAATTCCCCAGGTCCCCATCACCTGTTGGAGGGTGGGCAGTGTCACTGATGCTTACAACCCATTTGGTTCCCCAGGTGACGTGCTGGTGGTCCCCATCAAGCTTCACAAGTGTCCTTTCTGCCCTTACACCGCCAAACAGAAAGGCATCCTTAAGCGGCATATCCGCTCGCACACAGGTGAGCGGCCCTACCCCTGTGAGACCTGTGGCAAGAGGTTCACGCGACAGGAGCACCTGCGGAGTCATGCCCTGAGCGTAAGTGTCTGGGCTGGAAGATCTCTTGTGGTGGTGGTTGGAGGACTCCTGGGATTTGCCTAAGGTGAGGGTAAACCAGCCTGCCTGTTACTTCTCCGTCCACTGGAGTATTTTCAGAGAACTTTAAACATGTGTTTCTACTAAATTAAAGCTGGGTTGGTGGCGCTTAGAGAAGGTTAAGACTTATATAAGAAACTAGTTTTTTTAGACTCAAAAAGAGGTTTTTTTTTGTTTGTTTGTTTTTTGTTTTGTTTTTGGTGTTATTTATTAGAGAGAGAGAGAGAGGACGAGAGAACATAGGCAGGGGGAGCTGCAGAGGGAGAGGGAGAAGCAGGCTCCTCACTGAGCAGGGAGCCCGATGCGGGGCTCGATTCAAGAACCGTGGGAGCCCTGGGATCATGACCTGAGCCAAAGGCAGCTGCTTAACTGACTGAGCCACCCAGCACCCAGACTCAAGAAAGTTTAGATCCTGGTCAGGGATGGTTGTCATAAGGCAGAGAACAGTGGACATGGACAGGGGACTGTGGTCTGTTCTCACCATTGTGATGCCAAAGGCAAGAAAAGCACACCTTCAGTATTCTACCCAATGTGGTTCCTGGGTGTGGGGAAAGCACGTGCCACCATTTCTAAGCCTACCTGTGGGTAGCAAAGAGGACTCCAGATGCAGGGGACCTCTCCTCCCACTGGCTGCCTCCTGGTTTTCTTTCTCCCATGTGAGTGGTTGATTCCCACCAGCTAAAAGGCAGTCGGGCCATTTAGGAAAGCGTTGTATTTAAGATCATCTTTGAGCAAGGCAATCAGTCTTTGGAAGATCAAACATAAAAAGGGTTTGGACTTCAGAGATCACTATCAAGAATGTGAGAACCCACAGAGTGGGAGAAAATACTAGTGAATCCTTTATCTGCTAAGGATCTAGTAACCACACTATATAAAGAACTCTTCCAGTTCAACAATAAGAGACAAATAACCAAATTAAATAACAGATATGAATAGACATTCCTCCAAAGAAGATACACAAATGTCCAATAAGAACATGAAAAGATGCTCAACATCACTAATCATTAGGAAAATGCAGGTCAAAGCCACAGTGAGCTACCACTTCAAACACACTACTGTTGTTATCATTGAAAAGCAGGTAATAAAATGTTGGCAAGGATGTGGAGGAACTGGAACGCTCATACACTGCTGGTGGGAATGGAAAATGGCGCAGCCACTGTGGGAAACAATTTGGTGGTTCTTCAGAGAGTTTAGCATAAAATTACCGTAGGTCCCAGCAATTCTATGTCAAAGTGTATACCCAAGAGAACTGAAAACGTACATTCGCACAAAAATGTACCTGCACACAAAGGTTCATACCAGCATTATTTCTAGTAGCCCAAAAGTGGAAACCACCCAGGTGTCATCAACTGAGGCGTGAGTAAACAAAGTGTGGTCTGTCCCTACAATGGACCCTTATTTGGCTGTGACATGGAATGAGTTCTGACACATGCTACAACAGGGATGAGCCTTAAAAGCATTAAGGCTTTAAGCATTTATTAATAATTAATAATATATTAATTAAACATTTCTACATGAAAGAAATTGGTCACAAAAGGCCATGTCTTGTATGAGTTCCTTGATATGAGATACATAAAATGGGCAGACCCATGGATATAGAGTATATCAGTGGTTACCAGGGGCCAAGAGGATGTCGGGTGGGAGGGGGTGGCAGTAAATACACACCTGCTTTCTTTCTGGGATGATGAAAATGTTCTGGAATTAGATGGTGGGGATAGTTGCACAACCTTGTGAATATACTAAAAACCACTGAATTGTATGCTTTTAAAAGGTGGATTTTATGGTACGTGAGTTGTAGTTTGGAAAGAATCCAGATTTAAGATAAGTCCAAGGTTACTGACTATCTCCACTCTCAGGGCTGGCTCCAGCACACCCATCTGAGAGTGGGCTCTTCCCACAGCGTCAAGTTTTTAATTGTCTCCCCACAACACACACATTATATCTCCAGTCTGTCTTGGCAGCAGTATGTTCCTGGTGCCCTGAAGATAGTCCACTGGTTGGAATCCTGATTCCCTCTATCTTTCCCTGTTATACAAGATCCAGTCTACTGTAGCCCAAAGAGGTGGTATTCAAAGGCCTTGTCAGGTTGCAAAGGTCATGGACATGCTCAGGTTGGCTAAGGTTGGAGGTTTAGTGTGGAAAGCCCAGGAGACCCCCTGGAAGGCAGGAACATTGGCCAGAATGTAGAACAGCTCCAGAGAGTTGGTGTTGGGTTATTGGCCTTTGTCCTCCATCATTTCTCTCTGTCTCTACCTCTTGTGTGCATCCTGCATCCAGAACTCTCCACAGGAAAGGCTTTGGTTCACAGACCCCCTCTAGGCTGGAGCTCCTGAAGAGCGCAGCCTATATGGAGGGGGTCCTTGGGGCCGCTGCCCTAAGGAGGGACTGCATGGGGTAGGAGATCAGGTTCTTTTTTCTAGCTTGCAAAGTGCTTCTCATAGACAAGGAGTGCATTTCTCAAAGAAGAGCTAAGATGGAGTGCCCGCCACGTTTGGAGAAGATGCCATCTAGCAAGTCTGCCTCCCTAATAACTAGACAATTGCAGGTACATAAAACCCACACCTAAAATCCACACCCGTTCCCTGAATGCCCTTTCTATGCCAGGCATAGGGTTATAGTAACAAATGTGACAGAGAACATGAATGAGGATGGTCTCTGCCTTCTTGGGGCTTATAGTCTAGGGAATTTACTAACCATTTATTATAAATTCAACAAAGGGGGGCACCTGGGTGGCTCAGTTGGTTAAGTGACCGGCTCTTGGTTTGGATCAGGTCATGATCTCAGGGTTGTGGGACTGAGCCCCGCGTGGGGCCCTGTGCTCAGTACAGAGTGTGCTTGAGATTCTCTCTCCCTCTCCCTCTGCCCCTCCCCCTGCTCATTCTCTCTAAATACACAAATAAATGAAATCTAAAAAAAAAAAAAAAAGTCAACAAAGGAAGGAGGATAGGGGAGACTATATATCTGGGGACCTAACCTGGCCCAGAGCATCAGAGAAGACTTTCTTCCAAGGCATTCCTAGCAGGGCAAGTCTTGGCAAAGGGGGAGGTGGGCGGGGTCCTCGCAAGTCCAGGGGCCCTGGGGCAGAAGCGCCTGGGTGAGGCGGAGACTGTGGCAGAGAGAGCGAGGCGGAGAGTGCTTACCGGGTGTGCGTGTGATTGTAGGTGCACAGATCCAACCGTCCGATCATCTGCAAGGGTTGCAGAAGAACCTTCACGAGTCACCTGTCCCAGGGACTGCGGCGCTTCGGGCTGTGTGACAGCTGCACCTGCGTTACCGACACACACGATGAGGACGACGATCTGATGCCCATCAACCTTAGCCTGGTGGAGGCTTCATCTGAAAGCCAAGAAAAGAGTGACACAGACAATGACTGGCCCATCTATGTGGAGTCTGGTGAGGAAAATGACCCCGCCGGAGAGGATTCTGATGACAGACGGCGAATTCGGTCCTACTTGTCCGATCGCGAGACACTTACGTAGCAGTCAGTTTTGGTGGGGGAGAGGTTTTAGAATTTGTTCTTGCTCATTCTGCGTTCGAAAGCTGCCATTTGTCCAATTTTGTGGAGCCCCGAGAGGAACATTTTTTTTTCTTCACTGTTCCTCTACATGCATTTTTATTAGATTACATACGAAGGTTGGACCTTGTGAGTTGAGGGACTAATGACTTCTTAGTGGAATGCCCTTGGTTTTGGAGGGCTTTGCTGAGTTAATTCTGAGTGAGTCGAGGCTGGCCCCAAGGTTCCCCATTCTTCCTATCGTGCACCCAAACTCTGGTTAGGAGAGAGAGAAGAAAATCTCCATGCTTGTTTTCATATTGTCTCACTCGTCTACATGCCTTTCTTGTCGGTCTTTTTCTCTCTAAAGGTGGGCGAGAATAGCTCGAGTCGGGTCTTTCTTTGCCATGTCTCTCCTAATGGATCCCGTAGTTTAGTTTTCTGGTGAAGGCTTAAAGAGAAAGTTTCACGACGTAAGACAGGCAGGGCTGTTTGGCTACCTGATTGTAAAGGTACTTTCTAACTGTAAGGCTGCAATTTTAATGGCTGGAAGTATTTATGTGCACACAAACATGGCAATGAACGAAGAGGTTCCCTGGATTCTCTGACTTGCCCAGCTAAATTAAACTTGAAGTTAGCCCCTAGGAAGGGAGCCTGTGAGCCTGGTTTCCCTGTCTGGTTTGGTATTTGACAATCCTATACACACAGATCACCTGTCTTGCGATCATAAAAACAAGTCCTTTGGGTGAAATTCAAAATACTCCTGCTTTCCCCAGCCATTTTCCAGAGCTGCTGTTGTGTAATGTGGAAATGTAGCCACTGCTCACAGTCTCCTGCTTTGATTATGACTACAACTTTAATTGGAGGGGAAGTGCAAGCCTATATAAACAAGTTAAATTTCCAAATTGTTAACCTTTTAAAAGCTCCTTTGGAGGGAAAGAGAAAGTTGGTAGAAAACAGGTTTTTAAAACTATTCTGCTTTTCACCCACTTTGCAGCCATGTGGTTATTCTAACATGAGAGGCTATCCATCTTTAAAAGGCTGAAGAACAGGAAATATTAGGGATGAAGGATGTTTAAGGCACTTTCATAATTTTGTCTTATGTTACAGTATCCAAAATGGACTTTTTTTTTTTTTTTTTTTAAGATTTTACTTATTCATTTGACACAGAGAGAGAGAGACACAGCGAGAGAGGGAACACAAGCAGGGGGAGTGGGAGAGGGAGAAGCAGGCTTCCCACTGAGCAGGTATCCTGATGCAGGACTCCATCCCAGGACCCTAGGATCATGACCCGAGCCGAAGGCAGATGCTTAACAACTGAGCCACCCAGGTACTCCTCCAAAATGGACTTTAGAGGAAATCACTTTTTCTTCCTTTGAGTAGAGTTGTGTCTCAAAAGTTGCTAAAACCACCTTTCTTTCTGCCTCCAGAACAAAAAAGCCAATAAAAAAGTTATAAATTGCCTTGGGAGTGTTAGTCATTGAAGAGTTCAAAAGGTGTTTAAACCAAACTTCTCAACAGAAGTGAGAATTCAGAATAGTGTTACTCAAACTGTGACCCCCAGACAGCTGGCCTGAGCATTCTTTGATAACAACCCACACAGTAGGACCACATGTTGGCCTGCAGTAGGTTAGAAATTTTTAAAATGGTCTTTTGCCACAGATAGTTTGAAAATTACTGTTCTAGATCAAGAGTAACAAACTGGAAGTTATCAAGGACCAGAAACACTTTTCATTCCTGAGATGGAAATATTAGCTATTCTTTTCAAGGAGGGATCTTAGCAAAAGGGAAATCTAACTGGTTGTGTAGAAGGTATACTTTGCAAGGAATTATATTTGATATGATCACTCTGCTTAAATTATTTCTAGTGGTTTTTTAAATTTTTATTTTTAAGTAATCTTCATACTCAACACGGGGCTCGAACCCACAACCCTAAGATCAAGAGTCGCACGCTCCACTGACTGAGCCAGCCAGGTGCCCCATTTCTGGTGTTTTATTTTTTTTTTAAAGATTTTATTTATTTATTTGACAGAGATCACAAGTAGGCAGAGAGGCAGGCAGAGAGAGAGAAAGGGAAGCAGGCTCCCTGCTGAGCAGAGAGCCCCATGCGGGGCTAGATCCCAGGACCCTGGGATCATGACCCGAGCCGAAGGCAGAGGCCTTAACCCACTGAGCCACCCAGGTGCCCCATTTCTGGTGTTTTAATGTGACTTTTCTACCTCACAGTTCAACTTCTCTGTCCACTTTCTCTGGTAGAACAACAGTCCTTCTTGGTGACTCTATGACCTGATCATATTGCTGGGTGCAAAGGAAATTTATATCAGCAATTTCACTGTAGGACAGTGACTTTCACCTAGGGGTGATTTTGTTCCCCAGAAGACATTTGGCAATGTCTGGAGACAGTCTCAATTGTTAAAACTCAGGGCAGGGTGCTGCTGGCATCTGGATAAGGTTGTTGCTAAACATCCTATAATTCATAGGATGGCCCCTTAGAACAAATAATTGTCTAGTCCAAAATGTCAAGAGTAACCAGATTGAGAAACCTGACCATAAGATAAGTAAGATTTTTTAAAATTACCTTTAATGAACGAACTTAATTTTGTGTTTTATTTTAGGTTACCTTTTACCTCCATAATATTTAGTAGGCCCTTAAGCTCCTGTAAGTTTCAGCAAATAGTGGAGTTAGTAAAACAGGGAGCTGAGGCCCAAGCTCTGATTTGGTTTGTGATGTGGAAACTTAGAAATTCTGATCTCATATTCCTAGAACCATTACTGGGCTCTGGTCATTTTATTACATTTTAAAGTAGCGAAATCACGGGAAGAAAATGGAACATGAAGCTTAATATTTAAATGATTCTTTTTTCCGTAATGTCTCAGATTGTTGCCTTCTTGGTTGGCTGTTTTGAGTTTGGGTATTGACGTTAGTACTGATTGGATTGCTGAGTTCTATCACTTTGAATGGAAATAATTGCTTTGTTTAGATTATCAGATCATAAACTGTCCTTTGTTTTTAAGTTCATGTTCACTTTTGGTGGTCAATATTTATAACTGCACAGTGCCTAAGGTTTAATTAATGGAGTTGGTGATATTTTTATAAGTAAATTCATCATTGGGCCCAACACAGACCATTAAGGATTTTTTTCATATCTGGCATCTCTCTGGCATATTCAATCCAAGTTCACACAGGGATTCTTTGTCTTATATTAGATACATTGCATGGACAGGAACAGAATCCTTATTTGTAATGGAATTTGAAAGTGGCCTCCCTGGGAAGTTGTATCTCTTGGGGGAAGAGGACAGGCTTCCACAACAAGGGTTGAAAAGGAATGTAAATAAGGCCCGTCTCTGTAACAGACTAAGAAATGACAAAGAGCCACGTGACTTCTGGTCATTTGGCAGATAGATGCCCTTTTGATGTAAATATTTTGGTGGTCGCTACAGTTCAAGTATTCCTTGAGAAAGCTGGTGGTCTGCAGAATATGAAATCGAGTGTTCTGGAAGTTCAGGGTACGTGATGGGTTTTTATTGTCGTTCGTTGATGTTGTGAACAAAGCCACACGTGTGGCTTCATGTGCTGATTCCAAGGGCAGTGGGAAGACTGGAGTGGCCTGTGGGCAACTGAATTCAGACTGCTTCGTTAGACTGAGAAGTTTTGCTTGTGTATCTCTTGTGCATTGACGATAGAATTACCTCTGTGAAGTCTAGTGTAGCGGGGTGGGGAGGGGCGGAGGGTTGGGGTGTGAAGTTCCTATTGTCCTCTGTTTTGAGCTTTACCATGGTCCTTCCCATTGCTGTTGGTCTCTTGTAGCTTCCGATGTGGTCGTGCTGTCTTCCAGCTCCAAAGAGGGCCCTTTATTCAGTCGCCTACGATGGGCAGAGTTTTCGTGGATTTTTGTTCAGTATTTCTGCTAAATATTACTGTGCTACTCAAACCTTTCATTATAGTGTGAAAAATGGAATTCTTTTCTGCAGAGGATGCTTCTGTAGAGGGAAATGAAAAGTTTTTTGTTTGGCAGTTGTTTGGTTGTTTTCCAATGTGCCCCTGGTTTTAAAAGGTGACACTAACTCACACCGTTGTGATCAGAGGATATGGGGCTTTTGTAACTGGAGGACTTCTGGCTTCTGTTTGACCCCTGGGGAGATTATTTTGCTATCCCTAGTTCTTCATGGACAACTGTGGTTTGGGGGAGTGATTTTTATATCCATCATTTGATTTTTGGACATTTGTCAGTAGCATATTAAAAACTGGGAGTTAGGGTGGGATTATGTGCTTGGAGGGAGAAAGCTTAGTAGGAACAAGCTTGGGGACTTTAAGAGAAGGCATCAGTTGGAGCTCTATATCTTGGTGACACGTAACGGAGATGGATTGTCTACCACGGAGTCATTGATGGGTATGATCACGATTTTGGGGAAGCAGGAAACCATGCCAGACAGTTCCACATCTCTCATAGTCCCTGGGGAGCATCTAAACAAAACAAAACACGAAGCAGGTAGAACCACAGTAGTCTACTTAGGCTCAACCGAGCATTTAGAAACATTCACACTCACGAACCGACACTCTCGGCATCAGAGTCACTTAGAAGGATACAGGACAGGAAGCACAGATCCCCAGGAGGGCAGAACCAGATGTCGCTCTTCTGTCGGAGTCCCTGTAATGGTCCGTGTGTCATAACTTAGATGCAAGGAGACAGACCCACATCAGACCAATATGGAAGCTATCCTAGGTTAAAAGCCTCTTGTCTTAGGGGAGCAAGTGTCCATTGTAACAACCCCATGGACATAGTTTCCAGGGTCCCTGCAAGAGGTATGTCCGTCCCAAGGGTCTCTGTACCTAGGGAAGCCCAGAGCTGTGGTTTCCTATCAGGAGTTCTCCCAGTCTGCAGGCAGTTTACCAGTTTACCAGTTTACCAGGACCTTTCCCCCATGGGTAATGATGCCAGCAGCTAGTTGATATGCTGTTCTTTATTAGGTTGCCGGGGGAACAGAGCTAGAAAGTTAATGGGTCAAATTCTCATATGGAACACATACAAGGTTCTCTTAATCCATTACCAAACAGTACGCTGAACAATTGCACAACAGATACCCCACCTTGTTCCTATAAAACGTAGTCAGGGGAATTTCCTCCTCAATTAGAGCCAACACCAACTCATCTTCCTCTCTTGAATAGTGTTCATTCTTTCTGTTTAGCTTCTTGTGGTTAATACACTGTGGGCGGATTCTGCTAAGGTGTGTGTAAGTGGTCCCACCAAAATGTCATACAGTCTTTGGTGCTACTTATAATAGGCAGGTATAGTATGACATTATTGAATGGAAATCTGTGGGGATTCCATCAATCACTCATTGATGGGAACCTGTGTCCTCCTGCCAACCACCAAACACAGGTTCTTGGTAGTAATGCCTCTTACTGCTATCACGTGGTGCTCCTCTTGCTTGCTTCTGTTGCTCTTGGAAGATCAGTAAGTGGAAATAGCTGGCTGTTAAGCCAACAAGTGTTTACGGAGTCCTTACTATGTGTCAGGCACTAGGGTTACATCAGTGAATGAGCCAAATCGCTGTCCTCCAGGGATTTGTGGTGCGTGAACAGGGAGACAAGTGATTAAGCAGTTACAACACAGGTTTGGGTGTGATGGTGCGGCAAGGATGGGAAGGATGCTCTGAGAGAGCTTGGGTAGAGCATCTGGTCCAATCTCAGAGCCTCCGAGAAGGCTCTCTTGTCTATGCTACTGTTGCTGTGGTCCTTCCCAACCGGTAAACTTCTATCTTTGGGATATAATTTGCAAGCAGTTTAAATAGTTTCTGACATTCCTTGCCTTTTTCAAACACGGTCGCTTTAGACATTAACAATGTTTAAAATACCTATTTTATTCAGGGATGTAAAAATATTATAAGCATTTTGGAATATCCTAGGCTTTAGAAAAATGCATCAGATGCTATGGTTTTCTTACGAAAACACCACCACCACCCCCAGATAACTTCCCACGATCTTGGTCCAGTGTGATAAGATAGAAGAAGGTATTTTTACTGGAACAGATGTGGAGGAGCCCCAGTGCATCTGGATTGGGTCCTGGCTGGCCATGTAAATTAGTTAATACGCCAGAAACCAGATAGCTATGGAACAGAACCATTCAATCGAAGAATTTGAGAAACAGAAGCGACTTTAGAGATGGTCTAATCCAACTCTATTTTACAGAGAGATAAAATGACTAGTCCTTAGTTCCCACGCAGCTAGTTAGGGTCAGAAACCAGTTTCTGCCAGGCCAGTGCTGACAATCAACGTGTTGGGGCAGGCAGCAAAGACCATCCACAGATAGCATTCGTTTTCTTGGGTACCCAGCAGACTAAAATCACAGAAGAGGAAAATGCTGTCTTAGCCTCATGTGGCTTTGTGTGGTCATGGCCTGCATTCTTGTAATGCTTAGACAGGGAGGGGGAAATCACATATGAAGAAGGGGGGAGTTAATTTAATTTCTTTGCTTATAATACCCACACATGTCTGAACAACAAAAACCACCACCAACCCCCCCCCACACACACATACATACACACACAGACACAGGACAAATAAAAATCTTTATTGCCCACCTATTTAATATATATCATGTATTTAATTTAACTTAATTTATTTTTTAAAGAGTAACTTAGATTTTAGAAATTTTTTCTTTCTTTCTTAAGATTTTATTTATTTATTTGACAGATGGAGATCACAAGTAGGCAGAGAGGCAGGCAGAGAGAGATGAGGAAGCAGACTCCCTGCTGAGCAGAGAGCCGGATGCGGGGCTCGATCCCAGGACCCTGTGATCATGACCTGAGCTGAAGGCAGACCTTTAACCAACTGAACCACCCAGGTGCCCCGTATTTAATTTTAATGTATTCATTTTTATTTGTAAAAAGTTTCAAAATTAAATATACAACATTATCTGGAAATTGCTTTTATAAATCTCTCTGAGTGATTTTTGAAATATAAATTGGGCATGAGTCAGGGAAGTCGACAAGAACAATCTTATTTGAAACAAAACCCACATATTTTGGGGCACCTGGGTGGCTCAGTCCATTAAGCGTCTACCTTTGCCTTAGGTCATGATCCTGGGGTTCTGGGACCAAGCCCCTCATTGGGCTCCCTGCTCAGCGGGGAGTCTGCTCCTTCTCCCTCTGCCATTCCCCCACTTGCACCCACTCTCTCTGTCAAATAAATAAATAAAATCTTAAAAAAAAAATAAGCCCAAACCCCCAAAACCACATATTTTAAATAAGCAGCACATATAATATTATGGTACTGATTGAAAAATGCATTTTGGGTATTTCTTGATTCAGTGGATTTTAATAAACTTACTACAAAAGCTAATTTTATTTAAAGGTCTGTGATAATATATAATAATTATTAGTAAGACAATTAGCCATTTTGGGCACCTGGGTGGCTCATTGGGTTAAAGCCTCTGCCTTCAGCTCAGGTCGTGATCCCAGGGTCCTGGGATCGAGCCCCGCATCCGGCTCTCTGCTCAGCAGGGAGCCTGCTTCCTCCTCTCTCTCTGCCTGCCTCTCTGCCTACTTGTGATCTCCGTCTGTCAAATAAATAAATAAAATCTTAAAAAAAAAGACAATTAGCCATTTTATGAACTAAAAATACTTAGAAACAGTGATCCTAGTTGTTAATGAAATATTTACCAAGTTTGGGATTAAAATTAATGCAAATCATCTTTGATTTGGTTAAATCAACCTAAGATAAACAGAAAATAGACTCAAACTAAAATTTTTTTAAGAGTTTATTTGAGTGCGTGAGAGTGAGGGTGAGAGAGAGAGAGAGAGAGAGAGTGAGTGAGCCAGTGCACAAACGGGGGAGGGGTGGAGGGAGAAAGAGAAGACTCCCCCGCTGAGCTAGGAGCCCAATGTGGGACTCAGTCCCAGGATCCCAGGGTCATGACCTGAGCCGAAGGCAGACGCTTAACCCACTGAGCCACCCAGGTGCCCCTCAAACTAAATTTTTGTTTTGATTTATATAAAGTCAGATTGAGACACCCTAGTGACAAGTTTATAATAGAAACAGCCCTGTCCAAGTCCAAGAACAAGTCTTTTTTTTTTTTTTTTTAAGATTTTATGTATTTATTTTAGAGACAGAGAGAGAGCATGGCCAGGGGAGGAAGCAGAAGGGGGAAAGAACCTCAAGCAGACTCTGTGCTAAGTGTGCAGCCTACGGGGGCTTGATCTTGAGACCCCCAGACATGATCTGAGCTGAAACCAAGAGTCAGACACTTAACCAAGTGAGCCAGCCAGGTGCCCCAAGAAAAAGTCTCTTTTTCCTTTTATTGCTCATTTTTGTTTCAGAAACCAATGCAGTTTAACTAGTTTCTGTACCTTAAAATTGACCTAAGTTAGATTACTGGGAATTTTGGAACGGCTAAGGTTAAAATGGTTAAGGCACTTTCAGAATGAATGCAATGAATTGACGATGGAGCCCCTCACATGAACGAGTTAATAATCCACTGTAATTTAAAGTTAGTTCACTGTTTTTTCTCAGCGCCATTATTTTATGTGAAATTCTAATGAGGAATTCTATGAATAAGATATTAGATAGAAATGGAAAGCTATCAGATAGAGCTCTAACAGAAGGAGCTTCCATCAAACACCTTTTTGCACCTTTCTGTCCCATGGTGTTAGGACCAATTACTTCCTTAAATGAGACAGTTTCTGCGCAGAGAATCTCAAGCTAGGACATTTAGATTTTGTGAAGGAAGACCACCTATTGCTTGATGAGTGGGTAACCAGAATGCAATTATAAGCCAAAACTAATGGCAGACAACAGAAAAATCAGAAAAGACACAACCATTCTAAGCCCTGAGGTCCACAGCCGCACACTTTGCAAGAACACTTAGAAGGAAAATAGAAAACTTGGAATTGGCAAGTTTCTAAGTGAATTAATTCCTCTTACAAAGGCACTTGTCAAAATTGTTGTGCCACACACACACACACACACACACACGATGAAGTTAGAAATGGTTCTAACCATTAAAACAATAGCAACTGATACATTTTTTTTAAGGCGTGGGAAACTTTCTGCTTTTTTGGAGCTGAGCTGGTCTTTGTGTCAAAGTGGCTATGTACCAAGTCTGTTTATATGATTCATTGTTGTCTGTGTTGTTTTGCTATTTTTACTTTTTATATATAAAGGACTAAAAATAAGAGAGAATAAAGTAATAAATTGGTGGATATCATTTACATCCCATAGATCTAAGTTCTCATGTCTGTTGTCTCAACATTCCATGTTTAATATAAACCTTTAAGACATATGTGCATATTTTTATTTCAAAAATTATTTCTGTTTAAACAACAGTGTCAAATATTTATCTTTTAAAGACAGGAAGTTGGTTCAGTTTTAGCTATATATTGATATAATTCTACATTTTTTGAAAATGTTGAGGCTGGATTTATTTAAGATTGGCTGGGCTTACTGCCAACTCTTGAGAAAACCTATAGATTTTTTTAGAGTCCCCATAACAATATAGAACTGCTAAGACTAAATACACTTTCCATCTGTTTGAAGACTCATTAACTTTATTTAATAATAGAATAAAAAAAAAAGGCTATCCAAGACAGAGGTTGGGCCAAATCCCACCTGCTGCCCATATTTTGCAAATATAGTTTTATTGGAACACAGACACACCCATTCCATTCCTTTCCACATTGTATATGCCAGCTTTTGAGTTACAATGGTAAAGTTGAGTGGTTGTGACAGACATCTTTCATCCGCAAAGCCCCGAATAATTCCTGTCTGGCACTTTACAGAAAGTTTGCCTACCAGTGATCTAGAATGTTGGTCGGGATAAGAGATCCGTTATTCCTCATGTAGGGTAGGTGGGTAGGTGCCGCCAATCAGGTGAGTGTCTCTAGGATTAAACCAGTCTGGGATGTATGGACCAATCTGTGAGCATCACTAAGATTTAAACATGTCTTGTATGTATGAGGATCAGGGAAGGAATGCAGCTGTTCTGTACAAAGTTTTCTGGGGGAAGTCTCCGGAACTATCTGACTAGGAGAAAAGATGGTCACTTGGCTCAGCTCCAGGGAAGTAAGTCTGAGCCTTCAGTGGGAGAGCTAGAGGCAGAAACTAAAGGAGCATGATCTTAAATCTCGGTGAGATGCTGGGGGCTCAGACTGCACTGCTTTGAACACCTGCCAAAAGCATGAGGCAGAGCTGGAGGGTAGGAGCACTGACAGGCATGCATTTCGCAACTCTGCGCATCCTCTATCCTCCAATGTATCCTTAGCACAGCTAAGGCAAGAGAGCTTAAATCCAGCTGGATAGACTCTGTTGGTGAGTACTGTAGGCAGCTAGGATTTCAGCTTTTCCAAGCATCAACAGATTCAGCAGCAGACACCAGAGCACCTGTCTTGGGGCACTCTTGGCTTCAAGGAACAAACACTCAAGCAAGCTGAAGGCAATGGTTCTCAATGTGTGGTCCCAGAACCAGCAGCATCTGCATCATCCCAGTGGGATTCTGATGCAAACTAAAGTTTGAGAGCAATTTTAAAAGGATTTGTTTCAAGATTAAAATGAGGGATTTTATGAGCATCCTAGGTGAGAAAATCAGCAGACCACCTGGAACTAAGAAGGAAGGACTGAGACTGCTCCTGATTTCTCACAGTCCTTGTCCATGTTCCTTGGCTTCTCTCTTCCAGTGTGAAGTTCCCCAGACATTCTTAGAAGATTAGCTTTCTTCTGCCCTTTCATCAGGCCCTAAGTGGTTGCCCCACCCCTGACCTGACCACTGCTTTGTCCTTCAGGTAAAATCCTCCAAGGGAAAAGACCTCTGTTTCTGTCCAGCAAAAGCTGGGTTCTCTGGGGTCACCTTGCACCTTGGGTCAGGCAACAGAGGGCTCTGACCAAGAGGTTAGGGTGGGACGGGGGTGTGTTATTTGGAAGCTGGGGCTGGGTGGTGGTATGGGGGACAGATCCGCTGAGAAGGGGCCCTGGAGAGGGCAGGAATATTGATCTGTATGTCTCTTATATCAAGAAAATCAAGACAGGAAGTTTTACTGGAGCATGTATTGTATACCTCCAGGAGTTGCCAGAATCAATGGGGAGAGAATTGCGGGTGGCTGTAGGGTTTTCCATTAGTAGTGGAGCAAAAGCCTATTCAGTTGCACATACCCCAAAGAGCTGAACTTGAAAACAGGTGTTCAAAAACTTGTACCCAAACGCAAACGAGCATAGGAGCCCTATTCACCATAGCCAAAAGATGGAAACACCCAAATGTCCATCAGCTCATGAATGGATATGCATAAATTGGGATATCCTTATGATATGCATAGAGTGGGATATCCCATTAAAAGGAATGAAGTTATGCATTCTACAGGATGGGTGAATATTGAAAACATTATGTCAGGTGAGAGAAGACAGTCACGAAGGACATCATAGTGTATAATTCCATTTATGTATAAAATGTTCAGAACAGACAAATCCATAGAGACAAAAAAGCAGAGCGGTAGTTTCAAGGGGCTGGGTGGGGAGTGGGGAATGACTGCTCATGGGTGCAGGTTTCCCTTCCCGGCCCAGAAAAAGTTCCAGAACTCGATAGTGGTGATGGTTGCACAACATTGTGAATGTATTTAACACGAGTGACTCGTCCTTGAAATGAGAGGCTTTCTCTTCTGTGTATTTCACCACAATCTTTTTGAAAAAGTCTGTTTACTTAGTGTTTCTGGGGCTTCCGGAGGTGTTCACGGCAGAGGGCCGGCGTGGCAATGGGGCTGCGGGATGCGCCCGGGGCCTCCTTGCGCGCGGCGGCGGCGGCTGGAGACTATCCCGACCATTCGCCGTGCGGCCAGAACTCGGGGTCCCGACGGAGCGGCGGGAGGCGCAGAAGCGGTCGGGCGCCATTTGCAGTCCCGGGCGGCGGCGCGCCGGCTCCGAGGGGCTGGGGACCGTCACAAAGGCGGCGCGGGCGGCGGGCGATGGGAGCCCCCGGCCTCTGGGCCGCGGCTGCGGGTAGAGGCGGCCACGCGGCCAGCCCCTCCTGCGCGCCCGGGAGGGGCTGCAGGACAATGGCCGCGCCGTCGCCGCCCGCCCGGCCCGGCCCCACCGAGGAGCGGGGAAAGGCGGGAAGGCGCGCGGAGCCTCCTGGCGGCGGCGGCGGGCAGGCGGCGCTGGCACGGCGCCCGGCTTGTGTGGAGCCGTCGGGCGCAGCGGACTCCGGGAGGGTGGGCGGCCGGCCGGCCACGCTCGGGCTGCGCGGCGAGTGCGGGGGGGGGGGGTGGGTGGGGGGGGTGGGGGTGGGGGTGGGGGGGTGGAGGGGGTGGGGGTGGGGGTGGGGGGGTGGCTAGCGAAGGTGGAGACTGTCCCTCTGCTTGGTCTGGTGTGTCCGCTCTTGCCTGGGTCCGGGCTCTGCTCACGAGCAATGCTGCGCCCTTCCCAGCGCGGCTATCAAATGGCACTCAATTTCGGCTTAGTCAGTATCTGTCTCATTACAGATGCTGTTCTCTTTGATTCTTGATGAAGATGATGTCCCACATGCTTAACCCACCGTAGAGTGACACTTTTTCCTTTTGTAATTGTAAAGTGTTATAAAGGGAGGTACTTTGAAACGACAGAAGTCACCCATTTCTCATCAAACCTTTTAATATTTTATTTATTTATTTTTTGTATCCTAGGGATTCATGGTTTCCTGTTTTACCCATTGCTTTGGAATCTGTTGCTGTCATTTATTTTAATGCTCCAGTTGTTCCACATTTAGCTGGTGGAAACCCATTCAAGCCAGCTTTTGTGTCCCTTTGACCTGTCCCTATGGTTACTTGAACGCTTATGTTCTCCCACAAGATGTTCCAGGCTCATCTTGTCTTTTTTTTTTTTTTTTTTGTCAGAGAGAGAGAGAGAGAACACAGGCAGACAGAGAGGCAGGCAGAGGCAGAGGGAGAAGCAGGCTCCCCGCTGAGCAAGGAGCTGGATGTGGGACTCGATCCCGGGACACCGGGATCATGACCTGAGCTGAAGGCAGCTGCTTAACCAACTGAGCCACCCAGGTGTCCCCTCATTTTGTCTTTTAACCTTGACCCAGTCCTGGAATCTGATACTTCTCCAAGGAGCCTTGGTTCTTTCAGTGAAGAGCTGTTACTTAGAAACCAAGACCCACACCCTGGATGTGCTCATTGCTTTTGAAGTGTTGCTGCTTTCATGCTCTCTCCGTGGACATTTCCATAGATTGTGTGATTGCTAGATTGACCTCTAGATATAGATAGACAGATACAGATGGGTATATACATAGACAACCGGAACCAACACCACAGGATTCATTCCATAGGCATACTGTGGAGATATTGTAGGTTCAGTTCTAGACCACTACAATAAAGCAAATACCACAATAAAGCAAGTTAAATGAATGTTTTGGTTTCCTGGTGCATATAAAAATTTTTTTGTCTATGCTATGTTGTAGTCTTATAAGTGTGCAATAGCATTATGTCTAAAAAATGTACAGTATTTTTATTGTTAAGAAATGCTAATTGTCATCTGGTCTTTCAGCAAGTCTAATCACTAATCACAGATCACCATAAGAAATATAATAATGAAAATCTGAAATATCGCAGGAATTACCAAAATGGGACATAGAGACACGAAGTAAGGAAATGCTGTTGGAAAATCGGTGGGATAGACTCAAAGCAGCATTGCCACAAACCTTCAATTTGTAACGAATGCAGTATCTGGGAAGCGTGGTAAAGTTGAACACCAATAAACCGAGGTGTGCCTATAATTTTCTCCTTCTTCGTGAATTTTCGTATATATGCTGTTGAGGTGAGCACTCCCATATTTATTCTTTCAAAAATTTTATTTCCATCGCTAAAGTAAAATATTCCCTTCCCTGAAATTTGAAACTACTAAAAAGAGAGAAAAATCCATCATAATTCGGCATAAAAATACAACCACATTTTGTAAATTTACTTTCAGCCTTTCCTCCCTCCCTCCCTCTCTCTCTCTCTTTCTTCTTTCCTCCCCTCTCCTCCCCTCCCTTCCCCTTCCTTCCTTTTTTACTGCATGGTTTTCTTTTCCTTTTTAACAAGATTTATTTATTTATTTATTTTAAAGAGAGAGACAAAATGTATGAGTAGAGGGAGGGGCAGAGGGAGAGGAAGGAGAGAAGCTGACTCCAAGCTCAGCATGGAGCCCCTCCTGGGCTCAACTTGGGGCTCGATCTTATAACCCTGAGATCATGACCTGAACCAAAACCAAGTGTCAGACACGCAACAGACTGAGCCACCCAGGCACCCCTACTTTCAGCTTCTTCTTTATGTGTCAGTCTCCTTTTTTGAGTTATGGGAAATCATACTGTAAATACAATTCTGCATCCTGGTTTTTTTTTCACTCAATTTTGTATGGTTAGGAAAATCACAGCCCACAGGTCAAACCTGGTTTGCTGCCTAAAAACCACTAAAATTGGTTTTTAAATTTTTATTTTTATTAAAATTTTTTTAAGTAAACTCTATCCCCAATGGAGGGCTCTAACTCACAACTTTGAGATCAGGAGTAACAGGTTCTATCCACTGAGCCATCCAGGCGCCCCCGAAATTGGTTTTTCCATTTTAAATGGTTGAAACAAAAATCAAGAGAAAAATATCTTGTGCCATGTGAAAATTATATGAAATTCATAAGTAAAAGCGTCCATAAATTCTCATTGGAACACAGTCATGCATATTCATTTATATATTGCCTATAGCTACTTTTTGCTGCAACAGCCGAGTTAAATAGTTGTAAAAGAGACTATATTACCTACAAAGCATAAAATATTATTTGGCCCTTTCCAGAAGTTTGCCACCCCCTGAAATATTGTATCTTAATCACATTATTAAATTGGCTGCTAAATCTGTGCTTTGAAACATTGTGGGAGTGACAATAATACTTAGCACATTTTAGGTGCTTAATAAAGGAATTTCTTCTGAAGACTCCAGGAAGGGAAGGGACCATGAGGAAGAAGAGGAAGAGGAAGAGGGCTGGTTTTTGGAGATGTCTGTTTTCAGGTAGCTGCAGAATTTATTATTTCCAACCAGTCGAAAATGTGTCTTCTCACTAGTCATTAAAAAGAAAGATGTCTTCCATTAATCTTTCATGGCTAAAATAACAGCTTTTTAAATGCCCTTTAAAAAAGTTATTCGTGGCCAAAATAATCTTGTTGCTACCAAGTTAGTAATATATCTAATTTTAGCTAGCTTTTCCCCTTAGCTTTGCAGAAACTTTGGTGAGCTTTTAAAATGGCTCCATAGCAAATGTGGGAAGATTGTAGGGAGCGGAAGAGACCTCCCCTACCTTCGTCCTCCAAACCCTGCCAACCCCCAGCCATGTGGTCTGAGCAGCGATAAATGCTGATACACCACCTATTTACATCTCTTTGACCAAAAAAGTCACGAGTTTATTATTTTTATTACTTATGCCTATAGTTTCTGAAAGTGGCAAGAAATTATTTTAATCCTTTAACCATCGAGAGATAGGTCTTTGGACTCTGTCCTTGAATCTGGGTGGACTTGCGACTGCTACACCCCGGTGTATGGCGGAAGTGACGTGTGATTTCTAAGGCTAGGAGAGGCCATGCACTTTCCGCCCAGATGTCTGGTAATGCTGATTCTTGGAACATGCCCTCTGGGTTTGCTGCTCCACGGAACCCAGCCCTGTGCTGTGGAAAGTCAAGCCACGTGGAGAGGCCACGTATAGGTGCTCTGAATGACAGTCCCAGATGAGCCCAGCCTTCAGTCTTTCCAGCCCAGGCTCAGCCATGTGAGTGAAGAAGCCATTCTAGACTGACCCCTGCAGCCCAGCCCTTTTGGCTCCCAGCTGTTAGTCACCCGCAGAAGCTCAGGATGGTATGGAGCAGAGAAGAGCAGCTCCCACTGCGCTCTTTCAGAATTCCTGCTGCTCGGGTGCCTGGGTACTCAGTTGGTTAAGCAACTGCCTTTGGCTCAGGTCATGATCCTGGAGTCCCTGGGATCAAGTCCCATCTGGGGCTGCCTGCTCAGTGGGGAGTCTGCTTCTCTCTCTGACCCTCCCCCTTCTCATTCTCTCTCTCTCTCTCTCTCTCATTTTCTTTCTCTCAAATAAATAAAATCTTGAAAAAAAAAAAAGAATTCCTGATGTACAGAATCGGCATAATAAGTGAGTTCTTAAAAAGATTTCATTCATTCATTCAGCGAGTTGTAGGGGTGGGAAGGGGTAGAGGGAGAGGAAAAGAGAATCTCAAGCAGACTCCATGCTGAGTGTGGCGCCCCACGCAGGGCTTGATCCCAGGACCCCGGGATCATGACCTGAGCCAAAATCAAAGTTGGTGACTCAACTGACTGAGCCTCCCAGGTGCCCTGAAAGTGACTGTTTTATACTGGAACTTTTGAGATAGGTGTTGTTCAGTGATAGTAACTGGAACACCACCCTCTGGATAACGACTCTTATATATGGTAAATAACTATAGACAATAAAAACCACGAGGGCAGAGGGATGATTAAGGGTACAGGTAGTTAGTAAAACTGAATATTAAATATAGTGCTGGTTTTCTAGCAGCCAAATGTAGAAGCATAGGTTGCTAAATGTCACAGTTCTCACTGTATCATAATAGGAGAGATGACTATTTGTCAGGAGACAGGAAGTGTTTCTGGCACTAAACTCTAATTGGAATTTATTAAACAGTTTATTCTATAAGGGGATATTGAAAAATATAATGGGCAACTTGTTTATCAGCAGTTTTGCAGGATTCACAAGGGCTGTTTCAAATACGGACCACCGATAAAGTCTAAGCACACAACACTTAATCATAAGTTCATATTGTTGGGGCACCTGGGTGGCTCAGTGGGTTAAAGCCTCTGCCTTCGGCTCAGGTCATGATCCCAGGGTCCTGGGATCAAGCCCCGCATTGGGCTCTCTGCTCAGTAGGGAGCCTGTTTCCCCCCCCCTCTCTCTGCCTGCTTCTCTGCCTACTTATGATCTCTCTCTGTCAAATAAATAAATAAAATCTTCAAAAAAAATTCATATTGTCTACGTGTGTAACTTGATTCAGAGACAGAGCTTATAAAACTCAGGAGGAACAAATCATTAGCACATTCTGTTGACAATCATATCAACTCAAGTTTCAGCAAGGGCTTGTCAGCAGCCAGTAAATGAAAAACTATGTTTTCTGGTGAATAACTGGTAGGCAGGAATTCTGTGATGTGGATTGAAGGTGGTCCCTTGCATGTTTTAAACCACATAAAAAGAAGGTGGCAACGCCCTTGAGCATCTTCGGCACAGAGGGGGCAGGGCGAAAGCTTTCTTAAAAAAAAAAAAAAATCTTGAAAACTCATCAGAAACAGTTCAGTTTTTTGAGATGAGCAAAAGATTTGAACTTCAGCAAAGAAGATACATGGAGGGCAAAGAAACACAGGAAAAGATGCTCTAGCCTTAGTCCTGAGGGAAGTGCAAATTAAAACCACAATGCAAAGTAGAACCACACCACACACCTCTTAGAAAGGCTGAAACCAAAACCAAAAACCAAAACCCAAACGAAACCTGGTAATACCAAGCACTGGCAAGGATACGGTGCACGGGAACTGTTGTATGATGCTGGTGGGAATACAAGATGGTACAGCTACTTGAGAAAATAGGTTGGCAGTATTTTGTGAAGCAGAAAGCACACCAAACATATGAACCAGAAATAAACCCGTGTATTTAGTGAATTCTCCTAAATATTTACCTAAGAGAAATGAAAATTTATGTTCAAACAAAAATCCATATGTGAATGTTTCTAGTGGTGCTTTCTCATAAATGCCCCAAACTGGAATCATTCCAAATGTTCTTTGCCTGATGGATGTATTAGACAATGCCCATCGTCTAATATACAACGGAATATTTCTCAGCAATAAAAAAGGAAGGACCTACTCTTGCATGCAACAATATGGATGAATCTCAAATGCATTGTGTTGAGAGAAACAAGACCCAAAAAATTGCACCTAATGGCTAAAATGGTAAATTTTATGTTACATACATATTTTCTCTCTCTCTCTCTCTCTCACACACACACACACACACGCACACTACATATTAGTAGATTCCGTTTTTATGTCATTCTGGAAAAACACAGGGAGAAGGACAGTGAATAGACCAGTGGTTGCCAGGAGATAGGGTTTGGGGAGAAGATTAATGACTAAGGTTGAGCATAAGGGAGTTTTTTGGTGGGGTAAGAGAACTGTTAAGTCTCTTGATTGTGGTACTAGTGACATGACTCTACGCCTTTGTCAAGACTCCAACTGTACACCAAAAAGTGAATCTTACTGTATGTTAATTAAAAAATAACAATTTTAAATTTCTAATAGCCTCACTTAAAAAGAAAAATGATTAAATATTTTTTAAGATTTTATTTATTTATTTATTTGACAGACAGAGATCACAAGTAGGCCGAGGCAGGCGGAGGGAGGGGGGAAGCAGGCTCCCCACTGAGCAGAGAGCCCGATGTGGGGCTTGATCCCAGGACCCTGAGACCATGACCTGAGCCGAAGGCAGAGTCTTAACCCACTGAGCCAGGTGCCCCCCAAATGATTAAATATTATCAATACTAAAATTAATATAATTAATTTAATATTTTATTTAACTCAGGATGTTAAAAATACAATCTCAACATGTAATCAATAGAAAAATACTATAATTTTTAGAAAAAAATAATAATTTTACATGCTTTGTATTAAGTCTAAGGAATACGGTGTGTGCCTTGCGCTCACAAGCCATCTTAATTTGGACTGGCCACATTTCAAGCGCTCCATAGCCGCATGTGGCTAGAGACCATCAACGCGGACAGTGTGGGTCTTGATCTTTTTTTTTTTTTAAGATTTCATTTTTAAGTAATCTCTACACCCAACATGGGAGTTGAACTCATAACCCCGAATTGAATGTCACACACTCTTCCAACTGATCCATCCAGGCGCCCTGGATTTGAAAAAAAAAAAAAAAAGTTAAGGGTAGTGTTTCCAGCCTTGAGCAGCTATCATCAAATATATGGTAGACTATTTCCACCAAGAAGAATATACTATTTAACACGATCAGATGTTTAAAACTTCTTAACAATCATAATGGAAAGTTAAACATAAAGTTAAAAATATTAACTCAAGGGAGTCCTATTCCGGCTAATGCAGCCAAACTGGCATCATCTTCAAAGTGACCTCACCCTCTCACTTGCGTCTTCTGGAATACTCCCTGAAAATGCCATTCCTTTTCATGTTGTACTTGTTTGCGTTTTTGTCTGCTCCCATATCTCTTCCTCACTCCACACACCCGTGTACAGATACTTCTCCACCCTGGCAAAACCTTACTTTTCCTTTACGACCCAGTCCCAGGGGACTGCCTCTCCTCCCCATCCCCTGGCCATGCTCCGGAGGGCAGGAAGCCCACCTTGTTTTTTTGCATAGAGGCCCTCAACAATGTTCTTTCTTCTTTTTTTTTTTTTTAAGATTTTTTTTTTTTAATTTATTTGACAGACAGAGATCACAAGTAGGCAGAGAGGCAGGCAGAGAGAGAGGAGGAAGCAGGCTCCCTGCCGAGCAGAGAGCCCCATGGGGGCTAGATCCCAGAAGACTGGGATCATGACCTGAGCCGAAGGCAGAGGCTTTAACCCACTGAGCCACCCAGGTGCCCCTTCTTTCTTCTAACATTTACTGAGTCCCTCTCGGTGCTGGGGATATCTGGGTGAAAGAGATACAGCCCTGCCCGCAGGGATCTTGTGGTCTGATGGGAACGACAGACAAAGAGGCACTTTACTTACTACAGTTTGCTGAGCACCGAAGCACAGTGCTGTGGGGAAAGCCAACTTTTCCAGCACAACCTCTGAGGGAGTCGGTCCCTCTCCTTTTTCTTTGAAGAGGTCCCTGTGGACATCAGCACGGGGTGGGCCTTATTGTGAGGCTCCTCAGCCTCTGCCAGCTATTGGCTGAGTTTTATTGGATTGGTGGGAGGGGGTGTCACTGTGGAGGTCACTGGGAGAGTGACCACAGAGATTAGACTGCTCTGTCTTTTTCCCCCTATGCTAACATTGTAACGTGGGTGTACCCCCAGGGGACTCATTCCTTGGTGAAAACTCCCCAGCAGCTACCTCTCTTGGAAACCCCTGCCTGTATCCCTCTAAAGAAACAGTTATCCCACACTAGAGCCCAGGGGGCCTTGTCCTTGGGTGAGCAGCCTCCTGAGCCAATCCTCTGGGGCCTGAGCCTGTCAACGTGTACACAGGAGTCAGCCGTCTGGAGGGGAACTGAGAAGGGAGGGGAGGGGAAATCAGAGGAGACCACAAGGCTAACTGCACACACTCCGTTTCTAGCTTCTAAGGCAGAAAGGACATTTCCAACAGAGGGAGGAAGGGGTGTTGGTGACAGCGCTGGTGGCTGGCGAGGGCACTGATCCCGCCCCTTTACCAGTCCCAGGATGATCTGTGTTTGAACACCTCTGGTTTTCAACTGCAAATAAATTTTCAGAACTTCAAAAATCTCTTAAGTCGGTGTGAGGCATCAGACTGAAATAATGAGGTTGATCTGAGTTAGCGAATGAGTTGATGATGATTGGGAGGAAGAAAAGAAAATTATGGGAGGGAGGAGGGTTTGGGGGAGGCAGGAGAATGGGAGAACTTGAGTGTAAAGACAATATCTAACTTTGTAGGTTTTATTGACTCTTTGCATCAGCGAATAGATTTTAACTTATTTTTTTTAAATTTTATTGTTGACCGGTTGATAGGTGACAAACCAGTCTGCTCCCCAGAAAAAGATGATATCCCCTCTTCTGAATTCTCACAGGCTTTTGGTCAACAATGTTTGTCCAATGCCTATTTGCCAGGTCTTGCGCCAGGTTCAAGAGCTTTTAAATGTTTTACATGTGGTCTATTTCATATTATGGGTGAGCAAAAGTTCACGAATTCATTTTTTTAAACATTTTATTTATTTACTTATTTGACAGAGAGTGAGTGAGAAAGAGAGAAAGAGCACAAGCAAGGAGTGCAGCAGGCAGAGGGAGAGGGAGAAGCAGGCTCCCTGCCGAGCAAGGAGCCCAGGACCCCTGACATCATGACCTGAGCTGAAGGCAGGTGCTTAACCGACGGAGTCACCCAGGTGCCCCCAAAGTTCATGAATTTAAAAAATACCCCACAAGAAGAGCTGGTTTCTCTTCTGCTGGATGGCGAGCTACTTCTGCAAGGACTGAGCTTCTTTTGAGCCAAGGAAGTCCCTGAAAATATTCCAGGCATCTCTGTAGCACTAAGTATCTAGCTCAGTGCCTGGTATAGAGGAGGTGCTTACCCAGTGTTTGTTGAGTGACTAAAAGACCTACCCACACTCACCACCATGGAGCTGAGAAGGGTGATATGGCGGACAGGGAGAAATGTACCCCAGAGATCCCCCTTCGTGAAAGAACCTGCTGACAGCTTCCAACTGTTCGTGCCTTCAGCTGCTTCAGCTTTCAAGAAGTCTGGCCGAAACACGGGACTCCTCCACTCGGCGATGTCTGTTTCAGAGATTCCCAATCTTCCCCTTCCTCTCCTTCACATGTGTTACTCCCCATCAATCCTTTTATATTCCCAGCTCTGTCTCAGCATCTGCTTCCTAGAAAACCCAATCCATGCTAACAGGACTTTAGCCTTAAACCCATTCGTTGTAGGGGCACCTGAGTGTCTCACTCGGTCATGCATTTGCCTCCAGCTTAGGTCATGATCTCAGGGTCTTGGGATCAAGCCCAGCATCAGGTTCCCTGCTCAGTGGGGAGCCTGCTTCTCCCTCTGCCTCTGCCTGCAGTGCCCTCTGTGTGTTTTCTCTCTCTGTCAAATAAATAAATAAAATCTTTAAAAAAAAAAAAACAAACCCATTTACTGTAGACTAGTGGGAAAATACATAATTCTTCAAGAAGCCAAAGATGACTGACCGCATAGTGGGTAGGGACAATAGTAAACATTTTCTTGGTGATTTTGTGCAAGGCCACTTTGCTGAAGTTACACATTTTACTTTTAGTGTAAAAATGAGTGCCAGAATGGCCAGAAAAGGAAATGTACCTTCTTAAGCCTTAATAAAAAGGTTATTCCATTATTAATGCTGTTGGGGTGCCTGGCTAGCTCAGTTGGCAGCACATGCCGCTCTTGATTTGGGGTCGTGAGTTTGAGCCCCATGTTGGGTATAGAGATTACTAAAAAAAAAGAAAACTTAAAAAATTTAAATTAAATCAATGCTGTAAAATATAATACAAAGTTACAGTCATTAAAGGCAGTATGGTATGAGCACATGATGGATAACAGGTGAATGAAACAGACTATCACAACCAGAAAAAGATTCTTCAGTATATATCAATTTAATATCTGATAAAAGTGGCTTTTTAAACCTGAAATGTAAAGATGACTGACTTTACAAACATCTTTGGGACAGTTGGATAACTTATTGGGAAAAAATTAGATCCTACACATTAAAATAAAATTTAGGTGGATTGGAATTCTAAACATAAAGAGACAGAGTTATGAAAGGATTAAAGGAAAATAAAGGATAATATGTTATAATCGTTTTTTACGATTTCTATTTATTCATTTGACAAGAGAGATCACAAGTAGGCAGAGAAGCAGGCAGAGGGGGAAGAGGAAGGAGGTCCCCGCTGAGCAATGCTGGGGGTTGGGGGCAGGGAGGGCCATCCCAGGATCCTGGGATCATGACCTGAGCCGAAGGCAGAAGCTTAACCCACTGAGCCACCCAGGCACCCCACTATGTTATAATCTTGATGTGAGAAAATCTTTTCTAAGGAAGAACATAAAACCCAAAGAGTATAAAAGAAAAGTTTGGATAGATTTCACTACATCAAATTAAATCTTCTCTCTCTTTTTTTTAAAGATTTTTGTTTAGGGGTGCCTGAGTGGCTCAGTGGGTTAAGCCTCTGCCTTCAGCTCAGGTCATGATCTCGGGTCCTGGGATCAAGCCCCGCATCGGGCTCTCTGCTCAGCAGAGAGCCTGCTTCCCCCTCTCTCTCTGCCTGCCTCTCTGCCTACTTGTGATCTCTCTCTCTTTGTGTCAAATAAATAAATAAAAATAAAATAAAATAAAATCTAAAAAAAAGATTTGTATTTATTTATGTGACATGGAGAGAGAGATCACAAGTAGGCAGAGAGGCAGGCAGAGAGAGGGGGGGAAGCAGGTTCCCTGCTAAGCAGAGAGCCCAATGCGGGTCTTGATCCCAGGACCCTGAGATCATGACCTGAGCCGAAGGAAGAGGCTTAACCCATTGAGCCACCCAGGCACCCTCAAATTAAATCTTTTTTTTTTTTTTTAAAGATTTTTATTATTTATTTGACAGACAGAGATCACAAGTAGGCAGGGAGGCAGGCAGAGAGAGAGGCGGAGGCAGGCTCCCTGCTAAGCAGAGAGCCCGATGCGGGGCTCGATCCCAGGACCCTGGGATCATGACCCGAGCCGAAGGCAGAGGCTTTAACCACTGAGCCACCCAGGCGCCCCTCAAATTAAATCTTCTGTAAAGATATTACAAACAGATTTAAAAGATAAGATTGGAGTCATATATTTGGCAAATGTATAATATCAAAAATACATAAAGAACTCCCTAAAGGAAGCCCAAATATCTCAATAAAAAATAAAAGGACACTGGGTGTGGTACATAAACAATGACTTTTGGAACACTGAAAAAAAATAAAATAATATAAAATTAAAAAATTAATAAAAGGACAAAGGCTATGGAGTTTACAGAAGAAGAAATAAATATAACACCCAGTACCATATGGAAATATGTTCAGCCTCACTGGTGAGCAGGGATACAAATCAACACGATACATGTAACGTTATTATTTTGTTTAACCACAGTGGCAACAATTAAAATGATTCATAATATCCAGTTCTGATTGACGCAGGAAAATAAGAACCCTCATGCACTATTTTTTAAAAGATTTTATTTATTAGAGAGACAAAGAGAAAGCGCGAGAGAGCATGAGATAGGGGAGGGGCATAGGGAGAGGGAGAAGCAGACTCCCCAGGGAGCAGTGAGCCTGACATGGGGCTCAATCCCAGGACCTGGCAACCGTGAGCTGAGCTGAAGGCAGACGATTAACCCACTGAGCCACCCAGGCGCCCCAGTATATCAGCGTTTTACATGTGCATCCCGTTTGACCAAGCACCTCCTGTTCTAGGAAATCTCTTTAATGGGAATGTGGGAAAGCAATGGGGAAAGGAAGAGGGATGTAAATGGGGGGATCAGAAGCAGGTTGAACCCACTAACAGGAGCTGGCACCCCACAGGGATGGACTGGAACCCATGATGGTTTTCCCTGCTTCCGATCTTGCCCAAGTTGGTGTCCTGCAGAAGCCAGGGCCCTTTGTCACAGAACGAAACACAACTGCTTGGCCCAGGAGCCAGAGAAGCTGACAAAGGATCTGGGGGAAGAGGTCCAGCTGCAGGGTCACCTCCAAGGAGGTAAGTCAGCAGATCACCAGTGATTTGCATGAACTAGAAAATGTCTGCTTTCCTTCTATCCTCCAAATATCCCCTATGGCCCACTCTAAAGGATGTGTAGTTCAGCGCAGCCAAGCTGAAGGTTACACATTGGACATCCGAGTGAATACATGTCCATGCATCACTGTTTGTGCTAGGAAAAATCAGAAACTGTAGTGACTATTGTTAAGGGAAGGGTCCATAAAGTTACGGGGCACATATACCCCGGAGTAGCATGCCGCTGCACACCCGGCATGATGTCTGGCATGAATGAAATTAACAACACTAAATGTCGGCAAGGATGGGTAGTAATTAGCACTCCCATACATTGTTTTTGGAAGTGTAATATGGTACAGCCACTTTGGAAAACAGTGTGGTATTTTCTTACAAAACTAAAAATGTGCCTACCCTAGAAGCCAGCAGTTTTAAGCTATTTACTCAAAATCATTAAGAAGTTATGTGCAGTGATCTTCCTGGGTCTCAGGCGTTCGCTTCTGCTTCTGCCTGTTCACTCTTAGCCTGTGACATGCAAGCAGGCTCCGACTTCCTCCTGACCTCCGGAGGCGCCGGGTCCAGGGCTCCAACCGGAAGAAGGTGCTGGAGGCGCTGACGGATCTCATCAATGAGGCCCCTGGATCAGAAGCTGCCGCGGTGTGAACTGTTCGCACGCTTGGCTCGGTGGTGCTGGTCATCGGGAGCTCCCACAGCCTCGGCTCCTACGAGACTCACTACGAGGTGGTGTGAACCTCACCTGATCATTCAAAACACAAACATGAACAGTGAAGACCTTGTTACACTAAGGGCTGCAGATAATGTGGACACCCTGGCACTGATATTTCAAGCCGCAAATAAAGAAAAGGTTTTGGATTTTGAAATGAAGTTGATGGCTTTTTATTTATTTATTTATTTATTCTTTGAGAGAAAGAGAAAGCACGAGGGGCGGGGGGCTGGGAGAGGGGCAGAGTGAGAAGCGGGCTCCGCGCTGAGCAGGAACCCCAATGGAGGGATGGATCCTATGACCTCCGATCCTATGACCCCTGGGTCACACCCTAGCTGAAAACGGATGCTTAACCCACTGAGCCACCCAGGCGCCCCTGAAATGAAGTTGATGGCTTTAGATGTGGAACACCTTGGAATTCCAGAACAGGCCATAGCTAGCTGTGCAGTAAAGAGGCTGTCAGGCAAATTTGCACATATTTGTCCAGATCTCAGTCATATTGGAGATGCTGTTGTGATTTCCTGTGCAAGAGAGGGAGGAAAATTTTCTGCAAGTGGAGTACTAGGAAATGAAAACATTACGTTGTCACAAGTAATGTCGTTAAAGAAGAGAAACTTGTTACCATAGAGATGAGCAAGCCATTAGGGCTAACTTTCGCCTTGATACCTGAACTTTTTTAGGAAAGCCACTCCACTCTCTCCTACAGGAACACTCAGTATGTGTGCAGATGGACCCCTTGTGTAGGGTATAAACTTGCTGTTATTGGACATTTAAAGTGCTATTTGGCTTCCAAGATCGAGGATGAAGTGGGAACTTAGGCATTCTTAAAATCCAAGAAGATAAAATTAAGCTATTTGAGAACAGCTTCCAAGATACCAACATGTACTTAAGTCTCTTCTGTCTCATTTGTACCTCTGAGTACATATGTAGATATTTTCTGTAAATAACTTATTTTTCCTCTATTCTCTACAGTTTGCTTGAAGAATAAAGCCCAGGGGCGCCTGGGTGGTTCAGTGGGTTAAGCCCCTGTCTTCGGCTCAGGTCATGATCTCAGGGTCCTGGGATCAAGCCCCGCATCTGGCTCTCTGCTCAGCAGGGAGACTGCTTCCTTTTCTCTCTCTGCCTGCCTCTCTGCCTACTTGTGATCTCTGTCTGTCAAATAAATAAATAAATAAAATCTTTAAAAAAAACAAAGAGTAAAGTCCAAAGTCAAATCTGATCTTATTAACCTAGAAATATATCTGCCTTACTTAGAAATACTTACTATTTTCAGAGCAAAAACTCTAAATGCTGGTTTTTAAAAAAGATTTTATTTATTCATTTGAGAGAGAGAATGAGGGAGAATGAGGGAGAGAGCGAACACCAGTTGGGGGAGGGGGTAGGGCAGAGGGAGAGGGAGAAGCAGGATCCCTGTTGATCAGGGAGCCCGAGATGGGGCTCGATCCTAGGACCCCAGGATCAAGACTTGAACTGAAGGCAGATGCTTGACCAACTGAGCTACCCAGGCGCTCCTCTAAATGCCGTCTTAAGACTTTTCCAATTTATTTTTTTTCAAGATTTATTCATTTATTTGAGAGAGAAAGTTAGGGGGCAGAAGGAGAGGGAGAAAATCTCAAGCAGACTCCCCACTGAGCACAGAGCCCATCACGGGGCTCGATCTTATGATCCTGAGATCATGACCTGAAATCAAGAGTTAGATGCTCAACCGACTGAGCCACCCAGGCACCCCAGAATATTTTTTAATTTAAGTAAAAGTTATTTGAATTTCAAACAACAACAACAACAAAAAAGTTATGTGCATAGAAAGACTTGTACAAAAATGTGCATAGCAGCTCTATTCATAATAGCCATAACCTGGAGACAGATCAAGCGTCCATCAATAGGAGAATAGATATATAAACTTTAGTATATTCATACAGTGGAATACTAATTGATGATGTTAAGGAATCAGTTCCTACTACATGCAACAATATGGACAAATCTTAAAAAATATTATGCGAAATGAAATAACCCTTACCCAAGAGAGCACATGTTTTATAATTCCACTTATATGAAATTCTATAACAGGTAAAACTAAGCTTTGATGGAATAAAATTGGAAGAACGGTTGCCTCTGGGAGATTAGGGGCAGCAATCGACCTGGAAAGGGACAGGGGGGATCCTGCTGGGGTGATGATAATGTTCTATGTCCTTATAGAAGTTTTGATTACACAAATGTATGAAATCTTAAAATCTTAGCGTAAGTAGACTTAAGATTAGTACATTTCATTGTATGTAAACTTTACCTTGAATGAAAATGCATACAAACATTAAACTCATTAATTGTATGTATGATGATTTTTTTAGGAGGAAGTGTATTGATGCCTGCAATTTACTTTAGAACCTATCAAGGGGCACATGGGTGGCTCAGTCGGTTGAGCATCTGACTCTTGATCTCGGCTTGGGTTGTGATCTCAGGGTCATGGTATCAAGCCCTGTGTTGGGCTTCACACTCAGCATGGCATCTGCTTGAAATTCTCTCCCCCTCCCTCTCCCTCTGCTTTTTCCTCCGTCTGCCCACCCCACCATTGGCATTTGCTCTTGCTTTCTCTCAAACAAACAAACAAGCAAACAAATAAATAAAATCTTGGAAAAAAAAAAGAACCCATCCAAAAAGAAAACGAATGGGTGAAGGAAGAGAGGGAGGGATAGATGTACAAATAGGAGACAAAGCAAATCTAGTAAAATGTTAATGGTAGGGTCTATGTGGTGAATACATGGACATTCACTGTAAAGTTCCTTCAACTTTGTTTTAGGCTTGAAATTTTTATAATAAGGACACCTGGGTGGTGGCTCAGTGGGCTAAGTGTCTGCCTTTGGCTCAGGTCATGATTCCAGGGTCCTGGGATCAAGCTCCACATCATACTCTCCACTCAGCGGGAAGCCTGTTTCTCCCTCTCCCTCTGCCTGCCTCTCCCTCTGCTTGTGCTCTCTCTCTCTCTGTCCAATAAATAAAATCTAAAAAAAAAAAAAAAAAAGAAATCATCTTGTTAAAAAAAGGATAATTTTTATAATAAAATAATAAAAAAAGAATGAGGTTGATTTTGTGTGAACTCACAGAGAGAGATATCCAAAACATACTGTTAAAAACAAGCCTCAGGGGAAAAGTATAGTATGATATCATGGACATGAAACAACTAAGCAAAACAAAAACCTTACTTCTGCAAATAGATTATTAGAGGATATATATTAAACTGTTAACAGTGGTAACCTTTGGGGTAGAAAGTACGATGAAAGGTTTGGTGTCTTTTTTTTTTTTTAAGATTTTATTTATTTATTTGACAGAGGGAGAAAGAGCACAAGTAGGCAGAGAGGCAGGTAGAGAGAGAGGGGGAAGCAGGCTCCCCACTGAGCAGGGAGCCCAATGTGGGGCTCGATCCCAGGACCCTGGGATCATGACCTGAGCCGAAGGCAGACACTTAACGGACTGAGCCACCCAGGCACCCCAAGAGGTTTGGTGTCTTAACTTGGTTCCCCAGAAAGCAAAACCTAGCTTATGTGCTAACACTATTGGGGATAGTGTAGTTTTAGGGAAGCAAGAATGAGGAGCAGAGGAGAATAGGGCAGGGAAGGGACACTGTAAAAATGTGGATGCATTTCTGAGCTGGTCCAGGTTTCCAGCAAGCACCAATGATTGTTTGGTCTCAAGGGATGTCATCAGAAATCCTGTATGAACCTACTGCATCCCCCAGCTGTCCATGGTGGGGAGGAAGGGAGAAGAATTTATCTGCTTGTTGCTCTATCTCACTAGACAGAGTGTACCCCAAAAGGCATCAACTCCCCCAAGTTTCTGGGACCAGCCTGGCCAGCCCAGTCTTCAAGCATGAGTATTGAGTGAGTTTGTAGAATATCTTGTCTCAGCAGCAACTGTGAAGCCCCAAAGGTAGTTCTGAGGCTCAAGGAAAGAATGGGTTGTGCCTGTGAGCAATGTGGGGGGCCGGGAGTAGTCCCCCCACAGGAGGCCCTCCTGGAAAAAACCAGCGGAGCACGAAGACAAAATTGCCTCTGCCTTAGGAGCATGACAGGCCTCCCCCCTGTAGCCTAGAGGAATGTACTTACTACCAGGCAATCCTTTTGGGGGAGCGTTCAATAACAGTGAGAGAAAAGACCACTGAGCAAATCTGGGGAAATGCATAATCCAGGTCCAGCACAAGTGATCTTGGTAAGTGAGGACTTTGACATTTAACCGAGTGTACTTCTGCATTGCTTCAATCTTTTATAAGACCGTATTTATGTATCGCTTGTGTAATTAAACAAGACCAATAAAATCGGGGTGCTGGAGGGCTCATTTGGTTAGGCGTCTGACTCTTGATTTTGGTTCAGGTTATGATCTCGAGGTTGTGAGATTGAGCCCCAAGTTGGGCTCTACACTGGGCATGGAGCCTGCTTGGGATTCTCTCTCTCCCTCTTCCCCCATCCACCCCCTCACTTGAGTGCTCTCTCTTTCAAAAAACAAACAAACAAACAATAAAATCAAAATGTGATCATCTCTGTGAAACATCTTGTAGCCAATATAGTAAGAAGATAAATGGAATGAATTATGGAGACGCTAGCCTAATATTACACGAACAAAAAGCTTAAGTAAGATTTTTTTTTAAAGATTTTATTTATTATTTGAGAGAGAGAGACACAATGAGGGAGGGAATACAAGCAGGGGGAGTGGGAGAGGGAGAAGCAGGTTTCCTGCTGAGCAGGGAGCCTAATGAGGGGCTCGATCCCAGGACCCTGGGATCATGACCTGAGCTGAAGGCAGATGCTTAACAACTGACCCACCCGGGCACCCCGAGATTTTTTTTTAAGTAGGTTTCGTGTCCAGTGTGGAACTCATGACCCTGAGATCAAGACCTGAGCTGATGACGAGAATAGGATACTTAACTGACTGAGCCACCCAGGCACCCCTAAGTAAGATACTATTTTAGGTAAAGCAGTACATTAAATGAAACAAAGTGAGATTTAATTTTTATTTCCTTTGTACATAGTCTCTTAAAATTAATCCAAATATTGGAAAACAGTTCATTGCAATGATGTGTTTTGAATTGTAGCATGGAGTGAATTTATGGTCACTGGAATAACAGGCATACAAAGTGCAGGTTTCTGCTTCTGGGATGAGGGTAAGATAATTACATTTGTTAAAGAGCTGGTAAAATGTCACAGGAATCTGGCCCATCTTGTGCTCTTAGCTCTCTGCTAGTCTGATCTCCCTGGTCACCAGGAGCCTTACAGCCATTTCCTCCTTTTCTTCCAGTGACAAGCCCCACACCCCTCTTCATTGAATTTTGAAGTTTTTCTCATTTAAATTTCTCAGACAACACATGATCCTCCTACTTAGTTACAGTTTTTGGTGATTAAAACATTCGTGTATTCCTGAGGGCCATCTAGGAGTCTCAATCAGTTAAGTGTCTGACTCTTGATTTTGACTTGGGTCATGGACTCAGGGTTGTGAGACTGAGCCCTGGATTGGGCTCCAAGCTCAATGGGGAGTCTGCTTGAGATTCTCCCCCTCTCCCTCTCTCAGATAAGTAAATAAAATTTTTCTGTCTCTCTCTCTCTCTCTTTTTTTTTTTTTAGATTTTTTTTATTTGAGCGACAGAGAGTGAGTGACAGGGGCAGGGGGCCTGATGCGGGACTCGATCCCAAGACCCTGGGATCACGACCTGAACCAAAGGCAGACACTTAACTGACAGAGCCACCTAGGCACTCATAAGTAAATAAAATCCTTAAAAAAAAACAAACAAAAAAATAAGAAACAAAAAAACCCACATTCATTTATTCCTCAAATATAGCAATTTATCACATTATTGTCACTTAGCTCTGAATCTTCCCTTCTTTGCCCTTTTTTGTGACATGGGCAGGACCCTATATACAAGTCTTCTTTGGCAGCTGGAGCAGTGTCAGTCCTTGTCAACAGAGGGTACTGGAGGGACACTGTGGTAGCTGACGCCTGGGCTTTGGTTCCAGTTTACCTTTGTTCTTGATCCTGCCCCAGGGGAGTGGTGCTCCCTTTCCAGCAAGTTGTACTGGCCTCCTGGGGTGTGGTCTCTGACCCTCCAGTCCAGACCTGTGGCACCGCAGTGAACCGATCACCCAGTGGGCTGCAGACGCATCCTCGCCAAAGTCCACTAAACCTCAGTCTTGGCAGGGGATGGGGAGAGATGGGGCAGTCTTGGTTATATGTTCCTTGCTGCAGTATCGTTGTTCAATCCTGCATGTAATAGCCGCTCGTTTGTTTGTTTGTTTTTGTCATTTGTTATTCCTGTTTTCTTTGAAGTTCTCTTTTACCTTTTAGTAGATAATCCCCTGTGATAGTTAATTCTATGGGTTTAATCAACATAGAGGATATTTTTGGAGAAGAGTAACATTTAAATTGGCGAACTTTGGGTAAAGCAGATTACTCCCCATGTAATGGAAGTGGGGCTTACCCAATCAATTGAAGAACAAAAAAAACTGGTCTTTCTGAGTAACAGGGACTTCAGCAGCAGACTGCCTTTGCACCGGACCTGGAACATTGGCTTTTGGGAGTCTCGAACTTCCTTCTTCTTTTCTTTTCTTTCTTTCTTTCTTTTTTTTTTTTTAAATTTTATTTATTTATTTGAGAGAGAGAGAGAGTGAGAGAGCACAAACATGAGCCAGGGGAGGGGCAGAGGGGGAGGGAGAAGCAGGTTCCCTGCAGAGCAGGAAGCTGACGCAGGGCTTGATCCCAGGATCCCAGGACCATGACCTGAGGCAAAGGCAGATTCTTAACCAACTGAGCCACCCAGGTGCCACAGGTCTCAAACCTTCTGACCCAAAGTGCAGGTTTGGACTTGCCAATCTTCATAATCATGTAAGCCAATTCCCTATAATAAATCTCTTTATATAAGATATATATACCCAAAAGCGAGATATATATGCCTATCTACATATTGGCATATATATCTATATAGGTAGATATATCTTTCACTAGTCAGTAATTCTTTATACTGAAGTTTCCGTGTTTAAATTCATGGTGTGGTTTCTGTCTCTTGATCGGACACTGATTGATGTCAGCAGTGTACATAACGTAGGGCACGTACATGAAGGTAATCATAGTAAAATAAGATAAAGTAACTTCCCTCAGTAGTGGGAAAGGAAAAGTTATGAAAAGATTTCATAAGAACTATGATGGAGGGACGCCTGGGTGGCTCAGTCAGTTAAGTGTCTGCCTTCAGCTCAGGTCATGATCCCAGGGTTCTGGGATTGAGCCCTACATCGTCTCCCGCTCCGTCTACTTGTGCTGTCTTGCTCTGTCAAACAAATAAATAAAATCTTTTAAAAAAAAAAAAGAAAGAAAAGAACTGTGATGGACGTGTTTGTTTAGAGCCTCGCAGAAGCAGAGAGGAAGGAACACCTGCCCTCCCCCCCGCCCCGGGGGATGTCATAAGGCTTCACGGAATGAGTGATGTCCAAACTGAACCTTGAGGGAACACAGTTTTCCAGGCAAATGAAGGTGGAGAGTAGTATAACGCAGAAGGAGGGGAGCGTGCAGAGGAAAGAGGAAGCACATCACATATTGGGGAGTATAAGTGTGGAAGCTCCCTGAGACTGGGGAACAGGAGGCAGGAGAGACTGGTAGGAACATGAACAATATTGTGAGTCACTTTAAGTAGTTTGCCTTTACGGCTCCAGGCCAGAGAGTTTCACCCTAGTTCCGGACCAAGGCACCCACCGCAGATGATACTCATATTCATAACCGTTCCATACCTGTGCCAGGTTTTTGCTGAAACGCCCCTCCCCTAATTCGAGGGTGTAACGAAGCATCTGTAATTTCTAGTTGCTGCAGCCAGAAATGGAACTTCGGTTGATCATTACCATCACAGCACAGATCGGCAGGCTGCATGTGACACAAAATTCCCGGCTCTAACCCCAGCTCTTTCTCTTCCATTTAAGAGAGTGCGTACGTTCCCCTCAGCCTTCTGCAACTGTTCTGATCCATTTACCAAGCAATCCAAAGGATGGACAACTTTGAGGAGGGCCCGGAGAAATAAACATCTTTTCAACAGGTTCAGGCTGCAGGACAGAGAGCAAAAAGCCGGACTGGCAGACTAACGTGGGGACAATACCAAGTCCTGCTGGGAGATTCTAGATGGGGGTGAGCTGACGACAGCACGTAGGCATTCTCTTGGCCAGCCTCTCCTGCAAATACCCCAGGCTAAGGAATTACAGGCTAGGAGACTACCTCATCCCAGTGCTGCTTCTTCCCTAAGAGTGGAACGATAAATGCTCAGAAGGGCTGCTGGTCCACAGTGACAGCAAAGGGGAGTGAGTCAGACTAGTTTTGTGGTGCCTGGCACTCCCTTCCCTGGGGCTCCTCCCCTCTCTCTCCTTCAACTCATTTTGACTCCATGAGTCATTTTCACTGAGGTAACAACCAACCTCAAAACCTCTGGGGCTTACAGCAGAGGCTGGTGAACTTTTTCTGCAAAGGGCCAGGTAGTAAATATTTTGGGCTTTGTGGAACATACGGTCTCTGTTACGGACACTCAGCTCTGTCCTTAGAGCAAGGAAGCAGCCGTAGACAATACGTACACAAATGAGTGTGGCCACGTTCTGACAAAACTTTATGAATACTGGGGCGCCTGGGTGGCTCAGTGGGTTAAAGCCTCTGCCTTCGGCTCAGGTCATGATCCCGGGGTCCTGGGATCGAGCCCCGCATCGGGCTCTCTGCTCCGCAGGGAGCCTGCTTCCTCCTCTCTCTGCCTGCCTCTCTGCCTACTTGTGATCTCTGTCTGTCGAATAAATAAATAAAATCTTTAAAAAAAAAAACTTTATGAATACTAAAACTTGAACTTCATATACTTTTTATGTCACAAATCTTGTTCTTCTTTTTTTTTAAAATATATTTTTAAGATTTATTTTATTTATTTGACAGAGGGAGAGAGAGATCCCAAGCAGGCAGAGCAACAGGTAGGGAGAGAGGGGGAAGCAGGCTTCCTGCTAAGCAGAGAGCCGGATGTGGGGCTCGATCCCAGAACTCTGAGATCATGACCTGAGTCGAAGGCAGGGGCTTAACCCACTGAGCCACCCAGGTGCCCCCTTGTTCTTCTTTTGATTATGTGTTTATTGAGCTATACTCGACATAGGCCATTGTATTATATTAGTTTCAGGTGTACAATATAATGATTTGATATTTGTATATCTTGCAAAATGATCAACACAGTAAGTCTAACAGTAAGTCTGTTACCTCACAGTTACAAATTTTTTTCCTCGTGCTGGGAACTTTCAAGATCTACTCTCTCAGCAACTTTCAGATACACAGTATAGTATGAATTATAGTTGCCACACATACACTACATCCTCATGACTTATTTATTTTGTAACTGGAAGTTTGTAACCTTTGACCCCCTTCACCCATTTGCCCCCGCCCCCCCCAACCTCTGGCAACTACCAGTCTGTTCTCTGCGTCCATGGATTTGTTTTGTTTTGTTTAGAATCCATATATAGGTGAGGTCATATAGTATTTGTCTTTCTCTGACTTATTTCATTTGACATTATGTGCTCAGAATCCATCCATATTGTTACAAATGCAAAACCCCCTTCTTTTTATGGCTGACTCATACTCCAGGTATGTACATATATATTTATATATGTATACGTATATACACATATACATATGTACACATATATGCATACATATACATGTGTATATGTATATATATATATATATCCCACATTTTCTTTATCTGCTCATCCATAAATGAACACTTAGGTTGCTCCCATGTCTTGGCTATTGTAGATAATGCTGTAGTGAACATGGGGATGCATTTGTCCCTTCAAGTTACTGTTTTTGTTTTCTTTGGAAAAACACCCTAAAGTAGAATTGCTGGGTCTTATGGTAGGTCTATTTTTAATTTTTTTAGAAAAACTCTACTGTTTTCCATAATGGCTGCACCAGTTTACATCCCCACCAGCTGTACACAAACTTTCCCTGTCCTCCACATCCTCACCAACACCTGTTTTCTTATCTGATAACCACCATTCCAACAGATGGGAGGTGATATCTCACCGTGGTTTTGATTTGCATTCTCCTGATGATGAGTGATGTTGAACACCTTTTCATGGACTTGGCCACCTATATGTTTTTTCTGGAAAAATGTATATTCAGGTCCTCTTCTCATTTTTTAATCAGATTGTTTTGTTTTGCTCTTGGGTTGTATGAATTCTTTACATATTTTGAATATTAATCCCTTATCAGATATATGATTTACAAATATTTTCTCCCATTCTGTAGGTTGCCTTTATTTATTTGTTTCTTTGTTTCTAAAGATTTAATTTATTTATTTGACAGAGAGAGAGAGAGAGAGAGAGAGAGGACACGCAGGGGAAGCAGCAGGCAGTGGGAGAGGGAGAAGCTGCCTCCCTGCTGAGCAGGGAGCCCAATGCTGGGCTGAATCCCAGGGCCCTGGGATCATCACCTGAGCAGACAGCAGACCCTTAACCAACTGAGCCACTCAGGTGTCCCAAGGTTGCCTTTATTTTGTGAAGATGTTCTATGCTGTGCAGAAGCTTTTTAGTTTGATGTCGTCCCACTTGTTTACTTTTGCTTTTGTTACCATTGCTTATGGTGTCAAATCCAAAAAAGTCATTGCCAAGTCCCATGTCAAGGAGATTACGGCCTATATTTTCATCTTGCAGTTTTATGGTTTCAGGTCTTACATTTAAGTCTTTAATCCACTTTGAGTTAATTTTTGTGTATGGTATAAGATAATGGTCCATTTTCATTCTTTTGCATGGGGCTGTCTAGTTTCCCCAACATGATTTATTGAAGAGACCTGTCCTCTCATTATACACACTTGGCTTCTTTGGTGTCAGTTAATTGACCCTCTATGTGTGTTTTGATTACTTTTCAACCTTTCAAAAGTGAAAAAAATTTCTTTCTTTTTAAAGATTTTATTTATTTGTTTGACGGACAGAGATCACCAGTAGGCAGAGAGGCAGGCAGAGAGAGAGGAGAAGCAGGCTCCCTGCTGAGCAGAGAGCCCAATGCGGGGCTCGATCCCAGGACCCTGGGATCACGACCTGAGCCGAAGGCAGAGTCTTTAACACACTGAGCCACCCAAGAGACTCTGGGTGAAAAATTTCTTATTCTTATTCTTATTTCTTATTCTTATGGGCCTTATAGAAAGAGCCAGTGGATTGGGTTTTGGCCCATGGACTGCAATTTGCCAACCATTGGTTTACAACAACCAACATCTATTTCTTGCTATCCTTACATGTTGGTGAATGCAGGTCGGATTCTGTGGCCCAAAGCACCTCACCTTGGGACCTACGCTGGGCTATAGAAGCAGCCCCTCCCTGAGTCACACTATTCATGCAGCAAAGAGGAAAAACAAGGGTTGCAAACACAGGATAGAAACACATGATGCCTAATCAAACTCCTGCTCAGAACTGGCGTGCTGTCACTGCTCATATTCCGTTGGTCCATCCGGTCACAAAACCAGACAAGACAGTGGGACAGGGAACTGCTCTCTGTCTCCAGAGAGGCATTGGAAATCACACAGCAGGGGCGCCTGGGTGGCTCAGTGGGTTAAGCGTCTGCCTTCAGCTCCAGTCGTGATCTCCAGGTCGAGGGATTGAATCCCGTATCAGGCTCCTTGCTCAGCGGGGAGTCTGTTTCTCTCTCTCCCTCTGCCTGCTGCTCCCCCAGCATATGCTTTCTCTCTGACAAATAAATAAAATCTTTTAAAAATTAAAAAGAAAAAAAAAAGAAAATCTCACAGCAGCGGGAGATGACATGTATTCCTCTCAGAGTGAAAGAAGGTAAGAGTGGGAAAGGCTAATAACAACACACCAGCATGAACCAGTACCCATTCCCAGTATGTATTAGGACAATAGTGGTCAAAGTGCGGCTCAAGGACTGATGTCCCTGGTCTTTCGTAAGTGCAGAAAGTGCAAGTGAATAAAAATTACAGAGGTTTCTTTTTTTTAAGATTTTATTTTTATTTATTTGACAGAGATCATAATTAGACAGAGAGGCAGGCAGAGGGGGAGGGAAGCAGGCTCCCTGCTGAGCAGAGAGCCCGACGCAGGGCTCGATCCCAGGACCCTGAGATCATGACCTGAGCCGAAGGCAGAGGCTTAACCCACTGAGTCTCCCAGGTGCCCCAAGAAGTTTTATATAATAAATATGCCTGTAACAGGTTGGGAACAAAAACAATCTGGTTCTTCACCACAGTTGGAGAAGAACTTCGTCAGCAGACGTTATAGCCAATACTTTCAGGGGACGTGAGTTCGCGGGCCGATATACAACCATGATGAGAAAAACAACAAATGGAACCAAACAGACACACACGTACACAAAATCACATACATATAACCTAAGAATTAGTGAAATAAAAAAATCAGAAATTTAAAGTAAGGGTGATCAAAATACTTAGTGAACAGATTATATTAACATCTGGGTAATGAGAAATCATAAAAAAGAACCAAGAAGGACTACTAGGATTGAAAATGGAAAGAACACAAGAGATAGAATAAATAGAAGGATAGATATGGCTAAAGAAAAATCACTAAATTTCAAGATCATATTGAGGAGCTTTCCCATAATATAGCAAGAAAGGACAAAAAGATAAAGGACACAAAAAGAAGTTGAGAGACACGGAGGACAGGAATAAAAATGCCAACATCTGGGAATTTAGGGGTTCCAGAAGGCAGGTAAAAAAAAAAAACCAAGGAGAGGAATAAATTATATTTTGAATAGTGAAGGTAACCTTCTCAGAATTTAAGAAGGATTAAAGGTCTTAGATTTAAAGGACCCATCGAATGCCAAATAGGAGCATTAAGAAAAAATCCACACTGAGACACATTATGACAAAATGTAAGATTGTCAGGGCGCCTGGGTGGCTCAGTGGGGTAAGCCTCTGCCTTCGGCTCAGGTCATGATCTCAGGGTCCTGGAATCAAGCCCCCTGTCGGGCTCTCTGCTCAGCAGGGAGCCTGTTTCCCTCCCCCTCTGCCTGCCTCTCTGCCTACTTGTGATCTCTCTCTCTCTCTGTGTCAAATAAATAAATAAAATCTTTTTGAAAAATGTAAGACTGTCAATGTAAAATGTAAGAATATCAAAGACAAAGAGAAAATCGTAAGGAAATTGTAAGGAAATTCTATAGGAATCATGCTACTTAACAGCAACACTGGAAGCAAGGTAAAGATAGAACAATACGTTTTAAAGTAGCAAAGAAAGAGAACTTTGATTCTAGAATTTTTTATATCCCATCAAATTCTCATTCAATGCTAGAGGATGATACAGATATTCTCCTGTACACAAAGCCTTGGAAGCTTTGCCCCACAAACACTGAGAACAATCTTGAAGAAAGTAATCAAGACGAGACACAAATCCAGGAGATGCTCCAAGAGACTGGAGAAATAACAGTGTTCAAATGCTTTGGGACCCCTGCCTGGCCCAATTGGTAGAGCCTGTGACTGGATACTAGGATCTTTAGTTCAAGCTCCACACTGGGTGTAGAATTTACTTGGGAAAAAAAAAAAAAAAAAAGGGGGCGCCCGGGTGGCTCAGTCATTAAGCGTTCGCTTTTGGCTCAGGGCATGATCCCAGGGTCCTGGGATGGAGCCCTGCACTGGGCTCCCTGCTTGTCGGGAAGCCTGCTTCTCCCTCTCTCACTCCTCCTGCTTGTGTTCCCACTCTCGCTGTGTCTCTGTCAAATAAATAAATAAAATCTTTAAAAAAAAAAGTGTTCTAATACTTCGGTAAATTTTATCTTTGTCTTTAAAAAAAAAGGGCTTGTATCAAATAAGATGAAAAGCACAAATAATATCAATACTGGAGGGAGGTGGAGAAAAAGCGATGTGAGTGTATGCTTAAGTACTTTCTTATTAAGGGGAAGAAATAGATATTGGTACATTTAATTGTTCTTAAGAGTAAAAACCCATGAAATATAAGTAATGAATTAAGAACAACCACAATGTGGGGCACCTGGGTGGCGCAGATGGTTAAGCGTCTGCCTTCAGCTCAGGTCATGATCTCCAGGTCCTGGGATTGAGCCCCATGTTGGGCTCCCAGCTCAGCAGGGAGCCTGCTTCTCCCTTTGCCTGCCTCTCCCCCTGCTTGTGCTCTCTCTGTCTCTCTCTCAGATGAATAAATGAAACCTTAAAAAAAAAAAAAAAAGAACCACAATGTGAATAAAAGACAAATATATAGGGGCGCCTGGGTGGCTCAATGGGTTAAGCCTCTGCCTTCAGCTCAGGTCATGATCTCAGGGTCCTGGGATGGAGCCCCACATTGGGCTCTCTGCTCAGCGGGGAGCCTGCTTCCCCCTCTCTCTGCCTGCCTCTCTGCCTACTTGTGATCTCTCCCTCTGTGTCAGATAAATAAATAAATAAATAAAATCTTTTTAAAAAGGACAAATATATAGCTTTTATTTTATTTTAAAAATATTTTATTTGTGTATTTGATTTAGAGAGCCAATGGGGAAGGGGAGGGAGAGAGAAAGAATCTCGGGCAGACTGTGCTAAGCACAGAGCCTGACATGAGGCTCAATCCCACCACCCTGAGATCATGACCTGAGCCAAAAACCAAGAGTCAGATGCTTTAATCGACTGAGCCACCCTGGTGCCCCCAAATATATAATGTTTAAATCAGTCAAAGAAAACTCAATCTAGGGTGTCTAGGTGGCTCAGTCAGTTAAGTGTTAGCCTTTGGCTCAGGTCATGATCCCTGGGCTTCCTGCTCCGTAGGGAGTCTGCGTCTCCCTCTGCTCCTCCCCTAACTTGTTCTCTTGCTCTCTCTCTCTCTCAAATAAGTAAAAAAAATAAATAAAAAAAAGAAAGAAAACTTAGTCTAGCCAACAGACTAAAGAGAAGAATGGGACAATAGTATAAAACGAATAAACTATGAAGCAAATGTAAAATAATATGACAGAAATAAATCCTAATTTAACTGTAAATACAATAATGTAATTGAATTAAATTCAAAACTAAAAGGCCAAGATTCTCAAACTAGTTTTTAAAAATCCAACAATTTATCACAGTGTACACTTAAAACTAAAAGAAATAGGACAGAAAAATAGGACAGAAAAGGCTGTGCCAGTCATATGTAAATCAAAAGACTCCAGAAAGTAGTAACCCTAATATGTAATAAAATAGGATTTAAGATAAAAGAAAAAGTCATAAAAGACAAAAGATATTGTGGAACTTAACACAGGAAGTAGAGGGAGGAAATTATAAATGCCAGCTATTGCCTGTGACCAGTTTTAGAAACAAGGACTGTATTAGCTATGCATTTTCTTTCTTGATTACAGAACATCATATTATGACTTAATTGATAAGACATGACTATTTCTCAGAGTCAGACAGTGATGTCCTTCTTCATGAGTCATTGGGTAGTTTCTTCCACAGAGTGAGAATTTTTTTTTCTGTGATAGTAGAATTATATTAGGTGGGAACATTTTGTGACTATTGGGGTTTTTAAAAAAGATTTTTTTACTTATTTATTTATTTGACAGACAGAGATCACAAGTAGGCAGAGAGAGAGGAGGATGCAGGCTCCCTGCTGAGCAGAGAACCCGATGCGGGGCTCGATCCCAGGACCCTGGGATCATGACCTGAGCCAAAGGCAGAGGCTTTAACCCACTGAGCCACCCAGGGGCCCCTGTGACTATTGTTTTTTGAAATTTAACTATGGGAAGTTTGTACAGATAACTAGTATACAAAATGATGGACTGTGGCATATACTGTGTATTGGCTCATTTAACACAGTGCCCAATCCCTGTTTTGTATGTCTTCTTATACTGCATGGGCTGGATAGCTAAAAACTACATTTCCCAGACTCCCCTGGAGCCATTTTTCAAGCAGATGCATCCACATGAGACTGGAGTGAGGGAAATGAGAAATGTGAGGCAAAAGTCATGCCTGTCGATACATCAGCTTTTCTTGCAAGCATAGTTTGAAGGCACTGGTTTTTCTGGGGCAGCTTGGCAGAGATTTCAGCATCTATTCCTAAGGTCATAGTATTAGGTGACAGCAATACCCATGTGGTGCGGTTGGGAGTTTCTCATGGCTGCTGTTGTCCTGAACTTTCAGCATCTAAGCACGATTCTCTGGCCCACCTGGATACTCACAAGCCATCTCTCTTTCTTCCTTAGTAAGAGAATGTTTTATTATTCATAGTATTACCCCATATAGAGACTGTATTTCTCAGATTCTCTTGCAGCTAGATGTGACCATGTGACTAAGTTCTGACCAATGGGATGTAAATAGAAGTGCGATATGGTATTTCCAGCAATTTTTCTTAAGAGACAGCATGGGCATGCCCTTTACCCATTCTTCCCCCATTCTCTGTCCATCTGCTTTTTTTTTTTTTTTTTTAAGATTTTATTTATTTAGGGGCGCCTGGGTGGCTCAGTGGGTTGAGCCTCTGCCTTCAGCTCCGGTCATGGTCTAAGGGTCCCGGGATCGAATCCCGCATCGGGCTCTCTGCTCTGCAAGCAAGGAGCCTGCTTCTCCATCTCTCTCTGCCTGCCTCTCTGCCTACTGATCTCTCTCTACCAAATAAACAAATAAAATCTTTAAACAAAAAAAAAACTTAAAAAAAAAGATTTTATTTATTTGCCAGAGAGACACACAGCAAGAGAGGGAACACAGGCAGGGGGAGTAGGAGAGGGAGAAGCAGCCTTCCCACCAAGCAGGGAGCCTGATGTGGAGCTTGATCCCAGGACTCTGGGATCATGACCATCAGCCGAAGGCAGACGCTTAATGATTGAACTGCCCCTATCCTTCTGCTTTGAATGTAGACTTGGTGGTCCATTTTAAAACAGGAGCATGAGGGCTACATGCTAGTTATGGTAGAAGAGAGAGTTGGCAACAGTCCTGGTTCCTTGAGGACTTCATAGAATGGTGATTCCGTACTAGCCTTGAATCATCTACCTCCAGGTTTTTTACGTAGGAGAAAAATAAACTGATAAATTGTTGAAGCCATTGTTATTTTAGATTTTCTGTCACTCTCAGCCAAATCTAATTCAATGAATCAATGACCAATAAACCATAATCCCAATTTAGAAAATATACAACCTTCCCTTTCTGGGAAGGGTGTATATCTGGTTCACATTTCTGGATTAGCTTAAAATTTCACATCTTTCAGTCTCTGATTACGCTAATGCACATCTTACAATAACTCCCAAGGGTGTAGTTCGTTAAATGCAGCTCCTTTTTTTAAAAAAAGATTTTATTTTTTTATTTTTGTGAGAGAGAGAGAGGGAGAGAAGAGAGTACAAGCAGGGGGAGAGGCAGAGGGAGAAGCAGACTCACAGCTGAGCAGGGAGCCTGATGTGGGGCTTGATCCCAGTACCCTAGGATCATGACCTCAGCCGAAGGCAGACGCTTAACGACTGAGCCACCCAGGTGCCCCTTAAATACAGTTCCTTAAAGACAGTTCCTCTTGATCTGAAGATCCATCAACTAAAGACAAGTTATCTGCTTCATACTTACCCAACAGGCAATGGTGGTACATATAGGATAATCACTATAGACATCACTCTTCAAAAAGGATGGAGATGCTGGCACAAATGAGGCACTGGTCCATAGCAATTCTGAAATCCATCTGGACAAATGTTGGAACTTCCTTGATTAGGACTCAAGGCCTGGGAAGAATCATCCGTGGCTCTTGCTTCTGCCCTGAGTCATCCTTCCTTTTGCATAGAAAATAGTCCACATTTGCAACTGTGTAGTTTTCACAGATTGCATTTTACCAGTAGAACTTTGGGGGCCAGAAGATATCTTTTCACTTTGTATTGCCTCTGATCCTTTCAGTCCAACTGGGCAGTGTTCCTCTGGAAATTTCTTAAAAATGTGGGACTCTTGTGAACCTTCTTGAGGTTCACTCCATTAGACAAAAGGTATCCTCACAAAGCTCTTCAAGACAAATCCTTCTATAACCTTGAGCTTCTTTGAGGAACAATGAATGCCCTTAAGCTTTCTTTCTTTCCTTTTTTAAAAATTTATTTATTTGAGAGAGAGAGAGAGAGAGAAAGAACATGGGTTGGGGGAGGGGCAGAGGGAGAAGCAGACTCCCCGCTGAGCAGGGAGCCCAATGTGGGGCTCCATTCCAGGATCCCAAGTTCACAACCTGAGCTGAAGGCAGCCACTTAACCGACTGAGCCACCCAGCTGTCCCTGCCCTTAAGCTTCTTAGAATTCTACTATTTGAATGAGGATTCAGAAGTCATATCCTTGAATCTTTGGAGGACTTTTTATCTAAATGAACAATACTCTGAGGTAACACCTTCCATCTTTCTTAGGTCTTGACAAAGGATTTTTATAGCTACTCTCTTCACTTCACCTTTGGACTGTGTTTTCCTGCCATTGTCCTGGATTTAGTCTTTGCTCAGAAGCCATGTCTTAATTTTTCCATCATTTGCCACCTGGAGAGGGTGGAATTTTCAAAACCAGAAAGCTCTGGCATCCTTTTGTCTAATAGTCCTTCCTTTACTTATCTCTGTCCTTTCTGATTTTATTACAAGTGGCAAGAAGGGACCAGGCAGCAACTTCCACATTTTGCATGGAAATCTCCTTAGCTAGATCATCCGATTCACTAGGTCTGTTTTCCACTTTTCACCTTACTGCAGGCAATACCTAACAAGGACCCCTTTCTTTCAGTGTCCAATACGATTTTTGTTGATTTTTCCTTTAGGCTCTCCCTGCAGCTTCCTCAAAGGCCATAATGAGTCTACTGTTTTTCCAAAGTCTCAAGTTTCACTAACACTCCCCTGAGAGTCCTTCCACCTTCCATGGCTCAATTCCAAAGTCACATGTTCAGGTTTTTGTCATGGTAGCACTTCTAGGTACCACAACTTGTAGAAGTTACCTATTGCTGTGTAACAAGTTGCCCCCCCCCCCAATTTAATGACCTAAAAGAACAAATATGAATGACCTCACAAGATTTCTGAGGGTCAGGAATCTGGAAGCAGCTTAGTTGGTTGGTTCTGGCTCTGGGTCTCTCAGGTTTCACTCTTGAGATGTTAGCTGGGACTACAGTCAGCTGAAGGCTTGTCTGGGCTGGAGGATCCATTCCAAGGTGGCACACTCTCATGGCTGTTGGCAGAAAGCTTCAGTTCCTCTCCAAGTGGCTGGCTGAGGATACAGGTTTCTCCCAGGACAGCAGACCCAAGACAGGGAAAGAACAAGTAGGAAGCTGCTTTGCCTCTTATCACCAAGACTCTGAAATCCCACACTGGAATTTCTGCTTCATTCCATTCTTTAGAAGCGGTCACTAAGTCCAGCTCACACTCGGGCAGAGGGGAACTGGGGTCAACCTCTTGAAGAGAACAGTGTCAAAGAATATGTAGGCATGTAAAAACTACCACGCATATCCATGTTCTTCTCCTTGCCCTCTACTCCAATGGGGATAGTGGAATTTTCACTTTTCCTGTCTAGGGACTGTTTCTTTGCTTCAGATTTTGATCCCCTTCTCCCTCAATTGCAGAAATTCAGCCACTATTAATTATTCCTCCTGTATATTTAATCTTTCCCTCTTATCTTTATGTTTTCCTTCAGCATTTATTTTTAAGTCTTTACCCATATCCCCTTCTAGCTAATATTATCTCCCTTTGTCTGTAGTAGTTTTAGGACATGTCTCCAAATTCTCTGACATTCTTCCCATTAAGAGATAGCAGCTCTGTCCCCTTCTGCTTGAATCTTGGTAGGTTATAACTACTTATGTCAATGGGATAGGGCAAGTGGGGTGCCATAACTTCTGTTGATAGGTATGAAAGATCACACAGCTCCTTCCTAGTTCTCTTGGATACTCCCTCTCCGTGTGCTCTCTTGTGAGGACCCTCCCCCTCAGAACCCAGACACCATGTTGCAAGTAGCCCAAGGCACATGGAGAGGTTACGCATAGACGTTCTAGGTAATAACAGTCATAGCTGAGCCAGTTTTCAAGGGATCCCAGTCTTGGTGCCAGACCTGTGAGTGAAGAAACCTCCAGATGATTCCAGTTCCCAGAAGTTCAAGTCACTCCTAGCCATCTGGGTCTTCCCAGCTGAAACCCCAGACATTGTGAAACAGACACAAGCCATCCCTGCTGTGACTCGTCTAATTCTTGATCCACGGGATCTCGGGACATAATAATACAGCTTTCGTTTTATACCATTAAGTGAACATCCCCTTTACACCAAAATCTCTCTAAGGAGTTGTTTCTTCTCCGGGAGCCTGGGTGGCTCAGTGGGTTAGCCGTTTGCCTTCGGCTCAGGTCATGATCCCAGGGTTCTGGCCCTGAGTCAGCTCCCCACTCAGCAAGGAGTCTGCTTCTCCCTCTCCCTCCGCCCTTGTGCTTGCTCTCTCTCAAATAAATGAGTTAAATCTTTTTTTTTAAAGTTGTTTCTTCTCATTACCTTGTTTCTTTATCCCCCACTAATTCCTCTAATCTGGATTTTGCTCCTTTCTTTCAAGTTGAAGTCAATGATCTCCGAGTTGTTAAATCTAATAGACACTTTGGGTTAGCCTGTTCAGAGAAGTATTTAACACTGTTGTTCAGTTTTTCCTTTTGGAGTTACTCTTCTCCGAGTTTCTATGATACCATCCCAGGTGGCACCCCACGCCACTTCCTTCCTCTCTAGTCGCTTCTTGACGTCATTTGCAATTTCACCCTCCTCTAACCAGCCCCTGGGTGACGAAATGGCTACAGCTCGCTTCTAAGCCTTCTTCTCTTCTCACTCTGTGTTCTCTCTCTATCCATACCCATGGTTCTAATTCCCATCCAGAGGATACCAGTGACAACATTTTACCTCTAACAATTCTATCGATTAAGATCCATGCCATAGGTCCAGAAGCTGTCTTAACATTTTGTACTGGTCAGGGCTCTTAGTTGCACAGAGACTGGCCATGGCTGATTTAAGCAGAAACGAATGTATTAAAAGTTCACAGAATCCCAGAGAGAGCAGAGCACAGGGGTTGGAGCCTCTGCTGGGCAGGCATAAACAACAGCCAAGTCATAGCACAGAGCTGGCCTGGTGAGGCTACCAACACCGCTCTCAGCAAACAGAAACATGGCAGCTGCCACCACTGATAGCACTGACCCTGGACAGTGGATGCTGCCCTTAGCAGCCCTGCCACATGGCGCCCAGAGATATGGTTTTGCTGTAGCTATCCGTGCTGCAAAAAAAAGTTGCCTTGAGCTCCCTCTTCAAAGTGTGTGCATCTGATTATCAAAGTGTGGAGCATGGCCATTGTCCTTGCTGTAGGGGACTCTGGGAAAGCAAGTCATTGGCATTTCCAGATTCTATTAGGAGGCAGATTCTACTTGCCACCAATTAATCACAACGTCAGGGATTCTCCAAATATACAAATGAGTTTTAGAAGCTAGGAAATGGAAGGGGAAGGGGGAAAACTATTACTTCTTCCTTGCAACAAAGTGTTTATCACCGATCTGATGTGTTCTCTGGAGGAACAAGTTTGTAGAACTCTGTTGCATGTTCTAATTAATGAAGTCTGAAAAAAAAACCCTTGCATTATAACAACGCCCAGGTCTTTCTGGGAGAATTCTCAATGGGGATGCTTGCAAAGTAGCTTGAATACATCCAAACCCTCCTGATACTTAGTGGTTTTCAAACATGTTTCCATTTACCTGTTCCGAATGTGAAGGAATGCAGGTAAATAGCAAAACACCTCTACAGTAATAAGGAAGTGACATTAAGAGATGTTGTGAATATTTTGTGTCCCTCTCCTAGCGCATTCGATCCTCAAAATGCATAGCGAATTGTTGATGGAACCAACAAGCTTTGTCCAATTTGACTGAGTATGACATAGAAGAGGAAGCCATAGAATAATGGAAGGTTTTGACATTTTTTTTCCCAGTTTTATTACATCACAATGCTTTTCAGTACCTGACCCAACATAAGGAACTAGAAACTAATTTGAAGAATTCATGTTTCTGTAGTTGCAGTGAAAATTCAGTGACTTAGGATTTTTAGCAAATATATAACCTGTTTGCACTTAGGGCCATAAATATGGCAAAAGAAAGTCGATGTACAATGAATTTTTGTATTAGAAAACAGAAAACCTGCTATTTTTACTGGTTTTATATTTTCTCTGAACGTAAGAATTATTTTCTCTTATCTCTGACTCTCTGGGTTTTCCTCTTCAAATGGAATGCTTGTGACCTGTAGAGGTTTAGAACAGGTTATCCCCAACCAAAACAAGGGCTTCAGTAAAGGGAAGAATTCTGTGAAATCGCTTACATTTGACGTTGCTAAACTTAAGTACAATAATGTCACATGTACTTATACAGTAATTGTGGGCACGCCTAAGTCCCTCCCTCTTTCCTAAACCAAATTCCCCAGATCCTAGAAATCCAGCCCTTCTGCCCTCCGGAGGCGCCTTTCCCAACGTAAAGTACAATTTTAAATTTAAGCTCCTGACTAAATAATGATTCCGTGGTCAACGGCCAGGGAACCTGGGCACCCCGGAGCCTCTGGAGGGTGCAGCGGGGTGTAGGCAAGGGCAGGGGGAGTGGGCGAAGCCGCTGGTTGGTGCCTGAAATCTGTGCGTTGCCCCTTTAATTGTGTCCCCAGCCCTCGGGCGTTTCTGTCCAACGCCCACGTCAGCAAATACCTTTTGTTTCTCTCACGTTGGGGCTACTTGTTTTAGGGCGCAAAGGAGCGGCTTCGAAAGTGGGTATTTCCCCTGCCGAGGTCCAGGAATCCTCCCCGAGCCCGCGCGCGCGACCCGCCGGTGCGCCGCGGCCCGCGGTAAGTGGCTGCGCGCGGCGCGGCGGAGGGCGGGCGGGGCGTCGGGGCTGCCGGGACGGGCCGCGAGCCTGGCTGCGGGCGGAGGGCTGGCGGCGGGCGGCGGCGGCGGCGGGATGCGGCCCGGGCGCGGCGCCCCCAGACGTCCCCCGGGCCGGCAGAGCGGCGGGAGGCGCAGAGGCGGCCGGGCGCCATTTGCAGCCCCCGGCGCAGAGGCGGCGTGGGTGGCGGCGGCGGCGCGCCGGCTCCGAGGGGCTGGGGACGGCCACAAAGGCGGCGCGGGCGGCGGGCGGCTGGAGGCTGGCGGCGGGGGCCCGGCCTCGGGGCGGCGGCCCGCGGGGAGAGGCGGGCGGCGCCGGGGCGCACGGGCTCGGGACCCCGCTGCCGGCCCTCCCCGCGGCCGCCCCGCCGCCCCGCCCGGCCAGCCCCTCCTGCGCGCCCGGGAGGGGCTGCGGGACAATGGCCGCACCGTCGCCGCCCGCGCCCGCCTCGCCGCCAGCCCGGCCCGGCCCGGCCCGACCGCGGAGCGGGGAAAGGCGGGAAGGCGCGCGGAGCCTCCTGGCGGCGGCGGCGGCGGCGGGCAGGCGGCGCGGGGACGGCGCCCGGCGTGTGTGGAGCCGTCGGGCGCCGCGGACTCCGGGAGGGTCGGCGGCCGGCCGGGCTCGGGCTGCGCGGCGAGTGACGGGCGGCCCGCCCAATGGGGCGGCGGGGGGCAGCGGGGGGCGGGCGGGCCGGGGTCCTGGCGCTGCTCCCCCGCGCCCCGGGCGCTTCCTCGGGAAGGTGGCCCCCTGGGCGGTAGTCCGACTTTCTCCTCCGTCCTCCATCCTTTGGTTTATATCGTGATGCAACAGATCCGGGCTCAGAACCGAAGGCAGACTTGCTACACCCAACACATACGGAGCCATAATTTTTGGTTTATGACGGAACCGCACAAACGCACCTTCTATCCGTGCAGACTGCCTCTTTTATAAGTTAGTTAGCGGTTTGGCTCCTTCCCCTTCCAATGCGCTTATTTCACATTGATTGTGCCAGTAGCCAGACTCCACACCTTTCCAAGACGTGTTAGGTTTTCTTTCCTTCTCTCTCTCTTAAAAAAAAAAAAATTGAGATATAATTGATATAAAACATTGTGTTGGTTTTCGTTTAAGACGTCTTTGGAAGCAGTAGATTCCCACCTAGTGGGCTTTTAACTACGCACGTCAGTATTCTGTTCTCAATAAACAGAATCCTGTTTGCGGAAGTTTATTTAGTAAATGGAGTGCCTTCACCTATATGAATTATTTCACTTAATTTCACATAAAACAGCCACCCAGTCAGGTCGATGGTTATACCACTTTCCAGATGAGGAAATGCATTAAGTGCAGAATGTAAGCGTTAAACCAGAAGGTGAGCGATGGCAGGCTCCCAAAGCCCTTGCCTCCTGTTCTTGTTCTTCGTTCTCTCCTAAAAGCACCTCCAGAGTCTTCTGGAAAGCGTGTCGGTCACTTTGCTTTCTTGCTCGAAAAACCTTAGTTGATCTTTGTCAGAACAAAGTCCAAAATCCTCAACAGGGGAGACAAGGCTCAAACTTCCTCTCTTGTCCCACCTTCCCCTCAAGTATGGGTGGGTTTGTGGGGCCACTGGGGCAAGAGCTCTTCGCTGATAACTAGGGATCAGAGATCTTCATTCCTGGGAACCTCCCTGGCCACAGCAGTGGCAAATGCGATCTAACAATCTAACCAACCCTTGGCCAAATGGGCACGTGTGGGTTAGACTGCAAGATGTCAGCAGAAGGCATCCTGAGTACCTGGGCTCCTTCCAGACCATGTAAATTTCTGACCCCATGATACTCGATTCATCCTCTATAATTTAAGTCTTATTTTCTATTTGAAACTGGGTTTCTGTTTAATAGGCTTAACCCTTTCAGTGACATAATTATATGTTCATAATATCTAAAGGATTTGATGTATGGAGTTTTTTTTTTATCCCCTTGAGGGAAATTTTTGTCACTTCTTTGCTTAAAAATGATTAGTGCCTCCCCATTTTCAGTAGTTCCCATTTTACTTATATTAAAAGTCAAGGTCTTATAAAAGATGGTCCTATGATGTCCTACCTGCTTCACTGTCCGCTCTTCCTTTCTGAGTCCATTTCTCTTTCCTCTCTCCAGTCCTCCAGCCCTCTCTGCTCCATGTTAGAATCTTTGCAATCCCATCTTCCTGGAACACTCTTCCTGTAGATACCACATGACTATCTCACCTCCTTTTTTTTTAATTTTTAAAAAAGATTTTATTTATTTATTTGACAGGGAGTGATCCCAAGTAGGCAGGCAGAGAAAGAGAGGGAAGCAGGCTCCCTGCTGAGCAGGGAGCCCAATGTTGGGTGATCCCAGGACCCTAAGATCATGACCTGAGCCGAAGGCAGAGGCTCAACCCACTGAGCCACCCAGGCGCCCCTCACCTCCTTTTGACTTTACTTAAATGTCAAATTCTCAGTGAGACTTGTCTCAGCTATGGTTTCGATTCTTTTAAACTTTTTTTTTTTTAAGATTTTTATTTATTCATTTGACAGACAGAGATCACAAGCAGGCATAGAGGCTGGCGGGGGAGGTGGGGGGAGGGAGGAGCAGGCTCCCTGCCTAGCAGAGAGCCCAATGCAGGGCTCAATCCCAGGACCCTGAGATCATGACCCAGGCCGAAGGCAGAGGCTTAACCCACTGAGCCACCCAGGCGCCCCCTTTTAAACGTTTTTATACTTAATTCTAAATCTTTCCAGGGTTAAAAGATGTTCATCCACCGAAGAATACATTTACCATGCTAGTTAGCTCAAGTTCTTTATGACTCAGGGATTTTTGCTAAGGAAGCTAATGAGATGGTTTTGGTGACCCTGATGGGACATACTAAATTCTAGTTTAATGACTGTATATCTTAAAAGAGATGGTGTTGGAGCCCAGTCTTTTTTTTTTTTTTTTTTTTTTTGGAGAGAGGGTGGGGAGGGGCAGAGCAAATGAGAGAAAAAGAATCCCAAGCAGCCTCCACACCCAGCAAGGTGTCTTACCCAGGCTCCACCTCACAACCCTGAGATCATGACCTGAGCTGAAATCAAGAGTCAGATGGTTAACTGACTGAGCCACCCAGAAGCCCCAAATTTAACCTTTCTTAATGACTTGAGTACAGTTGTGAATGCAGGTTGTGTTAATGTCCTGTGGTTGTAAATATTATCATATTGTAAATGAACCCAACCTGTAGGACAATTCCTATTTTTTTGTAGAAGTTCCTGTTTTTGCTCCTTCCTACAGTTCTACCTCCTGTCTTAGTTCAGTTCCTCACCGTGTCTTGCTTTGACAATTTTTTAAAGATTTTATTTATTTATTTGAGAATGAGAGAGAGGGAGAGTATGAGAGGGGGAAGTTCCGAGGGAGATTCTGACTCCCTGCTGAGCAGGGAGCCTGATGTGGGACCTGATCCTGGGACTCCAGGATCATGACTTGAGCTGAAGGCAGTTGCTTAACCAACTCAGCCCCCCAGGCTCCCTATATTCAGCTTTAAATTGGTCTCTTTGGCCCTGCCTCTTCCACTATTTCTTTCCCACCATGGTGTCTCAGGTTTTCGCCTGGGTACGCAAATTGGATCATAATAACAATAACACCTAATATTTGTTGAGCCCTAGCTGCATGCCAGGCCTTGTGCACACGCTATGGTCAGAAGAGTGCAGGACTCAGGAGTGTTGGTTTGGGGTCAATCAGCCAGAACTCCAGTCTCTGTCCACTTGTTCCTGTGCAATTTTGGAAAATTTTTGAAGAATTTCCTTATAGCTCAGTTTTGGCTTCTGTGAGGACCAAAATAAGATGAGTGTACAGTGTTTAACACAGCACCAAGTGCACATTCAAATATTAGCTATTTTCATTGAGATATAACTCACATGTCAAAAAATTCACCCTTTTAAAGTAAATTCAGAGGGCCCTTAGGTGGCTCAGTCGGTTAAATGTCTGACTCTTGGTTTCAGCTCAGGTCATGATTTCAGGGTCATGGAGTTGAGCCCTGCTTGGGGCTCTACCCTCAGCGTGGAGGCTGCTTGAGACTCTCTTCCTCCCTCCCTCTCTGCCCCTCCCCCCTCTCCCCACAGTCATGTGCACTTGCTTGCTTTCTCTCTCTCAAATAAATTAATAAATAAAATCTTAAAAAATAAAGTGTAGGGACGCCTGGGTGGCTCAGTCGGTTAAGCATCTGCCTTCGGCTCAGGTCATGATCCCAGAGTCCTGGGATCAAGTCCCACATCCGGCTCCCTGCCCAGCCGGGAGTCTGCTGCTCCCTCTGCCTGCTGCTACCTCTGCTTGTGCTCGTTCTCAACAAATAAATAAATAAAATCTTCTTTAAAAAAAGATTTTGCCATGTCTTTAAAAAAACAAGTAAATAAAGTGTACAATTCAGTGTTTTTTAGTGTAGTCGTAGAGTTGCACAACCATCACCATTCTTTAATTCCAGAACGTTTTCACCATAATATAAACAAACCTCATACCCATTAGCAGTCACTCTCCACTGCTGCATCTCCCTCCACCCATAACAACCACTAACCTACTCTGTCTCTATCATCTCTCCACAGTCATAAAATCTATGGTCTTCTGTAACTAGCTCCTTTCACTTAGCTTGCAGTTTTTTTCCTTTTTTCTTTTTAAAGATTTTATTTATTTATTTGACAGAGATTACAAGCAGGCAGAGAGGCAGGCCGGGGGGGTTGGCAGAAGCAAGCTCCCCGCTGAGCAGAGAGCCTGACGCAGGACTCGATCCTAGGACCCCGGGATCATGACCCGAGCCGAAGGCAGCGGCCCAACCGACTGAGCCACCCAGGTGCCCTAGCTTGTGGTTTTTAACGTTCACCCATGTTACAGCAAGTATCAGTCCTTGGTTCCTGCTCATGGCTAAATAATGTTCTGTTGTATGAATGTGTCACATTTTGCTTTTCCATTCTATTGATAGACATTTGAGTTGTTTCTATGTTTGGGCTACTATGAATAATGCCTCTGTGGACATCTGTGTACTACAAGATTTTTTGTGGACATATATTTGCACTGATCTTGGGTATATGTCTAGGAGTGGAGTCACTGGATTATATAACTGGTTTTTAATAGCTTTATTGAAATACAATTCTTACTATTGTATCATTATTATTATTGTATTATACAATATATTATTATATTATACAATATGTTATATTATACACACATATTATGAATTACACAATTCACCTATTTAAAGTATAAAATTCAGTGATTTTCAGTCTTTTCCTTCTGTACAACTGTCACCACAGTCAATTTCAGAGCAGTTTCATCACCTCAAAAGGAAACAGGGTACCCTTTAGCTCTCAGGCCTCTCCTCTCAGCCCCCTCCCCACACCTCTTCTCCCAGCCCCAGGCAACTAAGTGTCTACTCTCTATATGAATTGAGTCATATAGTATGTGGTCTTGTGATTGGCTTCTTTCACTTAGCGGAATGTTTTCAGAGTTCATCTGTCATATAACACGTACCAGTACTTTTTTCCTTATAAAGGTTGAATAACATTCTATCTTACAGCTAGTCCATTTTCCCGGTGGTGGACATTTGTGATGTTTCCATCTTTTAGCTATTATGAATAAGGCTGCTACAAACATTTGTATACAGTTTCTGTAGGGACATATATTTTCATTTCTCTTGGAGATACACCTGGGCATGGAATTGCGAGGTCCCCTGGTAACTCTACATTTAACCATTTGAGGAACTGCCGGACGGTTTTCCAAAATGGCTTCATCATTTCACATTCCCACCAGCAGTGTATGACGGTTCTGATTTGTCCAGATCCTGGCCAACACTTGTGTGCGTGTGTGTGTGTGTGTGTGTGTGTGTGTGTTTGTGTGTTTATTCTAGCGGTCCTAGTGGATGTGAAGTGGTATCTTACTGTGATTTTGATTTGCATTTCCCTACTGACCAATGATGTTAAACATATCTTTGTGTGCTTTTGCTATTTGTTTCAATGTATTTCTTATTGCTATTAATCTTATTAATCTTAGCTATTATCTAATTTAATCCTCTTAACAGACTTCCTTAGAGCCTCTTAACAGTCAATATCCTCATTTTACAAAGAAGAAACTGATGTGCAGAATTAAGTAGCTTGACTAAGTCCCACAGTCAGCAGTAGATCTGCAATGATGTCACTCTTCTTAAAATCCTTCAAAAGTGTCCCAAACCTGCAAAAGTGGAGGGCTTTGGGATCTGGTGCCTACATACTTTTTTCTCTTTTTCTTTTCCAGTAGGCCTCCACAGGTCCCATGTCTGTAGCCACAGCAGCATTTTTATTATCCCCGAAGAAGGCATGCTGTTTCATACCTACCTGTGCCTTTGCCCTTGGTGCTGTGCCCTTTGACCTCTGTTTCCTGAATGAACTTCTACTCATGCTTCAAGACCCACTCCACTGGTACTGCCTTTGGGAACTTCTGGACACTTCTAGACACAGTCATTTACTTCCTTGATTTCGGAGTTCCCTTGTGCTAGGAGTATTTTCTTCATCATAGTGTTACTTGGTTTAAAAGCTTCTTTTTTCTCCATCTAGCTCTTTCTCTGAATCTCTCTCCTTACAGATACTGAGGTGTTCCAGAACACTGACCTTTCCCAGAGCCAGAGAGAGCCTGGCACAGTGTTGGTGCTCAATGATTATGTACTGAATGAATACATTTTTTCCCTTTTTTGAATATATGCCCTTCTCCTAACAATAGTATAAAAGATCTTTGCTTTAAAAAAGGATAGGAAAAGGAAACATAGATAGCTATATGGCGTTCAGAACAGTGTAAAAGTAATCATCGAGTCAAAGGTTGAAGTTGCTCTCTTTCTAACCCTGCAGAAGGCCTCCAGTGCTGTCGCGTGCTTGGCTCTCAGCAGTGTCTGAGCCATCAAGGGTATGACAAACACCTTTGTGTCCGCTTCAGTTCCTCCTATCTCACTGGTCCTGTTGGATAAGTTGCAATAAAAGGTTCTTACGGTTTCAGAATATTTGGGGGAAGCTTTATTTCAAAATCTGCCATGTATTTTCCATCATCAGAAGATACTTACAAACCAAACAAGGCCATAATTTTATCTAAGATCTTCTTAATATGTACATTAGAATAGTATCCTAAGCCTAAACACTAAAATTTTAACTTTCAGATAGCAAATCTTGTGGCATACAGATCCTATTCTCATGAAATCTCCTCTGTGATAACATTATTTTTAAAGATTTATTTATTTGAGGGCACCTGGTTGGCTCAGTGGGTTAAGCCTCTGCCTTCGGCTCAGGTCATGATCTCAGGGTCCTGGGATCGAGCCTGTGTCAGGCTCTCTGCTCAGCGGGGAGCCTGCTTCCTCCTCTCTCTCCCTCTGCCTGCGTCTCTGCCTACTTGTGATTTCTCTCTGTCAAATAAATAAATAAAATCTTAAAAAAAAAGATTTATTTATTTGAGAGAGAGCTCACACACGAGGAGGAGGGGCAGAGGGAGAAGAGAGAGAGAGAATCCCAAGCAGACTCCATCCTGAGCACAAAGCCCAACATGGGGCTCCCTCTCAGGACCCTGAGTTCACTACCCAAGCCAAAACCAAGAGGCAGACACTTAACCGACTGAGCCACCCAGGTGCCCCTGTGATAACATTGAAAAAATCTGAGTAACAGAACAGCCTATGTGTCTGTTAAGGGATGGATGGGTAAAGAAGATGTGAGAGAGATGTATGCAATGGATTAATATTCAGCCATGAAAAAGAAAGAAATTCTATAGTTTGCAACAACAGGGATGGACCCTGAGAGCATTATGCGAAGTCAAATAAACCAAATAGAGAAAGACCGATAGATACTACAGGTTATCACTTATATGGGGAATCTCAAAAATAAAGCGAAACTCCTAGAAACCAACTAGAAAAGTGGTTGTGAGGGGCTAGAGGATGGACAAAATAGGAAGAGGCTGGTAAAAAGGCACAAACTTTCAGCTATAAGGTGAATAAGGCCTGAGGATCTAATGTATAACACGGTGACTATAGTTGATAACACTGTTACTGTATAACTGAAATTTGCTAAGAGAGTAGAGCTTAAGTGTTCTCACAAAAATAAACAAACAACAACTAGAAAACACACCAAACCCCAATACCAGCAATCAGTGTGAGTGAGATGATGGATGTGTTCATTATCTAAGTGGAGGGACTCCTTTCCCAGTGTATATGTATCAGAGCATCATAATGTACCTTTAAATACCTTACGGTTTTGTCAATTACATTTTAATGAAGCTGGGGGAAAAAATCCGCACGCAAACACCCTGATTCCTAGAGCATAATTAATGAGGCAGTGTTTGAAATGGTTATATGGCAACAGTCGTTTCTACAGAATAACTTTTCCTTGGGGTGAGGTCTACAATAGCTAGTTAGGGTAACCTTAACCGCTTGGCCAGCTAGAACAGAGCTTTGCCGACTTCATGTACACTGTGGTTTTGAAAAGATCACTCTCTCTGAGCACACGAAAATGAGGGACCCAGTCACGTTTTCTTCTGCATCCACTTTTGTATAAGTTAGCATTTTACAGGCTTCAAGAAAATCTGTGGTAGTGAAGTTATAAAATGTTTACATTTTCCATGCAGTTAAAGAGTTTAAAGCGGTCTGTGTAATTAATAATAGTCGTGATGATGATGATGATTACCATAATAATAACTAACATCCAACAAGGGCTTGGTATAAGCAAAGCACTGTTGTAAGCACTTTACTTAGATGATTTTTCTCTTTTACTCTGTCCTGTAGCTCTAGAAGTTCGTTCTTTCTTTCTTTCTTTCTTTTTTAAGATTTTATTTATTTATTTGAGAGAGATCACAAGTAGGCAGAGAGGCAGGCAGAGAGAGGGGGGGAAGCAGGCAGGCTCCCTGCTGAGCAGAGAGCCCGATGCAGGGCTTGATCCCAGGACCCTGGGACCATGACCTGGGCCGAAGGTAGAGGCTTTAACCCACTGAGCCACCCAGGCGCCTTAGAAGATATTTCTATGATTCCATTTTACAGATGGAGAAACTGAGGCTCTAGAAGGTTAACTTCCCACGTTATCTAGTTAATGTGTGGCAGAGCCAGAATTTGCACCTGGACAGTCTGAGTCTAGAGCCTGTACCCCCGCATACTGACCAGTCCTGCTGTTCACACACTACTCGCCTGTCTGCTTAAAGTTCAAGGTAATTGATGTATTAGTATGTCATCTGGGCCTAGTGGCAGGAAGAAGACACTGCTCTAGAGTTTTAGCTGGTTTACTAAAGGGAATTGAGTGCTTACAAAATCACTGGAAAGGCCGGAAGGAATGGGCTCCAGGCGGGGCCTGCAGAAATCATTCCCAGAACCAGACTGCAAACAGGCCCTCCAGGGGGAGGGAATCAGGAGGCCACCACTGGCCCTGCTGTGTTCCAGATGGCATCGCTAGCTGCAGTTCAAGGGTCAAGAGATTGCTTCCCTGAAACTGCCCCTCAGTACCCACCAACTAGGGACGGTTGTCTCTACCAAACTTGTCTCTAAATAGCCATGAAGCTCTGGACCCTGGAAGGCTTTGCAGGAAAATCCAGTGTTTCCATAAATGTACTTGCCAGCATTAATGCCTAAGTAGCAGAAAGATGGCCCCTGCCTCATTTCTGTCTTCCAGATCTCACAGAAGAACATCTGATGGATGAATTCTGTTTCACATGGGGAAACTGAACCATAAAGGAGTCTGGGAAATGTGCTTTTTTATTTTCCAAAAGGAAGTTGGAAAGGATGCTGAAGGTTAATACACAAACCAGCTAACATCTGCTAGGGTAGGGGCGCCTGGCCGGCTCAGTCAGTAGAGCGAACATGTGACTCTTGATCTCAGGGTGGCAAGTTCAAGCTCCATGTTGGGTGTGGAACCTACTTAAAAAAATTTGTTTTTTAAAAATATCTGGGGGCGCCTGGGTGGCTCAGTGGGTTAAAGCCTCTGCCTTCGGCTCAGGTCATGATCTCAGAGTCCTAGGATCGAGCCTCACATCGGGATCTCTGCTCTGGCGGGGAGCCTGCTTCCCCCTCTCTCTCTGCCTGCCTCTCTGCCTACTTGTGATCTCTCTCTCTCTGTCAAATAAAATGTTTAAAAATATATATATATCTGCTAGAGTAGAACATGGTGGTTATTCCTAAAAATGATATGTCATCAATGTGTAAAACCTACGCAGGGCATAGCCTATGTCCAGAAATCAGTTTTCTTAAAAAGCCACAGAATTATCTTTGCTTGTCACTGTACAGACCCAGTACTAGTTACTGTGCTGTTAAGTACCATTGTTGAGATAGTAAAGCTATAGTTCTCCCAGTGGGGCTAGGTGATAGATGAGCTTTTAGTGTCGCAAGGAGTTGTTCTCAAAAATTATTAATTTTGTTCCCCCAACTAGTTTTCTGCTCAAAAAATTTTGTAATGCTCTAGGCAACAAAATGTTTTGAATGGTTTAAGTTGCCGGAATCCAGACCTCCTCACAAGTGGGTAGTTGATTTAATCGTTTTACTAGTTTAAATATACCTGAACAGCTCTCCTTTCTCTTTGGGTGTTTTCAGGATACTCATTTAAAAGTTAATGGGGCGGGGGCACCTGGGTGGCTCAGTGGGTTAAACCTCTGCCTTCGGCTCGGGTCATGATCTCAGGGTCCTGGGATCGAGCCCCACATTGGGCTCTCTGCTTAGCAGGGATCCTGCTTCCCCTTCTCTCTCTGCCTGCCTCTCTGCCTACTTGTGATCTCTCTGTCAAATAAATAAATAAAATCTTTAAAAAAAAAATTAATGGGGCGTCTGGGTGGCTCAGTTGGTTGAGTGACTGCCTTTGGCTCAGGTCATGATCCCAGGGTCCTGGAATCAAGCCCCTCATCAAGCTCCCTGCTCAGTGGGGAGCCTGCTTCTCCCTCTCCCCCTGCTACTCTGCCTGCTTGTGATCTCTCTGTCAAAATAAATAAATAACATCTTAAAAAAAGAATTATGTCAATTTAGGGGTGCCTGGGTGGCTCAGTCGGCTAAGCATCTGCCTTCAGCTCAGGTCATCATGCCGGGGTCCTAGGATCAAGCCCCATGTAGGGCTCCCTGCTCAGCGGGGAGCCTGCTTTTCCCTCTCCCTCTGTCATTCCCCCCTACTGTGCTCTCTCTGTGTTAAATAAATAAATAAAATCTTTTAAAAAAATAAGTAAAATTATTTCAGTTTGTTTTCTTCTTTCTACTTGCCTGTGTTTTCTAAATTTTTCGATAAGTATATAATACTTTTATATTATAATCAGAAAAAAATACATATTGTCTTAAAAAGTGATTCCATTACTTTAGTCAAGAAATTTTTGGCGAGAACTCTTGGCTTAATTGATTGGTTTAAAAAGCATCAAATTCATTTTCCACTGCCTATGGACGTAAAGCCTCACACTCTCCTTGATTAATGAAACTTTGTGGTCAACGAAGAAAACAGTCCAACAAATTTTTGCGGGGGGGTAATTAAAAAGGTCTGGAATAGAGTAAAAACTGAAAAATTGTTAACAGGTTGTTACAACTGATATTACAAATTGTGGTATACTCGGGTGCAATCTGGCAAACTGAGTAAGTTATAAAAGATCTGGGTGACTCCAGTAGGACTCTCTGAACATATGCAGTAGGATTTTTTCCCCCCACTTCCTACAATCGTACAGTCTTTAAGAAATGTTGAATTTTTCAACTTGAGTCTTTAAAGCTCTTCTGTTTGTTTTTTTGGCAAATCCTATTAATGGCACTTGCAGGAAAAGGGTGATGTGACATGTGTTGCTGTTGTCATAACCTGATCTGCTGGCCTGCCTTTGGACAGCTGTTGTCTTCAGAAGTTTATTTTATTGTCAAAGTTAAAAAGTATGTCTGCTTGGGCGCTTGGGTGGCTCAGTGGGTTAAGCCGCTGCCTTCAGCTCGGGTCATGATCTCAGGGTCCTGGGATCGAGTCCCGCGTTGGGCTCTCTGCTCGGCGGGGAGCCTGCTTCCTCCTCTCTCTGCCAGCCTCTCTGCCTGCTTGTGATCTCTCTTTCAAATAAATAAATAAAATCTTAAAAAAAAAAAGTATGTCTGCTTGCCGTTGGCTGTAATCCATTGTAATATCAGAAATCACTTCTTGCAGATTTTCATATTAAGGTTTCAGTTAAAAATAAGCCAATCTGTTTATTTCTGTTCATTCATCACCTGTGCCGATGATCTAGTTCACTGGAACAGTGCTGCCATGTAGTTTTATTTAAATAAGTAGCTATTAAGTACCTTAGCGGATGTTTCTGTCTCTAATTACAAAAGTACATTATAAACAGCTATTTGCTTTCTCTACAGGACAACCCTTCATATACAGAGTGTGTTTGACTTGGAATCTTCCCTTTTTTACTCCACTCAATTGACTTAGCAGGGTTTCAAGAGCAGCGTTCGTAAATTTTCAGGTATGAGCCATTTTAATTCTTGATATTATACCTATCTTAAATATATGGAGAAAAAGTCAAGTTTTGCAATTATAGGTTTTATATATCAGAGTATGGATTTGTTGCTTGAACAGTTACTCTATAAAACACTCAACGTTCTGGTTTTCTTGGCCAGGTCTCCCTGTTCACTTACTGCTAAATTTTTAATTCATTGCCTCCCTTGTGGGTGTATCTCCTCCATCCTCCCTTAATCAAAGATTCATCTGACGTAAGAGCTAGTGATGATCTAGACCAGTGGCCTCAATTTGTAGAGAAGGAAACGCAGCCTGGGAAGGTAAAGGTGAAGTCCGTGGACATAGAGCTAATTGAGTGGTAGAGTCAAGTGTCAAGTCTCCCGGCCCTTGTCCCGACAGCTGTGCAGGATGGCTCAGCAGTTAGGTCCTGTGGCTTTGGAGTCACTGTCTTGGTTAATATCCTTCTCTGTCCAATGGGGAGAAGAGTGGCACCTACCTGATAGGTTGCCGTGTGTGAAGATTAAAGACAATATATATTGCTGCTTTTATTATTGTCTGTGGCCCTTTTTCTCATTGAGTTGATCCCTTCACTGCTTCTTGAAACTTCCCACCTTGGCTAACGGTCACCAGGCTCTCCCGATTCTCCCCGTAAGTCTCTGTAGAACTGGCGTCTCGTCCCCATCTCGTCCCACAGTCGAGGGCAGTTCTTAGGTTCTCATCTCTGCCTCTGCTTCCGGTGAGCCCTTCCATCTGTCTTGGCAAATATCTTCTACTTCTCTGTCTTCAGGTCCAACTTACCCCCTGAGCTTCGGATCAGCATTTCCAGTGGCCCGTGCTACCTGATTTCCCACTCAAAACCAAAGTACTTAAAACCAAAGCCATTCCTTTCCCCCTAAACCAGCTCTTCCTCCTGACTTCCTAATTTCTGTTAGTGATACTACCAAACACCTAGGCTTTACAAATCACTGCGTTCTCTTTATAGCCTTCTAGCCTTCCACAGCCAGTGACAGGTTGTGGTACCCTCTAGTACAATCTGGCAAATTAAATAAGTTACAGAGTATCTGAGTGACTGCCGTGAGGCTTTCTGAACATATGTAGTAGAATTTTTCAATCAGCCATCAAGACCCACGGATTTATTTTCCATTCAGGTATTTTGCATCTTTTCCTTCCTTCCCATTCCTGCTCTCCTCATGGCCTTCACGCCATTAACCAGACCGACAGTTGCAAATAGAGTAGCTGTTCATTTACCTGCAAGTGGCTGGGTTCCTTTTCTCTCTTTCTTTCCCCCAAGACATACAGCCTCTTGACTTTGCATGATGGAGTGTCAATTTGTCGCTTGTTCATTTAGCGCATGAATCTTGACTTAAGTAAAGACACAGGATATCATTATTCTGGCTGCTTCCAACATGTCTTAATCTTGAATTACAGCCTCGATCTGGCTAACTGTGAGACTCATTAATATTGTACCCATTTGTTTGACAAACTCTAAAAAATGTTTATTTTTGAATATACTTTTATTATTCAGATCTCAAAATATTTAAAAGTATACCATGCAAAGTCCCCATCCCATTCTTTTTTCCTGCCTCCTGAGGCTCATCTCACTTCCGACTCACAACCGCTGTTCTGTTTCTTGTTAATCTGGTTCAGAGTTTCTGATTATTTTTTTCCCTTGCATATGTGTGTATACATATACATAATATACACAAACACAGATATATATATGTGTGTGTGTGTGTGTATATATATGTGTATACACACACACAGAGACATATATATATATGTATATATATAGAGAGAGTATGTGTATGTGTGTGTGTGTATATATATATACTCTATTCTTTGCTTTCTAAAAAACTTAACTGTATCATTGCCATCTTTCCATATAACTATACCCTAGTCATGGACTTTTTTCTGACCGTTCACTGCCACAAACAGTTCTTCAGTGAATAACCATGTACATGTGTCATTCTGATCATGTACCAGTGAAACTGTAGGATAAATTCCCGGAAGTGAAATTGCTTGGTCAGAAAATATATGCATTTGTAATTTTGAGAGCTATTGCAAATTTGACCCCCATGGGGTCGTACTAATTTATAGTCCTACGAGTAATGATTGAGGGTACCTGTTTTCCCACATTCTTTTTTTTTTTTAAGATTTTATTTATTTATTTTTATTTTAGAGAGAGCACATGAGTTGGGGGGTGCAGAGGGAGAGGGAGAGAAAGAATCTGAAGTAGACCCCACACTGAGTGTGAAGTCCCATGCGGGGCTTGATCTCACAACCCATGACATCATGACCCATGAGACTGTGACCTGAGTGGAAACCACAATTTGGATGCCCAGCCAACTGAGCCACCCAGGTGCCCCCCATTTTCCCATGTTCTTATCAATATTATCATATTTTTAGATTTTTTACTGCCTTGAGAGGGGAAAATGATCCATCAGTGTGGTTTTAATGTGCATTTATATTTTTATAACCAAGGTTAATCATACTTTCGATATGATAAGGGACATTTGTGTTTCTTTTCCTGGGAACTGTCCTTTGTCTTAGGGTTATTGTTCTCTGACTTGCCAATTTCTTAGAAGCTCAGTGGAGGTGACCCTTTTCTCTGATAGACTTTTTTGCCACGTTGTCATATGTCTTTTGCCTTTGCTTCTGGTATGTTTTGGCCATGCAGGATTTTATTTCATCTTTTTGTAATCAAGTGTATCAACCTTTTATTTTATGGCTTCTGCATTTTGAGTCCCAGGCCCTTCCCACTTTGAGTTTATCGTCTCCCATATTTCCTCTTAGAACTTCTATGGCTTTGCGTTTACACTTCCAATCTTTGATCCATCCATATGGAATTTATCCTGGTATGAGATGGAAAGTGTAAATCCAGCTTAATTTATTTTTTTCTGGAAAGCTAAAATTGCCTCAGTGCCACTTATTAAACTGCTCATTTTTTTCACCACAAGTTCATCATATATTAAATTCCCACCGATACTGGAGCTTATATCTGGATTTTCAAATATACTCCACTGGCCTTTTTCTTTATCACCAGCATCACGGTTTTAATTAATGAGGAAGTATAATTAAATAGATGTTGGTGCTAATTCCTTCTCTTTTGTTCTTCTTCTTTTTTTTTTTTTATTTGACAGAGAGAGAGAGATCTCAAGTAGGCAGAGAGGCAGACAGAGAGAGAGGGGAAAGTAGGCTCCCTGCTGAGCAGAGAGCCCAACGTGGGGCTCGATCTCAGGACCCTGAGTTCATGACCTGAGCCGAAGGCAGAGGCTTAACCCACTGAGCCACCCTGTCGCCCTATTTGTTCTTCTTTTTCATAATTCAACTAGCTATTCTTATTTATTTATTTTTCCATAAAACTTTAGCAGCAACTTGTATTGATCTTAAAATAACCTGCTGCTGTTTTTGTTACAGTCATGTTATTATAAAATATTTTAGGAAGAACTAACACCCAATATGTTGAATTTTTTTATTTCAAAAGTCTTGGCTTTCCATAGTCTCCTCTTATGTCTCTTAGTTTTCTTCTTATGAGTCTTATGCACTTCTTGTTAAATTTATTCCCAGGAATTTTATAATTTTGGTGCTATTGTAAACAGGAGTCTTTCATTCCATATATCTCTTACCTAATGTGGGGGAGGGTTGTATATATGAAAGTTACTGATTTCTAATACTCATTTTATAACCTCTTTCCCCTGCTTCTTGTTTGTGGTCATTTTGCTGTCTAATCTCTTGCATTTTCCAGGTATACAATCATATTACCTGCAAATGATGATAATTTTACCTTCTACTTTCCAGCAGTCCTTTTTGTAGTTTCTTTCTCAAGTTAATTGCCTTAGCTAATGCCTCTAGAACAGTGTTAAGTAATAGTGGTATTAATGGGCATCCTTGTTCTGTTGCTGACTTTACTGGAATGTTCTATTCAGATGCTGGGTTTTAGACTGAAATAAACATATTTTATCACCAACAAGCTTTTATTGAGACCAAATTATAGACCAGACTCTGTACCATAAGATACAGATTAAAAAAAGAAAATGAGTATGCGTCTGCCTGCCTTCAAAGAATTTACAGGAAAAGACAGATACACAAATTAGTGTTCTAGATGTCACAGTAATGTTACGCAGAGTATAGTGGAGGCGCAAGAAAGATTGATGGCTGATAAGCCAAGCTCCATGTCAAGATCAAATTCCAAAGAACAAGATACTAAAGCTTATTATTAGTTTGCATTGTAATATTTTCATTAAATCCATTAGAGACTGTCCTTGACTTTGGAGGCAACATACAGGGCAAGTCATGTAAAGGATCTTTATTAGGGGCACCTGGGTGGATCAGTGGGTTAAAGCCTCTGCCTTTGGCTCAGGTCATGATCCCAGGGTCCTGGGATCGAGCCCTGCATCGGGCTCCCTGCTCAGCAGGGAGCCTGCTTCTCCCTCTCCCTCTGCCTGCCTCTCTGCCTACTTGCGATCTCTATCTGTCAAATAAATAAATAAAATCTTAAAAAAAAAAAAAAAAAAGAACCTTTGTTAGTTCAGTAAGGAAACCGGTGAGGATACTGATCGAGCGCCTCGGACATAAAAAACATTAAACTAAGGCCAGGCGTACATCTAGACGTAGTCTCTACTCGTATGGATATTCCAGTGTCACAGGGAAACATACGCTACAATAGACAGATGCAGTCCAGCACTTGTCACAAAGTACATGTGTATGGTACAGTATATAGGAAATCGGAGTTAACATCAGCCCAGGGAAGTCAAGGAAAGCTTCCCAAGGGACGTGCTGTTTGAGCTGACTCTGAAGGAGGAGCAAGGGCGTCCTGGATTGACTGCCTCTCTGCCTACTTGTGATCTCTGTCTGTCAAATAAATAAATAAAATCTTTAAAAAAAAATCCATTCACACAAACAGGGACTTTATCCAGTAGGCAGGAAGAAGCTATTAAAGAGTTTTAAGCAGCAGAATCCAGGAAGATAACATACTTCAGGGTGGACTAAAGGGAGAAAGACAAAAGGCAAGGAGACCAATTAGGAAGTTTATTGTATTAGTTCACATATTCTCTCTAATGACATTTAGCATCCTCATATAAGGATTCACATGACAAATTCCTCCTACAAGTTAGTACCAGGAAAATGCTCATTTTTACTGGGGAAATGATGTGAGCACTATATAAATTATTCATTTCCCTGTTTTTTTGGTTTTGCCTTGGGTTCCAGGACAAATGGTGTTAAATGCAAAAGTACAGAAATCATCTCACCTCCATTTTAAATTTCTAATTTCTATTTTTAAAAACATTGTGTATATATTTTATTTAAAAATACTTGAAATTGCTTTTGAAAAGACAGATAATCACCTTGGAAAAGGATGAATATAAAGAAAAAATATAAATTCCTGAAATCATGCAGTCCCACCTCTCCCCAAGTGCATTCATCCTAAATCAGTAAATTTCTGTCTCCAATACAACAGAAATCATTCCCTTGCGAGGGGGCAAATTTTGTTGTTGAACAGCTGAATCCAGTACTTCTCAATTTGTTTTACCAAAGCCTGCAGTAAGAAATGTATTTTACATCATGACCCAGTACACACGTATTTGTGATTCTGCTTGTTAATCTATCTGAAGGAAAAAATTCATAAAAGAATTCTTACTCCTTGCAGGAAGTTCTAATATTTTAAATTCCATTTTGTGTTCTTTAAAGCCTAGTTGTGACCCACTAGATTGATTACAAAACCCACTAATGGATTGAGACAAGCAGAATGATAACTGCTGACTTAATACTTAGCAAACCTCAGTTTGCCAGCATGGAAGTATGAAAGCGCTAGATGGGGACACCTGAGCTCAAAAAATTCCATTAAGTTCTCATTGTTAAAAAGCTGTTCTTTAGGGGCGCCTGGGTGGCTCAGTGGGTTAAAGCCTCTGCCTTCTGCCTTCAGCTCAGGTCGTGATCTCAGGGTCCTGGGATCGAGCCCTGCATCGGGCTCTCTGCTTGGCGGGGAGCCTGCTTCCCCCCGTCTCTCTGCCTGCCTCTCTCTCTGTGAAATAAATAAATAAAAGCTTTTTTTAAAAAAAAATGTTCTTTAGACTGAGCTGCAGTCTGGCTTCTGAAGTCCCATCCGTTGGTCCACTTTGCTTTTCGGAACCACTCTGAACGTCCATTCAGTAAATACTGATTGAGCACTGTGTGCCAGACATTCCGCTCTGTGCTCGGGTTGCGGAGGTGAGCAAACCAGAGTCCTTGCCCTCTGGGGGCTTACAAGCTAGGGATCGTGTCCAGATGACTTGTCTGTTGGAACAACTGAAAGAAGAATTCTGCTGCTTCTTCATTGGAAGTATTGTATTGGAAGTATTGGAAGACAACTCTCATGTCTCCTTTGAATCCTTTCCCCCAGTTTCGAAACCATGCCTCGTAGGACATAGTTTCTCTGACACTAGCCAGTGAGCCGTAGTGATACAGGGACACTCCTCCCCGCTGCAGATGGGCTTGTCAAGATAACCTCTGAGAACATGACCCTGAAGCGAAGACTTGTATCTAGTGGGAGGAAGGGAGATATTCCAACCTTTCTGGACCAGGGTTAAGATTTCGGATTCCTTTCCAAGTGGTGGTTTTGAAGAGAGGAGTGCCATGCTCTGACTTAGGTTTGAGTAGATCCCTCTGGAAAAAGCAGGGACCAGCCAGGAAGTTAATACTGGAGGTCTGTCTACTCAGGTGTTCTTTTATGATCCTCAGTAGGGTTTTGCCATTTTTGTCATCTACTTCCTGTGCTTGTTAAAATAATTTCGTTTCAACGATTTTGTGAAAGTTTCAACTATTTTTTGTTGTATCTGCTACCTACCTATTTATTTTTGTGTATTAATTTTATAAGTGGCTGTCTTACCAGATCCTTTTGTTTCTAAGAGTTTTTACTTAATTGAGTTTATTAAGGTATAACTTACATACAATAAAATGCACACATTTGAAGTGTACAATTCAATGGGTTTTGACATATATTCGTGTGAAACAGTCACCGTAAGTAAGATATAGAACATTTCCATCACCCCAAATTTCCCTCCTGTCTTTTTTTTCACCCTTATGCCTTTTTGTAGTTAAAACCTCCTATCTGTCTCACTTGCAGCCCCAGGCAACTATTAATCTCCTACTTTTGTCACTCTGGATTAGTCTCGCCTGTTCTAGAATTTCTTATAATGGGGATCTCCCAGTATGTAGTCCTTTATGCCTGGCTTCTTTTGTTGAGGCTGACACTTTGGAGATTCGTTCAGGTCATTGTGTGTATCCGAGGTTTGTTCCTTTGTATCACTCAGTACTGTTCCATGGTAGGGATGTACCGTCCTGTAGCTATTCACCAGCTGATGGACATTTTCTTTCCAGTTCGGGGCTAATATGAATGAAGCTGCTGTGAAAATTCTTGTGCAGGTCTCTTAGTGGACGTATGGGTTCGTTTCTCTTGGGTAAATACTTAGGAATGAAATCGTTGGTTCAAAAGCAGGTATAACTTTATTAGAACTGCTCAACAGTTTTCCAGATTGTCTCATTTCATATTCCCACTGACACTGATGAGATGCGGTTTCTCTGCATTCTTGTCAGCACTTGATCCTGTCCATCTTTATAGTTTTAGCCATTATAGTATATGTGTAATGGCTTAAAAAAAAAAAAAAAAGATTTTATTTATTTATTTATTTGAGAGAGAGAGAGAGAGAGAGTGTGTGTAGAACCCAAGGCAGGGCTCAATCCCACGACCCTGAGATCATGACCTGAGCTGAAATCAGGGTCGGAGGCTTAACCAACTGAGCCTCCCAGGTGCCCCTGTGTGTAATGACATTTAATTGTGGTTTTAATTTTCATCTTCTGTATGAAGTGTATGAAGAATGCTGTTAGGGACACCTGGGTGGCTCAGTTGGTTAAGCGTGGGACTTGATTTGGACTCAGGTCGTGATCTCAGGGTCATACAGTTGAGCCCCTGGTCGAGCTCCACACTGGGCATGAAGCCTGCTTAAGATTCTCTCTCTGCAAAAAAAAAAAAAAAAAAAAAGATTCTCTTTCTGCCCCTCCTCTCCATGCTTGGGCCTGTGCTTGTGCCCATGCAAGCCCCCCCACCTCAAAAAAAAAAAAGATGTTAAGCATCTTTTTATGTGTTAATTTGTATATCTTCTTTTGGGAACTGTCTGTTCAAATTATTCGCCAGTGTCATATAGTTTGCCCTATTGTTGAATTGTTTGATGTCTACATATTCTGAATATAAGTTTTTTGTCAGATACATGTATTGCAAACACTATATTCTAGTTCATGGCTTCTCATTTCCTTAATAGTATCATTCAAAGTGCAAAATTTGACAAATTTTTCTTTATGGCCCATGCTTCCTGTGTGCTAAGAAATCTTTGTCTAGGGGTGCCTCTCTGGCTTGGTTGGACGAGTGTGTCTCTCTTGATCTTGGGGTCATGGGTTCAAGCCCCACGTTGGGTGTAAAGATTACTAAAATATATAAACTTAATAAAAAAGAAGGGGTGCCTATGTGGTGCAGTCTTTTAAGCTTCAGACTCTTGGTTCAGCTCAGGACGTGATCTCAAGGTCATGAGATTGAGCCCTGCCTCAGGTTCTGCGCTGAGTGTGGAATCTCTTTGGGACTGCCTCTCTATCGCTCCCTCTGTCCCTGCCCCCCCAACCCCCTGCTCTCTCTCAAATAAATAAACAAATCTTTTAAAAAATGAGGGGTACCTGGGTGGTTCAGTTGGTTATGCATCCAACTCTTTTTTTTTTTTTTTTATTTGTTAGAGAGAGAGAGCGAGCGAGCACAGGCAGACAGAGTGGTAGGCAGAGGCAGAGGGAGAAGCATGCTCCCCGCTGAGCCTGGAGCCCGATGTGGGACTCGATCCCAGGACGCTGGGATCATGACCTGAGCCGAAGGCAGCTGCTTAACCAACTGAGCCACCCAGGCGTCCCAATGCATCCAACTCTTGATTTCGGCTCAGGTCATGATCTCAGGGTCATGGGATTGATCCCCATGTCAGGCTCTGCACTGAGTGTGGATTCTGCTTGAGACTCTCTCTCCCTCTCCCACTGCCCCTCACCCTGCTCACACGTTCCCTCTTTCTCTCAAAAAAAAAGAAAAAAAGAAAGAAAGAAATCTTTGCCCACCCCAATGTCCTGAAGATTTTCTCCTATGTTTTCTTCTAGAAATTTAACTTTTACATTTAGTTTTGTGATCCATTTTGAGTTTAAAATTTATCTGTGGTGTAAAGTAAGGGTCAAGGTTCATTTTTTCCCCCATAATGGATACCCAGTTGTTCTGGTGCCGTTTGTTTGAAAATATTAGTATTCCCATGTTGAGTTATTGTGGCACCTTTTTAAAAATTTGATAAAATTAATAATATATTTGTGTGTTTATTTCTAGGGGGTTTTTTTCTTGCTTTTTTAAAATTAACATATATTATGTGTTTCAGGAGTACAGGTCTGTGATTCATCAGTCTTATACAATTCACAGTGTTCATCACAACACATACCCTCCCCAGTGCCCATTACCCACCCACCCCATCCCCCCCAACCCCCTCCGCTGCAGCAGCCCTCAGTTTGTTTCCTGAGATTTAGAATCTCTTACGGTTTGTCTCCCTCTCTAGTTTCGTCTTGTTTCATTTCTTCCTCTCTTCCCCTATGATCCTCTGCCTTGTGTCTCAGATTCTACATATCAGTGAGAGCCTATGATAATTGTCTTTCTCTGATTGACTTACTTCACTTAGCGTAATACCCTCTACTTCCACCCCTGTCGTTGCAAATGGCAAGATTTTGTGCTTTTTGATGGCTGCATAGTATTCCATTGTGTGTATATACCACATCTTCTCTATCCATTCAACTTTCGATGGACATCTAGGCCCTTTCCATAGTTTGGCTATTGTGGACATTGCTGCTATAAACATTGGGGTGCATGTGCTCCTTTGGGTCACTATGCTTGTATCTTAGGGGTAAATACCCAGGAGTGCAATTGCCGAGTTGTAGTGTAGCTCTATTTTTAACTTCTTGAGGAAACTCCATACTGTTTTCCAGAGTGACTGCACCAGCTTGCATTCCCATGTGTGTATATTTCTGGACTCTTCTGTTTCATTGATCTACATGTCTGTCCTAATGTTAATACTGCACTGGTCAGGGAGCCTGGGTGGCTCAGTTGGTTGAGCATCCTACTCTTGATTTCGGGTCAGGTCATAATCTCAAGGTTGTAGGATCAAGCCCCGAATAGGGCTCTGCACTCAGCATGGAATCTGCTTGTCCCTCTCCCTCTGCTCCTTCCCTCCCCCAGCTCTAAAATAAATAAATAAATAATCTTTTTAAAAAATACTGTACTGTCTTGGTCACTGTAGTTATATTAAATCTTAAAACCGTGTAAGACAGGTCCCTTTTTATTCTTTTGAACATTGTTTTGACTATTCTAGGTCCGTTGCATATCCTATAAATTTTAGAATCACCTTGGTAATTTCTACAAAAAGAAGCTTTTTGGATTTTGATTGAGATTACATAGGATTTCATCAGTTAATCTGAATAGAATTGACATATTAACTGTTTGGTCTTTTGATTCATGTATATGGCCTGTCTCTCCATTTATTTGGATCTTTGACATTTCTCTCAGACATTTTGTGGTTTTCAGTATACAGAGTTTGCATATATTTTAGTAATTCGATCCCTTAGTGTTTCATTTTTTTTAAAGGTTTTTTTTTTTTTTTGAAGATTTTATTTATTTATTTGACAGAGGGAGAGGGAACACAAGCAGGGGGAGCGGGAGAGGGAGAAGCAGGCATCCTGCTGAGCAAGGAGCCAGATGTGGGCCTCGATCCCAGGACCCTGGGATCATGACCTGAACCTAAGGCAGCTGCTTAATGACGGAGCCACCCAGGCACCCAGTGTTTCATGTTTCTTAATGTTTTTATGAATGTGTTGTTTTTTTTATTTCATTTTCTAATTGTTCATTATTAATTGATACAAGTAGAATTAATTTTTGTATGTTGACCCTGTATCTTGTGACTTTGTTAAATTCAGTTATTAGTTCTAGGAGAGTCTCTGTAGATCTCTGAGGATTTTTCATGTATATGATTTCTCTTGGGATTTACTTATTTGTACAGCAAGTAAACAGTGACAGACTTTTTTTCTTCCTTTTCACTCTTTTATCTATTTTTCATTTCTTATTACATTGACCAAGACCCAAGTCAATGTTGAATACAAGTGGTGAGAGCACAGATCTTCGCCCTGTTCCCTGTCTTGGAGGGGAAAGCATTCAATCTTTTGCTTTTTGTAGATACTGTTTACCAGGCTGGGGAAGTTCCCTTCCACTCCTATTTTGCTAGAGTTTTTATCATGAATGCGTGTTTTTTTTAATGAACGCATGTTTAATTTTTCAAATGCTTTTTCAGCATCTATTGATTTTTTTTTAAGGATTTTATTTATTCATTTGAGAGAGAGAGACAGAGTGCATGCACGTGCATGGGCGGGGAAGGAGCAGAGGGCAAGGGAGCAGCAGACTCCTCAATGAGCAGGGAGTCTGTTGTGAGGCTCGATCCCAGGACCCTGAGCTAAAGGCAGACACTTAACCGACTGACCCACTCAGGCACCCCTCTGCACCTATTGATAATCTTTTTTTTTTTTTCTTATTTATTCTGTTAACATTGTTAACATGGTGAATTGCGCAGATTGGTTTTCAGTGATTAAACTATCTTGCCGTCCTGGAATTAAACTTAGTTGTTGTTGTCTTCTTATATATTTGATTTACTAATATAATGTTATACATTTTTTGTGTCTGTTTTTACAAAGGATATTATTCTGTAGTTTTCTTTTCTTAGAGTGTCTTTGGTTTAGGTACCAGTATGCTGGCCTCATAAAAAGAGTTGGGAAGTTTTCCTCCTTCCCTGTTTCTTGAGTGTTTGTATGGGATGTGTATTATGTCTTCCTTAAATATCTAATATAATTTAACATTGAAGCCATTTGGGCCTGGAGTCTTTTTTGTGGGCAGATTTTAAAATTATATTTTCAATAACTTTATTATTATATGTTCAGTTTCTTTAATTGATATATGGCTGTTCAGACATTTTGTTTTTTCTTGCATCAGTTTTGACCATTTATATCTCTTAAGAAATGTGTTCATTTCAGGGTCCGGGGGTGGCTCAGTCAGTTAAGTGTTCTACTTGATTTTGGCTCAGGTCATGTTCTCAGGGTTGCGAGACTGAGTCCTACGTCAGGCTCTGTGCTGGGTGTGGAACCTGCTTAAGATTCTCTATCTCTCTCTCTCTCTCAGTCCTCCCTTCCCTCTCTCAAAAAAAGTGTTGGGGTGCCTGGGTGGCTCAGTCATTAAGCATCTGCCTAAACATCATGGTCCCAGTATCCTAGGATCGAGCCCCATGTTGGGGTCCCTCTTCAACGTGGAGCCTACTTCTCCCTCTCCCACTCCCCCTGCTTGTGTTCCCATTCTCGCTGTGTCTCTCTCTGTCAAATAGGTAAATAAAATCTTTTTAAAAGTGGTCATTTTGTCTAAATTGTTGAATTATTGACAAAGAGTTGTTCATAATATTTTGGGGTATTTTTAATGTCTGTAGGATCTGTAATGATGTTTCCCTTTTTTGTTGTTGTTGTTGATGTTTCCCTCTTTTATTCCTGATATTGGTAATTTTGCATTTCTCTCTCTCTCTCTCTCTCTCTCTCTTTTTTTTTAGTTAATTGGCCAAGCTAGAGGTTGATAAATTTCATTGATATTCATATCAGTTTTATTGCTATTGATCAGTTTATTGTTATAGAGAACTAGCTTTTGGTTTCATTGATTTTCTTCTCTCATTTGCTCGGTTTCTATTTCATTTATTTCTGATCTTGTCTTTATTTATTTTCTTCCTTTGCCTTATGTTGGTTATAATTTGATCTCCATTTTCTAGCTTCTTATGTAGAAGCTTAACTCACTGAGTTTTAAAACTTTTTTCTTTTTTTAAAATTTTATTTATTTATTTATTTTTAAAGATTTTATTTATTTATTTGACACAGAGAGAGAGCATGCATGCACAAGCGGGGGCAGTGGGTGGTAGAGGGAGAGGGAGAAGCAGACTCCCCACCAAGCAGGGAGCCCGATGCAGGACTTGATCCCAGGACCCCAGGATCATGACCTGAGCTAAAGGCAGACACCAAACCAACTGAGCCACTCAGGTGTCCCCCCACCCTTTTTTTTTCTTTTTTAATATAAGCATTTGAAACTATACATTTCCCCCTAAACACTGCTTTAACTGAAAACAACAAATTTTGATGTATTGTTTCATGCGGTTCAAAACACTTTCTAATATTGCTTGTGATTTCTTTTATACATAGGTTATTTAGAAGTTTAATCTTCAGTTTCCAAATTTTGGGGGATTTCCATTTGCTATTGATGTCTAATTTAATTCCATATGGTCAGAGAATATACTTTATATGACTGCAATCCTTTAAATTTATTAAAAGTTGTTTTATGGCCAGCCTATAGTCTATCTTGGTAAATGTTTGAAATGCACTTAAAAAAATGTATATTTTGCTGCTGTTGTGCAAAGTGTTCTATAAACATCAATTTGGTCAAGCTGGTTGATAGTGTTTGTCAAGTGTTTTATACACTTACCGATTTTTCCATCTATTTCCTCTATCAATTACTGAGGAGTGTTGAAATATACAACAATAAATATGAATTTCAGTATTTCTCTTCACTTCTGCCAGTTTTTGCTTTCTGTATTTTGAACCTCTATTATTAGGTACATAGATACTTTTGGTTCTATTTTCTCAGTGAATTAATACTTTTAGAACTATAAAATCTTTTTAGCTCTGGTATTGGCTTGAGCCTACTTTGATATTAATATAACCATCCATCTCTCTTATAAGTAGTGTTTTCATGGTATCCTTTTTACGTTTATTTACTCTTAATATCTGCATCTTTATATTTAAAGTGGATTTCTTATAGATAGCATATATTTGGTCATTTTTCATCCAGTCTGATAATCTTTTTAAGTGGAGTCCTGCATATTTGCATTTAATATAAGTATCAGTATATTTGGATACATATGTACCATCTTCCTGTTTTTTTTTTATATGTACCATCTTCCTGGTTTTTGTTTTTTTTTAATGTCATCTCTTTTTCTTCCTTTCCCACTCTTTTCCTGCCTTTTCCCTGTCCTGCCTCAAAAAAAGACTATTGAGTGATTTTTGTATTCTCCGCTTTATCTCCATTTTATCTCCACTGTTGGCTTATTAGCTTAAACTCTTTTTTTACGTTTAATTGTTGCTCTAGGGGTTACAACATGCATTTCCCTCATCACAGTATACATTTATCACTCATCACATATACACCAGTTCATGTATAGCAGGAATTGGCAAACTACAGTCTTCAGGTCAAGTCTGGATCCCTACCTGCTTTCATAAGTAAAACCCCAGCCATTCATTTACATGTTGTTTATGGTATATTTTGTGCTACAGTGGCAGAGTTGAGTTGTTGCAATGAGACCATTAGCCTGTAAAACCTAAAATATTTACTATTTTGCCTTTTACAGCAAAAGTTTGCAAACCTCTGATGTATAATGTAGTTTTGTTTCTCATCTTTTCTTCAAATGCTTTTTCTGCTTCTGTCTTTTCCAGAACCTCAATTACAAACATATCAGACCATTTAATATTGTTCTACATGTCACTAAGGCTCTGTTCATTTTTTAAATCATTCTTTTTTGTTTTACATGAAATAATCCAGCGCTATGTCTTCTCATTCATGGATTATTCTCCTGCAGTTCATAACCTGCTATTATTAAGCCCATCTAGTGAGTTTTTAATTTCTGCTGTTGTATTTTTGTTTCTAGGAATTTTTCTTGTTTTTAATATCTTCTGTTTCTCTATATTCTTCATGTTTTTCTTTAAATTTTGAATGTATGTATGATAACTGTTTTTACATCTTTGCTAGGTCTAGCATTCATTTCTGGATCTACTGACTAATTTTTCTTCTGATTCTAGCATGACTTTTATTTTTCACATGTCTAGTACTTTTTGATGGGATGATGGACAAGGTAAACATGCGTTTTTGAGTGTCTGAATTTCATGCCTTTATTTATTTATTTTTTAAAAGATTTTATTTATTTATTTATTTAACAGAGAGAGACAGTGAGAGAGGGAACACAAGCAGGGGCAGAGGGAGAGGGAGAAGCAGGCTTCCCGCTGAGCAGGGAGTCTGATTCGGGCCTCGATCCCAGCACCCTGGGATCATGACCTGAGAGGAAGGCAGATGCTTAACATCTGAGCCACACAGGCTCCCCAATTTCGTGCCTTTAAAGACCTTGAATTTTTGCTTTACTTGCTAGTTAAGTTGCTAAGGGATCAGCTTGATGATTTACAGCCTGTTTTTTAGTTTGGGGGACAGTTCTAGAATGATCTTTACTGTTGAGTTAGGTTAGTCCTTCTACTTAAGTGTTACTGTTTTAGTTTCTCTATTTAATGCCTTAGGTGTTCAGTGAAGAATTCTCATTCTGGCTGGTCAAAACTTAATTGTCTCTTAACTCTCTGTAAGCTCTGGGAATTTTTTTGCTCACACTTCTGTTTACTCAGACTCTGGGAGTTTCACACTATACATACCGATTAGTGTTTAGGACAGACTTAGAATACTCCTCTACAGATTTATTGACCCCGTTGCCTGTGTTGTTGTCTCATCTAGTACTTTACCCTACAGCTTCCAGGTACCTCAGCCATGGTGAACTCAGCCCCCGTCCCCCACCTCTGCTTTTTTTTTTTTTAATAGGCTCCACACCCAACATGAGGCTTGAACTCATAACCCTGAAATTAAGAGTCACATTCATGGACTGAGCCAGCCTGATGCCCGTGTTCAGTCCCTTTTGATTTCCCCTTCCAGTATCACAGTCTAGAAAGCCAAAGTGATTGGCTTACCTCATTTGAGTCTCAGAGATCATCACCCCACTTTTTTCTGTTTTTTATTGTCTAAAAACAGTTTTTTCATGTATTTTATTCAGTTTTCAAATTGTTTATAGCAGAATGCCAAGTCTAGTACCAGTTATTCCAGCATAGCAAAAGCCCAAGAATTTTACTTTGGAAAATAGTTTTCTAATTTGATTTTTGCATTTTTTTTTTTTAAGTAGCCTCCATGCCCAGCTTTGGAGCCCAATTTGGGGCTTGAACTCAAGACCCCGAGATCAAGACCTGAGCTGTGACCAAGAGTCAGACACCCAACTGATTGAGCCACCCAGGTGCCCCTACTTTTGCATTTTAAAGATACATAATATCACTTATAACCAGTAACAGTAACTGTTTCATCGTTTCCAATATTCGTATTTTATACTTAATTATCTTGCCTAATTCATGGACTAGTACATCCAGGACAGTGTTAAACAATACTATTGATTCTTTCCTGGTATTTTTCCCTAAGGTTAGATGGGAAAGCACTTTAAAGAGATAACATCGGGAGTTCATGTAAGCGTTGGAGGAAAAGACACTGTCAAATGGTATTGGTGAAGATATAAACTGATATAATGTTTTGGGAAGGTAATCTGTACCCACTCCGTAACTCCACTTCTAGGAATCAGGTTATCTCACAAGTGCTCAAAGATCTGTGTGCAAGGGTGTTTGTTGCAGCATCATTTATAATAGCAAAAAATTGTAAAGTCATAACCCATGACCATGTTTCAGATGAGAATAGAGGAAGTACTAGATTTTAGCTGACAGGATATAATAGTAAAAAATTGGGTATTGATTTGATGCTTCTCTAGCCGTATTCCCGGGTGTCTTGTTTTGGCAGGGGTATGGCATAGCCCTGAGAATGTTCTCCTTCTGTTAGCATAGTGTCCTTGTTTGTCTGTGCTCTGGCAACGTACAAGAACACAGAAAAGTCTGGGTCTTTGGGCGTAGGATGAGAATATGAAGGCCCCCATCTCTGACCACACAATGCAGTCTTTTTTATATAATAATTTCTGGATTTTAAAGTGGGATTTTGAAGCCCACTATTAGCCAGACTCTGGACTACATTAAACATGGAAGAAACTTCATTATAGAAACAGCCCCCTGAACATTAATTAATTAGAGTGCTCTTCAGCTCTAAATATGTTTATATTTGTAAATTTGATACAGTACTGAATTGTAGTTAATGCATTCTTAAAAGAACTGCCCAGCCAGTTCAATACAGTTAGCACTGATGAGAGCTGATTTAGCAGGCTGTGTGTTCCTGAGTTTGAGAGGCTGCACTAATCTGTGTTCCTAGGCCATGGTTTCCCCTTCTATCCTTATTACGTGCTCTACTAAATGGTTTTGGCCCATAATGACTTATCACAGGTATGCAGGTTTTAAGGCTAAAAGTTACTGTAAGAGTATTAAACAGAAATATTACTTTGGATTTTAAAATGGGTACTTTAGGGGCGCCTGGGTGGCTCAGTCAGTTAAGCATCTGCCTTCGGCTCAGGTCGTGATCCCACGTCCTGGACTGGACTCCTCCTTCAGGCTCCCTCCTTCTCCTTCTGCCTACCATGCCCCCTGCTTGTGCTCTCTCTCTTTGACAAATAAATAAATACAACCTTTAAAAAAAAACTAAGTGAATATTTTACAGTGGCTTGAGCCAGGGAAACACCTTCGAAAGACTTGTCGGCTGTTAATTCGAGATTGGTGGAAGACTTCTGACATCATGGAAATTACCCTAAAGTTATTGTAGCCTGCAAAGAAATGATTCACGACTGTGTACGTGAACAAAACTGAAGGAAACTTGGCCCGCAGGCATGCTAGGACTTCAGGGGATATGAAGGAAAAAGACAGCTGGAACAGAACTGCACCAGAGACCATGCTGTAGTGATATGATAACCTGAATTGCACTGAGGACATTAAATTAATGTTCCCATTTATGAAAATGTGTTCTCTCCGCTAAATAGAGTATTCTTGAATGGGGCTACAGGTGCAGCCTTGGAGAGTGGCACAAATTAGAAATAAATGACTCTTGGTCACACATTATAGAAACTCAAATTTCAACAGAGAAGGAAATGTGGGGCACCTGGGTGGGTCATTCGTTAAGTGTCTGCCTTCAGCTCAGGTCATGATCCCAGGATCCTGGGATCGAACCCCGCATCGGGCTCCCTGCTCAGTGGGAAGCCTGCTTCTCCCTCTCCCACTCCCCCTGCTTCTGTTCCCTCTCTTCCTGTGTCTCTCTCTGTCAAAAACAATAAATAAAATCTTTAAAAAAAAAAAAAAAGAAAAGGAAAGGAAAGGTATTGACTCTTGCTACTACAAATCTAGAACGAGCATTGGCTCTAGGCACTGCTGGGTCCAGGAATTAGGCTAATGTCATCAGGACTCTCTAGAACAGTTTTGTCTAGCTTAGCTTTCCTCTGTGTTATCATCCCTGTTAGGTGGGTTAATCCCTTGTCGAAGGTACCTTTTTATAGTTCTAGGCTTTTATGTTTCTTAAGGCCCAAGCTCTCATGTAGTGAGAGCTTCGTTCTCCATGATACACCCTGAAGGGGGGACTCAGACTGATCAGTCTGGTCCGTGTGCCGGTGAGTTCAGCAAGACCAAGGAATAAGCAGCACCACCAAACTGTGGAAGACAGATCCCAAAAGAAAAGAATCCCCTGCTGCGGAAGAGAAAAGGACGCTCGGTCCGTGAAGACGACAGAGCTCCTAGTGTAGTAACAGAAATGGAAGGAGGGTCATGTAGACAGACCCTGGAAGGTTATGAGTGATGTGACTTAATAATGCCTGTGATCTGATTTTTAAATATTCTGGGGGGAAAAAAAGTGGAGGCCAAGAGAAGACAAAAAATTAGCAAAACTGATCGGCATTAAAGCTGGGTAGTAAATACACAAGCATTCTGTATATGACCTCCTCTGCCTTGGTGGGTGTTTTAAAGTTCTGCTTAAAGAAGTTAAGGACAAAAATAAGTGCAGTTTCTAGTTGACTATGATTGTTTCTGTTTCTAAGAAAGAAAAGGTAAGAGAGACGCTGAGAGGAAAGATTGTATGTCATTTGCCCAGAAGGGCGACTCTCAAGATAGATCCTTTTCTTAGACAGCCGATTTATCTATTTTTGGTCCTAGAAATGTTATCAGTCAGGGTCTACTCAGGAAAACAGAAACCACTCTGGGTATTTCAAAGAGAGGTAACTGAATATATGAAATTGGTTCTGAAATCGGGGCGCCTGGGTGGCTCAGTGGGTTAAAGCCTCTGCCTTCGGCTCGGGTCATGATTCCAGGGTCCTGGGATCGAGCCCCGCATCGGGCTCTCTGCTCAGTGGGGAGCCTGCTTCCTCCTCTCTCTCTGCCTGCCTCTCTACCTACTTGTGATCTCTGTCTCTGTCAAATAAATAAATAAAATCTTTAAAAAAAAAAAAAAAAAAAAAAAAGAAATTGGTTCTGAAAATCTGAGAAGGGCTAGAACAGCAAAATGGAAAAGAGGGCCCGGAGGGAACAGGAAGGATTCTTAATACATCAGAAGCTGCCATGCCCCTGACCTGAAGCCCACAGGTCTGTGCTGGCCGCTGTGCATTTGAGCTGCTGTCACGGTCAGGTCTGGATCTCCCAAGGACCTGCCACTTCTATCAGAGATGGAAAGTTCAAAGAGTAGAAAGGCCGTGGAGTCCAGAATCACCGACCTCTACGCCACTACACCCCACAGCCAGCAGCCACCAGCAACTGCTGCGTTTCCACTGCCCCAAGCAGGAAACTTCTTTTCCTTTGACTGACTTCCTATCGGTGCTTCCTATTGACAGACTCAAAAAGGAAGCCAGCTGCAAGGAAGGAAGCCTAGGAAATGTCATTTGTAGAATTCCATTTCCATCAGTAGAGAGTAGAGCATGACCAGTGTTGAGCGGAGAGACGACATGTAAATGACTAGCATAGTCCCTCCTCTGGGCAACTTGGCATCTGTATCTACCGCTCTTCCCATATTTAAAACTTTTTTTTTTTAAAGATTTATTTTGAGAGAGAGAGAGAGAGAGAGAGAGTGTGTGTGTGTGTGTGTGTGCATGCACACACGAGTTGGGGGGCAGAGGGAAAGGGAGAGGGAATCTCAAGCAGACTCCTCACTGAGCATGGAGTCTGGTGTGGGGCTTGATCTCACGACCCTGAGACCACCACCTGAGCTGAAACCAAGAGTTACAGCCCCAACCGACTATACCATCTAGGCGCCACCCCCCACAATATTTAAAATTCTAAGCACAATTCATGAGTCTGCTTTACATTATGTAACTATCCTTAATACAAAAAAAGATGGCCTCACCCTCTCCCAAAATGGGAGATGTTAATTCTTCTTTTAGGTCAGTCATAATAAAATTTAATGGAATCAGGACCCCTAGGTGGCTCAGTCAGTTAAGTGTCTGACTCTTGATTTCTGTTTGGGTCATGATCTCAGGGTTATGAAATGGAGCTCCATGTCAGGCTTGCACTGGGCATGGAGCCTGCTTAAGAGTCTCTCTCTCTCTCTCCCTCTGCCCTTCCCCCCATAAAAAAGATTTTTTTAATGGAATTATGTGATGTTTCCCTGCTGGAAGTGTTCCTATCTTGGGAGCCAAGACCTTGGGAGAGAGAGAAGGCAAAAATTCTGTCAGTGGGTTACTAGAGGTAAAAGTGAAAAAGTTTCCATGTCTTAATTTCTGTGAGAATGATTTCGAATGCATTTATCATTTAAATTGATGGTAAAGCAGATTACTCTCCCTAATGTGGGTGAGCCTCATCCAATCAGTTGAAGGCCTGAATGGAACAAAAGGCTGATCCTCCCCCAAGTAAGAGAGTATTTCCTCCTACCTGACTACCTTGAGCTTGCACATTGGTTTTTCCCTGCCTTTGGACTCAAACTGAAACACTGGCTCTCCCTGGGTCTCAAGCCTGCCAGCCTTGAAACTGGAACTCACCCCATTGGCTCTCCTGGTTCTCAGGCCTTTAGTCTTGGACTGGAACCACACCGTCAGCTCCCCTGGGTCTCCTGCTTGCCAACTGCAGATTTTTCGACTTATTACCCTCCAGAATCATTTGAGCCAATTCCTTGTAATAAATCATATATATATTCTATTGGTTCTGTTTCTCCAGAGAGCCCTAACTAATACAAGAACTATCATATTTTCTCTCAAATTCTAAGGGCTATGATAACCCTGTTGGGGTTGGTCATAGGCTCCATACAGCATCCCTGTTCCCCACAAACTTCTAATACCACTGGAGCTGCTGTGTCTTAAGGCCTGCATAGCAGAGCAACCTCCACTATAGCCTGGACCTTGTGCAGAATCTTTTCTTGCTCTGGCCACAGTTAAAACTTGCCATCTTGTGCACCTGGGTGGCTCCATCAGTTAAGCATCTGCCTTCAGCTCAGTTCACGATCCCAGGATCCTGGGATCGAGCCCCATGTTGGGATCTCTACTCAGCAGAGAGCCTGCTTCTCCTTCTCCCTCTGCCTGCCTCTCTGCCTACTTGTGTGCGCTCTCTCTGTCAAATAAATAAAGAAAATCTTTTAAAAATAACTCACCATCTTCTGAGTTATTCAGTATAAATGTTAGAATAGAACCTATATGCGGTATAGTGTTGCTCCCAAACCAGAAGATTTCTACAACTTGTTTTTCTTGATGGGTAGCACGAAGTACAACAGTTTGTCTTTTACCTTATCATGGGCTAATCTCAACTCGTCCCAGATCGTGTGACCCCTAAACCTTTCAACAAGGAGGCAGGACCCTCAACCTTCATGGTCTTTGTCTCCTACCTTTAGTCATGCATTTGTCTTACTAAGGTATCAAGGATAGTGGCTGTGTTCTGCTCATTGTGTCTAGTCGGCATGGTATCATCAAGTGTGATGTCCTTGGCAGGTAAAAGCAAACTGCTGCTCGTGCTTCTTGCTAATCCATATAGAGACAAAAACATCTCTCCACGTCAATGGCTGTCTTCCAGGTGCTAGTTACTATGTTGATTTGTTCCAGTGGAAAGATCACATCTGGGAAACAGCTACAGTTAGAATTACTCATTGATTAAGGACACTGTAATCTACAAGCAGCCTCCAGGACCCATCGACCTTCTACAGAGGCCAAATGGTGAATTAAATGCAAAAGTGATGGAAATCACCACCCTAACATCTTTGAAGCCTTTGCTGCTGGCATTAGTCTCTGCTTATCCCCTAGAGATGTAGTATGGGTTTTAGTTTATCCTGGTAGGGAGGGGAAGTTTGTTCCTTCTTACCATAGTAGTCCTCACATAATGATTAGGGAGCAAATGTGGGGCTTCTGCCAGTTGCTAAGTGGGACTTTTTGGAACTATACTTTAGAAACTGGGGAAATTGCTGTAGGGTGAGATCAACTCAGGCCAGAACCTCATTTATCACTTGACCTCATTGAGTCGCTCCCTTGACTGGTGGGTCAGATGGTGTTCTGGGTACCTAGAGATTAACACCAGTTCAGAACCAATATCTGGCAATCCCTGGAAGGCCCAGATATTTCTCTTTCAGAGAAATTTCAGATATTTCTTCAGTCATCCTACTGCATGGTTTCATTTACATTCATTGAGTAATGACTTACTAGGACATTATTTCAGGTCTCTTTGAGGAAGACATGAAGGAAATGTTCTAGTATGTACTTGTGGTAGTATAGTACTACTTTGATCAAAGGTTCAGTAAACCCAGTTCTATAAATTGGTGTAGGTCTGAAGTGTATATGACAGGCTGTTGTGCTCCAATATGGCAAACCAGGTCAGCGTCTTCCTCAAGGGACCTAGAGTTTCTGGTTGTTTTTGCTTTTCTTCATTGGTTGGATTTTTTTGGTTATATAGATCAGTTTCATACTTTAGTAAGCTGTTCATCTAGATAATTCGTAGAGACAACATGATCAACTAGCCATCACCAAAAATCCACCCCTGCTGTATATATATGGTAATTGTGTAGACGTTGTCTGTGGCATTTAACCACTGTCACTTGGCCTTTGCCACCCTGGGACCTCATCATCCCCATTTCAGTGAAGACATCTCCTTTTCTGCCATTTCCATCCTATAGGTGACAGCCACAATATCTTAGTGAAGGAAGACTCCTCTGGACATCCGGGTTTCTTCCACATTATGCCAGAAGTTCTGGCATCTCAGCTTCACTGAATATAGTCCACCCTTGAGTTCCAGTTGTGGTCTGCCCATGAAACAAGTTTTTAGAGCCATTCCCAAGTGTTTGAACTAAAACATAAAATCCGCAATCTCTGGTAAGTGCACCCCTAGCAATAAACCCAGCTTGTTGCAACATTGTTAACCCTCAGAATCCATTACTAAACATATTCCCATGTTTGTGCCAAGGTGAATTAGGAAAGTCTTGCAATATTTTATGTATAAATTATCTCCTCCCACGTGATACTTTTTCATTATCCCCTTGGGAAATGCTGATTCTGGTTATGGTCTGGTGGCAATGAGGGGTGGTGAGGTGTGTCTGGAGGAAAATTGGCATCCCCTTGCAAGGTCATTGCCTCAGGTGTGTTATTAGAGTCTTCAAGCAAGGGAAAGCTCATCTCCTCAGACAAAGGATTGGCTGCTCCCTGGCAAGGGGGAGGCTCATGGGAATGTAGACACTCAAGGTTCTCAGATCATCGGAATCCATTCACATGTTCCCATTCCAGGTCTCAGGTTCTCCTTCACCATCAATACCCATCACAGAAGAGACTCAGTCAGATGTAAAATCAACTTATGTTGTAATTTTACAACCCACACAATTGCATTTCGTGTCTAGGTTTTAGCTCCGTCCATCCTGTGGCTTCATAGAGGCTCCTTTGGGGCCACCGTCAAAGTTCTCTGGTTTCCTAATGGTGACTTGAGCTGGGTGTAAAGCTTGGAGCTTATCATTTCCTTTCTGTTATTGCCCCAGTACAATCAGAAGCAGCTCACCTGATGAGGATGAGTCCTTGTAGTCGTCATTACTAATGTCATGGTCAAATACAGCAGCCTCCGGTACCCAAAGTTGTAATCATCATGCCGCTACATGACAGGGATTACCAGCATTTCCATTCTTCAGTGGGAATAAGGCCATCATTCTGTTCTGGGTCTGTTCAAGGTCAAAACAGTCAGCAAACCAATCCCCAAACCCTACTTTGGACAGTCTATTTCCTCGGACCTTTTCTGTTACCGAGATGATATAATAAGAGTCCCATCAAAGGGCGCCTGGGTGGCTCAGTGGATTAAGCCACTGCCTTCGGCCCAGGTCATGATCCCAGGGTCCTGGGATCGAGCCCTGCGTCGGGCTCTCTGCTCGGCAGGGAGCCTGTTTCCTCCTCTCTCTCTCTCTGCCTGCCTCTCTGCCTACTTGTGATCTCTGTCTGTCAAATAAATAAATAAGATCTTCTTTAAAAAAAAAAAAAAAAAAGAGTCCCATCGAGAAAACAGAAGCCATTCGAGATATTCCAGGCAAGGATAATTTGGTACTGGAAATTAGACAGGTGTGGGAAGGTATGGAAGCGCACAGATGAGGATGGGGGCTGGAGGAACAAAAAGAAAGAAGGGATTGAGACTCAGGATCACAAGCTGCTGACGCCCCTTTAAGCTGGAGCCCACGAGAACATACCCACTGCTGCACTTTGGAGACGCAGCCAGTCCTAGACCCGCTGAAGAGGCACCACTTCGATCTGTGCTGGAACCACCAGAAAGATTCTGCATCTGCTGAGCTGCCGTCGTCCACAGTTAGGCCCGCCGGCTGCTCTGCGGCAATCGCCTGCAACGGGGAGCACTGGAACGGGAAGTTTCCCTCCTCCTCTGGTCCTCTGAGTCCCATGTTCCATATCCTGCGGGAAGCCAGCTGGTGAGAGATCCTGGGTCATGTAGTTTGCAGCCTTTCAGCCCCATCAGAGCAGAACAGAGCAGAGCAGCACGTAAAAAGGCAGTTTGGGGGCTTAAAAACCATAGGTAAACAACCGGTACAGAACCTAAAATCAGTTGCCTTAGTTAGGAGGGCATTGCTTCCTTATAGGGGCAAAGAAAAACTTATTCAGCCATAGATGGGTAGGTTAAGGAAAGATGGCGGCTTCTCCTGCCTGTCAATTGCTATAGTCTACCAATGAAGCCGTTTCCCCGGGAGAAGTCCCCTAAATATTTACTGAGCATCACCATGCTATAAGCTGAGCTCAAGCTGTAACGCTTTAATCTTGTGATTTAGGTGGAAAGTCTAAATCAGAGTAGATTAGAAATCAGATACACATTTTTTGAAGGATTGATTTATTTTGGAGAGAGAACACAGGAGCGAGGGGCAGAGGGAGAGGGCGAGGGAGAACCCCAAGCATTCTCCCTGCTGAGTGTGGACCCAACTTGGTGCTCGATCTCCTGCCCTGAGATCACGACCTGAGCTGAAGTCAAGAGTCAGATGCTTAACTGACTGTGCCACCCAGGCACCCCATCACATACACATTTTTTTAAAAAGATTTTTATTTATTTATTTGACAGACAGAGATCACAAATAGGCAGAGAGGCAGGCAGAGAGAGAGAGAGAGAGAGAGGAGGAAGCAGGCTCCCCGCTGAGCAGAGAGCCCGATGCGGGACTTGATCCCAGGACCCTGAGACCACGACTGGAGCTGAAGGCAGAGGCTTAACCCACTGAGCCACCCAGGCGCCCCCATATACACATTTTTATAGTAACTACTGTAATTCTATCATATTTCCTATATCCTCATCATTTTCACAGATAATGCTATTTTACTTAGAGATCAAAGGCATCTGAAATGAACTCCGATATCATCCTTTCCAGTGATAACCACTTTAGTGTGTTCTCAGTCTCATTCCTTCCTGCTTTATCTGGGAATTTATTTCTTCAGGGACTTTTTTCTTTCCAAAACATTCACATTCTTCTTCATGTTGACCACACCTCCCCTTACTATCACTGTCTCCCTTATTCTTTCCCTACAGGCAGAATTCCGTGAAAAGAGTTGTGGGTACTTGCTCCTCTCATCCCATTCTCCCTGAAACCCACCTTAACACAGACACACATGCACACAGAACACAGGTGCACACACACAACCGCCCCCCCACACACACACCCCACTGATACATCCAGTGGTTGACTTAGTCCCCGTCTTACCAAAGCAAACACAGCTGATCGCCCCTTCTCCTTGAAACGCTTTCTTTGGGTGCCTGCGTAGCTCAGTTGTTAAGCATCTGCCTTCAGCTCAAGTCATGATCCCAGGGTCCTGGGATTGAGCCCTGTGTCGGGCTCCCTGATCAGTGGAAAGCCTGTTTCTTCCTCTCCCACTCCCCCTGCTTATGTTCCCTCTCTCGCTGTCTCTCTGACAAATAAATACATAAAATCTTGAAAGAAAGAAAGAAAGAGAAGGAAGAAGGGAGGGATGGAGGGAGGGAAGAAAAAAAGAAAAGACAAAAGAAAGAAACACTTTCTTCACTTCCAGGGTAGCTTTCTGGTTTTCCTTGGGTATCTTTGTCAGGGAGAGGGGCTCACCTCTGTTCCATGTGGCCTGCCTCCTTTGGTAGACACATCTAGTTTCATGACTTTAAATACCATCCAAATGCTGATTCCCAGTCTCACATCCCCAACCTGGACCTATTTCCTCAACTCTACTCATATATTCAACTGCCTGCCCTTTATCTCTTGTTGGATGGATAACAGGACCCAGGAACCGTGTCCACACGTGAGCTGCAGAGACTAGTCCCCACAGGTTTCTCTCCTAGTCTTTCCCATTGCAGCAGTCGGGACCTCCACTCAGCCAGTACTCACGCCTGTACATCCTGGGGCCACCCCTGTTGGTTCTCTAGCTCTCCCTGCCGTACTTGTGTTACCTGGTCTTGGTCCTGGTGTGTGTCCACTGGAGTGTGAATTGCCTTGTCCCTTTTATCTATTCGGAGTCTTTTCATTAAGCCTCTTAAACTTATTCTTAGTCCTATCTTGGAATTACAGCCTCCTTTTCGGGGCTCAGCATCTGGTACTGGGAATTCAGCTGCCAGTGGGCATTTCACTTTAGGTAATAGTCGTGTGACTGCCCTTTGATAAGGTCTGCTGCTGGTCATTCCCCCATGCCTCAGCCTTCTTCCAAGTTCCTCTGTTTCTCCTTCTGCTTGTCAAAGGTGGTGCTCAGGTCTCTCCTGTCTTGTTTAACAGTGAAATCAAATTTCCCACTTTGCTTTCGCTGTTAAACATCCTCCCACTTCCTATCAACTCTCAGGTGCCTGTTTGAATTTGCACACAGTGACTACTGTTTGCAACACTGAACAGTACTGATGCTCACTCAAATTGTCTATAAATTGCCTGGAAAGCAAATTCTTATTGAAACTTAAACTAAAAAAAAAAAAAAAAGGTTCCATTTTTCCCCCAAGGAATTAACTTTTCACTAAAACTTTTAAGAATAGTTAGTATTTTTATAACACTTTCTCATCTGAAAAAGAGTGGGCAATGTCTTGGACATCAGTGAATCATTCCTCTGTGAAACCAACTTTGGTTCCTTTCAGAGTTAGGAGTAGATTTTAAAGAAAAGTTGCACTAATAATTAGATGAAAGTTATCAAAGAATTCAGAATCTTTAGAAATAGCTTATAAATTGGGATTCTCTGGTTACAAACAAAAGGAAAGCCAACTCATATTGGCTTAAGAGAAATGACATTTATTGGGTCAGGTAACTGAAAAGTCCAAGGATAGGTAGATACAGCCAAAGGCATGGCTGGGACTAGGGCTGGTGTTGGCAAAAGGCAACCTGTGGCTGTTTTTGTAAATAAAGCTTTATTGGAACACTGCCACGCCCATTGCTTTTCCTATTGTCTGTGGCTGCTTTCATGCTACAGTGGCAGAATTGAGCAACATAGTGGTGAGGTTGAGGAGTTGTGAGAGGGACCTCTGGCCTGCTATGATGTGTGGGTTTTTCCTGCAAGTGAAGCAATTCTCCAACACTAATTCAGCTCAGTTCTGACACTGTCTACGTGGAGATGGCTTCAATTCATGGATTAAGGGCTCAGTCCCACAAGCCTGCCTCCACTTAGGTGCCCATCGCTGATCCAGGTTGTCACCACCTATGCTTCTGACCATTGCTGTAGATCAGAGGACCCCCTCCTTGGGTTCAGTTAGTTTGCTAGAGTGGCTCACAGAACTAAGGAAACCCGTTTACTCACTAGATGACCAGTTCATTATGAAAGATATTAAAGGATACAGATGAACAGCCAGATGAAGGGATACACAGGGCCAGGTCCTTTCAAATGCAGGAACTTCTTTCCCATGGAGTTTGGGGCCAGCAAGTGGACGCATTCTGGTTCACCAACCTGGAAGCTCTCAGAACCCTGTCCTTTTGGGGTTTTATGGAGGCTTCATTACATAGGCATGATTGATTAAATCACTCACCATTGGTGACTGATTCAATCTCCAGTTCCTCTCCTCTCTCTAGAGGTCATGGGGAGGGACTGAAAGTACCAACCCTCAAGTCTAATAAATCCAATCTAATGGTTGGTTTCCTGCACACCCCACCCCTGCATCTTAGGGGACTTACAGTGAATAGCAAGACACCCATAGCACCTTTATGGCTCTGAAGTGACTTCAGAAACTGCGGATGAAAGACCAAATATTAGAACAAAAGATGCTCCTGTCATTCTTATTGCGTAGGAAATTACAATGGTTTGGGGAGCTCTGAGCCAGGAACCATAGGCAAAGTCCAAAATACATATTTATTATAAATAATAATAATCTCATACCTACAAGCCCTAAAATATTTCCTGTCTGGCCCTTTACAGAAAAAAAAAAAAAAATGACCAACATAGAGAACAAAATGATGTCAGTGAATCTGGACTTTCTCTCTTTCTTCTCTCTGCTTTCCTCAGGGTTGGTCCTTTCTCATGAAGTCTCCATCAAGGTGGCAGTCCATCCATAGTAGATAGCTCTAGGCTTACATCCTCATAGGAGAGCTCTTCTTTTCCAGTTGCTCCAATAAAGATGCTGGGTTCACTTTAATTGAACCTCCTTTGCTTGCTTTGTTTGGTGCATCCATCCCCAAGCCAGTAACTGGCCGTGGGAACGCAGTGCTTTGATTTGTCAGGTCTGGGTCACAGGTTGGTCTCTGGAGTGATGAGTCGAGTCAGTATCTCCCAGACCTAAGTACTAAAAGAGGTGATGGGGTGATCCTCTTAAGAAAAGCTGGGGAGTGGGGCACCTGCGTGGCTCAGTGAGTTGAGCCTCTGCCTTCGGCTCAGGTCATGATCTCAGGGTCCTGGGATTGAGCCCTGCATCAGGCTCTCTGCTCAGCGGAGAGCCTGCTTCCCCCCCTCTCTCTGCCTGCCTCTCTGCCTACTTGTGCTCTCTCTCTCTCTGTCAAATAAATAAATAAAATCTTATAAAAAAAAAAAAAAAGAAAAAGCTGGGGAGTAATTACCAGAAAAAGGTATTGAGTGAGAAGAGGGAGGAGTCAGAATGGAATAATGAGTAAACAAAAGAGAAATTTTATAACAGGCTGGTAAGCAAAAACCTCCACTGAAAGAACGAAAATAACAGGTTTTAAATAGCTACAGATTCTTCTGTTAATACAGAAATACATACTTTTCCCTTTCACCAGTTCATTTGAAATCGAGATTTTAGGTCAGCTATATGAAATTACTATTACTATTGGTCGATATTGGCAATTTCATGCAGTTTGTATTAGTATCCTAGGGCTGCTACAACAAAGTACCTTAAACTGGGTTGCTTAAAACAACTGGAATTTATTCTCTTTGTTCTGGAGGCTAGAAGTCAGAAATCAAGGGGTTGGCACGGCCATGTTCCCTTTGAAGGCTCTAGAGGAGATGGCTCCCAGCTTCTGGGGGCATTATGTTTTCTTGGCTAGTGGTTGCATGACTCCAATCTCCAGCTGTTCTTTCACAAGGCTTTTATAATTCTGGGTCCTCTCCTCTTCTTATAAGGACACCAGTCATTGACTACACGGCCGTCCCTAGTCCAGTGACATCATCTTCACTAATTATTTCTGCAAAGACCCTGTTTCCAAATAAGGTTACATTCAGAGATTGCAGGTAAACGTGAATTTTGAGGGGACAGTATTCAATCCACTATCAGTTCAACCTCACACTTTTGGAGAATTGAAAAAGCAGAACATTTTATCTTTTCAGTCTCTAGAAAAACAAAAGTAAAGACTGAATTAGAGTATTCTAGGAATGCAAAGATCATTCAGCACCCAAAAAAATGTAACATACCATTTTAACAAATTGTCGTGGGTTACATTGTGTTCCCCCCAAAAGATACATTGAAGTGCTCACTTGCAGTACCTTACTTGGAAATAAGGTTGTTGCAAATGTAATTAGTGAAGCGGAGGTCAAATTGGAGTAGGGTGGGCCCTTAATCCCAAATGACCTGTGTCCTGGGGCACCTGCCTAGCTCAGTCAATAGAGCATGTGACTCTTGATCTCAGGGTAATGAGTTCAAGTGCTACGTTAGGCCTAGAGCTTACTTAAAAAAAAAAAAAATGGCTGTACAAGATGACTTGTGTCCTTATAAGAAGACATTGTGAAGATACAAGGAGAGAGTTCCTTGTGAAGACACAGACACACAGAGAGAAGACAACCATATGAAGATGGAGACAAAGATTGGGGTATTGCTGCCACAAACCAAAGAACATATGGGGACACTAGACTCTAGGAAGAAGCAAATAAGGGTTCCTCTCTCAAAGGTTTCAGAGAGAGCATGGCCCTGCTGACAGCCTGATTTCAGACATCTGTGAGACAATAAATTTCTATTGTGTGAAGTCACCCAGTTTATGGTACTTTATTACTGTAGCCCCAGGAAATAAATATACAGGTTAAGAAGAAAAAAGCATAATACCAAGTAAACATTTAATAAAATTTAGCACCCATTTATGATAAGTATTTTTAGAAAATTGGAAACAAAAGGATATCCATCAAACACACCTATAATAGACATCGTTCTTAATGGTGAAATTTTAGGAGCATTTCCATTCAGCCAATGAGCAGTAGAAGTAAATCTAACAAAAATATGCAAGATCTTAATAAAGAAAATAGGGAAACATTACTAAAGACTATGAAAGAAGGCCTAAATAAGTGGAGAACTATACCATGTTCATGGATGGTAGGACTCAATATCATATAAAGATGTGAGTTTTCCTGTTAATTTATCTATAAATTAAATTCCAAAATATACGCCTGTAAGATATATCTTTTTCTCTTTTTAGCGAAACTTGATAAGGTTATTCTAATATTTATATGGAAGAAGAAAGAGACAATCAGAATTTTTTTTAAATGTTATTTGAAGAACTAAGTGGGGGAATTCATTTTAAAGTTTGGTTATTAATAGTATGAAGTAGTGATCCAGAGATAGACAAATAGACCAGCTGAACTGAACAGAGAGCTCAGAAATAGATCCATGAATTTATGTAAACTAAATGTATAACAGAGACAGTATTATCGATTAGTGGGGAAAGGATAGACTGTTCAAAAATAGTGCCAGAAAAATTAGGTATCTGCATGAAAAAAATCAGAATATGATATGCAAAATAAATAGTGGATTAAAGCCCTAAAAGTGAGAAACCGAACTTTAAAAAAATATCTTTATGTCCTTGAGACTAAGGAATTTTTTCTTTTTCTTTTTCTTTTTTTTTAAGATTTTATTTATAGGGGCGCCTGGGTGGCTCAGTGAGTTGAGCCTCTGCCTTCGGCTCAGGTCATAATCTCAGGATTGAGCCCCGCATCGGGCTCGCTGCTCAGGGGGGAGCCTGCTTCCCCCTCTTTCTCTGCCTGCCTCTCTGCCTACTTGTGACCTCTCTCTCTCTGCCAAATACATAAATAAAATCTTGGGGAAAAAAAAGATTTTATTTATGTATTTGACAGAGAGAGAGAGAGTGACAGCATGAAAAGGAACACAAGCAGGGGGAGTGGGAGAGGGAGAAGCAGGCTCCCCAATGAGCAGGGAGCCCAATGCGGGGCTTAATCCCAGGACCCTGAGATCATGACCTGAGCTGAAGGCAGATGCTTAATGACTGAGCCACCCAGGCACCCCAAGACTAAGGAATATCTTAAACAAGTTACAGAAAACACATTAATAATTGATAAATTGGACTGTATTAAAACAAAAAGCTTCTTTTTAATGAAAACCACTTTAAACAAAGTTAAAAAAAAAAAAAAACACCAAACCACAGACTGGGAGAAGATATTTGCAAAGCATATATCTGATGAAGGATTAACATGTTGGATACTTAAAGGATACCTATAAATAAATAAGAAAAAGACAAACAACCCAACCTGAAAAATAAGAAAGGATATTGTGTAGATAGCATCATTGTTACCATTCATCACCCCCTACCAATATTCACATCCTTTGTTGTGTGACTTCACAGTTCTTCCCACTAACAGGAGAGAAGGTCTTCTTCTCTTGACTTTACCTTTGGCCATGTGATTTGCTTGAGACTGTTACAGTCGGGTAGATGTGACAGTGTGCCAGTTGCAAGCCTGCACCTTAAGAGGCTTCATATATCTCCCCTTGGTCTTTTGTACTTTTGGCATTGTCATGAGAAGAAATTGGCCAGGCCAGCCAACTGGTCCCAGGAGGAAGCTATGAGACCATGTAGTAACGCAACCACCCCAGAATTGGCTGACTCCTAGGCGTGTGCTTGGGCCCAGGCAAGATCAGCAGAGCTGCCCTAACAAGTCCGCCCAGATCAGCCAACACACAGGCTTGTGAGCTAAATAGATACTTATAACATTATTTTTTGTAGTTAATCATTATACAGTGTTAGTTAACAGCATTGTAAGGTCCATATGTACAATGCCTCCATCAGAAAGGATGAACACCCAACTTTTGTATCAACATGGACAGGACTGGAGGAGATTATGCTGAATGAAATAAGTCAAGCAGAGAAAGTCAATTATCATGTGGTTTCACTTACTTGTGGAGCATAAGGAATAACATGGAGGACATTAGGAGAAGGAAAGGGAAAGTGAATTGGGGGAAATCGGAGGGGGAGATGAAGCATGAGAGACTGTGGACTCTGAGAAACAAACTGAGGGTTTGGAGCGGAGGGAGATGGGGGGATGGGTGAGCCTGGTGGTGGGTATTAAGGAGGGCATGTATGGCATGGAGCACTGGGTGTGGTGCATAAACAATGAAGCTTGGAACACTGAAAAAAATAAGATAAAATTAAGATGTTAAAAAAAAACAAGGGGCACCTGGGTGGCTCAGTGGGTTAAGCCTCTGCCTTCAGATCAGGTCATGGTCCTAGGGTCCTGGGATTGAGCCCCACATTGGGCTCTCTGCTCAGTGGGGAGTCTGCTTCCCACTCTCTCTCTGCCTGTCTCTCTGCCTACTTGTGATCGCTCTCTCTCTGTCAAATAAATAAATAAAATCTTAAAAAAAAAACCAACCAACATTGTAAGGAGCAAGCAGTTCACTGAATCATAGTACACATTCATTGTTCAGTCCACGCAAATAAAAGCAATGACAAACCACTGCATATTTGTAAGATTGGCAAAATTAAAAAGTCTGATAATATTAAGTACTGACAGGGGCGTCTAGGTGGCTCAGTGGGTTAAAGCCTCTGCCTTCAGCTCAGGTCATGATCTCAGGGTCCTGGAATCGAGCCCCGCATCGGGCTCTCTGCTCAGCTGGGAGCCTGCTTCCCTTCCTCTCTCTCTGCCTGCCTCTCTGCCTACTTGTGATCTCTGTCTGTCAAATAAGTAAATAAAAGCTTTAAAAAAAATATTAAGGACTGACAAAAACGAAAAGTGGTCATTGATATATATACATTAATGGGAGATACACTTAAATACCAGGTGATACGGTTCTGGCTATTGAGTTGCAAGTGTAAGTCCCCTGGTGAGGCTCCAGGAAAGCTTCTTTTCCCTCTGATTTAAAAAAAAAAAAAAAAAGACAGGCTGGGTTGGTAATTGTCTTTTGTCCTTTCCTCTTCTTCCTGCCAGGAATGTGGACATCAGGCTGGAGATGGGGCAACCATCTTGCAACATGAAGTGTTTTAATCTCATTAATGATATTTTTTGTACATTCAATCTATTTGGTTCCTCCTCAAACCTACCTCTTCTCCCCTGCCCCCCACCGCCCCCAGTTTCTTTTCTTGTGGATAATAACAAAGCAAAAGGAGAATGGCTAACATTCATGAAGTCCTTATTACATGTAGCTTTGAGTGCTATGTGTACAACAGCTCATTCTATCCTCACAATGATCCTGTGAAATAAGAGCTATTTCTTGTTCCAATTTACAGATAAGGAAATGGATGCAGAGGTTAAGTAAATTACCCAGGGTCATGCAGCTATTAAGTGGTAGAGCCAGAATTCCAAATCCAGCTCCCTGGCTCTAGTGTCTATGCTCGTAACTATATGCTACTCTCGGGGCGCCTGGGTGGCTCAGTCGGTTAAGCCTCTACCTTCGGCTCAGGTCATGATCTCAGGGTCCTGGGATCGAGTCCCACATGGGGCTCTCTGCTCAGCAGGGAGTCTGCTTCTCCCTCGCCCTTTGCCCATCCCCACTGCTTGTGCTGGCTCGCTCTCTCTCTCAAGTAAAGAAAAATAAAATATTTTTTAAAAGCTACATGCTACTCTTTATATCTTTTATCTCTCTGACCTTCTTAAACATACTTAGTTTGTAGTCTATTAGATTTTTATTCTGTTTTCTAAAATTGTGGGTGTTTTGATTCTCCTGTTTGTTCTACCTGCTGATTCTTCTTTATGAAGAGTCATTTCCTTGTATGTTTTAGCATGTTTGATGCACATTCAGCGACACGGAGCATGTATCGTGTGTGCTCACGGGCTGCTCCAGGAGCTGGGAATAGATAAGTTAAGCAGGCAAAGTGTCTGCTCTCGTACCTTAAATTCTAGTCAGAGAAAACAGACAGCAAACAAATAAAAGGCTAGAGAATGGGAAGGGGTGATTCCATAGGATGGTAAAGAAAGGCTCTCGGATAAGGGGACATTCCAACAGAGACCTGAAAATGTGAGAATGCGAGCTACGTGTATCCCTAGGAGCAGATTCCCAAGCAGAAGAGATGGCAAGGACAGAGGCAGCATGGCAGCAATAGGCCTTGAATGTTGGGAATGAGCAGAGGTCTTTGTGGCTGGAATGCAGCGTAGGAGGGATAGAGCAGAGGAGACGATGAGGGCAGAGAGATACCTGGACCGGGCGGTGCACATCAGGCAAGGCCTTTGAGGTCATGAGAACTTTGAGGTTGCCTGGGGAGCCTCTCAAGGCTTTCTTTGTGGGTCATAAGCTCAGCGATGGTATTTAAAACTATGAGGCTAGGGGCGCCTGGGTTGCTCAGTGGGTTGGGGCCTCTGCCTTCGGCTCAGGTCGTGATCCCAGGGTCCTGGGATTGAGCCCCGCATCGGGCTCTCTGCTCGGCGGGGAGCCTGCTTCCCTTCCTCTCTCTCTGCCTGCCTCTCTGCCCACTTGTGATCTCTCTCTCTGTCAAATAAATAAATAAAATCTTAACAAAAACAAAAACAAAAACAAAAAACTATGAGGCTAGCTAGGCTCACCTAGGGAATGGTGTAAGTAGGCAAGAGGTATCAGCCCTGAGGCCTGGGGCATTCCAGCGGTAGGGGAGGAAAATTTTTCCTCCACCTTCTTCCTGGCCGGGTCTGGAAATTAAACTGACACAGACACATTAGCATGAGAAATGCATACAAAAGGACTCCATAGACGTTTCGCATGACTCCGACACCTTTATCCGGAAATGAAGAGCCGAAGAATCAGTTAGACCTGAGTATATTTTTATGCTAGGTTCCTCGACAAGTGGACAGTCACCGAGGAACATGGTAGGTGAAGGGGTGTGAGATAAATTTAGTAACCGGGAAGCTCGACAAAGCCTGTTTGTTCAGATTCTCTTCAGCGTCCCTTTGTCTTCTGAGATAAGGAGGCTCTTTCTTCTGGGTATAAGGACGGCATCTCTCACCTGAGGGTTATTTTAGTTACAGGGGAGAAGAGAGAGGGGTTCAGCGTTCCCTTTCTGCTTCTGCTGTTTTCTCAAACTCCTACAAAATATTCAGTACGCCAAGGTGCCATAGTTTGGGGTAGCATGTCCTGAATCCCCGAGCATTCGGAGGCCCGGAAGATGAAGGACCAGCCGAAGACACGGAGAAGGAGTGGCTGGCAGCCGGGGAAGAACAGGGAGCAGAGGGGTCCGGGCATCAAGTCAAGAGAGCGTTTTAGGGTGAAGACAGTGACCCCACTGCCTGCGTAAAATGAGGCCAAAGATATGACCATTGGATTTGGCATGCAAGTTACTAGTGATCTTTTTAAAAAATGATTGTGATGGATGGGGATGGAAGTTGATCGGAAGAGAACGGGGGAAGCGAAGACAGCAAATGAAGCAGCAAACCAAAAAAGTCTTTCCAGGCTCAGTCGCTGGAGGGTCCAACTCTTGATTTTGGCTCAGGTCATGATCTCAGGGTGGTGGCATCCAGCCCCATGTGGGGCTCCCCGCTCAGCGTGGCGTCTGCTTGAGGTTCTCTCTCTCTCCTTCCTCCTCTGCCCCTTCCCCCCTCAGATAAAGAAATAAATAAAATCTTAAAACAAGGAAACAACCTCTTTCAATGAATTTTGTGTGAAGGGAGCAGAGAAATGAGTAGTAAACTGGGGCACCTGGCTGGCTTAGTGGGTAGAGCATGAGACTTTTGATCACAGGGTCCTGAGTTCAAGTCCCCTGGGTGATATAGAGTTTACTTAGAATAAAAAAAATTTTTTTTAATTATATATATAAAAGACATGAGTTGTAGCCAGAGGTGCATGTGAAATCAAGGGAGGTTTTGTTTGCTTGTTTCTAAGATAGGAAATAATAGACATCACAATGGTACAATATTGGAAATGATCCACTTTATACGAAGAGGGGAATGATTTTGAGTTGTGTCTAAGCAGAGATCATTTCCCACCTAGCTTGGGACCTGGGAGCACCCGTCCCAAGTGGTTGTGCATTTGCTTCCACCAAAAGTCCAGGAGCCCCACCACCCCAGGACTAATTTCCATGTTAAATTTCCACCTTGAGGTTTCTCACACCAAACAGGTAGAATAAATTTGGATTCCAGAACCTCAAAAAGCACAACCTTGCGTCTGTTAGCTCACCTAGGTACTTTTTTTTTTTTTAAGATTTTTATTTATTTATTTGACAGAGATCACAAGTAGGCAGAGAGGCAAACAGAGGAAGAGGGGGAAGCAGGCTCCTCGCTGAGCAGAGAGCCTGTTGTGGGGCTCAATCCCAGGACCCTGAGATCATGACCTGAGCTGAAAGCAGAGGCTTTAACCCACTGAGCCACCCAGGCGCCCCACACCTAGGTACTTTTTTTTTTCAATTTCCCCAGTGAAGGTCCTGCAAAGACAAACTTTGTGTGTTCCTGGGATTTATGGGCAAAGTTCACTAGTCTTTCTTCATGAAGGTCATGGTCCCTAGAGGATGCCAACTTGTTACTGATTAAAAACCTGAAGCCACAATGGGGCTCCTGCTCTGTTCCTTCTCCACCACCGGCATCTCGGGATTTCTCATTTTCTTGCAAGCCCCGCCATACATTTAGAACACTTAGGTATGTTTTAAGCGGGGGGAAGAAAAAATAGAGAGAGGGAGACAAGCCATAGGAGACTCATAGGAGAGGACAAACGGAGGGTTGATGGAGGTGGGTGGGGGATGGGCTAGATGAGGGATGGGTATCAAGGAGGGAACGGAGCAGAAGGCCTGAATCATAGAAGATGCTCAGTAAAGGTTGGTGACTGAACAAATCACTGTCCAAAAACCACACAACTCATGGTACAGTACTAAGTGATTTTCTGCATCTTGGAGACTCTATCCTCTAAGAAGAAAGTGGTTTCCGTGGAGATGAGAGAGAGGTTTCTGATGGTTATTTCGATTGACTCTGCTGGGAAAAGCCATGTCACTTTGGTCTGGTAACCACGTGTCTTTTCCTCTCCAGAATGGAGATCTCCTCTCACCAGTCCCACCTCCTGCAGCAACTGAATGAGCAGCGCAGGCAAGACGTCTTCTGTGACTGCAGCATTCTGGTGGAAGGGAAGGTCTTCAAAGCGCATCGAAATGTATTATTTGCTAGCAGTGGTTACTTCAAAATGCTCCTTTCTCAGAATTCGAAGGAGACGAGTCAGCCGACCACAGCTACATTTCAGGCCTTCTCCCCTGACACTTTTACGGTCATCCTGGACTTCGTCTATTCTGGCAAACTCTCTCTCACGGGTCAGAACGTCATAGAAGTGATGTCAGCCGCCAGCTTCCTTCAGATGACTGATGTCATTAGCGTATGTAAGACCTTTATCAAATCTTCGCTAGACATCAGTGAGAAAGAAAAAGATCGCTATTTCAGTCTCTCCGATAAAGACGCCAATTCTAATGGTATAGAACGTTCCTCCTTTTATAGCGGCGGCTGGCAAGAAGAAAGCGGTTCTCCGCACTCTCACCTGAGCGCAGATCAAGGAACAGGTGTCATAAGTGGAAAATCTTGGAGTAAGTATAATTACCATCCAGCCTCCCAAAGGAATACGCAACAGCCTTTGGCCAAGCATGAACAAAGGAAAGACTCCATTAAAAAGTCCAAACATTTGAGGTTGTCACAGCCTTCTGAAGTCGCTCATTATAAGTCCAGCAAACGAGAAGCGCGAACCTCAGATTCTTCCAGCCACATTTCCCAATCTGAAGAACACGCACAGATTGATGCTCACATGGACTCCACGCCTGTTGGCTATCCGTATGGTCCAGGATCTGATGTCACATCCAGAAGCTTTCCAGGTATCCAAAAAAAAAAAAAAAAAAAAGAATCAGTCCCCTCAGTGAGGTCCTAAGGCTCCTGTACTATACAAACCAACCCTATCTCAACATGCCCTTACTTTGAAGTGTTACAGGCAGTTGAGCCAAGTGATTTTTTTTTTAAAGTCATTCTCTTCTAATCAAATTTATTTCATAAAACATGAATTTAAATTTCTAATTAAAAATAGTATTGGATAGGGGTGCCTGGCTGGCTCAGTTGGTAGAGCACATAACTCTTGATCATAGGGTCATGAGTTCAGGCCCCACATTGGGCATGGAGCTTACTTTAAAAAAAAAATTAAAAAAAAGAATAAATTTAATAACAGTCAAAACAATAGAGTTCTGAATTTCAAAGCCAAAGATTTTCCCAACCTGTGTCAGCAGATGATTAGATTACTGTTAAGCCCCTATAGCTCTTTTTTTAAATGGTTCAGTCCCTAAAATGCATATTTTCACTTTAAATTACATATTTTTTTCTGAGTATTTACTCAGGAGGAGCATTTTTATACAAAAAAATTAAACAGAGCATTCATGCATATTTACAAAGGTTCACAGACCCAAGACTTAAAAAAAACTGGACTACATCTGATTTTATTGAGATAATAAAGATAATTTAAAAACCACACACAACCCATAACATAACACTGTAACCCTGTGTGCAACAACCACCAGAAACATCTCATTTTTATGATAGTAGTAAAATGCAGAAAGACTATGGAGGTGTTGGTTTCAGTAATCCACCTCTTACCACCAGAAGACTGTAGTAGAGAATAGGAATTAGAAATGCATGTCATGGGGGCACCTGGGTGGCTCAGTGGGTTAAAGCCTCTGCCTTCGGCTCAGGTCATGATCTCAGGGTCCTGGGATCGAGCCCCACATCGGGCTCTCTGCTCAGCGGGGAGCCTGCTTCCTCCTCTCTCTCTGCCTGCCTCTCTGCCTACTTGTGATCTCTGTCTGTCAAATAAATAAGTAAAATCTTAAAAAAAAAAAGAAATGCATGTCATGGGGCGCCTGGGTGGCTCAGTGGGTTAAGCCTCTGCCTTTGGCTCAGGTCATGATCCCGGGGTCCTGGGATTGAGCCCCACATCTGGCTCTCTGCTCAGTGGGGAGCCTGCTTCCCTCTCTCTCTCTCTCTCTCTCTCTGCCTGCCTCTCTGCCTACTTGTGATCTCTGTCAAATAAATAAATAAAATCTTAAAAAAAAAAAAAAAAGAGAAATGCATGTCATACTGGAGGGGCTGGGTGGCTCAGTCCGTTAAGCAGCCAACTCAATTTTGGCTCAAGTCGTGATCCAGTTGTGGGATTGAGCCCTGTGTCAGACTCCATGACATCAAACTCTGTGCTCAGAGCTCAAGCTCAGTCTGCTCGAGATTCTCTCTCTCCTTCAGCCCCTCCCCCTACTCATGCTCTCTGTCTCAAAATAAGTAAATTTTTAAAAATTACCAAAAAAATGCATGTCATATAGTTCTGCCCCAATTAATCAGGTAGCAAACTTGCTTAATAGTTTACGTGTGAATTTAAAGGAAAATTATAAGATGAAACACCTGCAGATTATAAGATTCAGATTATATATTTAAAATTATTTTTATTTTAGGAAAATTTCAAACATACACAAAAGGAAAGAGAATAGTGTAATTCATCTCCATGTACCCCTTACCTAGTTTGTACAACTTCCTACTCACTGCCAATATTGTTTCATCCATGTCGTTACTCCTCACCCCTCCCTTTATTATTTTTAAGCAGATAGCAGACGTCTTAAGTTTTCATCTATAAATATTTCAGAATGCATCCCTAAAATGTAGTCTTAAAAAAGGTGGGGTGGGGGCTCAGTGAGTTAAGCATCCGACTCTTGATTTCAGCCCAGGTCATGATCTCAGGGTTGTGAGATCAAACCCCACATCCGATTCCAGTATAGGCATGGAGCCTGCTTAAGATTCTTTCTCTCCCTCTGCCCCTCCACTTCCCTAAAAAAATACCAAAACAGAATGGGACATGCAACTCTTGATCTCAGGGTTGTGAGTTCAAGCCCAATGTTGGGCATGTAGCCTACTTTAAAAAAATAAAAATAAAGTTGTCTTTAAAAATAAATAAATAGGGGCACCTGGGTGGCTCAGTGTGTTAAGCCTCTGCCTTCAGCTCAGGTCGTGATCTTAGGGTCCTGGGATCGAGCCCCACATCGGGCTCTCTGCTCAGCAGGGAGCCTGCTTCCCCTTCTCTCTGCCTGCCTCTCTGCCTACTTGTGATCTCTGTCTGCCAAATAAATAAATAAATAAATAAATAAATAAATAAAATCTTTTATGAATAAATAGATAAATTTTAAAAAACACTATAATACCATAATTGTACCTAAACGGAATTAACAGTTCCTTAGCATCAGTAAATAGCCAATCAGATTTCCTCTGTTGTCATATAAATTTTAAAAAAATAATTTGGTTGCAGATAACATACTTTAGAACAAGATGCAACTGTATTTTCTTGTAGTACTAACCTGAAAATACGTGAAATTGTAGCCTGTCACTGAGCTTACTGAAAGTCTTGCCGAGCTCTGACCATTGACCAAAACATCAGAGCAAAAATGGGAAATCTTTGTTCCACTTTAAAACAGCACAAGAGTGGTCTTTTCTCTGTTTGGGTTCTGTACTTTTATAATTCTAGGTTATGCAAACCTAACTTCAACAATGAACCGCTGAATTTAACGGCTATTAAATTGATGAAGTTTGCCTCCAAACTAATATCTTGAGTACATGAGTTTTATTTTATGTATTTTTTTCAAGTTTATATATATATATACACATTTATATATATATATATACACACACATTTATATATATATATATATATATATATATTTTTTTTTTTTTTTACTAATCTCTATACCCAACGTACAGCTCGAATCCACACCGCGGAGATCCAGAATCACGTGCTCCAATGACTGAGCCAGCCAGCCAGGCGCCCCTTGAATACATGAGTTTTAAAATAAAAAATTAAATAGCCTTGACATTTTTTCCCCTTTAAAAGTGTTACAAGTGTACAAAAAGTAGAGGCAAGTGGATAAAAATATGTCAATAAAACACATCACTTAAAAGCTGTAATATGAAATACTTTGGGGTTGTACCTCCACTTCTTTTGCTTTTGTTTTTGTCTTTTTTTTTTTTTTTAATCTCTAGTTTTAGATCCAGCACTCCCTTTTTACATTTCAAATCCAGTGACTCCACAACGCAGAATGAGAGGACAAGCACAAGAGTCTAAATTTACCCCAACGTTGTACATCTCTCAAATGGTCACGTTACTGTTCTGGACTCAGGGGTGCATGGACAATGGAGTCTTTTTTTTTTTTTTTTAAGATTATTTATTTATTTATTTATTTATTTATTTGACAGAGATCACAAGTAGACAGAGAGGCAGGCAGAGAGAGAGGGAGAGAAGCAGGCTCCCTGCTGAGCAGAGAGCCCAATGTGGGGCTTGATCCCAGGACGCTGAGATCACGACCTGAGCCGAAGGCAGAGGCTTAACCCACTGAGCCACCCAGGCGCCCCTGGACAATGGAGTCTTGATGACATCTCTTCCTTCTCCTTTCCTCCTGCCTTTCCAAGATCCGACTCACCAACTCCTTTGAGATCCTTGATGTTAGATTAGAACTGTTGTGGTGAACTTTCCAGTGATTTAATCAAACTGTCTCCTGACAGATGATCTGCCCAGGATGCGGTTCAAGTGTCCCTACTGCACCCACGTGGTGAAGCGGAAGGCAGACCTCAAGCGCCATCTTCGCTGCCATACAGGGGAAAGACCCTACCCGTGTCAAGCCTGTGGGAAGAGATTTAGCAGGCTGGACCACCTCAGTAGCCATTTCCGCACAGTACGTACATGACTTTTCCTCATTTTACTTCTTAAGAAGCATGTGCATTCACCGGCTTTCGGATCATCTTAATTTACTGAGGGAAATCTTTTCCTACAACTCCGCTCTGTTGGAAATGTTTCCAACCTAATGGTTTCACTTTGCACATAATGCCTCATTATATATATTTTCATTCTCCTTTGAGACCGTCAAGTAGGAGATATTCTTTGGAATATTCATTTTGTTTTCTAAATTTTTTTTAAGGATTTTATTTATTTGACAGATGGAGATCATAAGTAGGCAGAGAGGCAGGCAGAGAGAGAGGAGGAAGCAGGCTAACTGCCGAGCAGGGAGCCCGATTCGGGGCTTGATCCCAGGACCCTGAGATCATGACCCGAGCCGAAGGCAGAGGCTTTAACCCACTGAGCCACTGAGGCTCCCCTGTTTTTTACATTTTTCATTAATTTTTTTTAAATATCCATTTTAGTTCACTTAAAATCGAGTATGTTTTTACATACTGGTCTCGTCAAGAGCCAGAGACGATGTAAACTAGAGATATCTGGATCTCCAGGTCAGAATCACCACTGTGTGTGGTGATTCTGCGTGTCCTGTTGGTTCTCTGATGCTTACCTGGTAGGTAGGATCTCAGTCCAGTTTCTGCTGTCCATCCTCTGTCCCCTGTGCCCCTTTTGAGTCTTTATCTGTAGTCTCCTCAAGGAAGGGAGCAAGGTGGGCAGTAGAGCCACTTCCACTCGGACTGGACTATCAACAGTCGGGAATATCTCAGCGAATTTGCTGTTCAGTGCTCTGGCGGGCTACTAAGGTAGGGACGTTGGAATTACTCTGCTGTTCATCTTGCGGCAAGAATGTTTTCTGAAATCTGTGTTCTATTATGCTTCTATTCCCTTTGTATCAGCCCCTTTTAACTTCAAAGGACAGTGGGTCACTGAAGGTGATTTCTTCATGCATTGCTCTGGACTTAGTTATTTAGCAAATACAGACTGAGCACCCATGTGCCAGACCCTTTTCTCAGAGCTAGGTATCCAGCAGTAGGCAAAACAGACAAAATCTCTGCCTTCCGGCATCTGGGTGGCTCAGTCTGTTAAGTGTCTGCCTTTGGCTTGGGTCATGATCCCAGGGTCCTGGGATTGGGCTCCGCATCTGGCTCCCTGCTCCCTCTCCCCATTGCTTGTGCTTTCTGTCCCTCTCTCTCTCTCTCTCAAATGAATAAATAAAATCTTTAAACAAATCTGTGGCTTCATTAACCTTATGAAGCTAGGATTTTTTAAATTAAAAATAACGTTTTATTATTACAAAAGCATTGAATATGCATTTTAAAAAGTAAAAATAAGAAAATAAAAACCCTTTATTTTTACCGCCAGACACTACCATTCCCTTTTTTTTTTTTTAAGATTTTATTTCTTTATTTATCAGAGAGAGAGAGCACAACCAGGGGGAGCAGCAGACAGAGGGAGAAGCAGGGCTCTCTGCTGAGCAAGGAACCCGATGCGGGACTTGATCCCAGGACTCTGGGATCATGACGTGAACTGAAGGCAGACACTGAGCCACCTAGGCATTTTCAGATACCACCATTCTTAAGATGGTATCGCATGCATATAGATGGTGTTTTTGTTTTTTTGTTTTTTTTTTTTACCAAATTAGATCATACTGTTTCTGCCTGCTATCTTTATGAACAAGCTCTACCTTTCCATCTCAATGGAAATTTTATCTAACATCCAGTTCAATCTCAAACCTCCCTGTAATCCCCCAATACCTTTTAGAGCTTTTTTTTTTATTTTTTATTTTTTATTTTATTTTTTATTTTTTTTAAAGATTTTATTTATTTATTTGACAGACAGAGATCACAAGTAGGCAGAGAAGCAGGCAGAGAGAGAGGAGGAAGCAGGCTCCCTGTTGAGCAGAGAGCCCGATGCGGGACTCGATCCCAGGACACTGGGATCATGACCTGAGCCGAAAGCAGAGGCTTTAACCCACTGAGCCACCCAGGTTCCCCCTTTTAGAGCTTTTTTGTCCAAACCAGTATCCAGTGAAGGATCCTGTACTACATCTCATTAAGTCCCTTAAATATGTTTTTAAGAGAGCATAGTCCTCTCCACACCCCTTTTCATTTCCATAACACTGACTTACTGAAGATGCAGAGATAATTAACCCTCTCGATTTCTCTGCTTGCTTTCACAGGTGTCATTTAGCTTGTTCCTCTGTCCCCCTGCATTTTCTATAAACTGTATGTTTTATCTAAAGGCTTAATGGAGGGATGCCTAGGTGGCTGAGTTGGTTAAGTGTCTCCCTTCAGCTCGGGTCATGATCTCAGGGTCCTGCTGGGATTGAGCCCCTCATTCAGCCCCTCAGTGGGCTCCCTGCTCAGTGGGGAGTCTCCTTCTTCTTCTTCCTCTGCCCCTCCCCCTGCTCACACACATTCTTTCTTTTTCAAATAAATAAATAAAATCTTTAAAAATAAATAAATAGGGGCACCTGGTGGCTCAGTGGGTTAGGCCTCTATCTTCGGCTCAGGTCATGATCTCAGGGTCCTGAGATCGAGCCCCGCATCGGGCTCTCTGCTCAGCGGGAAGCCTGCTTCTCCCTCTCTCTCTGCCTACTTGTGATCTCTGTCTGTCAAATAAATAAATAAAATCTTTAAAAAAATTAAAAATAAAAAAATTAAAAATTAAAAATTAAAATAAATAAATAAAGGCTTAATGGATCCAAGGTAAATACTTTCAGCTAGAACACATCAAGGGTAAAATTATTTAACTCATAATGTGTCACATTGAGAGACACAATATCTGGTGGACCCATCATTCATATTGTTACAATTGGTCACTAAAGTTAGGGTAATGAGACTGTGATCCCACCATTTTTCAGTTAAAGGTGCCACCTTGTGATTAGAAAGGAATCTGTGTGGAGCTGTTTTGGCATTATGCTACTGTCCATTTCCTATCAACCATTCATTTCATGCTATTAATATCAGTTGATAAACTCTGTCCAAATTATTAATTTTACTTGGGTTGTAGAATGATTTGCTAATTTTATCATTTCTTCTACCTTATTAGTTAGAATTCTGTAAAGTAAAGCTTTCCTTCATCACCTGGGACTATTCAGTTAGTTTGAAATACAGTTACTACAGGAGAAACAGGATAAATATTTAATTCTTTCCCTTTAATTATCAATTTTCAGAGTAAAGAGTTGGTTTAATAGCAGTTTCAAATGGCAATATGAATATTTTCTGGCTTTTTTTTTTTTTTTTTTGAATAGCATATGGTCTCATGAATTCTCATTGGTTCATTGTGTTTGGATCTACAACAATTATTATTCTTTTTGATACTCAGATTTTCAGTTTTGTCCGGTGAGGACAACTTGAAGCTGTTTCTTGCATCCCTTTGTCATAACTCTGGTAAATATTCAAGGTGGCCTTATTCTCTGGCCCTCAAATTTCCCTAGGCTCACCTTGTATTTTCCCTGTCACAAACCTGGAATCAGCCATTTCTCAAAAGACACTTGGTTCCTTTTAATGCGGAGTAAAATTAGAAACCAAACTTTGGATACCTGGGGTGCTCACTACTCACTGTTACTAAGGGGTCGTTCCTCTTAGAGTATTTCAATGGACAGAGCTAGAAGATACATCTTTTTTAAATAATGGGTTTGTGACGATATTTTCAATTCTTTTGTGTGTGTGTGTGTTTTCAAGTTTAACATTATAGTGTTTCCCTTAATTTCTTTGACTTAGTAACTGGATTGGAATTGAGGGGATGAGGGATAAACACAAATCTGCCAGAACTTTCTAACAAAACAAGACCACATAGAATACCCATAATATTACTATCTTGGCAACAATAAGGGCACATTCAAATTGTGTCCTTTTGATATTTACTGATTAATATCTCAACAATTAAGCAGAAAATAATAACTATACTATATTTTCTTAGATATTTAACCAGACTGCATTAGTTTTCTTGTTTTTTTTCTTTTCGCTTTTTGTGTTTGGTGGCCTACTTCCATATTGTTCTAATTTTATCTAAATGAATATGCCATAAATAGTAATTCAACAGTATAAAATTAATTGTAATGGTTTTTGAGTAGAACCCATAATCTGCTCCTGACAGCTGTTAAAAAAGTTGTTTATTAGTAACTGTAATTATGTAATTATTCATCAGTAACAAATTTTTCCCAAAGCATTTCACACATAGTAACTCATTTGGTCCTCACGACCTGAGTTGTATTCTCATTAGTAAGGTGGAGGTAGGCAGAGATAGTAACAGGCTGATACATAGCAGAAGTACCACAGTTGTTGTTATGACCAGTGTCGATTTTGATTGGCAGCCTTCCATTCTGTTTGGGTGGTGTCCATATCTCACCAGTTGTTAAATATTTTGCCTATCGAGGTGACTGGGTGGCTCATGGGCACCTCCGTGGCTTAGTCATTGAGCGTCTGCCTTTGGCTCAGGTCATGATCCCAGGGTCCTCTGATTGAGCCCCACACTGGGCTCCTTGCTGGGCGGGAAGCCTGCGTCTCCCTCTCCCACTCCCCTTGCTTGTGTTCCTGCTCTCGCTGTGTCTCTCTCTCTCAAATAAATAAAATCTTTAAATAAATAAATAAATATTTTGCCTGTTACCCTGGAAGCAGGTTTATATTGTTTTCAATTACTTGATTCGAGGTACATGTCTAGTAAATTACAAAAGCAGGGCTAGAGCCTAAGCCTTCCTGTTCCTACTTTATTTCTCTTTATACAGGATTTTCATTAATAGAAGTGGCAAGTAATCCTTCTATCCAAAAATAGGTTCTGATGGGGCACCTGGGTGGCTCAGTCGATTAAGCGTCTGCCTCCATCTAAGGTCGTTATCCCAGAGTCCTGGGATCAAGCCCCACGTAGAGCTCCCTGCTCAGCAGAGAGCCTGCTACTCCAGAGAGCCTGCTACTCCCTCTCCCTGTGCCTGCCACTCTGCCTACTTGTGCTCTCTCTCTCTCTCTCTGTCAAATAAATAAATAAATAATCTTTTTTAAAAACCCTCAATAAAACCTCAAAAATAGGTTCTGATAAACTTAAATTTGGGACAATAGATTTTTCTTTCTCTAGCTGGTAGCAATAAATTAACACGAATGGGGTTTCTCCCTTGCCAGAATAAAGGCATATAAAGTCCTTAGAATAGTACATGTGATGTATTTAGTGTTTGCAATTATTATTATTCTGGGAAGGTGTCCCTTGTTACCTCAGATATCAAAATACTGTTGGATTAAAGGATGGATGAGTTTTTTTTTTTTTTTAAGATTTTACTTATTTATTTGACAGAGAGAGATCACAAGTAGGCAGAGAGGCAGACAGAGGGGAAGGGGGAAGCAGGCCCCCTGTTGAGCAGAGAGCCGGATGCGGGGCTTGATCCCAGGACTCTGGGATCATGACCTGAGCTGAAGACAGAAGCCTAACCCACTGAGCCACCCAAGTGCCCCAGGATGGTGAGATTATTAAGCATGTTTTATTAAACATAAAAATGTTATATCCATCATATAGAGAAAGATGATGTTTTATTTGTGATGTCAGTTTATCACCAAAACCTGTGATCTTTTTCTTTTTTCTTTTTTTTTTTTAAAGATTTTATTTATTCATTTGACAGAGAGAGATCACAAGCAAGCAGAGAGGCAGGCAGAGAGAGAGAGAGGAGTAAGCAGGCTCCCCACTGAGCAGAGAACCCGATGTTGGGGCTCAATCCCAGGACCCTGAGATCATGACCTGAGCCGAAGGCAGAGGCTTTAACCCACTGAGCCACCCAGGCACCCCCTGTGATCTTTTTCTAATAATTAGATGTTAATTTAATATTAGCACTTGGCTTTGGACATCTTAAGTTTGTAAACTGGAACCTAGATACCTGTGCTGCTTTCAAAAAATCCTTTTTTATAACTATTTCAATCTCTACACAGATTCACCAGGCATGCAAATTAATCTGCAGGAAATGCAAACGCCACGTGACTGATCTAACAGGGCAAGTGGTCCAGGAAGGAACCAGGCGCTACAGACTCTGTAATGAGTGCCTCGCTGAAGTGGGCATAGACAGCCTCCCCATTGATCTGGACGCCGAACAGCATCTTATGTCCCCATCAGATGGAGATAA